>NC_091643.1:35735368-36372631 GCF_027580195.1 Bos mutus
CTCCAATGCATGAAAGTGAAAAGTGAAAGTAAAGTCGCTCAGTCGTGCCCAACTCTTAGCGACCCCATGGACTGCAGCCCACCAGGCTCCTCCATCCATGGGATTTTCCAGGCAAGAGCACTGGAGTGGGTTGCCGTTGCCTTCTCCTCACCTGATTATGCTGATGTAAATCTTTCTTATTCTTTTTCCTGCTGCATGGAACCTCATTGTGTGGATGTGAACCACATCTTCTATGTATGGGTCTCCAGGTGATTTCCAATATATTACCATGAAAAATTCTGCTACAATTTTTTTTTTTTTTATTTTAGTAATACCCTTGGACTTACACCTAGTAGTGGGATATCTAGGTCCAAGTATAAATGCATAAGGAGCTCCACAGGATGTACCAAATTTTCCTGTCTAGGGGGAGTCCGTGTTGCATTCCTGCAAGCAGTGCATGCACCAACCTCACTCCCCAGCTCTTCGCCTCCTTAGTTTGTTGTGAATCCCCAAACATTTCTATAATCTACTAGGAGAACAATTCTGATCTTTGTGTACTACTTTTATTTCACATTTTTATTACTATGTGTGAAATTGTGTTAAAGGCCATTTGTGTGAAGTGACTGTTCATATTCTTTATCAACTTTCTGTATATTTTCTTTTTTTCTAAAATATATATATTATGCATATTATTTATATACATGTATACAAAAGCTTTTCTACTACACTTGGTAAAGGCTTGAGAGAGAACGTCAAAAAAAAAAAGAAGAAATGGAGAAATTGGAAAACATAAACTAAATGAAATGGGAGCACTGAATATGAAATAAAGTGAAACTAGATAAATGTGAACTATTACTTTTTTCCTTCAAATCTCGAGATATGTTTCTAATGAGCAGCCTTGTTTGAAAACAACTGGACTAAATGATGATCTTTTACTTCTGTATTTTTTTTTTTTTCTTGATTCTGAAAAAAAAACAGTTTGTTAGCATGTTTGGTTTGATTTGGATTTTGATTTCTTAGTGAATTCCCTGGTGGCTTAGTTGGTAAAGAATCTGCCTGCAGCGGAGGAGACGTGGGTTGACCCCTGGGTCAGGAAGATCCCCTGGAGAAGGAAATGGCAACCCACTCCAGTCTTCTTGCCTGGAAATCCCATGGACAGAGGAGCCTAGTGGGCTACAGTCCATGGGGTCACAAGTTGATTTCTTATGTCTCGTGCTGCTATTGAGTAATCTGACACTGATTGGAATCAAGTAGTTATTTAGGTGGTTGTTATTTTTACCTGGAAGCTTTATAAATGTGTTTATAGTCTTAAATTTAACTGAAATTTGTTTACTTGTGTTATTTTCCTGACCTCTTCTTTGGCACTTTTTTTTTTTTTTTTTTTTGAGCCTTTTAAATGGAAATTTAATCTTTCTTTAATTCTGGACAATTTAGCACCATGTTTCTTCAGCACCTCTTCATCTACATTTGTCATACTTTGCCTTCAAAAGTCCTGCTATCTGGTTGCACTGATCCTATGTTATCTTTATCTTCTGAAGCTGCCTACAAAAGTGTTCCTCTCTCACATCTTCCTGCTTACTAATTTCTTTTCTGGAGAATTTATTCCAATGTGTTTCTCAACTATTTTGTCCTTTATTTCAACAATTAAATTTTCTTGTTAATATTTCTGTAAGTCTTTTTAAAAGTTTTCAAGTATTATATTTATGTTGCTAATACCCCTCCTTATTTTCTAGGTATAACATTCAGCCTATTTTAAATTATTGGTGTACATGATTTGCTAATTCTGCTTTCAATGGTGTTCAGTTCAGTTCAGTTGAGTCACTCAGTCATGTCCGACTCTTTGCAACCCCATGAACTGCAGCATGCCAGGCTTCCCTGTCCATCACCAACTCCTGGAGCCTACTCAAACTTCTGTCCATAGAATTGGTGATGCCAGCCAACCATCTCATCCTCTGTCATCCCCTTCTCCTCCTGTCTTCAATCTTTCTCAGTGTCAGGGTCTTTTTCAATGACTCAGTTCTTTGCATTACATCAGGACTGATTTCCTTTAGGATGGACTGGTTGGATCTCCTTGCAGTCCAAAGGACTCTCAAGAGTCTTCTCCAACACCACAGTTCAAAAGGATCAATTCTTTGGTGCTCAGCTTTCTTTATAGTTCAATTCTCACATCCAAACATGACCACTGGAAAAACCATAACTGATTAGACAGACGTTTGTCAGCAAAGTAATGTCTCTGCTTTTTAATATGCTTTCTGGGTTGGTCATAGCTTTTATTCTAAGGAGCAAGCATCTTTAATTTCATGGCTGCAGTCACCATCTGCAGTGATTTTGGAGCCCCCCAAAAATAAAGTCTGCATATAAGTTAAATAGTCAGGGTGACGATATACAAGCCTTTCCCAATTTGGAATCAGTCTGTTGTTCCATGTCCAGTCCTAATTGTTGCTTCTTGGCCTGCATACAGATTTGTCAGGAGGCAGGTAAAGTGGTACCTGGTTCCAATTTGTTTTCTATCTTTGAGGGGATGTACTTTTCAGACAAGAGTCTGGTTAGAGTCCATAAGCTCTTCCTCTCCAAGGTGTGGCAGCTCTCTTTTGTAAGGAAGCATCTGGGAAAGACTTGAAGCCAGGGCTACCACTTGGTGGTGTTTTTCAGTCCTAAGTCATGTCCAGCTTTTTGTGACCCCAAGGACTGCAGCACCCACGGCTTCCCTGTCCTTCACCATCTCCCAGAGTTTGCTCAAACTCGCGTCCGCTGAGTTGGTGATGCCATCCAGCCATCTCATCCTCTGTTTTCTCCTTCTCCTCCTGCCTTCAATCTTGCCCAGCATCAGGGTCTTTTCAAATGAATCAGCTCTTCACATCAGATGGCCAAAGTATTGGAGTTTCAGCTTCAGCATCAGTCCTTCCAAAGAATATTTAGGGTTGATTTCCTTTAGGATTGAGTGGTTGATCGCTTTGCTGTTCAAGGGACTCTCAAGAGTCTTCTCCAACACCACAGTTTGAAAGCATTCAAAAGTGGACAAAATGTGGTCCACTGGAGAGGGGAATGGGAACCCACTTTAGTATTCTTGCCTCAAGAACCACATAAATAGTATTAAAAGGGCTACCATTTAGGTTAAGCCTATAGATAAGGGCGGAGAAGGCAATGGCACCCCACTCTAGTACTCTTGCCTGGAAAATCCCATGGACGGAGGAGCCTGGTAGGCTACAGTCCATGGGGTCGCTAAGAGTTGGACACGACTGATAGACTTCACTTTCCCTTTTCACTTTCATGCATTGGAGAAGGAAATGGCAACCCACTCCAGTGTTCTTGCCTGGAGAATCCCAGGGACGGGGGAACCTGGTGGGCTGCCGTCTATGGGGTCACACAGAACCGGACACGACTGAAGTGACTCAGCATAGCATAGCATAGCATACAGATAAGGGTGTGCTGAAGAAAAAATAGGAAGGAGCCCACAAAACAACTTCCCAGGCCCCTGAGACCATTGCTAATCTCTCCCTTTTGCAGCCATCTCATTTGCTTCCTCTGGTCCCAGGGTTCACTTTAGACTCTCAGGGAGAGCAGCTGTCTCTGAAAAGGTGGAGAGATGGATGCCTGTCTGAGGGCATCTCCTCAGTCCCTGCCTGTTTTCACCTCCTGGACCTGACATGGGTTGTATTCACCCCGGTCTTTGGAACATTAGCACCATGGCCTGAACTGAATTGTTACCACATATTTCTGTCACACTGGGAAGAGTCAAGAAGAGAAAACTTAGCTACTGTTAATTAATTTAACTATTAAACCAAAGTTTACGAACTCTGTGAGAGTGCCAGGTATCACTATGGGCTCTAGAAATGTGGTAGTGAACAACACAGGTACGATCCCAACTAGGAAAAGCTTAAATTTTGTATTTACAGAAAGTTGATATTTTAGTTTCGAGTATGTCATATTTCTAACTAAATTTTCTGGAAAATATTGACTGTATGCTATTTATGCCTTAGCTTATACATTTAGAATCATACTGTAGTGTGCAAATGGCTTCATTGTAACCTATTTATGATTCTCCCAGCTTCAGTTGCTAATTGGCCTCACTCTTTCAATCTAAAGGTTTCAAATAAATGTCAATGTGTTATCTCTCACAAATCAACTATTACTTTTCTCATTTTCCCAGGACTCCTCATTTATTTTAAAAACAAAATTCATACTGCTTATTGCTTGCAGCTTTGCTTACATTCCCAGCCTTATTTCTTGATAACTTCTCCTTTAGCAGTTCAAGCTCTTGCATCACTGAAGTGTCCTTAGCCTCTGACCTCAGGTGATCTTTCAGGATCTGCTATTTCCACACCCCATCTCCTGCCTCTTATACTCTACACTGAGAGTCTTCCTGAGGAAGTACTACTTAGATTTTTACTCAAATGTCTTCTTCTATTCTCTGCTGCCTATTTTTACTCCCTTACTCTAGGAAAATGGAGAGAGTCCTTCTCTTGTATTCCTGGACTCTTTAGTACACCCGTCTGCCATAATATATAGTTTATACTGTAATTCTCTAAATGTTTTTCTTCACATTATTATCACCCAGAGTCCAAATATTACATTAGAGTTCTCTCTTAGTGTTGTACATTCTATCAGTTTAGACAAATGCATAATGACATGTATCCACCGTTATTCATTGCTCTAAATATCTTCTGCATCCCTGGTAGCTCAGCTAGTAAAGAATCTGCCTGCAATACAGAAGACCACAGTTTGATTCCTGTGTGGGGAAGATCCCCTGGAAAAGGGATAGGCTATCCACCCCAGTATTCTTGGGCTTCTCTAGTGGTCTCAGATGGTAAAGAATTTGCTTGCAATGCAGGAAGCCTGGGTTTGACCCCTGGGTGGGGAAGATTCCCTGGAGAAGGAAATGTCTAACTGCTCCAGTATTCTGGCCTGGAGATTCCATGGACAGAATAGCCTGGCAGACTACAGTCCAAGGGGTCGCAAAGAATTGAACATAACTGAGCAACTTTCACTTTCAAAAATCTTCTGTGGTCTATCTATTCAGCCTTCCTCCCTCAACCCCTGGCAACCACTGGTCTTTCCAGTCTATATAATTTTGTGTTAGTTTTCTTTTGATGACAAATACCTATCTATTCTTAAAGAGATGGGAATACCAGACCACCTAACCTGCCTCTTGAGAAACCTGTATGCAGGTCAGGAAGCAACAGTTAGAACTGGACATGGAAAAACAGTCTGGTTCCAAATAGGAAAAGGAGTACGTCAAGGCTGTATATTGTCACCCTGCTTATTTAACTTCTATGCACAGTACATCATGAGAAACGCTGGGCTGGAGGAAGCACAAGCTGGAATCAAGATTGCCGGGAGAAATATCAATAACCTCAGGTATGCAGATGACACCACCCTTATGGCAGAAAGTGAAGAGGAACTAAAGAGCCTCTTGATGAAAGTGAAAGAGGAGAGTGAAAAAGCTGGCTTTAAGCTCAACATTCAGAAAACAAAGATCATGGCATCCGGTCCCATAACATCATGGCAAATAGATGGGGAAATAGTGGAAATAGTGGCTGACTTTATTTTTCTGGGCTCCAAAATCACTTCAGATGGTGACTTCAGCCATGAAATTAAAAGACACTTACCCTTTGGAAGTAAAGTTATGACCAAACTAGACAGCATATTAAAAAGCAGAGACATTACTTTCCCAACAAAGGTCCATCTAGTCAAGGCTATGGTTTTTCCAGTGGTCATATATGGATGTGAGAGTTGGACTGTGAAGAAAGCTGAAGAATTGATGCTTTTGAACTGTGGCGTTGGAGAAGACTCTTGAGAGTCCCTTGGACTGCAAGGAGGTCCAACCAGTCCATCCTAAAGGAGGTCAGTCCTGCCCTGGGTGTTCGTTGGAAGGACTGATGTTGAAGCTGAAACTCCAATACTTTGGCCACCTGATGCTAAGAGTTGACTCATTGGAAAAGACCCTGATGCTGGGAGGGATTGGGGACAGGAGGAGAAGGGGATGACAGAGGATGAGATGGTTGGATGGCATCACTGACTCGATGGACATGGGTTTGGGTGGACTCCGGGAGTTAGTTACGGACAGGGAGGCCTGGTGTGCTGAGGTTCATGGGGTCGCAAAGAGTTGGACACGACTGAGCGACTGAACTGAACTAAAGTGAACCTATTTTTTTATATCCTGTGTTTTTGTCATTAAGCTCAATTCCTGACATAGATATGGATATAGTAGGGATTCCCTGGTGACTCAATGTTAAAGTATTTGCCTGCCAATGCAGGAGATGCAAGTTTGATCCCTGGGTCGGGAAGATCCTGGAGAAGGAAATGGCAACCCACTCCAATATGGGGCCTGGCAGGCTATAGTCCATGGGGTCACAAAAGAGCTGCACATGATTTAGTGGCTAAACAACAACAACAACAAATGGATATGGACAGGTAAATACATGTGAGCATGTTAACTTGGTTTAGTTGTGTCTGACTCTGTGTGACCCTATGGACTATATCCCACCAGACTACATGGGATTCTCCAGGCAAGAATACTGGAGTGGGTTGCCATGCCCTCCTCCAGGGGATCTTCCCGACCCATGGATCGAACTCATGTCTCTTAAGTCTCCAGCATTGGCAGGCAGGATCTTTACCACTACAGCCACCTGGGAAGCCCTGGTTATGTTCATAGGTGTTGATATTCAGGAAAGAACACAGTTTCTCCTTTGATAAATTGAGTGTAGAATTTACACCTAACCTATGCTTGAATTTATGACTTATAGAACAAATCATAAGAAAGCAAATATAGAAAAATATAGAACATAGATACTGGAAAGAATATGTTTTTCAAGGAACTGTGAAGGGAACAGAAATAGGATACAGAGAGAAAAAAGGTAGGAGCAAAGTAAGAAGTAAAGAGGAAGGATGTAGAGAGAAAATAGCTCACTTTGGTCGAAGATAAAGCTGAATTATTTTACATAATTTTACATCTCAACAACCATAACACCACCACTCCCCCAAAAGAATATTCCTCTACCTTCTGAAAGTTTTATAAACTGATAGATTCCTATTGTAATAGATTTATTTTCTAGGCTTAGTAGATTAAAAAAAAGTATAGAATGTATTTATTTCTTCATGAGGACATTAAATATTTTAATATTCTGTTAGAAAATAATCTTTCAATTTCTGATATTATTAGAGGAAACGTGATGCTAGTGGTAAAGAACCTGCCTGCCAATGCAGGAGATATAAGAGATGGCTGTAAGAGATGGATTCCTGGGTCAGGAATACCCCTTGGAGGAGGGCATGGCAACCCACTCCAGTATTCTTGTCTGGAGAATCCCATGGACAGAGAAGCCTGGAGAGCTACAGTCCATAGTGTCACAAAGAGTTGGGCACTACTGAAGCACTTCGCAGGTAGCACAAATGCATAAATTAGCTTATGTTGATATAAACAATAATAACTGAAGCATTACTTTTATTATTTAGTATTATATGTGTATGACATAGTACAGAAAGCACTTCAGCATACACTCTGTACATTTTGTCCTGATATTTCATTTACAGTTTCTTTCCCAGACAAAGAAATGGGAATAGAAGATCCTGACCTCCAGAAGGTATCTTGGTTGATCAGCAGAGTTGTCACACCTAGTTCAGGTCAGCATTTTCCAATTGAATGGCATCACCGCTTGCCATAAAATCATTTCATTCAAATATCTTCACTAGTTGGTTCACATAAAGTTGGCATATACATCACTCATTTCTTCTTCAGAATTCCCCAATGCTTGTAACCTGAGAGTGGATTCTCAGAAGGTATTACATGAATTTGTTGTGTAAAAACTAACACTAAATTGAGAGTGCATGTGTGGCCACATATAATGGACAGGTTAACCACCTCTAAGCAGATTGCTTTTCATTTAAAGTGTCAATTGCCTGCTCTCAGTTGATTCGGTCCTATCCAACTCTTTGTGATCCCATGGACTGAAGCCCACCAGGCTCCTCTGTCCATAGGATTCTCCAGGCAAGAACACTGGGGTGGGCTGCCGTGCCCTACTCCTCCATCTTCCCGACCCAAGGATCGAACCCACATCTTTTATGTTTCCTACATTGGCAGGTGGGTTCTTTACCACTTGTACTATATGGCTGTAAAGAGAAACACTTCGAGCCAATAAAAATTTTCTGGTTTTCAATTTATAATTTATTTTCATGTGGTTCATTTTTATTTTGAAATACCAATTTGCCTGAAACAATTTTTTGAAAGACAGGAAGGTTGTTCTGAAATAATACTTTGATAAGCGCTTGCTACAGAAACTTAATTTTTCTAAGGTTCTAATGTCTGATGCTGGGAATGATTGAAGGCAGGAGGAGAAGGGAACAAGAGTGGATGAGATGGTTGGATGGCATCACCGACTCAATGGGCATGAGTTTGAGTAAACTCCAGGAGTTGGTGATGGACAGGAAGGTCTGGCGTCCTGCAGTCCATGGGGTCACAAAGAGTCAGACATGACTGAGCAGCTGAACTGAACTGAACTGAATGTTTATATATATATATATGTATATATATATATATATATAAGCTAAAATGTGAAAAACACATGCTTATAATTGGATAACTTTACTGACTTGTAAGGAACATTTAGGGAAATATATTTTATATTATTTTCAGTTGTTTAGTAGCAACATAATGTCAGTGCACTTATAGTGGGCAATTAGAATGTTCAAAAACATAGTACCCAAATATCACATTTTCCTTTTTAATTAAATTATACTTGTGGACATGGCAGGTATAGCTACTCAGATTAGGTTAAATTGTCCAATATATGCAATTTTGTAATTATCTTGACTCTACTATTTCATGGCAAATAAAAACTTTGTATGCAATAGTATATTTGTATTATATTTGCATGCAATAGTATATTTGTATTATATGTACTTAAGTATATTTTCTTTCTGTTCTCTTCCTTCTCCATCAGAAGCTGCTAAAATGTATGGCATTATTTAAACTCAAAATCTCTCCTTAGATGGTGTGCTCCAGAGTACAGCACTGGGGGCATTTGCATCAAAGTCATCTGGGGAATTTACTGCAATTTCAGACCCTATCACAAATTTGAATCATAATCTCTGGGTATAGAAGTCAAGTGTTTATATGTTTAGCAAAATGCTAGGTAAAACTTGAAAACCAATGCTGTCACATATTAAATTAATACTAAGTAATTTGTCTCCAGGACTTTCTATCCCACCTAGAGAAACTATAGTTGCTTTAAAAAGTATCCGAAGGGTCTGACAGGTAAATCAGATAAACTGATACTCTTTTGCCTAACATGGAGCAGGACATGGAAGACCGGGAGATTCTGGTTTTTATTTACACAAAACTCATGTTGAAATTGGATAAATAAGCAATGCTTCTGTGAGAAGAATGCTGTTGGGAGAACTCAGACCACTAGAAAGTGAGGGCTTTGTGAAATCGAAATAGAATGTTAGTGAAGTAAGTGGCTTCCTTTACCACACTGAGACTGTTTCTCCATTTTTAAAAGGGCAAGAAGGGTGGCGTGGCAGGGCTTCACAGAGTTGTTGAAAAGGGAGAGATGAGACTGGGAGTGCCAGATTATAGTATATAGTCTCTCTGTCTGCCTCTCTCTTGATTTCCTGAACGCCCTGTCTCTCCTCTGTCCCCCAGTATGAGTGTATGTGTTCTATATTATGTGTGCATATATATTAATATTTTGTCAATTAATTTCAGTAACTGTAAAATAGCAGTGCCCAAACTCTTGGAGGGGGGAGTAAAATATAAATGTACGTCAGTTAATTAAAAAAGGAAATCTATTTTTAACAAAATATAATATTTAACCCTAAGCATTTTTCTATTGTTTCCTTAGATATGTATTTACAATTGTGTGTCTTAAATTTCAGAAAATAAATTACTAACGTGCACAGCAATATCTGATTCTGCTGTTAAATTTTTGAAACATTAAACTTCTGATAAAATTTTATTTTGGCTTAAATCACTGATATTTAACAGCTTTTTTTTTGTATTGAATATATTTTGTCATACGATCTTATTATGGTTTTTCTTCAAACAAGATATTTCACAATTAAAATGAGTCAAAGAACATCATTGTGACAAAGAAATATTTTTCAGCCAACATGAACTGTGACCATGTTTTGGACCATTGTATCATTGCCCTCTCTTGCTTTCAGATATGCGAGGAATTATGTGTGAGTAGGAATCTACTGTTCTCACTGATACATTCTTTCGTTATTCTTCCTCTGCTGGGACAAATGACATAGGAAGACAGATACATGTCAGAAGTCATCTGCTGCGTTTCCCCTATCTGTCTGATATGGCCATTGTTCTAGAGAAGCTAGTTCATCTCCAACTCTTTTGCAACCCCATGGACTGTAGCCCACCAGGCCTTTCTGTCCATGTGATTTTCCAGGCAAGAATACTGGAGTGGGTTGCCATTCCTCTTTCCAGGGGATCTTCCGGACCCAGGGATTGAACCCTGGTCTCCTGCATTGCAGGAAGATCCTTTACCACTGAGCCACTGGATACGGCCATTAGGATGCCAGGTTACACAGTTAATATCAGATGGTGCAAAGCAGAGAGCACTTTCTTTGAATCTGGCATTTACAATGAGAAACAAAGTTTCAGATTACACAAAGAAGCTGAATGTTAAATGTTGGGATGAAAGGTTGGAATTTTCCAATTCTCCTTCCAACAGTCCTCTTCTGTTAAGTCTGACAATTCTGTTGTTTTTCAGTCATTCAGTCATGTCCAGCTCTTTGCAACTACATGGACTGCAGCACTCCAGGCTTCCCTGTCCTTCGCCATCTCCCAGTGCTTGCTCAAACTCATGTCCTTTGAGTCGGTGATGCCATCCAACCATCTCATCCTCTGTCGT
This sequence comes from Bos mutus, assembly GCF_027580195.1. NCBI lineage: Eukaryota > Metazoa > Chordata > Mammalia > Artiodactyla > Bovidae > Bos > Bos mutus. The sequence continues at coordinate 35,746,213 of NC_091643.1, forward strand.
CCCCTTCTCATCCTGCCCTCAATCTTCCCAGTATCAGGGTCTTTTCTAATCAGTCGACTCTTCGCATTAGGTGAAGAAGTATTGGAGTTTCAGCATCAGTCATTCCAATGAATATTCAAGGTTGATTTCCTTTAGGATTGACTGGTTTGATCTCCTTGAAGTCTAAGGAACTCTAAAGAGTATTCTCCAAGACCACAGTTTGAAAGTATCAATTCTTTGGTGCTCAGCTTTCTTTATGTTCCAACTCTCACATCCACACATGACTACTGGGAAAATCATAACTTTGACTATACCAACCTTTGTCAACCAAGTAATGTCTCTGCTTTTTAATATGCTGTCTACGTTGGTCATAACTCTCCTTCCAAAGAGCAAGCGTCTTTTAATCTCATGGCTGCAATCACCATCCGCAGTGATTTTGGAGCCCAGAAAAATAAAGTCAGCCACTGTTTCCACTGTTTCCCCATCTATTTGTGATGAAGTGATGGGGCCGGATGCCATGATCTTCATTTTCTGAATGTTGAGCTTTAAGCCAAATTTTTCACTCCCTTCTTTCACTTTCAGCAAGAGGCTCTTTAGTTCTTTTTCACTTTCTGCCATAAGGGTGGTGTCATCTGCATATCTGAGGTTATTGATATTTCTCCCGGAAATCTTGATTCCAGCTTATGCTTCCTCCAGCCCAGCGTTTCTCATGACGTACTCTGCATATAAGTTAAACAAGCCGGGTGACAATATATAGCGTTGATGTACTCCTTTCCCTTCTAGTCTCTCTCTTTTCTCTTCAGTTAAACCTGATGCATGTCAGACCTTCATGGTTCATTACCTGTATGGAGTAGGAATCAAATAAATTGAATATAGGTATTCTCATTTGCTTTTTATTGAATATTTAAATGCTTGGTTGGAGAGAGAGAGAGGAGAATTGTTTGACCTCATTAAATGAAAATTTCAGAAATCTTTATATGTTGTTACCTTTTCCCAAAGTCCCACCTCATCTTCAAGATTTTGTAACTAGTGACTACTTCTTCCATCATTGTTTCTCATCCTGCTCAAAAAAGACTGCCAAGAAAGAAAGGTCACTTCAGATTCAGCGCCTTCCTTCTAGTAAAAGAGCAGTATAAAACAAAAATATGGGGAAAAGACTACTTGTTAGCCTCAAAAAAAGAACAGGGAAAGAGGATAAACTCATCAGTTAATGATTTTTCATTCTCTTAATATCATTGTTATAGAATAATACCTTGCTTTTTGTATCTTAGTTGTTTTTTTTTTTTTCATTTTCATCTATTCTTATATCTGTATCTCTGATTCTATGCTTTTATCTATCTGTCTATCCATCTATCTACCCATCTTGGAGGGAGTTCTTCAGGAACTTCTGCACCAAAGTGTTTTTCATCCACACACTCCAAAGAATATCCTAATTTATTTTATTTTAGCTTTACTTATTTATAACTTGCTATTTTTGATGCTATTACATATTGGATTATTTTCTTTTTTTCAGATAGACTAGATTTTATTTATTTTAAGTTAAAAAAAAGTATGCAGTTTTTAAAGGCTACTTTCCATTTACCATTATAACAAAATATTGGCTATATTCCCCATGTTGTACAATAAATACATCCTAGAGCCCACCTTACATCCAAAAGTTTGTGCCTCTCACCCCGTACCCTATATGTCCCCTCCCCCATCTCCGCACTTATTCCCACTAGCTGGATCTCTTGTATCAATGGGCCTGCTTCTTTTTTGTTAGACTCACTAGTTTGTTGCATTTGTTAGACTTTGCGTATAATTAATATCATATAGTATCTGTCCTTATCTCTCTGACTTGTTTCACTTAGCATAATGCTGTCCAGGTGCATCCATGTTGCTGCAAATATAAATAATGCTGCTATGAACATTGGGGTGCAAGTATCTTTTTGGATTAATATTTTGGAGTGTTTTGGGGGTATATAAACAGAAGTACAATTGGTGGGTCATATGATAGTTTTATTTTTAGTTTTCTGAGAAATCTCCATACTGTTTTTCAAGATGGCTACAGCAATTTCCATTCCCCCCAATACTGAACGAGGGTTCCCTGTTTTGCCACATCTGCACCAATATTTGTTATCTGTGTTCTTGGTGATGACAGACTTTCTGACAGGTGTGCGGTGATATCTCATTGTGATTCTGATTTGCATTTATCTGATAATTAGCAATGTTGAACATCTTTTCATGTGTTTTCTCTCTGGAAAAATGTCTATTCAGTTTTTCTGCTCATTTTTTAATTGGGTTGTCTGTTTTTTTGTTTTTTCTTTTTGATGTTAAGTTGTATGATCTGTTTTTATATGTTGGATTTTAATCCCTTGTGACTCATATTATTTGCAAATATTTTCCCCCATTCAGTAGGCTATCTTTTCATTTTGGCAATAGTTTCCTTTGCTGTGCAAAAGCTTTTAAGTTTAATTAGTTCATAAAATCACCAAGACAACTAGGATGTGCTGGACCAAGATCAGAAGAGAAGAGGAAACCAGAAAATTTAGCCCATTATTTGGCCCAACAGTATTATTTTTCTCATTGAGAAAAGCAACCAACGCTTTATTGAGAACCTAAAACCATCTTCTAGCCACCCCACACTTGTCCAAGTGCCTCACTTTCACGATTGGTCATAGCTCTGTTCCGTCCTTCAGCCATCTCCTCCAGAACCAGCCAACCACCTGTAGAAGACTGCCGCTAAACTTAGCTTATATCCAAGGTCATCATTCTATTTTAACTTAGTAATTTCTATGTTAAAGTTCTTTCCATCTTCTAGCTCTTTCATGCAGATGGATTTTAAACTTGTCCAGATTTTCTGCTTGCTTTGGGCTGGAGGGTAGTTCTGGATCATCTCATTAACAATAAACAGAGGTTTCAAAATGGTCTTTTTTTATCTCTCAGCTTCTTTGCTGAAGTAAATTTTATTGTATTCATGATGCTTCTTTCTTACTCATGCTAATTATGGGCAGTACTACTTCAGTTCAGTTCAGTTCAGTTCAGTCGCTCATTCATGTCCGACTCTTTGCGACCCCATGAATCACAGCACACCAGCCTCCCCCACGTTCCATCACTAACACCCGAAGTTCACTCAAACTCACGTCCGTCGAGCCGGTGATGCCATCCAGCCAACTCATCCTCTCTTGTCCCCTTCTCCTCCTGTCCCCAATCCCTCCCAGCATCAGAGTCTTTTCCAATGAGTCAACTCTTCTCAGGAGGTGGCCAAAGTATTGGGGTTTCAGCTTCAACATCAGTCCTTCCAATGAACACCCAGGACTGATCTCCTTTAGGATGGACTAGTTGGACCTCCTTGCAGTCCAAGGGACTCTCAAGAGTCTCCTCCAATACCACAGTTCAAAAGCATCAATTCTTCGGCGCTCAGCCTTCTTCACAGTCCAACTCTCACATCCATACATGACCACTGGAAAAACCATAGCCTTGACTAGATGGACCTTTGTTGGCAAAGTAACGTTTCTGCTTTTGAATATGCTGTCTAGGTTGGTCATAACTTTCCTTCCAAGGAGTGAGCGTCTTTTTAATTTCATGGCTGTAGTCACCATCTGTAGTGATATTGGAGCCCAAAAAAATAAAGTCTGACACTGTTTCCACTGTTTCCCGATCTATTTCCCATATGCATCTAAATTTTCAAACCTCATAGAATTACCCCTGACTCCTTCTGTAGGTAAAATTTACATTTAGGTCCAATAAAAGTATAAAAATTCTGTCTTTCCCCCAGGATCATCATGGTTAGGAACATTCTTCCTAAAATTAAGACAATGTATGTCTCCAAATTCATGTGTTTTTAATGTTTTCACTAAGGCTTTTACACGATGGTGTGATCGCTTACCTAGAGCCAGACATCCTGCAATGTGAAGTCAAGTGGGTGGGCCTTAGTAAGCATTACTACGAACAAAGCTAGTGGAGGTGATGGAACACCAGTTGAGCTATTTCAAATCCTGAAAGATGATGCTGTGAAAGTGTTGCACTCAATATGCCAGCAAATTTGGAAAACTCAGCAGTTTTCCAAAACAGGATGGGAAAAAGGTCAGTTTTCATTCCAATCCCAAAGAAAGGCAATGTCAAAGAATGCTCAAACTACTGCACAATTGCACTCATCTCCCACGCTAGTAAAGTAATGTTCAAAATTCTCCAAGCCAGGCTTCAGCAATATGTGAACCATGAACTTCCAGCTTTCAAGCTGGTTTTAGAAAAGGCAGAGGAACCAGAGATCAAATTGCCAACATCCGCTGGATCATGGAAAAAGGAAGAAAGTTTCAGAAAAACATCTATTTCTGCTTTATTGACTATGCCAAAGTCTTTGACTGTGTGGATCACAATAAACTGTGGAGAATTCTCAAAGAGATGGGAATACCAGACCACCTGACCTGCCTCTTGAGAAACCTGTATACAGGTCAGGAAGCTACAGTTAGAACTGGACATGGAAAAACAGACTGGTTCCAAATAGGAAAAGGAGTACGTCAAGGCTGTATATTGTCACCCTGCTTATTTAACTTATATGCAGAGTACATCATGAGAAACTGGGCTGGAGAAAGCACAAGCTGGAATCGAGATGGCCGGGAGAAATATCAATAACCTCAAATATGCAGATGACACCACCCTTATGGCAGAAAGTGAAGAAGAACTAAAGAGCCTCTTGCTGAAGGTGAAAGAGGAGAGTGAAAAAGTTGGCTTAAAGCTCAACATTCAGAAAATGAAGATCATGGCATCTGGTCCCATCACTTCATGGGAAATAGATAGGGAAACAGTGGAAACAGTGACAGACTTTATTTTGGGGGGCTCCAAAATCACTGCAGATGGTGACTGCAGCCATGAAATTAAAAGACACTTACCCCTTGGAAGGAAAGTTATTACCAACCTAGACAGCATATTCAAAAGCAGAGACATTACTTTGCCAACAAAGGTCCATCTAATCAAACCTATGGTTTTTCCTGTGGTCATATGGCTGTGAGAACTGGACTATAAAGAAAGCTGAGCACTGAAGAATTGATGCTTTTGAACTGTGGTGTTGGAGAAGACTCTTGAGAGTCCCTTGGACTGCAAGGAGGTCCAACCAGTCCATCCTGAAGGAGATCAGTCCTGGGTGTTCATTGGAAGGACTGATGTTGAAGCTGAAACTCCAATATTTTGGCCACCTCCTGAGAAGAGTTGGCTCATTGGAAAAAACCCTGATGTAGTGAAAGATTGAGAGCAGGAGAATAAGGGAAAGACAGAGGATGAGATGGTTGGATAGCACCACCGACTCAATGGACATTGGTTTGAGTGAACTGCAGGAGTTGGTGATGGACAGGGAGGCCTGAAGTGCTCCAGTTCATGGGGTCACAAAGAGTTGGACATGACTGAGAGACTGAACTGAACTGAAGGCTTTTACCAAAACACAAAGGCTAATGACTGATTAACAGCTTGTAGTAAATGAATTTTAAAAAGAAAGAAGGGCACGAAATTATTTTAAAGGATAATATACATTTCCTAGATGGAAATGTCCTAGTTTTATCTGAATGCAAATAAGCATTTATTAATAGTACATATATTTATGGTGTTGGACTAACCACTGAACAAAATTGAAATGCCACTGTTTCTTGTGATAAGATTAAAGTGAAGTGAAATTCGCTCGGTCGTGTCCGACTCTTTGCGACCCCATGGAATGTATGGTCCATGGAATTCTCCAGGCCAGAATACTGGAGTGGGTAGCCTTTCTCTTCTCCAGGGGATCTTCCCAACCCAGGGATATAACACAGGTCTCCTACATATAAGATTAGAGCTTGTTAAACTATCTAACACTATCAATGTATTGTCATCAAAAGTGTACAGGTGAATATCTTTTCTGAAAGGGAATTTTGAATCAGATTCTTTTAAGAAACAAGTGTTATTTTGTATTCTGTTGTGTATGTAAAAATTGTGTACATAATTATTTTATGCTATTTTTCCACAATATGTTAGATTGGGACAGGCATTTGTATTTAAAGGTAGTTAAACCATAATCTTTGTAAGTGGCATTAGAGGGAACCAATAAATAATTATATTCTGTGCTCAGGTGGAAGCTGGGTTGAGAGATGACTCAGGAGTCAGGCAGATGTAAATTCATACTTGTTTTATGGCTGGCTACAGTCTAGACTTCTACACTCACTTTATCATGGTACTTGTTTCAAAAGGTTTGTTTATTTATTTATATATTTCTCTTTATTTTTACTGTGCTGAAACTCCATCACTACACACAGACTTCACCTAGTTGCGGCAAGTGGGGGCTACTCTTTCTTGTGGGGCAGAAGCTGCTCATTGCCGTGGCTCCTCTGGTCCTGGAGTGTGGACTCTAGGGTTTTGGGCTCATTAATTGCAGCATGTAGGCTCAAGAGTGCTGGCTCAGTAACTGTGGCACATGGGCCCAGCTGCCCTGCAGTGCGTGGGATCTTGATGGACCAGGGATCGGTAGAATGCCCCCTGCATTGGCAAGTGGATTCATAACCACTGGGCCAGAGGGAAGCCCTCTCATGGTACTTTGAGTTTGGCTTATATACCCTTCATGGTTGCAGCGCAGTACAAAGATAGTGAATAGCTGTAGCCCTCCTCTGTGGAGCCTCCCCAGGTATACCTACTGCAGAGAGGAGCATGCAGTCTTAGATAGAAGATCTTCTTAAAGCAAGAGGATGGGGCATAGTCAACTGTGCTGGATGCTTCTGTCAAACTCACCAGACATGTACATCCCTGCCTCTACCAGGAGAGGGATTAAGAGGCTGAGGCAAGAAATAAAATGATTGCACTAGGGCACCTCCCTATAATTATTATTATAGTCTAACATAATTATTATGTGTCATAAATTATCATAAGTACCTCAAATTATGATTGTACATAAGGCAACATGTAACTAGTTGAAAAGATGCTCCCAACCATGAACATTCTTCTTTTTCTGCTAATCCTACTGTATGTAATCCCACATCCAACAGCTTTCATCTAAAAAGTTCAACTGAAATTTCTCTTTCAAATCACATCAACCAATGTCTTCTTCAAAAGCTCTTAAGACAAAATATCCTTGTGATTGTGCTTCTCTGGTGGTTCAGTGGTAAAGAATCGGCCTGAAATTGGAGGAGACACAGGTTTGATCTCTAAATCAGAAAGATTTCCTGGAGAGTGAAATGGCAATCTACTCCAGTATTCTTGCCTGGGAAATCCCATGGACTGAGGAGCCTGGCAGGCTATAGTCCATGGGGTCCCAAAGAGTCTGTCACGTCTTCTGACTGAACAACAACAACAACCCTTGTGATTACTTCACAGCCACTAGTATCCATTCCCTCCCAAGCTCTCTTCTATTCTCTTTCCTTGTTTGCATGCTGGATTCTTTGGCTACATTTCATTATTATATTGGATTGGCCAAAATTTTGTTCGGGTTTTACCGTAAGAGGGTATGGAAAACCTGACTGGGCTCTTTGGCCAGCCAAGACACTTCCTGAAGCTACAGACTGAATCTTCTGCATCTTCTGTTCTACCGACTTGTGCCAAGTGAAACAGTGGATATTCAGTGTTTTTTAAGTTAATGTTAAATTAAGGAATACCACCTAGTAAATATTCTGGATCATATGGGTAATTTTAAGAGAGTAAAGGCCTACTTCTCCACTGCTATTCCTCAGAAATGATGTAATTGTTATCCTGTAGAAATAGCCATGTAATACTTTTTATTATTATTATTATTAGTGGTGAGTCACGTGGCCTCCAGAGAGAGGTGCAGATCAATTTTCAGTTTATTTTAATCAATACCATGAACCTTATGAAAAAGCTTCTCGCTGTTACCAAGAGCAAAGAAAGCCCAAAGGATGTTCAACAGTCTATCAGGGACAAAGAAAACTAAATCAAAGTTGCAAATTACACAGAAACATGTTCTTTGTAAAGAAGTGTGATTATACATGTGGGTATTGGTGTCTGTGTGTATATATTCAAATACATTTTGATAAACTTTGGAGTGTGTACTGAATTCTTATTTAGCTCTAACGTGGCTCAGCAAAAATATTTATCAAAATTTCAGAAATATTTATTTAAAATATCTTGTAAAGCAGTTATCCTGGGAGAAAATTATATACAAATCAAACCATAACAATTTAATGTTTGAGGCTTAGAAGGGTAATATTTCTGATAGGTGAATAGAGAATTTATTATTTTTCCAGAGTTGAACTATATTTTAAGAAATGTAATTACTCCATACATAAGAATTCAGAATACAGAATCAACAGAGGGAAAAAAGAAGAAAAATGTACTTATCCTACACTGTAGCAAGCTTACTGAGGCTTTACATGAATACATATTTATAAAATTGCTTGTGACAATTCACACGATCTGATTATGTGGTAGGATGCTCTGACAAAGGATTTGATTGCATGGTGCACTGAGCTGTGGCTAGTAAATAATAACCTTCCCTGTTCATTTGTTATTGTTGGGAAAGAGGCAGAATATTGAAAATTCATTTATATCATAAACAAATCAATTACTGATGCAGGACCTTGGATGTCATGACATTTATGTTATGCCACTGAATTTTATGAATGGATGATAAATTTTTCTAAAGAGGATGTTAATTTTGATTAGGTCAGCTGTGCTTAAGGTAACCAGCCCATGTCACAGATTTTTTTCCATCTGGCTGAATGATTGCATATAGCCTTGTAAATACATTTCTTAGATAGAGATGCAAAAGTCATTAATTATGTTTTCCTGAGGCAAGAATTGCCTAAGACTCTGTGTTCAAGTCCACCATACAAGTTAAAATAAGGGATATAATTTAAATATTAGGGGAAAAGTTTGCATTTGAGGGAGAACAATTTCAGGAAAGGGTAGAGATTAAGATATAAAATCATAATTTTAATGTAATTATTAAAAAGCATATTTTCTTTATATTGCATTTCCTGTGAGGTAAATGCACTCAGCACAAAAATAAATGTCATGGCAAGCCCCACTGAACTCAATTACAGGATTTATATAATAAATAAGTGTGTATATATATGTGTATATATTTATAAATGATATGAGGAAAAAAGATACATATGTGTGTATACATATATATTCCACAGATTAAAAATATTTCTGTAGCAAGCAATTAATCTTAGAAATGCAGAGTATTCACAATGGGAAAGGTGGTGTTAGTAAATGTGAATTATTATGATTGTAAATTTTGATTGTGTGTATTATAAAACAGATTGAATAAAGTTTAAATTTACTTGGCTTTATTCAATTTATTTTGGGGCTAGAAGTTTTGATGTGTAGATATTTTATTTCCATATGGAATAGTGTCTTATATGGGGAAAGATGTTCAGTACGTATTGCTTGATATTAACTATGACATTTATCAATAATTCCACATATTCTGACATAGATAAAAATGATTTATGTGACCTTTAATAATAAAGATCAGTATGGTTAATCTTTATTATTAACAGTATCATTATTGATACTGTTATCAGTATTTATTATTTATTGTTGAGTATTATTAACAGTATCATTATATACAATATAATTATTATATGATATTTACTGTTCTTACTGCATAGACAGAGTGTGGTAGAAATGTTAGATGAGCCAACTGATGCAGTCTCATTCCAGTTTATTATCTCAGCTGCAGGGAAGATATGAACAGCATTTCCTAGACCACCTTGCAGTAGGCGTCCTGATGCACTGGCTGAGTCATGGTCCCAGGGTGTCCGTGTGGCTCTGGACACAAGTGGTCTGGAGCACTCTTCCTGTTTCCCAAATTGAAGCCAAGTTGTTATGTTGCTGCTTCCCAGGTGGCGCTAGTGGTAAAGAACCTGTCTGCCAATTCAGGAGCTATAAGAGAGGTGGGTTCCATCCCTGGGTTGGGAAGATCCCCCGGAGGAGGGCATGGCAACCCACTCACAGTCTTCTTGCCTGGAGAATCCCATAGACAGAGGAGCCTGGCAGGCTACAATCCATAGGGTTGCAGAGTTGGACATGACTGAAGCAACTTAGGAGGCACAATTTTTAAAAGCTACTTTTTACCCCCAGAGTGTGGATACAATGTGGTCTTATATCCAGCTGCTGACACAATGGCTTTCTGAACAGTAAAGTTCAGAAAGTAGCCTCTCCTTATCTGACGTTTCAGTTACTTGTGAGCAACTGCAGTCTGAAAATATTAAATGAAAAAAATCCAAGATTAAACAACTCGTAAGTTTTAAACTATGCACCATCCTGAGTAGCATGGTGAAATCTGGTGCCATCCCACTTAGTCCTGCCTGGAAAGTGAATTGCCCCTTTGCCTCGTGTATCCCGCTCATCGGTCTTTTTAGAACTGTCTCATCATGAGGCAGACTGTACGAGCATGGCCCTGCTGTGCTCCAGCAACCCTCACTTTACTGCTCTCCCCAGAAAACAAGAGCAGTGATGCTGGCCATTCAGATATTCCAGAGGGAAGCCTCAAAGTGCTGTTTTTAAGTAAAAAGGTAAAAGTTCTCCACTTAATAAGGAAAGGGAAAAAAGCCCCAAAAAGTTCTGTACTGAATTTGCTAAGATCTATGGTAAGAACAAATCTTATATTTGTGAAATTGTGAAGGAAAAAGAAACCCATGCTAGCTCTGGTGTAACATTTCACTTCAAAATGCAAAACTTGTGGCCAGTGTGTGAAAAGTGCTAGGTTAAGATGGAAAAGGCATGATTTATACAGTAGGATAGAGAAAGACCACATTCACATAAATTTTACTATAATATACTGCTGTAATTGTTCTATTTTATTATTAGATTTTTTAGTGTTTTTGTTTTTCTTAATTGTTCAGTTACTCAGTCATGTCAGACTCTTCTCCACCATTTGGGCCACAGCCTGCCAGGCTCCTCAGTCCATGGGATTCTCCAGGCAACAATACCGGACTTGCTGCCGTTTCTTCCTCCAGGGGATCTTCCCGACCCAGGAGTTGAATCAGTGTCTCCATTGTTCCTTTTTATTAGTTGTTGTTAAATGAAATTTTTGGTAGGTATTTATGTATAAGAAAAGCAGTATGTGTAGATCGTGGTACTTTCCATGGTTTCAGGCATCCTCTGGGGTCTTGGACTGTCCGTGGTGTATAAGTGGTGACCTCTGTGTAGTAGGAGTAGGAGCTCTCTTGTCGGCAGGCTGTATGGTGATAACCAGGAAGGCATCTATCCAGCCAAAACTAGTGCTTGCATCTACAACCTCCTCAACAGTTTTGTGAGTGCTGGAATTCCGAAATGTAATCAGTTAATGCTTGAAATACCTAAAATTGTTTCCATTATCTACATGCAAATTTTAATTGTTATACAGATTAAATTCCTATAAAACCTTATCTGATTTCCTTAATCTTATTATATATCATGTCACTTAAGCAGCCTCGGATTTTGAAAGAGTTTAAACATTTAAATTTCAGGGTACCTATTTTGTAAGCTTTGATGAAATAATGAAGAAGAATATACCTTATCTTTCAATCAGTACATTTTTATTCAGGGTGCGTCACAGGACACACATGGGGGTAGATGCTGGGGATTTAACCACAAATTACACAGAGTTCCGACTCTAAAATACTAGTGTACATTAGGGGGCAAAGAGACAAACACATAAACTAATATACAGTTCAGTAATGCAACAGGAACTTCCCAGGGGGTTCAGGGGTTAAGACTTCTTCAAGTGCAGGGGAATTGGGTTCAATCCTTGGTTGGGGATCAAAGGTCCCATATGCCTTGCGGTGTGGCCAAAATTAACAAACAAACAAAAACAAATTTTAAAAAATGCAACAGGGAAAATCATTCATGACATTTTTAAAAAGTGTTTTTTTCCTATTACATCAGACAGACATACCTATAAAATAGAGACTTGGCAAGAGTTAGCCCATCAGATCCTCTGGGGGAAGGAAGGATGGCCCCAGCAGCACTGCTGGCTATATGAATCATTAAGCTATTTTCCTGCAAAAATAAACCATGTTTGACCATAAAGTATCAAAACAAAGGGACTAGAGGCTGAGTAGAGACTTACTAGTCAGGAGACCCCATCATGAATGACATTTTGCAGCTTTCTAGCGACTGTGAACATGGCCAGGGAGAAAGGGCAAACACTGACATGATTCAACCCGGGAAAAAGCATGACCTTACATTAATCTGAATAATATATTTTCAGCATTGGTGAGGAGGCTAGGTCATTGATACGAAGTAACAGCTAAATAGAGTAGGCCAAAAAAAGTGAGAAGTGTTTGAAGGTATTTTTGAACTCCATGTTGACTAGCACAGGAGCTGAAAGGAAAGAATGTGTCTAAAATGGTTCTTAGACAAGTTCTGGCCTGAGTGAATAGCTATACTAAGATTAAAACCAAAATGAAGAAAATATAGGTAAAAAGTAGACTGGGATTGCATCTGATTGATGTTTCATTTTTTTATATGTTAGTGTATTCAGTTAGGTTTTTGCCTGATAATCATTTTTTCTCTTTTATGTCATTTTTACACACCTTTCTGTGGGTATTTTTTGTTGTTGATCTTATACCTCTGAGGAGTAAACTGTAATTTCCATGTGGTCCTCTAGAATGTGGAAATGTAGAGTTATTGATCCTTTTCTTTTTTGTAAACCTAAAATTCTTTTCCATAAAGGCATAGCATAATATACATTTTAATTCTTTATACTAATGTTTACATTACTGAAATGATTGGTTTTTTTAATTTAAATTTATTTATTTTAATTGGAGGCTAATTACTCTACAATATTGTATTCGTTTTGCCATACATCAACATGAATCTGCCAATATAAAACTCCTGGCATTATCAATAGTGTTTCTCATAAAATATGTTTATATTCATTTTCTTCCAAAAATGATCACATTTTGGAGATATTTGAGATTAAAAATTTTATGATAATATGTGTATGTGCATCATAGGTATCTCAAACTTTTCAAACAGTTTCATTTTCTAACACATACACAGTGCAAGCAAATCCATGTGCACACATGTCCACACACATACATTTTTAGTCTCTGTATACTTTCAACTTCAATGCAAATTTGGCTAGATTGCTGAATGGAACTTTTAGAAATTCTAATAAGAACTGTGAAATTTTCTTTGTAATAGTATAAAAAATACACTCTAAAATATTCATCATTATTGAGTCTTGAGTACCACTTCACAAGATTTATTATATGGAAACTGTTACAAGTTGAAAAACATTTCTGTGTTATGTGCTTTTTGTATCACCATAATGTCAAAAGCAAGGAAAGTTATGACCAACCTAGATAGCATATTCAAAAGCAGACATTACTTTGCCAACAAAGGTTCGTCTAGTCAAGGCTATGGTTTTTCCTCTGGTCATGTATGGATGTGAGAGTTGGACTGTGAAGAAGGCTGAGCGTCGAAGAATTGATGCTTTTGAACTGTGGTGTTGGAGAAGACTCTTGAGAGTCCCTTGGACTGCAAGGAGATCCAACCAGTCCATTCTGAAGGAGATCAGCCCTGGGATTTCTTTGGAAGGAATGATGCTAAAGCTGAAACTCCAATACTTTGGCCACCTCATGTGAAGAGTTGACTCATTGGAAAAGATTCTGATGCTGGGAGGGATTGGGGGCAAGAGGAGAAGGGGACGACAGAGGATGAGATGGCTGGATGGCGTCACTGACTCGATGGACATTGAGTCTGGGTGAACTCCGGGAGTTGGTGATGGACAGGGAGGCCTGGTGTGCTGCGATTCATGGGGTCACAAAGAGTCGGACACGACTAAGCGACTGAACTGAACTGAACTAATGTGAAAAGCAGAAGCTACATTTAGATCCATCAAAAAAAAAAAAAAAAAGTTAACACATTATTGATTGGGAGACTTTTGCAGGATCAGACACCTGTGGCCTTAATACGTCTCTGGTGTTTAAAAAACATAAAATTTCATATAGTAGAATAGTGCACAGTTCCTAAAAATAATATTGTAGGATAGTTAATAAATAGTGTATTTATGATATGAATAATATGACATAGTAAAAATAATTATTAAAGAAATCAGCTTTATAATACCTTGACTTTTAAATTTCTTGTTAATGAAATTAGTTATATGCACTTGTACGTCCATATACTTTCTGAATAAAAATGAAATGTTTTTATAAAAACAAAGTAGAATTGTAATAATTGTTATTGAATTCAGTAACTTTTATAAGTCTCATCTTTTCCACTATATTTTATTATAATTAAATACAAGCAAGAAAATAAATAATATGGCAAAATTCCCTTGCTCCACCTTTTACTTGATATTTGAAATCAACATATAAAATGAAAAGCCTTTTGAAATGTAGCACATTATTATTAGTCAGCAGGATTAGAATCATTGGTGTCATTTATATATCACTAATATGGTGAACCATATCATAGAAATAACATATAAATTATTTATATACATGTTTCATGTAAAGAATCCTGAACTAGAGGTAGATAAACTTGGTTTCAATACAATATCACTTTGTTCATAAGAATTGTAGGTTGAGCCAAGAACTTTATATAGGTAGGAAAATAGATTCCATATGTATAAATTGAAGATAAAAGAGATAGTGCTTATTAATAGATACATAATAAATAATAATAAATAAATATCAGTATTTCTTAGACGGAACCTCAGAAAGTTGGATAATATTTTATCTTATATGCTTTGCCTTAGGGAATACTCATTTGCAGTGAAAGATGAAAGAATTCTATCAAATATCTAGTGTCAGCCAAAGAGGCCAATTGTATTTTCTAAGTAATTTCTTCATCAAATAAAGAACAAATAATAATTTTTTAAATAACAGAAGTATAGCTATATTTAATAATGTGTATTTTATTTCCTGTGATCTCAAGGTGGACAAGTGTGAAGAATCCACCAGCCAATGCAGGCGATGCAAGAGGTGAGTTCAGTCCCTGGGTGAGGAAGATGCGCTGGAGAAGGGAATGGCAGCCCACTCCAGTATTCCTGCCTGGGCAATCCCATGGACAGAGGAGCCTGGCAGGCTACAGTCCACGGGGCTGCAAAAGAGTCCGACACGATTGAGCAACTGAGCACACACACATTTTATCTCCTAGTGTGTTTATGAATACCTCAAAGTAATGATATAAAATAAAGTTAGAGTTATTCCAAATTGTTAATTAATTGTAGAAAACAATTGCCTCTTTGGAATGGGTGAGCAAGGCCGCCATTCACGGTGCTTCAAAATGGGCGGTTCACAGCCAGCCCTGGTCTAAACAGAGGAAATGGAGATACAGAATAACAAGGGCAGTCAATATATGGCAAAACCACTACAACACTGTTAAGTAATTAGCCTCCAGTTAAAATAAATAAATAAAAAAACTGCAAAAAATAAAATAAAAATCACCTGGATATTTTTGGCAATAAAATGAAACATACGTTTTTGCTTAGTCGTCTATATATTTCAGAGATAAAATCTGAGACTACGCTACTTCTTGATTGTTTTAATAATCGATTTTACTTTTGACTGCTCTGTGTAATTTGTAAATGTAATTCTTGACTTTAAATATAGAACAAAAATCATAATGATGTACTTGGGGAGATTATCAGTCTTGTTTCTGGACGCATATGTGAAGTAACTCTCATGATCACTGACTAGTAGCTCCTTTGCTATGCTAAATTTTCTCTCTCATCAAGATTTTATATGTAGATATATGTACATGTTAATACTATATATTTGTATCTCATTGCATTTTCATAAAGGTAGAAAGTCCTGTTTGTGTATACCATCTAAAATCATAATTATTAAGATAAAAAATGGGCATTTTAAATTAAGTATACTGGGTGTTACATTAAAAAAAGAATGTATGGAACACAAAAATAAGACCTAAGGCAGGTTAATTGGAAAAAGTTTAAGAATCAGCTAGAACACTGTCCTTTTCTCAGGAGGGTTCTGCTAATGAGATTGCTCTAATATGATCTCATGTTCCCCTGCTGGGGTATGTTATCACTTAATAACCAATTGAAAATAGTATTACTAAGATAGTATAGATGAACTCAGATAAAGGAGGGTTTTTCTTCCTTGCTGTGTTACTGTATTAATTTCTTCTTACTTTAAATATATAACAGAAATCATATTGACACCTATAAATAAATGTCTCAGAAGTCACACATATTACAATACAATTTAATATTATTTCAAGTAAACCTTTGTGATTCCTTCTACTGGATATACATAAAATAAATGCCTCTTCATCACATTCCTAAATAAAAAGTTAATAAATGTTAATAAACATTGCTTCTGGATATTATTGTTTATAATATTGGAAGATACAGTATACTGGTCTCATTATCTTTTGAAATCCATTATTATTATTATTATTAAGAATGAAGAAATGCTATAAACTGGATACACAGAAAGATTAAAATGTATTTGTATGTTACACTACTATCATTCCCAACAAGAAGAATCTCTAACAGATATATAAAATTTTCAGCTTTAAGCTCTGTTGTGTGAAAATTATTCAGAGGATATTTTATTAGGGAGGAAATAATGATTATGTTGAAGGAAATGTATCATGCAATTATTTTAAAATTACAGGTGTAAAAGTATCTGCAGATATAATTAATTTAATTTACATGTTTCCCAGCTAAAATTTTCAGAACCAAGAGTCTATTCTAATATATTTATAAATAACAAATATTAAGTAATATTTGAATGTTATAGGGATGAATTACTATTGAATGCAAAGAGTATTTTATATATTTTTTCTTTTTTAGTAAATGAATTACATAATTATCTCCTTAAACAAAGTAAAGATTTATCTTGGGTAAGAGTTCCATATGGTTGGAAAAATCAAATTTGATTTGACTTTTATCACAAAACAAGAATTAAGATGCATTCAATTGAAGACTACAAAAAAAAATCACTGAATTATTGATTTTCCTATGTTGAAATGTATTCAAGGTTTCTGATGCATCTTCTGTGAGAAACATGGTTCCTCCCAGTTGTATTGACCAAGTAACAGGGAACTAGCCATAAACAACTTAGAGATAAGTGAAGGAAATGGAAGTTCAAAGCCATTAAATAACATTAAAAATGTCATAACTGTTGTAAAAGAATAATCCCTGAGTGTTATTGTAGGCCAGGGATCTGAGAAATTGAGCAACAATGCCAAAGAATTGAAATTATGTTGAGGGATTTAAAGAGTGTGTCTCAGGACGAAGTTTGCAGGAAGAGGAAAAGCACACTCCTCCACACACGGGAGGAGTGTGGGCAGGTGACATTGCAGGAACCTGCAGGTGTTTTAGTGCATTGCCCTGTAACCGGAAGAAAGCAATGAGAGATAAAGAACAGGAGGCACAGGGCAAATCATGACGATGTGAACTGCACTGAAGCACTTTCTCTTTTGCTGAGAGAAACCGGACTCCATAGAAGCATTTTAAGCAAGAGGATGGGTGTTTCAAAGTTTAGACAGAGGTTGGTCATTTTTTTTTTTAAACATCCAGATAGTAAAAAAAAATTAAGAAAAAGTATTTGCTTGAAATACTATTTCTTTGAAACTACTGTTCTAACATTGTAGTTCGAATGGAGCTGTGGACAATATATGATATGTGAGGGCATGTAATTTACAAAACAGTCGTGTTGAATTTGACTTGTGGGCTGTGGTTTGCTAATTCCTGGTTTAGAAAGACCAGTCTGGCCTTGATGAAGATAAGGTCTGCTCCGGAGACATAAACCAAGTAGCTGTAAGCTGCAGAATGAAGCCTTTGGGAAGGAAGAATTACAAAGTTATCGATGTTATAAAACACAAAGAACATAGCACCAGATTAGATCTGAGGGTTATGGAAGAGACTGCGGATGACTCCCAGATTGCAGGCACAGATGGAAAGTTGTATGGTGGCGATGCTTTTTGATGGAGGAGTAGATTCAGGAATGTAAAGAGAGAAGTTAAATTTGTGTATGTTCACTTTAGATGCCAGGAGATATCTGGGGAGACTTTTCAAAGTAAGCAGTTAGATGTGCTTCTATCTGGAGAGAAAGATTTAATCTGGGTTTTTGCATATAACAACCACCTGATGACACAGAAAGAAAATAAAATTAATGAAAATGCATAATGTGGGATGAAAAAAGGCTTAGGGAAATATCTTAGAAATTCTCAAATTACCCAAGAACACTGAATATGCAAAATAAATATAGCCAGAGAAATAGGCAGGTAAACAATTGTGAACTGAAAGTGTCTTTTAATTTCATGGCTGCAATCACCATCTGCAGTGATTTTGGAATTCCCCCAAAATAAAATCTGTCACTGTTTCCATTGTTTCCCCATCTATTTGCCATGAAGTGATGGGACTGGATGCCATGATCTTAGTTTTCTGAATGTTGAGCTTTAAGCCAACTTTTTCACTCTCCTCTTTCACTTACATCAAGAGGCTCTTTAGTTCTTCGTTGCTTTCTACCATAAGGGTGGTGTCATCTGCATATCTGAGGTTATTGATATTTCTTCTGGAAAACTTGATTCCAGCTTGTGCTTCTTCCAGCCCAGCATTTCTCATGATGTACTCTGCATATAAGTTAAATAAGCAGGGTGACAATATACAGCCTTGACATACTCCTTTTCCTATTTGGAACCAGTCTATTCGTCCATGTCCAGTTCTAACTGTTTCTTCCTTATCTGCATACAGATTTCTCAAGAGGCAGGTCAGGTAGTCTGGTATTTCCATCTCTTGAAAATTTTCCACGGTTTATTGTGATCCACACAGCCAAAAGCTTTGGCATAGTCAATAAAGCAGAAATAGATACTTTTCTGAAACTATCTTGTTTTTTTTTTTTGATCCAGCGGATGTTGGCAATTTGATCTCTGGTTCCTCTGCCTTTTCTAAAACAGCTTGAACATCTGGAAGATCACGGTTCACATACTGTTGAAGCCTGGCTTGGAGAATTTTGAGCATTACTTTACTAGCATGTGAGATGAGTTCAATTGTGCAGTAGTTTGAGCATTTTTTGACATTGCCTTTCTTTGGGATTGGAATGAAAACTTATGTTTTCCAGTCCCATGGCCACTGCTGAGTTTCCAAAATTCCATTCCCTCCACTAGCTTTTTTCATAGTGATGCCTTCTAAGGCCTACTTGACTTCACATTGCAGGATGTCTGGCTCTAGGTGAGTGATCACACCATCGTGATTATCTGGGTCATGAAGATATTTTTTGTACAGTTCTCTGTATTCCTGCCAACTGTTCTTTATATTTTCTGCTTCTTTTAGGTTGATACCATTTCTGTCCTTTATTGAGCCCATCTTTGCATGAAATGTTCCCTTGGTATCTCTAATTTTCTTGAAGAGATCTCTAGTCTTTCCCATTCTATTGTTCTCCTCTATTTCTTTGCACTGATAACTGAGGAAGGCTTTCTAATCTCTCCTTGCTATTCTTTGGAAGTCTGCATTCAAATAGGCATATCTTTCCTTTTCTCCTTTGCTTTTCACTTCTCTTCTCACAGTTATTTGTAAGGCCTCCTCAGACAGCCATTTTGCTTTTATGCATTTCTTTTTCTTGGGGATGGTCTTGATCCCTGTTCCCTGTAAAATGTCACTAACCTCTGTTTATAGTTCATCAGGCACTGTGTTTATCAGATCTAGTCCCTTAAATCTATTTCTCATTTCCACTGTATAATTGTAAGGGATTTGATTTAGGTCATACTTGAATGGTCTAGTAGTTTCCCCTACTTTCTTCAATTTCAGTCTGAATTTGGCAATAAGGAATTCATGATATGGGCCACAGTCAGCTTCTGGTCTTATTTTTGCTGACTGTATAGAGCTTCTCCATCTTGGGCTGCAAAGAATATATTCAGTCTGATTTTGGTGTGACCATCTGGTGATGTCCATGTGTAGAGTCTTCTCTTATATTGTTGGAAAAAGGTATTTGCTATGACCAGTGTGTTCTCTTGGCAAAACTCTATTAGCCTTTTCCCTGATGCTTTCTGTACTCCAAGGCCAAATTTGACTGTTACCCCAGGTGTTTCTTGACTTCCTACTTTAGGATTCCAGCCCCCTATAATGAAAAGGACATCTTTTTGGGTTGTTCATTCTAAAAGATCTTATAGGTCTTTATGAAATCATTCAATTTCAGCTTCTTTAGCATTACTGCTCAGAGCATAGCCTTGGATTACTGTGATATTGAATGGTTTGCCTTGTAAACGGACATAGATCATTCTGTCATTTTTGAGACTGCATCCAAGTACTGCATTTCAGACTGTTTTTTTGACTATGATGGCTACTCCATTTCCTCTAAGGGATTCTTGCCCACAGTAGTAGACACAATGGTCATCTGAGTTAAATTCACCCATTCCAGTCCATTTTAGTTCGCTGATTCCTAGAATGTTGACGTTCACTCTTGCCATCTCCTGTTTGACCACTTCCAATTCACCTTGATTCATCGACCTAACATTCCAGGTTCCTATGAAATATCACTCTTTACAGCCTCAGACCTTGCTTCTATCACCAGTCACATCCACAACGGAGTGTTGTTTTTGCTTTGGTTCCATCTCTTCATTCTTTCTGGAGTTATTTCTCTACTGATCTCCAGTAGCATGCTGGGCACCTACCGACCTGGAGAGTTCACCTTTCAGTGTCCTATCTTTTTGCCTTTTCATGCTGTTCATGGGGTTCTTAAGGCAAGAATACTGAAGTGGTTTGCCATTCTCTTCTCCAGTGGATCACTTTTTGTCAGAACTCTTCACCATGTCCCATCCATCTTTGGTGGCCCTACACAGCATCAGGTTAGACAATGCTGTGGTCCGTGTGATGAAATTGGTTAGTTTTCTGTAATTGTGGTTTCAGTCTGTCTGCCCTTTGATGCCCTCTCAGCACCTACCGTCTTACTGTGGTCAGGTAAAAAATTGTGTACTGAGAGTTAGAGAGATTCCAGCT
Source organism: Bos mutus (assembly GCF_027580195.1). Taxonomy (NCBI): domain Eukaryota; kingdom Metazoa; phylum Chordata; class Mammalia; order Artiodactyla; family Bovidae; genus Bos; species Bos mutus. The sequence goes on from NC_091643.1 coordinate 35,767,052, forward strand.
TCCAGAATGTACAGCGCTCAAAGGAACATCATTACCACTCTGATATCATCATCAGCAACAACAACAAACATTCAACAAACTTCTAATTCATGTATTTATCCAAATGCAGGGAAATCTAAAGTTTTAAATTCTAAAGCAACATGTGCCTGAAGTCAAGGCACATGGTGCCTTCAAGTAGAGAGAACAGGGGAACATATAGTCATTCAAAATTAATGCAACTTAATGCAGATTAAAAAGAGTTCACCTTGAGATAATGAAAAATAAGTAATATGGGGGGCTCACTGGCAGATGTGAAAACCATGGGAACTGCAGGGTTGAGGAAATCCCCTGGGCACTCCCAGAAAATAATAGAAAAGGTACTAAGAGGTGCCCACTGTGAATGCAGCCAGAAAGGAGAAGAGCCCATGCCCAGCCCTCCTTTTTCTAAAAATGGGGAAGAGCCTTTAATCTGTGAAAGAAAAGGAATGCACTCTGTTGTGTTTATTGCACTGGTAATAATGTAAGGCAGTTACAGAGAAAAAGCAGGAAAGTAAAAAATGTTCTGATCCCACAGCTACATGGCAGAGGGAGGTTGGCAGGAAACCCAAGAAGGCCAGGCCCACAAGACCTGGGCACACCAACCTGTCTGAGCCAAAGGTAGTTATTCAGAACAGAGACACAGACTCCCCATAATCCCTCATTAATAAGCTTTTGTCATTGTTCAGTCGCTCATTTGTGTTCAACTCTTTGTGACCCCATAGACTACATCTAACCAGGCTTCCCTGTTCATCACCATCTCCCAGAGCTTGCTCAAACTCATTTCCATTGAGTCAGTGATGCCATCCAACTGTCTCTCCTCTATTATCCCCTCTCTTCTTGCCTTCAGTCTTTCCCAGAATCAGGGTCTTTTCCAGTGAGTCAGCTGTTCACATCAGGTGGCCAAAGAATTGCAGCTTCAGCTTCAGCATCAGACCTTCCAGTAAATATTCAGAGTTGACTTCCTTTAGGATTCACTAGTTTGATATTCTTGCAGTCCAAGGGACTCTCAAGAGTCTTCACCAACACCACAGTTCAAAAGCATCAATTCATTAGCACTCAGCCTTCTTTATGGTCCAACTCTCACATTCCTATATGACTACTGGAAAAACCATAGCTTTGATTAGATGGACCTTTGTTGGTAATGTCTCTGCTTTTTAAAATGCTGTCTAGAGGGGAGGAGCCAAGATGGCGGAGGAGTAGGACGGGGAGAACACTTTCTCCCCCACAAATTCATCAAAAGAGCATTTAAACGTCAAGTAAATTCCACAAAACAACTTCTGAATGCCGGCAGAGGACATCAGGCACCGAGAAAAGCAACCCAACTCTTCGAAAGGAGGTAGGAAAAAATATAAAAGACAAAAAAAGAGACAAAAGAGGGAGGGATGGAGTTCCATCCCGGGAAGGGAGTCTTAAAAAGAGAGAAGTTTCCAAACACCAGGAAACCTTCTCACTGCCGAATCTATGCCGAGCTTTGGAAGCACAGGGGGCAACTTAACAGGGAGAAAAAATAAATAAACAATTAAAACTCACAGATTGCGAGCCCTACGGTAACTCCCCCAGCAGAGAAGCAGCGCAGACGCCTGCACACGCCATTGGCAAGCGGGGGCTGGGCAGGGAGGCGCGGCACGGGCTGCATCGCTTAGAGTAAGAATCTGGTCTGAATACCCTGAGCGCTATCTGAGCGAAATAATTTGGGCTAGCAAACCAGACTGTGGGATATCTACCACGCGAAAAGCCAGCCCTAACCTAAGACACCGCCAGGCCCGTGCAGGGAACAAAGGACTGAACAGAGATAGCCAGCTGCAGACCTTCCCCCTCCGGTGACAAGCAGCCAGAACCGGAAGGGAGCAATCGCAGCCCCAGAGAGACATTATCTATAAAACTGTAAGCAGGCTTCTTTGCGAACTAAAACTTCTTGGGGGTCTGGACGATCAACATCTGCCTGAGAAGGTGCGCCGGTTTTACACCCAGATAACCAAGTGGCAGGGAGGCGATAAGTCACAGCATTGGCACTCGCCAAACACCTCATCAACTGAGCTGCTCGGACCTGGGAAGAGCACAAAACGCAGGCCCAACTGAGTCTGCACCTCTGAGGACTACGCGAGTGTCTGAACCTGAGCGGCTTGGACCTGGGAGGTACACGCAGCCCAGGGCCGGCCTCGGATTGTTCCCAGGGGAACAACCTAGAGCCCGAGCAGTGTGGGCAGGGAGGATACATGCGCCGTGAGCAGGGGCAGACCCAGTGTGGCTGAGGCACTGCGAGCGCACGCCAGTGTTATTTGTTTGCAGCATCCCTCCCTCCCTCCCCACAGCGTGACTGAACAAGTGAGCCTTAAAAAAAAAAAAGTATCCTCCACCGTCCCCTTTGTGTCAGGGCGGAAATCAGACACTGAAGAGACCAGCAAACAGAAGAAGTTATAACAGAGGGAAACGCCTAGGAGATTAAAACCCTGTGGTTACTACGGACTACATAGGAAGGGGCCTATAGATCTTGAGAAATATAAGTCAGACCAAGGAACTAGCCAAAAATGAACTGAACCCACAATACTCACAACAAAACCAGAGAAAGTCTTAGATATATTTTTACTATTTTTACGATCATTCTTTCTTTCTTTTCTTTTTTTTAATTAAAAAATTTTTTTGAAGTCCTCTATTGTTCCTTTAATTTTCACTTTTATAACCTATTACTTTGCAAAAAAAAAAAAAAAAAAAGACCCTTTTTTTTCTTCTTCAGCAAACTTCATATATATATATATATATTATAATTTTTTGACCTTGTTTTTTTTTTTTTTTTTTTCTTTTCTTTAACATTGTATTTTTGAAATTCCAAACACTACTCTAGAATTTTTAATTTTAGCTTTTTGGTATATGTTATCAATTTTGTACCTATAGTTTTTTTTTATAATTTCTGTGACTTTTTTTTCTCTGTTTCTTTCTCTTCTTCTTTTATATAACACTGTATACCTGAAATTCCAAACTCTACTCTAGATTTTTAATTTATGCTTTTTGGTATTTGATATCAATTTTGTACCTGTATTTTCTTTATAATTTTTGCGACATTGTTTGTTTTTGTTTGTTTGTTTTCTCTCTTTATTTTTCTTCTTCCTTTTTTTTAACATTGTATTTTTGAAATTCCAAACTCTACTCTAGATTTTTAATTTTTGCTTTTTGGTATTAGTTATCAATTTTGTACCTGTATTTTGTTTATAATTTTCCTGACCTTGTTTGTTTTTCTTTGTTCGTTTTCTCTCTCTTTCTTTTCCTTCTTCTTTTCTTTAACATCGTATTTTTGAAATTCCAAACTCTACTCTAGATTTTTAATTTTTGCTTTTATGTATTTGTTACCAATTTTGTACCTTTAAGGACCCAATCTTCAGGACCCATTTTTTACTAGGGAGCGAGATTACTGACTTGATAGCTCTCTCTCCCTTTGGACTCTCCTTTTTCTCCACCAGGTCGCCTGTGTCTCCTCCCTAACCCCTCTCTACTCTACCCAACTCTGTGAATTTCTGTGTGTTCCAGACGGTGGAGAACACTTAGGGAACTGATTACTGGCTGGATCTGTCTCCCTCCTTTTCATTCCCCTCTTTTATCCTTCTGGCCACCTCTGTCTCCTTCCTCCTTCTTCTCTTCTCTGTATAACTCCGTGAACATCTCTGAGTGGTCCAGTTGTGGAGTGCACATAAGGAAGTGACTACTGGCTAGCCCATGCTCTCCTCTATTGATTCCACCTCATCTCATTTGGGTCACCTCTAACTCCCTCCTCCCTCTTCTCTTCTCCATGTAACGCTGTGAACCTCTCTGAGTGACCCTCACAGGAGAGAAACTTTTCATCTTTAAGGTAGATGTTTTATCAATGGTGCTGTATAGAAGGAGAAGTTGTGAAACTACTGTAAAAATAAGACTGATAACTGGAAGCAGGAGGCTTAAGTCCAAACCCTGACTCCAGGGAACTCCTGACTCCAAGGAACATTAATTGACAGGAGCTCATCAAACACCTCCATACAGACACTGAAACCAAGCACCACACAAGGGCCAACAAGTTCCAGGGCAAGACATACCAAGCAAATTCTCCAGTAACAAAGGAACACAGCCCTGAGCTTCAAGATACAGGCTGCCCAAAGTCACCCCAAAACCATAGACATCTCATAACTCATTACTGGACATTTCATTGCACTCCAGAGAGAAGAAATCCAGCTCCACCCACCAGAACACCGACACAAGCTTCCCTAACCAGGAAACCTTGACAAGCCACCTGTACAAACCCACACACAGTGAGGAAATGCCACAATAAAGAGAACTGCACAAACTGCCAGAATACAGAAAGGACACCCTAAACTCAGCAATTTAAACAAGATGAAGAGACAGAGGAATAGCCAGCAGATAAAGGAACAGGATAAATGCCCACCAAACCAAACAAAAGCAGAAGAGGTAGGGAATCTACCTGATAAAGAATTCCGAATAATGATAGTGAAATTGATCCAAAATCTTGAAATTAAAATGGAATCACAGTTAAATAGCCTGGAGACAAGGATTGAGAAGATGCAAGAAAGTTTTAACAAGGACCTAGAAGAAATAAAAAAGAGTCAATATATAATGAATAATGCAATAAGTGAAATTAAAAACACTCTGGAGGCAACAAATAGTAGAATAACAGAGGCAGAAGATAGGATTAGTGAATTAGAAGATAGAATGGTAGAAATAAATGAATCAGAGAGGATAAAAGAAAAATGAATTAAAAGAAATGAGGACAATCTCAGAGACCTCCAGGACAATATTAAACACTACAACATTCGAATCATAGGGGTTCCAGAAGAAGAAGACAAAAAGAAAGACCACGAGAAAATATTTGAGGAGATAATAGTTGAAAACTTCCCTAAAATGGGGAAGGAAATAATCACCCAAGTCCAAGAAACCCAGAGAGTCCCAAACAGGATAAACCCAAGGCGAAACACCCCAAGACACATATTAATCAAATTAACAAAGATCAAACACAAAGAACAAATATTAAAAGCAGCAAGGGAAAAACAACAAATAACACACAAGGGGAATTCCCATAAGGATAACAGCTGATCTTTCAATAGAAACTCTTCAAGCCAGGAGGGAATGGCAAGACATACTTAAAATGATGAAAGAAAATAACCTACAGCCCAGATTATTGTACCCAGCAAGGATCTCATTCAAGTATGAAGGAGAAATCAAAAGCTTTTCAGACAAGCAAAAGCTGAGAGAATTCTGTACCACCAAACCAGCTCTCCAACAAATACTAAAGGATATTCTCTAGACAGGAAACACAAAAAGGGTGTATAAATTCGAACCCAAAACAATAAAGTAAATGGCAACGGGATCATACTTATCAGTAATTACCTTAAACGTAAATGGGTTGAATGCCCCAACCAAAAGACAAAGACTGGCTGAATGGATACAAAAACAAGACCCCTACATATGTTGTCTACAAGAGACCCACCTCAAAACAGGGGACACATACAGACTGAAAGTGAAGGGCTGGAAAAAGATTTTTCATGTAAATAGGGACCAAAAAAAAAAAGCAGGAGTCGCAATACTCATATCAGATAAAATAGACTTTAAAACAAAGGCTGTGAAAAGAGACAAAGATGGTCACTACATAATGATCAAAGGATCAATCCAAGAAGAAGATATAACAATTATAAATATATATGCACCCAACACAGGAGCACCGCAGTATGTAAGACAAATGCTAACAAGTATGAAAGGAGACATTAACAATAACACAATAATAGTGGGAGACTTAAATACCCCACTCACACCTATGGATAGATCAACTAAACAGAAAATTAACAAGGAAACACAAACTTTAAACAACACAATAGACCAGTTAGACTTAATTGATATCTATAGGACATTTCATCCCAAAACAATGAATTTCACCTTTTTCTCAAGCACACATGGAACCTTCTCCAGGATAGATCACATCCTGGGCCATAAAGCTAGTCTTGGTAAATTCAAAAAAATAGAAATCATTCCAAGCATCTTTTCTGACCACAGTGCAGTAAGATTAGATCTCAACTACAGGAGAAAAACTATTAAAAATTCCAACATATGGAGGCTGAACAACACACTGCTGAATAACCAACAAATCACAGAAGAAATCAAGAAAGAAATCAAAATTTGCATAGAAACGAACGAAAATGAAAACACAACAACCCAAAACCTGTGGGACATGGTAAAAGCAGTCCTAAGGGGAAAGTTCATAGCAATACAGGCACACCTCAAGAAACAAGAAAAAAGTCAAATAAATAACCTAACTCTACTCTAAAGCAACTAGAAAAGGAAGAAATGAAGAACCCCAGGGTTAGTAGAAGGAAAGAAATCTTAAAAATTAGAGCAGAAATAAATGCAAAAGAAACAAAAGAGACCATAGCAAAAATCAACAAAGCCAAAAGCTGGTTATTTGAAAGGATAAATAAAATTGACAAACCATTAGCCAGACTCATCAAGAAACAAAGGGAGAAAAATCAAATCAATAAAATTAGAAACGAAAATGGAGAGATCACAACAGACAACACAGAAATACAAAGGATCATAAGAGACTACTATCAACAATTATATGCCAATAAAATGGACAACGTGGAAGAAATGGACAAATTCTTAGAAAAGTACAACTTTCCAAAACTCGACCAGGAAGAAATAGAAAATCTTAACAGACCCATCACAAGCACGGAAATTGAAACTGTAATAGAAAAATCTTCCAGCAAACAGAAGCCCAGGTCCAGACGGCTTCACAGCTGAATTCTACCAAAACTTTAGAGAAGAGCTAACACCTATCCTGCTCAAACTCTTCCAGAAAATTGCAGAGGAAGGTAAACTTCCAAACTCATTCTATGAGGCCACCATCACCCTAATACCAAAACCTGACAAAGATCCCACAAAAAAAGAAAACTACAGGCCAATATCACTGATGAACATAGATGCAAAAATCCTTAACAAAATTCTAGCAATCAGAATCCAACAACACATTAAGAAGATCATACACCATGACCAAGTGGGCTTTATCCCAGGGATGCACGGATTCTTCAATATCCTCAAATCAATCAATGTAATACACCACATTAACAAATTGAAAACTAAAAACCATATGATTATCTCAATAGATGCAGAGAAAGCCTTTGACAAAATTCAACACCCATTTATAATAAAAACTCTCCAGAAAGCAGGAATAGAAGGAACATACCTCAACATAATAAAAGCTATATATGACAAACCCACAGCAAACATTATCCTCAATGGTGAAAAATTGAAAGCATTTCCTCTAAAGTCAGGAACAAGACAAGGGTGCCCACTTTCACCATTACTATTCAACATAGTTTTGGAAGTTTTGCCACAGCAATCAGAGCAGAAAAAGAAATAAAAGAAATCCAAATTGGAAAAGAAGAATTAAAACTCTCACTATTTGCAGATGACATGATCCTCTACATAGAAAACCCTAAAGACTCCACTAGAAAATTACTAGAACTAATCAATGACTATAGTAACGTTGCAGGATATAAAATCAACACACAGAAATCCCTTGCATTCCTATACACTAATCATGAGAAAACAGAAAGAGAAATTAAGGAAACAATTCCATTCACCATTGCAACGGAAAGAATAAAATACTTAGGAATATATTTACCTAAAGAAACTAAAGACCTATACATAGAAAACTATAAAACACTGATGAAAGAAATCAAAGAGGACACTAATAGATGGAGAAATATACCATGTTCATGGATTGGAAGAATCAATATAGTGAAAATGAGTATACCACCCAAAGCAATTTATAGATTCAATGCAATCCCTATCAAGCTACCAACAGTATTCTTCACAGAGCTAGAACAAATAATTTCACAATTTGTATGGAACTACAAAAAACCTCGAATAGCCAAAGCGATCTTGAGAAAGAAGAATGGAACTGGAGGAATCAACCTGCCTGACTTCAGGCTCTACTACAAAGCCACAGTCATCAAGACAGTATGGTACTGGCACAAAGACAGAAATATAGATCAATGGAACAAAATAGAAAGCCCAGAGATAAATCCATGCACATATGGACACCTTATCTTTGACAAAGGAGGCAAGAATATACAATGGATTAAAGACAATCTCTTTAACAAGTGGTGCTGGGAAAGCTGGTCAACCACTTGTAAAAGAATGAAACTAGAACACTTTCTAACACCATACACAAAAATAAACTCAAAATGGATTAAAGATCTAAACGTAAGACCAGAAAATATAAAACTCCTAGAGGAGAACATAGGCAAAACACTCTCTGACATACATCACAGCAGGATCCTCTATGACCCACCTCCCAGAATATTGGAAATAAAAGCAAAAATAAACAAATGGGACCTAATTAACCTTAAAAGCTTCTGCACATCAAAGGAAACTATTAGCAAGGTGAAAAGACAGCCTTCAGAATGGGAGAAAATAATAGCAAATGAAGCAACTGACAAACTAATCTCAAAAATATACAAGCAACTCCTACAGCTCAATTCCAGAAAAATAAATGACCCAATCAAAAAATGGGCCAAAGAACTAAATAGACATTTCTCCAAAGATGACATACAGATGGCTAACAAACACATGAAAAGATGCTCAACATCACTCATTATCAGAGAAATGCAAATCAAAACCACTATGAGGTACCATTTCACACCAGTCAGAATGGCTGCGATCCAAAAGTCTACAAATAATAAATGCTGGAGAGGGTGTGGAGAAAAGGGAACCCTCTTACACTGTTGGTGGGAATGCAAACTAGTACAGCCACTATGGAGAACAGTGTGGAGATTCCTTAAAAAACTGGAAATAGAACTGCCTTATGATCCAGCAATCCCACTGCTGGGCATACACACTGAGGAAACCAGAAGGGAAAGAGACACGTGTACCCCAATGTTCATCGCAGCACTGTTTATAATAGCCAGGACATGGAAGCAACCTAGATGTCCATCAGCAGATGAATAGATAAGAAAGCAGTGGTACATATACACAATGGAGTATTACTCAGCCATTAAAAAGAATACATTTGAATCAGTTCTAATGAGGTGGATGAAACTGGAGCCTATTATACAGAGTGAAGCAAGCCAGAAGGAAAAACACCAATACAGTATATTAACGCATATATATGGAATTTAGAAAGATGGTAACAATAATCCTGTGTACGAGACAGCAAAAGAGACACTGATGTATAGAACAGTCTTATGGACTCTGTGGGAGAGGGAGAGGGTGGGAAGATTTGGGAGAATGGCATTGAAACATGTAAAATATCATGTATGAAACGAGATGCCAGTCCAGGTTCGATGCACGATACTGGATGCTTGGGGCTAGTGCAGTCGGACGACCCAGAGGGATGGTATGAGGAGGGAGGATGGAGGAGGGTTCAGGACGGGGAACACATGTATACCTGTGGTGGATTCATTTTGATATTTGGCAAAACTAATACAATTATGTAAAGTTTAAAAATAAAATAAAAAAAATAAAATGCTGTCTAGGTTGGTCATAACTTTTCTTTCAAGGAGCAGGCATCTTTTATTTTCATGGTTGTAGTCAACATCTGCAGTGATTTTGCAGCCCAAGAAAGTAAAGTTGTCACTGTTTCCATTGTTTCCCCATGTATTTGCCATGAACGTACGGGACTGAAAAACATGATATTAGTTTTCTGAATGTTGACTTTTAAGACAGATTTTTCACCCTCCTCTTTCATTGTCACCAAGAGGCTCATTAGTTCCTTTTCCTTTTTTGCCATAAGGGTGGTAGTATCTGCATGTCTGAGATTATTGATATTTCTCTCAGCAATCTTGATTCCAGCTTGGGCTTCATCCAGCCTGGCATTTTGCATGATGTACTCTGTATAGAATTTCAATAAGCAGGGAGGCAATATACAGTCTTCACATGCTCCTTTCCCAATTTTGAACCAGGCCATTGATCCATGTCTGATTCTAAGTGTTGATTCTTGACTTGGAAACAGGTTTTGCAGGAATCAGGTAAGCTGGTCTGGTATTCCTATCTCTTTAATAATTTTCCACACCTTGTTGAGATCCACATAGTCAAATTGACATTGCTTCAGTGTCAATGAGGCAGATGTAGATTCTTTTCTGGAATTCTGTGGCTTTTTCTATGAACGACTGGATGGTTCATTTTGATCTCTGGTTCCTCTGCCTTTTCTAAATCCAGCTTGAAAATTTGGAAATTCTTGGTTCACATACTGTTGAAGCCTAGTTTGAAGAATTTTGAGCATTACTTTGGTAGCATGTGAAAGGAGTGCAATTGTGTGATCATTTGAAATTTCTTTGACATTGCTGTTCTTTGGGATCGGGATGAAAACTGACTTTTCCAGGCCTGTGGTCACTGCTGAGTTTCCAAATTTGCTCGCATATTGAGTGCAGCACTTTCACAGCATCATCTTTTAGGATTTGAAATACCTCTAGTGGAATTCCATCACTTCCATTAGCTTTTTCATAGTAATGCTTCCTAAGGCCCACTTGACTTCACATTGCAGGATGTCTGGCTCTAGGTGAGTGATCACATCCTTATGGTTATCTGGGTCATTAAGATCTTTTTCTTTTTATAGTTCTTCTGTGTATTCTTACCACCTCTTCATAATATCTTCTGCTTCTGTTAGGTCCATAGCATTTCTGTGCTTTATTGTCCCCATTACTGCATGAAATGTTCCCTTAGTATCTCTAATTTTCTTGAAGAGATCCCTAGTCTTTTGTGTTCTATTGTTTTCCTTTTTTGTTTGCACTGATCACTGAGGAAGGCTTTCTTATCTCTCCTTGCTGTTCTTTGGATCTCTGCATTCAGTTTGGTATGTCTTTCCTTTTCTCCTTTGCCTTTAGCTTCTCTTTTTTTCTCAGCTATTTGTAAGTCCTTGTCAGACAACCATTTTGTCTCTTTTCATTTCTTCCTCTTGTGAATGGTTTTGATCACTGCCTCCTGTACAGTGTTATGAACCTCCATCCATAGTTCTTCAGACATTCTATCAGAACTAATCATTTGAACCTATTTGTGACATCCACTGTATACTCATAAGGGATTTGATTTAGATCATACCTGAATAGCCTAGTAGTTTCCCCTGTTTTTTCAATTTAAGTCTGAATTTTGCAATAAGAAGTTCTTGATCTGAGCCACATTTAGCTCCTGGTCTTGTTTTTGCTGACTGTATAGAGCTTCTCCATCTTTGGCTGCAAAGAATATAATCAACTTGATTTCAATATTGACCATCTGCTGATGTTCATGTGTAGAGTTGTCTCTTGCGTTGTTGGAAATGGGTTTTTGCTATAACCAGTGCATTCTCTTGGCAAAACTCTGTTAGCTTTGCCCTGGTTCATTTTGTACTCAAAGGCCAAACTTGCCTTTTATTCTAGGTATTTCTTGATTTCCTACTTTTTCATTACAGTCCCCTATGATGAAAAGGACATCTTTTTTTTGGTGTCAGTTCTACAAGGTTTTGGGGGTCTTCATGAGTGAGTGAGTGAGTGCTTGAAATTTGCTCATTTGCGTCCAACTCTTTGCAATGTCATGCACTATACAGTCCACAGAATTCTCCAGGCCAGTACTCTGGAGTGGGTAGGTCTTCATAGAACCATTCAACCTCAGCTTCATAGAACCATTCAACTTCACCATTAACAAGCTAAAGGATTAAATACTAAGCCCTCAGACAATTCCTTGGGAAGAGTAGGAAAGGAGAAAGAGGGCACAAAGATATCCTCTCTGATGCAGAGCACAAAAATCTCAGTCAAAACTGAGTAGAAGTTTGCCTGCTCTGTGAAATCAGCTCTCACACAGATTTCTAGGTTGTCTGCATAAGAATTTAAGCCTGAATTGCAAATGTATAAAGACAGCGATCACATCTCAGTTCCCGCCCAAATCTACAAAGGTTAGCTCAACCCCCTACACTGAAGGTCTATCAGGAAAAATAAAAGGTGTGATCATTCCTGATATAAATACTATTTATCTCAGTCTCTACAATTCTACATGACATATGCCATTTCATATGAAAACCATGAAACATAACAGTAATAGAGACATGAAATAGAATACCTTTTTCATGTGTAACAGTAGAGGCAAACCAGCTAAAGAAAGAATCAGCAGACTAAAAATAGGTCAGTGGAAATTGTGTGTGTGTGCTAAGTCGCTTCGGTCATTTCCTACTCTTTGCCACCCTATGGACTGTGGCTTGCCAGGCTCCTCTGTCCATGGGATCCTCCAAGCACAATTACTGGAGTTGGTTGCCATGCCCTCCTCCAGGGGATCTTCCTGACCCAGGGATTGAACTTGCATCTCTTACATCTCCTGTATTGGCAGGTGAGTTCTATAACACCAGCACCACCTGGGAATTCCCAGTGGAAATTAGATCAGTGAAAACACAAAGAGAAAGATAACTTTAAAAGTAAAAGTTTCGTCGCACTTCTCTCCCGAGAACCATCGCGCAGGCCGGGCCTAGCAGGGAACAAACGAGGCCCCTAAAAAATAAATAAATAAAAAATAAAAAATAAAAGTAAAAGTTTCAAGGTCTGTATGTCAATATAAAACTTACAAAATATGTATAATTGTAACCCCATAGAGAGAAGGAAAAACAGATAATTGAAGAAATAATGGCAGCATTAAGAAAATAATATTAGATTCATTCTGATATATGGCAAAACCAATACAATATTTTAAAGTTAAAGAAAATAAAATTTTAAAAAATCTTATAAAAAATAATTAAAAATTAAAAAATAATAATATTGTCAGATATCAAAATGCTTATTTGAAAATTACACAGAATGCAAAAAAAAAAAAAAAAAACTTTAACACTATATATGATAGTGTTAAACTGCTGATAACAAAGTACAAAGACATGGGTTAGTAGTTCTGAAATTACTTTATTTGCATATGAAGGTTGTGTATGGGTAAAGATCCAGCAAAAATGGAGAGATACCAAGAGTACATGGTTGTACTGCTTTTGAATTAAACATACCAATATAAACTCATGATAGACCAGAGATGGATAGACAGATATATAGGTAGATGAATACGTGCATTACTGCAGTACATACATATTTGTACCTATGTTCCTTTATCTGCAAACTGAGAGGAGCTAGAAGCAGTGCCAGCCCTGTGGAAATGAATGGATCCAGGCCCTAGGTGCTGGATTTCTAAATACCATTCTTCAATAAGAGGAAGCAGGATTCCTTCAGATCTAGTTGATTCTCAACCTGAGGAAGGAAAAATCTAGGATGATCCTACAGCATTTTCTGGTGCCAGAAAATACTGCTGTACTCATACTTTCTTGTATAATTACTTGTTAATAAAAATTTAAAAAGACAGTGTTACTGAATATGCAAGGGTCAACAGCAGCTCAGTTGGACAAAACTGATAAGAAACATAATGGTCCATGGATTTATTATAATCCTTTGATATCTATTGGTCAGCATATTTTTATTGATCAAAATACTTGATTTAAATTATAAATAAGTGGCTTTGAATTTCAATACAATATTCAGATGTATGATATAAAGTCATTAAATTATCAGCTTTTTTCAATATAATGGTATGAGGTATGTCAATATTGATATAAGGGTAAAAAACAAAAAAGTCAGTAGAAAATAACCTTACATTAATAATGAGAATTGCAAGAGGATATATACTGGAAGTGGAGTGAATTGTTAGTTGTCAGTCATGTCCAACTCTTTGCAGCCCCATGGACTATAGCCTGCCACGCTCCTTTGTCCATTCAGTTCTCCAGACAAGAATACTGGAGTGGGTAGCCATTCCTTTCTCCAGGGCATCGTCCTGATGCAGGGATCAAACCCAGTTCTCCCGCATTGCAGGCGGTTTCTTTTCTGTCTGAGCCACAAAGGTCAAAAATAGTATCTATATATTAGGCAGTCATTGGTACGTAAAGAAAAAGAAATGAATTACTCCTTTCAGGTTATCTGTCTTTTCATGATTGGGTATAGTCAGGCACATTACCCAGATTTTAGGGTGTTACCATTTTTTTAAAAAATTAATGTGCTTTGCTTCTACTTTCTTCCAATAGACATGAAATTGAATATGTAAGACTCTGTCTAGGCATGGATTTATCGCTGGTGCTTTCGATTCTTTAGAGTAGAATATGTGTACAACAAACAACACTTTTATTTAATCAACAAATGTTATTGACCTCCTATTAAATTGTACTATCTATTCTTCATACCATAAATTTGGAAATGAACTAACAAGGACAAGTCCCAGTCTTCACAGAATTTATATTTGGGGGGAGGCAGAGAAATTTAATATCAAACAAATAAGTACACACAATAATTTTAAATGGTAAGAAAAAGATATGAAGAAAATATAGTAAGATAAGGCTTCCCAGATGGTGCAGCAATAAAGAATCCATCAGTCCGTGCAGGAGACACGGCTAATGTGGGTTCATCCCTTAGTTGGGAAGATCCCCTGGAGAAGGAAATGTCAGACCACTCCAGTATACCTGTGGACAGAGGAGCATGGTGGGCTATAATCCATGCGGGCGCCAAGAGTCGGACACCACTGAGCACAGCACAGCACAAGAGCAACTACAGGTGGGGCATGGTAAGGAAAGTCCTCTCTAAGCAGATGATGTTGTAACTAAGACCAAAATGAAGAGAAAGAGAAAGCCGTTAGAGTTAGAGGAAGAGAATGACAGGCAGAGGACATTGCTAATGCAAAACTGTGATAGAGCAACAGGCTTGATGAGTTCAAATACAAGCAAGAAGAATAATGCCAAATTAAGTTCATTCAATGAAAATTCTTCAGGAGTCTCATAGGAACCAAGGAAAACATAAAGAATTAGGATTTAAAGAAGGCAGAGACAATTCAGAGTCTTTTATAGCATGAACATTCTGAAATTGTGATTTGTTGACATTTCATAACATATTTTATAAATTATCCAAGTTTCAAGTGTATCTAAATCTATATATTGTAAGTTCATGAAATATTATTTAGTAAGTGCATATTAAATGCCAATGGATACTGTCCTCTTGATTAACTTTTAATATGAACTTAAAATAAGGCATGTTTAGTAGCATATTGTTTCATATCATATGAAAGCATTGTTTAACAGGTCTGTGCTTACTCAGTTGTGCATTCGTGCTTAGCTGTTAGATTCTTTGCGACCCCATGGACTGTAGCCCACCAGGCTCCTCTTTCCATGGGGATTCTCCAGGCAAGAATACTGAAGTGGGTTGCCATGCCCTTCTCCAGGGAATTTTCCTAACCCAGGGATCAAACCCAGGTCTCCTGCATTACAGGTGGATTCTTTACCATCTGAGCCACCAAGGAAGCAGTTAACAGATCTACCCAAAGATTATGTAAGGAAATGTTCTTCATTGTACTTACTGTTTCCTAGTGATAAGGTCTTAGATTTAGTGGAGTTACAGAATAATTCCCTGTAGAAAAGTTAGGTCCAACGGTTATAGTTATTTGCCCCAAAGGATATTAACCAGTCTTATATTTAACAGAAAACTTATCCTGAATTCTTTTATTAAGTTTTCATAACTACTCACTTCCTCAAATGTTCTTTGATCAAGCCTTACCATCTCTCTGGTGTCCTTTTGAATCAGTACGTCAAATGAAATTGTCAATACCTATACATTTTATGGGCTTCCCGGGTGGCTCAGTGGTAAAGAATCCACCTGCAGTGCAGGAGCCAAGTGTTCAATCCCTGGGTCAGGAAGATCTCCTGGAGAAGAAAATGGCAACCCACTCCAGTATTCTTGCCTTAGAAATTCCATGGACAGAGGAGTCTGGCAGGCTACAGTCCATGGGGTTGCAAAGAGTCTAACAGAGCTAAGCATGAATGCATACATTTTATATTTATTTAAGAATCATGATTTTAACTTTTAGATCATTATATTTCAACAAACATATACATAATTTTTCGATCAACATATATATATATGTAACGTAACAGATAAGATGAAAAATGTAAATATCTTAATGCTTGTTTTTGTTCAGAATTTTGGTTTTCTTTTCTCCTTAGAATTGCTGCATAAATATTTGTTTAGGCTTGCCTGTACGAAGCTGTATTATATTGTTTATAATAATGTAAGACTTCCTCCAAGACAAAGACTACATTTGTGACATATTTGCATACAAATATATAGTTTTGAAGGAAAAAACCATTTGATTTTAAAAGCTTATTATAACAGTTGCATCTTACGTAAATATCTTTACTAATGTCTTACAAGTAAAAATATTATTTTATCATATGCATAAAGAAATAACATAATACTGTCTCTTCAATAATATATTCCTTTGTGAGAAATTCTAGCACATACAAGTTTACTTTGAATGCCTTTAGCAAACTTAGAATTTTAAGTGTATAAATTGTAAATAATCCAGTTATTTTTTAACATGGATTTATATTTTTCTCAAGATCTGTGTACAGGGAAGAATGAGTGTGATCCATCATCGACCACACCTCTGTACACATTGATTTTACAGAACTTAAAAAATGCATAAATATAATCTAAGACTCCTCACAGACACCACGTGAGCATTTGTTTTGGGGTAGATAGTGATGTGCAGGGAAGGGAAGCATAGGTAGAAAAAAGGCTCATAATTCATTTGCAAAAGGATTCATGTACATACTTGAAGATAAGGATGCAACACACACTTGAAATATATACATTTGTAATGACATTCAAATACAGATTTTGAAAACAGGGAATATCATTATAAACAATGTACAATATAACATATCTGAAAGCAGATTTGAGAGCATCTGAATATTTATTAAGAAAAGCAAATGGGAAAACAGCATTGAGAACTGTTGTGCTTTGTATTTCACACTATCAGAGATAAAATTATTGTATAAAGTTGATTTGGAGAGGCTTATTTTCCTCACCCAGAGATAATTAGAAAAAGAATAAACTGGTCACAAATTATTTTAAAAAAGTAAAATAAACAAATGCAATCATAAAATTAAAAGGTTTTTTGCAGTAAAACATTTGGAAATATAAAAGAGAAAATAAGTAACATTCCACATACCCATGCATCTGCCTATTCAGATGACACCTCTGAGGAACTGAGTTAAAATATATGTAAAATAAAACATTCTGGCCATATGTCATCACGGGTAGACTATGTAACTCTAGTATTTGGACTGGAGAAGGCAATGGCACCCACTCCAGTACTCTTGCCTGGAAAATCCCATGGACGGAGGAGCCTGGTAGGCTGCAGTCCATGGGGTTGCGAAGAGTCAGACATGACTGAGCAACTTCACTCTCACTTTTCACTTTCCTGCACTGGAGAAGGAAATGGCAACAGACTCCATTGTTCTTGCCTGGAGAATCCCAGGGACGGGGGAGCCTGGTGGGCTGACGTCTGTGGGATTGCACAGTCAGACACGACTGAAGCAACGCAGCAGCAGCAGCAGCAGTATTTGGACTGGTTAAAGGAAAACATTTTTTTCCCCAGCAAAATTACTCTGAAATGCTGGGACCATAGCTAGAAGCAGGATTCTGGGAGAGATACTCAGTGGCTTCCAGCCAGGTAATTAAAAAGAAAAAAAGTAATAAGTACACTTTTCAGAGGAAAATTAAAGATGTAAAGGAACGCCTTTTGTATGCATTTTATTTGGAATAAATTTAAGCGAATTTACCATTATCTCCTTGAGAATAAATAGGAGTTTAAAAATGTTTTCAGTTAAATTCAGGAAAGTGATTGACAGATGTATTCAGATACAGTTTGATAATCTTAACCCGCATAAGTGGCCACTGTATGTAAGGTTCTTCCGAGCTGCTTTTAATAACCTTTACTCACTACAGTTCTCCCTAGTCCATCTTCATGATTCAAGTGAACTGTGTACTCTTATATGCATGCTCATGCTCAGTCGCTCAGTCATGTCTGACTTTTTGTCCTCAAGAACTGTAGCAGCCCACCAGGCTCCTCTGTCCATGGAATTTCCCAGGCAAGAAATACTGGAGCAGGT
Source organism: Bos mutus (assembly GCF_027580195.1). Lineage (NCBI taxonomy): Eukaryota > Metazoa > Chordata > Mammalia > Artiodactyla > Bovidae > Bos > Bos mutus. Next base: position 35,785,026 of record NC_091643.1, read on the forward strand.
TGCTATTTCCTACTCCAAGGGATCTTTCCAAACCAGGGATTAAACCTGCATCTCCTGTGTCTCCTGCATTGGCAGGTGAATTCTTTACCACTGAGCCACCTGGGAAACCCCAGGAACTAAAAAGGGAAAAATAGTAGTTGATGAGCACATGAACCATATGAAAAAGATAATGGAATCAAGCCTGCCCACCTCTATGTCATTGTTTATGCTCTAGGACAGAATAATTTGCCCTATACGTTCATCTTTCTCATTAAGAAAGAGGTGGCTTTGGAGATAAAAGAACATTTGTAGCTCTATGTTTTAGTAGATAAAATTAGTAGCTCTGCTGAATCTTGATTCAGATATATGAGTCACCCCTTGCTTTTCCAATTCTAAAGAGCCCTAGCAGAGAAGATGGGTCCTATGGTATTGTCCTAACAGAATGGAAATAACTCCAACTAATACAACTTCATTCTGTGGTCAGTGATCACACACTTTAAAATGCTGTCCCCACCACAAGCACACATGTAAGGTCACACCTGCACATTTGAAAAAATTCTGTTTCAATTCAGTTTCTCATTCATCTCTGTGGGACCAAGATGGCATGTGAGAAAGGCAGTGGGAAGGGGAAGCCTGTTACTGCATAGACTGCTCCTGAAAAATAAAAACAAAACGGAATGAAGTCTAACTTTTACTGGATTAATAATTTATCTTATCTAGGGATACAATTTTAAATAAATCACATTATATAGTTAGGTCTTTTAACTCAATGAAATGGTTTCTTTCAGTCTGTGTTTTAATGTGTAGTCATTATTTAAAACAAACATTATTTGTGGGATGGATATTCTCTTTTTCAAAGGGCAAAAAATTATCTGCAGGAAAGAAGATTAGGCGAGGTGTCCTCCGGACCCCGCCCAGGGGCAGGGATACTAGCGAGGAGGGGAGAGCGCCCTGCACGTGCAGCGCCAAGCAGGAAGACCTCTCCCAAAAGGCACCGCTTGGATCCAGGGGATGCCGGGAAGGATGGCTTATATATCTGCAGGGAAAAATTCTAGTAAACGGCCCAAATGGGTCTTCATCCAAAAGTCCAAGGTACCTAATCATCAAAATAACTTGGAGATTTTTCTCTTTAAAAGCATACTTGATGTTTATTTCAGTGTATCTAAAAATCATTGTAAATACTTTCAGAGATCTTTGTCAAACTTAATCTTTCTGCCTCCACCCACTCCCCAAAACCTGTCTGCTGCTGCTGCTTCTGCTAAGTGGCTTCAGTCGTGTCCAACTCTGTGCAACCCCATGGACCGCAGCCCACCAGGTGCCGCCGTCCCTGGGATTCTCCAGGCAAGAACACTGGAGTGTGTTGCCATTTCCTTCTCCAATGCATGAAAGTGAAAAGTGAAAGTGAAGTCGCTCAGTCGTGTCCGACTCTTCGCGACCCCATGGACTGCAGCCTACCAGGCTCCTCCATCCATGGGCTTTTCCAGGCAGGAGTACTGGAGTGGGGTACCATTGCCTTCTCCACCAAAACCTGTCTAGACATAGAGAAAGAGAAATATAGAATACTGGAGTGGGTTGCTATTCCCTTCTCCAGGGGATCTTCTCAACTCAGGGATCAGACCTGGGTCTCCTGCATTGCAAGCAGATTCTTTACCATCTGAGCCACCAGAGAAGTCCAATATAAAAATATTTACTATGGAAAGATTATGAAGGATTTATTATCTAAAAATTATGTCATATAAGCATGCTCTGAAAATATAAGGTGACAAGAAGTTCTGATTTATCCTCACTATAATACAGTTATCTATGTAATTCTGGCAGAAAAATTATTTCTATATTGTTCGATCTAAAGTAGCAATATACAAATAAATGAGGGATCTCCTCACAGCTAATTTCCTCGGGTACCTCATTGCTGCTCATAGACTAGTATGTGACCTTCACAGTTAAGGAAAAACAGAGTCGGTCTTACTCTGTATTCAAACACAGTCTATATGTTCAGATAACAGAACTAGCACCTTACAGATTGAAATTGAGCGGTCTCTTTTTAGTGGATCAACTTATCCACTCTGGGCTTCCCTGGTGGCTCAGCTGTAAAAAAAAATCTGCCAGCAATGCAGGAAACCCAGGAGACGTGGGTTTGATCCCTGGTTTGGGAAGATCCCATGGAGGAGGAAATGGCAAACCACTGCAGTATCTTGCCTAGAGATTCCTATGGACAGAGGAGCCTGCCAGGCTACAGTCCATTGGGTTGCAAAGAGTCAGACAGGACTGAAGTGACTGAGCACATGCGCATTGATGCACTCAACCCAGTGCTAAGAGTAAATTGTTGGTTTGGGGCTAACATACACCAACAACTTTATCCATGGCCATTTTTTAAAAACAGTAGCCATGGCTTCTTGGATTCAAGAGAGAGACTTCATGACTGAACAAAACAGAATATTTCATGGATCAAAATAATTCCGAATTCTCCATGCCATACTCAGTTTATATCCTGCCTCCAAGAAGGAGAACTTCATAAAGAATTTATAGGCTCCAGTATTACAGTGTGTGTGTGTGTGTGTGTGTGTGTTACAGTGTTTTCCACTTTCTCTGCAGTAACAGCAGAGGCGCCAGGAGAGGTTTCTGCTGCATTTTTATCCATGGGATTTCTCCTCATCTTTTCATATCCTAGGATTTAAACACTATCAGTATACCCATCATTAATTATCCAAACATCCTCACTGACATTTTATGTGTCAGTGAGGATTCTGAGTTCCCATAAGAGGCATTTGAAAATAAGGTTTTCTAAATCAGTGAATTGTGTTAAAACAAATACGCACAACAAACAACTGAAAAATCTTCAGGCAAAAGCATTTCTGTTCAAGAATGTTCTGTTTTGAAGAGATGTCAGATTCCTAGCAGAGAACGAGGAAAGTAGAGGATTATCATTTTATTTGAATTGCAAGCCCCTCTATGATTAATATCAATGACAATAGCCTCTGCAACTGAAACATGGAAATCCTCTCAAACACCTCCTGGGTGGCAGGGTTAGTCAGGAGAGTAAGGCACTCTGCCTTCTCTGTCTGCTCTTCTTCCATCAGTAATTGCCCCAGTGCCTTTCCACTTGAGAGATTTCCTCTGATGTTCCATTCAGTTGCCCTGCCCTTGCTGACCAGCAGACTCATGTTTTAATTGTGATTCTCAGAATACCAGGCCCTGCTTAAGTATCTCACTGTAGATATGCCCTCCTCCATTCTAGCTATGTGAGACTCAGTTCGATGATGTCTATTCTTCTAGTACTTATCTTCAGTCTTTAAAGAAAGTTTTGTGTTTCATTTTCTCAGAATCTACTAACTGCAGATTTCGCTAGTGAGTGGTGTTCACCCCAAGATAGTCTCCTTCAGGTTTTCTGAAAACTCTGAGGAAGCATGTGAAGGGAGAACCCCTAGAAAAAGAGGAGGTTTTATGGAAATGTCTAAGTGACAGTTCTCTTTACCCAGGAAATAAAAGATAGCATGCATATACCTTTGATTATCTCATAAGGGAAACCTTTGGATAACTGAAAGTTTTCTAGGAAGTCAACAAAAAACGCAATTTATCCCACAAAAACTGAATTTTATTTACATATATTGGTGCTGGGAGCGAGCTCCACCCGTGGCAAAGGTCATGAAGAAGGAGGCTTGGCATACGCAAAGGCGGGATCGAGCCTCAGGAGTCCCCCTGGAAATTCTCGAGCATCTACCCCAAAAACCAGAGTCTGCCTACTTTCTGCTTTGTGCTTTCACCTACACCTCTGACTTTACGAGGGGCTGTCCCCCACCACCTCTCTCTGAAAAAAGAGTTAGCTTACAGCTCCAGTTAATAATTCCTGGGTGTGACAGTGTTTCAACCTACAAACTCCTTTGGAAGTCCTCTAGCCTGCCTAAATAGGTTTTTCCGGCCACATGTGATTGCTCAGAGCCTCCCAACTGTGAGAGGCAGGAGATGTTCTAAACTGTCTAAATACAGATTCCTTTGAGCAGTTAAAAGATTGATTAGAAATTGTATTGGTGAAAGGATTTTCACTTGTTGGGCCAATGTTTGCTGCTAAGTTTCCATATCCCTTACCTGCTGTGTCCCTGGCAGTGTATTGATTAATATAATTGGTGTAAGTAGTAGCTTTAATGTTTGTAACCTGGGACCCTTGAGTTAATTCTTTTTCTTGTTGTAGCCCACCACACCTTTGCCCTATAGGAATGCAACTTTAATGCTTTTGGAGGGTGGCGCCTGACTAGTCACCTTTAGAGAAAATGTTTTCTGAAGAAAGGGTCTTAAAATGTTAACAGGCCTCCAGGCCAGAAGATGATGCAAATCACCTAAACTTTTGCATATGATAAGATTGCAGGAAAAAAGCCTGGTTTACTGCATGGCTCTTCCCCTTCCCCCATTATCCTCTATGCATAACTTAAGGTATAAAATCTACTTTGGAAAATAAAGTGCGGGCCTTGTTCACCGAAACTTGGTCTCCCCATGTCGTTCTTTCTCTCACCTTCTGGCTAAATTATTCAGCCTCTTTTCTCCACTGAATTTCCTCACTGAGCTATCCTTATTTCAGCCTCTTTTCTTCACTGAATTTTCCTACTGAGCTATCCTTATTCTATTACTCTTTATATCCTTAATTAACATTTAATTAAGCAGTTGTTTTCTGATCCTCGCCAACGCCGTCCCCGCTTCGAATTCCCTGGATCCGCCGGGGCTGGACCCCGGCATATTGGCATGTTGGTTCAAACTGATGTCTAGTTGCTTCCTTTAACGAAAGTGAGAAAAGGACCACAGAAATGCTTACACAAAACACAAACTGCAAATAACACATTCAAGCAAGATTATTTTAGAGGCTTGTTATTGTAGTCAGAATATATGACAGTACCTTGTATATTTTAATCCAAATGTAAATCTATGATATCACAATTACTGTTAGAATCACCTTGCTCCTATAATTTCAAATATTCATTTGTATTAATTTTAGTGAAGAATACATATTCAATATTCATCAGTTTATGTTTTCATTATTCATTAAATAAAATGACAGCCTGCACACTCTCCTTCCTCCAGTGCATGCTGAGAGAGCAAAATGAAAATGAAAGAGCCCCAGCAATGGTATAGATGTTGCCTTGACTAGAATGCTAATACCTTTTCCAAATGCTACTTTGTCAGAAAGAGGAGAATGGTACTGGAGATTCAAGAGGCTGATACATAATATGCCATATACAGCTGGCTGAAAGGAGAGAGTGAAGAATTATGATTAGGAGCGTTTAGACAGGAATACAAATTGCCTACTATGGGAGATATATTCCAGTTCTTCTGGTATTTGATTTTAAGTTGGGATACTTTGGAAATGAATACTAAAGATAATTTTGGATAGTCTTCAGAATATTCCCACAATAACAAAATCATGTATCATTTATAATCGACTGACAACATCTGTTAGCATTAGAAAAAGATACACCCCTTTTTATATGTGACTGAAATATTAGAAGCAGGCTTCCCTGGTGGCTCAGACAGTAAAGAATCTGCCTGCAATGCAGGAGACATGGGTTTGATCACTGGGCCAGGTGGATCCCCTTGAGGAAGAAATGGCAACCCATTCCAGTAGTCTTGCCTAGAGAATCTCTTGGACAGAGGAGCCTGGCAGGTGACTGAAGCTACTTAGCACTAACACTAGCAAGCACAGTCAGTCAGTTCAGTCACTCAGTGGTGTCTGGCTCTTTGCAACCCACGGACTGTAGCATGCCAGGCTTCCCTCTCCATCATCAACTCCTGGAGCTTACTCAGTCTCATGTTCATCAAGTCAGTGATGCCATCTGACCATCTTATCCTCTATCATCCCCTTTTCCTCCCAACTTCAATCTTTCCCAGCTCAGGATCTTTTCCAATGAGTCAGCCCTTCACATCAGATGGCCAAGGTATTGGAGTTTCAGCTTCAGCATCAGTACTTCCAATGAATATTCAGGACTGATTTCCTTTAGAATTGACTGGTTTGATTTCCCTGAAGTCCAGGGGACTCTCAAGAGTCTTCTCCAACATCGCAGTTCAAAAGCATCAATTCTTCAGTGCTCAGCTTTCTTTACAGTCCAACTCTCGCATCCATACATGACTACTGAAGAAACATAGCTTTGACTAGATGGACCTTTGTTGGCAAAGTAATGTCTCTGCTTTTTAATATGCTGTCTACGTTGGTTATAGCTTTTCTTCCAAGGAGCAAGTGTCTTTTAATTTCATGGCTGCAGTCACCATCTACAGTGATTTTGGAGCCCCCCAAAATAAAGTCAGCCACTGTTTCCACTGTTTCTCCATCTATTTGCCATGAAGTGATGGGACTGGATGCCATGATCTTAGTTTTCTGAATGTTGAGTTTTAAGCCAACATTTTCACCCTCCTCTTTCAGTTTCATCAAGAGTCTCTTTAGTTCTTTTTTGCTTTCTGCCATAAAGGTGGTGTCATCTACATATCTGAGGTTATTGATATCTCTCCTGTCAACCTTGATTCTAGCTTTTGCTTCATCCGGCCTGGCATTTTGCATGATGTAATCTGCATATAAGTTAAATAAGCAGGGTAACAAAACACAGTCTTGACGTACTCCTTTCCCAGTTTAGAACCAGTCTGTTGTTACCTGTGCCATTCTAATCGTTGCTTCTTGACCTGCATACAAATTTCACAGGAGGCAGGTAAGGTGGTCTGATATTCCCATCTCTTTAAGAATTTTCCAAAATTTGTTGTGATCCACACCATCAAAAGCTTTGACGTAGTCAACAAAGCAGAAGTAGATATTTTTCTGGAACTCTCTTGTTTTTTCTTTGATCCAGCAGATGTTGGCAATTTGACCTCTGGTTCCTCTGCCTTTTCTAAATCCAGCTTGACCATCTGGACATTCATAGTTCATGTACTTTTGAAGCCTGGCTTGGAGCAATGTTTTACTAGCGTGTGAGATGAGTGCAATTGTACAGTAGTTCGAACATTCTTCCCTGGTGGCTCACCTGGTAAAGAATCCGCCTGCAATGTGGGAAGGGAATGGCTATCCGCTCCAGTATTCTGTCCTGGAGAATTCCATGGACTATATAGTCCATGGGGTCGCAAAGAGTTGGACACAACTGAGCCACTTTCACTTTCACTAGCAAGCACAGAAGAGTTTATATGAAGAAGACTGTGGAAGACTGTGGTTTCTCCACATCCAACCAAGGTGAAATTATTGTTCCTCCAACATGTCTTCTGTAGCTGTGATCTTTAGGAATAGACTCAAAAATTACCTTTGCCAGAAGAAATCTTTAGTTTTTCACTCCATAAATAAAGGATATTTATTGAGGTAATAAATTCCATTTGTCTATACTTAACATTGTAAGAAACCTGCCATCCTGTTTTACACAGGAACTGTAAATGGCAACCCAGTCGAGTATTCTTGCCTGGAGAATCCCATGGACAGAGGAGCCAAGTGGGCTACAGTCCATGGGGTCACAAAGAGTCGGACACCAGTGAGTGACTAAACAACAACCATATTGCATTTTCACTCACAGTGCATACACATTCTAGTTACTCATCATTTTCATCACCACCATCTCTGAAATTCTTATTTCCCTCCTTCTCCTTCTCCTTTTTGCTTCTTCTATTTACCCTCCTTTCTTCTTTTTCTTCCTCCTTCTCCTTCTCACTGTAATAAGTATAAAGCAACATCTCCTTATGGCTTTTATTTGCATTTTACTAATGAGTAATGATTTTGAATATCATTTCACAAACTTATGTGCCTCCAATATATACTCTTTCCGGAAATGTCTTCAAATAATTTGCCCATCTTTAGTTTGTCTTTTTATTGTGTTTTAGCAGTTATATATCTTCTCAATAGAAGCCTTTAGTCAGATATATATATTGCCCATATTTATTCTTAATCAGTGGCTTATCTTTTTAGTTTCTTTGAACAGCACATACTTTAAATTTTGATAAGTTATAACTTATTAATTCATTCTATTTTATAATTTAGACTTTTTTGATCTAAGAACTTTTGCCTATTCTGAGGTCATGAATATATTCTTCTATTTTCCTCTATAGTTTTATGTCTTTGCATTTAGATCTAGAGTTATTTTGTATGAATATTTAAATATTCAAGTCCTATATTTTTAAGGTCGTCAATCTCCATTGAATTACTTGGGCTCCTTTGTTTAAAAATATATATATACCTTAACTGTGTAGGTCTATTCCCAGAGTCACTATTATATTCAATTTATTTATAAACCTGTCACATTATGCTTAAATCACATTGCTTTGTTTACTCTAGCTTAATAATGATTTTTAAAATCAGGTAGTATAAATCCTCCAACTTGAATAATTGGACTACATGAACTCAACTAGGATATGGGGATACATTGAAAAATAAAGCAACCTGAGAAATACTGAGTTAACCTACTAGACATGATGTTCCAAAAGGCCAGGGCTCTGTCTGTGTGCTCATCAGTGTATATTCAGCTTCTGGCAAGATATATGATATAAAAATTATCTTTACAATTTCTGGTTATATGAAATAATACAAAGTAAGTTGAAATCTTTTGTGGAGTTTCTAAATACCTTCAGACTTTAGCAGTGTTTTGGAAGAGCTGCTTCAAAGATAATAATTAAATCAGATTTAATCACAAGTGACATGTCCCAGGCTTTTCTAAACTCCTGTGACTTGTGACTTTGGATTTTTTTCTTAGCCTTCTTTATGCTTCATACTTATCTGTTGAAATAGTTGCATCTGCTTCACTAGAACTGTCTTAGTATATGTACAAAGTTTAGATATTAACTGGCACAACTAATGCTAAATGAATAAAGGTAACTATTATCAGTGTCATTGTCAACATCACCACAGCCTTAGTCCCAGTAAGTCTTCATTTAAGGACGGACTGGCTTCTTTTGTTGGGCGGAGTAGGGAATAGTGGTAATGGCCAGTGACAGTGCTTTAATGCAAAAGTGTCTACTCTACTGGGGCTTAGCAGGTGGTTCAGAGGTAAGAATTCACCTGCCAAGCTTAAAATGCAAGTTCATTCCCTGGGTCAGGAAGACCCCCTGGAAAAGGAAATGGCAACCCACTCCAGCCTTATTGCCTGGGAAGTCCCACAGACAGAGGAGACTGACCTACTGCAGTCTATGGGGTCACACAGAGTGAGATACGACTTAGCAATTAAACAACAACATCTGCTTTAATACTAAGCTGCTGTTTTTTGATCCCCCTTTGAATCAACAGTGGTGTCATTTTGTTTTCTCTTCTCTTCAAAGGTACCTCTATTTTGTTTATCATTTGTGTTTTCCTACTCCTGGGATTGTGAAACAGAAGTAATCATATCCAATAGTTCCTTTTTTTGGAGTATTCATGACAGGCAAATCAAGCTCAGTTCCAGTGGTGATTTTGTGAATAAATGGACCAAGCAGGGTGAGTAGCAAAACTAAGACATCTTGAAAATGTTGTGATGCTAGTATATAACTTCAGCATATTTATTAAAATAATAAGCAGCAAATAATGGAAATTTCAGTGATTCACATATATTCCTGATGATATTATTCATCAGACTCCCTAAAGTTCTCTCAAGATTGCCCTTTGAGTAGATAAAAATCACATTCCTGTTAGATAACGTTCAATTCTAACTCTTGTCTTTATTTAAATCATAGTCTAGAAATGGAAAAATCAATGTGTCCTTTGCCCAAATAAACTAATTTATGCTTATGAAATACTACAGACTAGTGATACCCTAGTCTGGGTATCTAATGGAAATTGTTTCTTGTGATTGACCAGTTCCTTTCCTGTTATATGTGGGATTGTCATGCTACTGACATCAACAGGCCACAGAATGTCTGAAGGCATCTTCTAAAAATCCTGAGAATAGGAGACATTTTAGGGAGAAGAGAAGGGATTTCTGACTTTGGTATGCATCGAGCTGATATTTTCAATCTAACTCTTTGTGCAAGTGTTAAAGGACAATATTCATTCTGTCTTACATGAAACGTCTTTCTAATAGAATACTCATTTTATGGAAAAGGAAATCAATTGAAGTGTTATCACCTTGCTCTTATCTAGATCATTCTACAAACAGGTTTGAAACTCATTTATATTCCTATAGGCCTTAGGCATTTTCTAAGGCAACTATTGATGCATTTTGAATCTGAGGAATATAAGAGGCAAAGAAGTTTACACGTACGTTTTTTCCTTGAATTCTCATAATATGTTGAACAAAAAGATGTGTGTGAAGGAGAGAAGGAATGGGAACAGGTAAATAACTGTCAGAAAAATTCAGCATAAAGCAAATGAGAAACAACATATGGAGAAAGATAGTAGTTATACTTTGGACTCTGCAGGGGGATTTTTACAAAGAGAATCGTATGTGTGTGCTAGCTTGTGCTCAGTTGCTCAGTTGTGTCTTTGTGACCCCATGGACTGTAAGCCACCAGGGTCCTCTGTCCATGGGATTTTCCAGGCAAGAATACAGGAGTAGGTTGCCATGTCCTACTCCAGGGGATCTTTCCGACTCAGGGATTGAACCTGCGTCTCTTGCATCTCCTGCATTGGCAGGCAGATTCTTTACTGCCGGGCCGCCTGGGAAGCCTCTGTGTATCCATATACATAGTATAATTTACATATGGGAAATATAATTTCATGCATCAATATATATATTTTTTTATTTTTCTGAAAGCACTAATGCTAAATTTTATCATTCCCATCTTTTCATCTACGTAACAAAATAAGAAGCCAATAATACATTTCTCCTTTTTCCTATATTACATGGTTTTAGATTACTTCTTTCAGTTTCTTTCAAATTCTATATAGGATTTTTCTATGAAAAGAAAAAAGGGACCTTCTTTACCAGTCAGCCTGATTCCCACCAGCATTCAGTGACTTCTCCATTCTGTAGAGCAGTAATTCAGAACTAAAAAAAAAAGTTTGGCCTGTTACCAATTATTAGTTAGAAATATTTCCTTCATATATACCTATTCATAAGGCACTTTGAAAGGGGAGGCTTTTGTCTTAAAAGTGAAGTGCTGAATAATAATTTGTGACATCAAATACATCTTTGGATGATCATCTCTGTCTTTTATCTCCCAAAAGGTCCTGAAAACTGTTATATTGGTTATTGTGGTTCAGACAGTATTCTACTTAATATGAAGTGAGAGCTAAACTTCAATTTCTTTTCTGCAGCCTCTTATAATTTTATCAGTAATTTGAGTGCTTTATAAACAGGAGAGGTTAAAAGAGTTAGTCATAATGGATGAAAGAATGCAAGTAATATTTTCAGCATATTTATAGGTAGCACATACTTGAAGTTGACATTAAAATTTTACATTAAGACCTTCATGAAAGTCTTTCAGCATATATTTAATGATGAGTCTACTATGTGGGTTTAAAAGTATTTATCCACAAGAAAATCTCCTAGTAAAAGTGCCTGCATTTAGCATAATAAGGCACTTAGACTCTACTGTTACTCTTACCTTGTCACTCTAGTGGTCTCGCAGTGCATTTTTCTTAGTTTTCGTCTAAGAATTATTTTAAGGTACGGGAAGCATATAATTTAGAGTATAGTTTGATGTTAGGACCAAAGAGAGCTATAAGTGTGGTGACAGCACTTTCTGTTTATTTATTTAGAATAATGTAAAATAAATACATGTTTTTCTATGCAAAACATTTTCTGTGTAGAAACAAGCACAAACATATATACATTTTGATTCTTGTAGAAAAATAACTTTAAAATGCTTAGAAAAGTTTCCTGTCTGTTGGAAGTTAATTAATGTAAAAAAAAAAAAAGTATCCGTACCTGTGGTATTGTGAATTGTAGTAAGGAATATGTATTAGGTCTTTGTCCACATTTCTGGCACAGAGCTCCTACAATCCTTGGATTTCCTAAGTGTTGAGAGCAACAAAGGTGTCTTTTGTTATGTTAATGAGACAACCAGTAAGACTGCAGGTTGCAGCCAATGATTTAATCAGTCTAATGAGGCCTCCATAAAACCCCAGGAGAACAGAATTATAAGAGCTTTCATGTTGGGGAACCCCCACCCATGTACAATCATGCCAAACCCCAGGCTCCGGAAGGACAGAAGTGCCTTTGGTCGGGACCTGGCCCTCTGTATTTCATCATCTGGCTGTTGATTCCTGTCCTTTAAGATCTTTGGTAATAGATCAGTGATCTCCTGAGTAAAAAGCTTTCTTGAGTTCTGTGAGCCATTCCAGCAACCTAGTTGAACCCAAGGCATGGATCATGGAAATCTTTGATTTAACGACAGTCAGAAGTATAGTGGGGTGTAATTGATACCTGCAGTGGGGTGTAGGGGGAGTGATCTTGCATCCTTAGCCTGTGGGATTGGACATTATCTCTGGGTAAATATGGTCAGTTGGACTTCCCAGGTGGCCGAGTGGTAAAGAACCTGCCTGCCAATCCAGGAGAAGCAGGAGTCATGGATTCCATCCTTGAGAGGGGAAGATCCCCTGGAGGAGGAAATGGCAACCTGCTCCAGTAGTCTTGCCTGGGAAATGTCATGGACAGAGGATCCTACTGGGCTACAGTCCACGGGGCTGCAGAGAGTCGGACACAACTGATCTTGCACATACCAGACAGGGTCAGAAAGGAGTGGGATTGTAGGACACCCAGCTGGTGTCCAAGGATTGCTTGTTGGTGGGTGAGAACCTCCCCTCCACATGATGAAATTCGGTTCAGGAAGCTAAAAGAACACCTCTCCTGAGAAAGAAGGTCATAAATTGACTAAAGTTGAGTTCTAAATATAGACTCTCAAGGAAGGATTTTGTTTAAGATGGGAGAACTATAAACATATAAAATCTTACTGGAAAGATCCAATACTGAAATAAAGAGTGAATACAAATCAGAGAATGGGAATAATAAACTCTCATGAAACAGAAAGCGATGGAATTGATCATACCAAGGGATTACCTAAAATGAGACTAAGGACACATCCACACGCACAAAGGAAAAATAAATGTGTGTGGATAAATATTCTGTAGCTTTTATATAGGAACTATGTGGAATAAGGGGAAAAAATACTGGAGATCTGAGGTTGTACATTGTCTTCTAGGATTTTATCCCATATGATTTTATGTCTCCCTTCATCCAATGCACCATTCCACCCTCTCCAATTTCCCCAAATTTTCTACCATCTGCTCTAACATAGACCATCCATGGTCTAACATCAGAAAATCACCATCATCTTTTGCTTTGAAGAGACCCTTCGCTTTTTTCATTTAATAGTATCTGGTTTTCTATAGCTTTCATTACTTATTTTGTTGCCCTTCCAAGAAAAGGTTTTTACTTGATTGGATTTTATTTGATTTTTTACCTAACTGTACCCTAAATAGCACAGAATTGTTAGTGGGTATTATCCTATTTGCTCTTTACAGCTATTTCCAGATTATCACTCTTCATTCAAAACCTCTTCACTGTGGTCATCTAGGAATCTTCAGGTCAGCTCTACCCAGTCAGAAGTTTTCAGTTATCTTTCCCAGAGTTGTCCTTAGCAACAGGTTGAACACCATGCAGGTGATCCACCTACCACACTTGCCTCTCGGTTATTTCATATCTGCACTTCAAAATATTTTCCTCTAGAACCCCACACTTGAATATACAATGATATTCTAGAACTCGATACTGTCCATTATTTTACTACCCCCAATATTTCAATTTCAAACATCCTATTCCCCATGAATTCTTTTGTTGTTCCAGCTTACTTATCTAGGAAATAAGACTGCATTAATGATTGTGTGACTCATTGGAGTCCTTTGTTGACACAAAACAATTGTTTCTAACTATCTCCAAATCTTTATAGATTTAGCAATTCTTTCTGTCCTAACATTACCTTCTCTAATATATTGCCTTTCCCACAGTCATTCTCACTATCAAGTACAATTTATTTTTGCTATATTATTTACAATAATCTCTACTAGTTGAAAATGTGTCATATCCTTGCTTATTCATTGCTAACTCAGTCACTACAATGCAAGCTCTCTGAACACAGAGAATTTTTCTCCCATTTTCTATTACATCCCCAAGTTTGCCATAGAGTAGGCAACAGTAAGAGCTTCCTAGGTGGTGCTGGTGGTAAAGAACTCACCTGCCAATACAAGAGACATAAGAAAAACGGGTTCAGTCCCTGAGTCAGGAAGATGCTTTGGAGTAGGGCATGGCAACCCATTCCAGTATTTTTTCCTGAGAATCCCCATGGACAGAGGAGCCTGGCAGGCTACAGTTCATAGAGTCAAAAAAAGTCAGACATGACTGAAGCAACTTAACATGCATGCACAAGCAACAGTAAATATCTTCATTAAATAAGTGAATGAATTAACTGATTGTCACTTCCACTCTACTGAATCTATTTAAATACAGATGGTAGCCTGCATTTATACTCTAGTTCTATCAATACTTAGAGTCAAACCATGCATTACTATTTCAATTGTGGGTTAGATCATTACAAATACATAATTATTTTGGAACAATAGAGAAAAAACTATGTAATTTATTTTGTTCTTAAACTTGCTATTTTGTAATACTTGTTTTCTTAATTAGTATTTATCAAAAAATACTTCTCAGGTAAGCTTAAAGATATTAGAAACAGGGAAGCCAATGTTTAAATTAAACACTACTGTTAGAAATTGGGTCATATTCTCTTTATATTGTGAAAGCACAAATTCTGCACTCTGAAAAAGAATTTTTTAATTAATTTTGTCAAGCTAGGTAAAAAATATATATGTATCATGTGGTATCCATTTTCACATCACTGCTTATCATGTGTGTACATTTATGTATTTCATTACAGGGTTATATATGCAAGTATATATATATATATATATATACACACACATACATATATATGCAAGTATAAATAAGTAGGCTGAACTTAATGGGTGATTCAAGTGCTTCTTCATTTTTTTTTTAATTTTACTGTAAGTGAATTTCACTTACTGCATTAGGTTTCCTGTAAAATCTAACTTCTACCTAGATACAATTCTATCTTTCTTGAATAATGATAATTATAAGGCTAAGAACTTGGCAAAGCTTTCCCTGGTAGCTCAGATGGTAAAAAATCTGCCTGCAATGCAGGAGACCTGGGTTCATTCCCTGGGCTGGGAAGATCCCCTGGAGGAAGACATGGCAACCCACTCTAGTGTTCTTCCCTGGAGGATCCTCATGGACAGAGGAGCCTGGCAGCTACAGTCCATGGGGTCACAGAGTTGGACACGACTGAGCGACTGCGTACAGACACAGAAAGAAAGTGTTATATATTGGCCTTAAAAATGTAAGTTTCCTTGAAAAAAAATGTACTTCTTTTAGATGAAAAATAAAGAAATATGTATGAGACATTAGGAATAGATAAAGCTATACAAATGAAAGATATTATTAACTAGTAATACTTTGAGTTACATATGTATTTAATGGGGCTTCCCTGGTGGCTCATGCAGTAAAGAATCTACCTGCCATTCTGGGTTCTATTCCTAGGTCGGCAAGATCCCCTGGAGAAGGGAATGGTATGCCTAAATATAACCAGTTTATTAGCAAGTATACTTTAATAGTGTTATTCCATTTCAAATTCTACAGCAGGCAGTAAATATAATTGTATAGATAATGCCATCCACTGAAATATTTTTCATAGTTATCATTTTCTTTGGCTCGCTCTATTTCTTTATTATCCTACGTTTGTCCTCTAATCCTTTCTACACTCTAATTTGTGCAGTCCAAAAACAACTAAAACCCATCTACTTTTGGAATAAGAACAAATTCATTGTCTTTTTCTTGTATTCCTCCAATTCAAGCCTATCTCCTATTGCATACCACATTGCATAACCAAATCAAATAGTCACTTAAGGAAACTAATATAATTGATGAAAAATTTTAATTTCTAAATGAATTCTACCAACCTCCTCAGTAATCTTCTGCCATTATTCCATAACTATCAGTAATATATTTCAATGATAAATAATAAAGTAGAAAAATGTAATGGCAGAAGTAATAATTATAGTAAAATTTATTCAAATTTCATTTATTGCTGGATTTGTCCCAGATATGCTATCTCTGGGACTCCCAGGTGGCTCAGTGGGTAAAAAGTCCACCTGCAATGCAGGAGACGCAGAAGATTCAGGTTCAGTCCCTGAGTCGGGAAAATTCCCTGGAGAAGGAAATGGCAATCCACTCCAGTAGTCTTGCCTGGAAAATTCCATGGTCAGAAGAGCCTGGTGGGCCAAAGTCTGTGTGGTCGCAAAAAGTCAGACACAACTGAGGAACTGAGCATTCATGCACCCTTGTCACATTGTCATAGATCTGTTGACAGGCATGTCTCCCACACTTGATTGATTAAAAGGGAGGGATGATAATACTTACAGTCGAATGAATATTATACATAGAATGAAGATAGTGCATTTTACTCTCTCCAGCAATCTATTATCTCATCTAATTTCAACTTTATGTGATTTCCTGAATTAAAACCACCCATCCTACTTATAGCCTATATATTACACTCCAGTGTTTTAGCTAAAAATTTTCACTAGAGTATGCCCTTCATTGAGAGCTCACATAGGTGATATGCCAGTCCTCAAGAATACTGTTCTTTGAATCTTTTGAGACATAGAGACTTCATATTGAATTTTCCAGAAATGCTCATAGACACCTTCTCAGAGAGACTTGGTGTCTATGGTTTCCGGTCAGACTCAAGTAGGTCTAACCAACACAAGTCCTCAGAAGGCTTTTCTGTCATTTGTTGTAACCTGGCATATGGTGCGGCACTAGCAAAGATGACTGTTGCTTTAATGATGATGTGTATTTTGTAAGATAAACACAAATCAAGTGTTTGGTGATTGACTGTGATAGTTTGCCCCTCTCAGCTACACACACACACACACACACACACACAGTGTTACATATAATTTCAATGGCTGTGTCAAATCTTGTGAAACAAAGTTGCAATGAGCCACAATTCTCTTGTTTAATATCTATTTGTTTGATATTCATTGTTTTAAGATTAAGCACAACTGGAGAATAGATAACTTTGCTTAGGAGAATGTAACTGAGGTATTATAATTTTTAAATATGCAAATAAAATGACTTCTCATATGTTGTAAATGTTCACAAAATAATATTTTACACAGAAGGGAACAGTTGAGATTTTTAACTCATAAAGGATCAAAAATCCAAATTTTTTTTCATTATCAGCCCTCAAAAGAAATAAAGTAATCATAAATGTATTTAATGTTGAAGTTATCCTAATTTTTAAATGAAATCAGAACATACTGAAGTCTAACCTCTCATTTTTCCTGCTATATATTTAAAATGTGTGTATATTGAAGCAATTGTTTATGAACTGTTTTAATCAGTGTTGCTACATCATATTTATTTAAAATAATTGTTCAAGGAAAACAGTTAAAGTTAATGTACAATAAGGAAATCTAGAGTTTCAAATCTTAATTTTGAAAATCTCACAGATGGTAAACAGTAGTTTACAGATATGTTGAGAGAAATTAAAAATTAAGTAATTAAAACATAAATGGGAAAAATTGAATAGACTCAAGATATTAATTTCTATATAAATGCATTAAAAAGATAAAGATAATGAAATACTTATATTAAGTGACATATTATTTTATTTTCACAAAATACCATTGTTCTCCACTCGAATGATATTGATTATAGATTTTTTTATAATTCAGCAATATTACAGTATATAGTATATGTATTTCCACAATTGAGGGTGCTTTTTAAAATTACTTTTTATACACTTTCTCTTTTAAAACCATAAGAAATATATAGGAAAAACAATTCAGTGCTAATGTAACAACAAGGTTACAAATCTAAACATATATGTCACTACAGAAAAGTTACAGTTCTCATGGTAACATTATATTATCAACATTATAGAGCCTGCACAATAAAATATGTATTTAGAAACCTAACTGATAATTTAAAATAACACATGTAATATATATTAAATGAGGATGAGTTAACATCCCTAGGAGAACCTTAATTTATCTAGTTTTGTATTAATATGTCTTAAATTAATAACATCTTACTATCAATATTAGAAAACTTCAATGTACAGTTTTATAGTCACCCTGTGCTTGAATTCTTTTGCCCTTTTTCTTCTTCCATGGATTTATTATAAAACTGCATACAAAGAGTTGGAAATATGTTGAGATGGTATGTTTTATACATTATATTATTAGCCTCGGCATTTTTTCCAGGGTAATGTTCTGCTATTACCATATTTTATGATAATATGATAACTCTACATCTGATAGAAAAACAAATCAGATGGAAGCCATACTGTCAGAGTGTCCAGATGCAAAGCTTCCATTCTTGAATTCTTCATAAAATATTTATGAGCTTATTTAAATAATAATGAAATGGAATACACACAGTGCCATTGTTTAAGAATTATGCTGCATATGTAATACTAGAGGGACTCCTCATCACAGGAAACCTAGGTTTCCAGCTAAGAACCAGATTCCATGTCACACAGTTCCAACCTGGTTATTCAACTGCAAGAACACATTGAAATAGACCCTGATAACTTGTGATCTCTAAAAGTATTGATTACACAAACCATTTTCATACACCACCTTACACAAAAATGCGTGTATATATATATATACACACACACACATAGACCATTACTATTCAATACTTTGGTGATTCTTATAATTCCAATCATATTAAAATTAATTTAGAAATGTCATTACATTTCTAATATACAGGGTATATGTTTATAAGGTATCTTCCACATAAACCTGAAAATGTAAACTAAGTTAAGTTTATAGAGAAATATGAATCTTTGGACAACTTTTAATTAGAGAGTGTTTTGGTTTTTAGATCCTAAAGGCATTTTGAGTGCTCAGTGAGGTTCAAGAAATTAGAAGATAATGAGTCACATTTTATTTTTCAGTGGAATTAGGATTGAAGCACTTATATATTTTATTTTATTCCCAACTCTCACTGAATTGGAGATCTTAGTTTAGAGTTGTTCCCAGTGAAATATCCTTGTTTTATCGCAGAAAGAATTCCGAGACAAGACAGGAAGGTTCATAAAGCAAAGTGAGGATTTATTTAAACAACAGTAGGCTCTTGACTTCCCTGGTGGCTCAGACAGTAAAGCGTCTGCCTACAATGCGGGAGACCCAGGTTCAATCCCTTGGTCGGGAAGATCCTCTGGAGAAGGAAATGGCAACCCACTCCAGTACTCTTGCCTGGCAAATCCCCTGGACGGAGGAGCGTGGTAGGCCACAGTCCATGGGGTCGCAAAGAGTCGGACACAACTGAGCGACGTCACTCGTCACTCAGGCTCTTCATAGATGAGAGCAAGCAGTTTCAGGTAAATAGTTGCCCTGAGTTTCTTTGGCAAGTAGGTTAAATGGCGTAAACAAATGCAGAGGTGGAATGTTCCATGGGGAGGGAGGAGTTTAAGGGCTGTATTTTCTGATTTTCATCCCAGAACCACTTTCCAGAGGGGAAGAAAGATTTTTGTTCTTATTTAGCTTTGATTGGCGGAGAAGACAATGGCACCCCACTCCAGTACTCTTGCCTGGAAAATCCCATGGACGGAGGAGCCTGATAGTCAGCAGTCCATGGGGTCGAGAAGAGTCCGACATGACTGAGTGACTTCACTTTCATGCGTTGGAGAAGGAAATGGCAACCCACTCCAGTGTTCTTGCCTGGAGAATCCCAGGGATGGGGAGCCTGGTGGGCTGTCATCTATGGAGTCGCACAGAGTCGGACAGGACTGAAACGATTTAGCAGCAGCAGCAGCAGCAGCAGCAGCAGCTTTGATTGGAAGTGTCATGGCATTTGTACATGAGGGAGTTTTTTTATCTACAAGGCTAATTTTATTGTGATGGGAGTACAAGGAGCAGCAAATTACATTTGAGCTCAGGAGATTCCTGCCTTTTCCCACCTTCTTTACCTCCAGGACACATAGCACCCCAAAGTGTGTAGCTTTCAGTCAGCCAGAAGGGTCCTGCTTTTTTTTGTCTGCCATGAACCCTTACTTTTACAGAATGTGTGGTTTTGTGCCATCTGGACTGCACCCCCTTTCTCTGCTCATACCTTGCTACCTGTCTGTTGTAACATTGACATTGACATTGAAGTCGCTCAGTCATGTCCGACTCTTTGTGACCCCATGGACTATAGCCTACCAGGCTCCTCCATCCATGTAACTTTCCAGGCAAGAGTACTGGAGTGGGTTGCCATTTCCTTCTCCAGGAGATCTTCCCGACCAAGGGATCGAACCTGGGTCTCCCTCATTGTAGGCAGACGCTTTACCGTCTGAGCCACCAGGAAAGTCCCGTCTGTTTTAACAGTCAGTAGATTATAAGTTGCTTAAAAGTTAATTGGTGTCTCATTTAAAACAATTCCTTACAATAGTGCTATACCTTGTGGGTGCTCAGTAATTGCTGTTTTATGGAAATAATGTGCCATAAGGTAATCATCCTAAAGGATGATGCCATCAAAGTTTTGCATTCAATATGTCAGCAAATCAGGAAGACCCAGCAGTCGCCACAGGACTGGAAAAGGTCAATCCTCATCCCAAACCTCAAGAAGCGTAGTGCTAAAGAGTGTGCTAACCATCAGACAGTTGCACTCACCTCCCAAGCTAGAAAGGTCATGTCTAAAATGTTGCATGCTAGGCTTCAGTATTATGTGAATCAAGAACTTCCAGATGTCCAAGTTGGGTTTAGAAAAGGAAGTGGAACCAAAGATCAAATTGCCAACATTTGCTGGATCATAGAGAAAGCTAGGGAATTCCACAAAAACATCTAACTCTGTTTCATTGACTATGCTACAGCCTTTGTGTGGATCATAATTAACTTTGGAAAGCTCTTAAAGAGATGGGAATACCAGACCATCTTACCTGTCTCTTGAGAAACCTGTATGTAGGTTAAGAAGCAACAGTTAGAACCCTGTATGGAGCAACTGATTGGTTCAAGATTGAGAACTGATTGGTAAAACAGGGCTGTCTGCTGTCAACCTGTTTGTTTAATAAATATGCTGAGCTCATCATGAGAAATGTTGGACTGGATGAGTCACAAGATGGAATCAAGATAGGTGGGAGAAACATCAATAACCTCACATACATGGATGATGCCACTCCATTGGCAAAAAGTGAAGAGGAACTAAAGAGCCTTTTGATGAGGGTGAAGGAGGAGAGTGAAGAGCCAGCTTACCACCAAATATTAAAAAATCCAAGATCATGGCATTTGCCCCATTACTGCATGGCAAACAGAAGGGGAAAAGGTGGAAGTAGTGACAGATTTCCTCTTCTTGGGCTCCAAAATCACTGTGGATGGTGACTGCGGCCATGAAATCAGAAGACATTTGCTTCTTGGCAGGAAAGCTACGACAAACCTAGACAGGGTGTTGAAAGGCAGAGACATTACTCTGCCGACAAAGGTCTGTATAGTCAAGGTTATGGTCTTCCCAGTGGTCACATACAGTTGTGAGAGCTGGACTGTAAAGAAGGCGGGACACTGAAGAATTGATGCCTTCAAACTGTAGTGCTGGAGAAGACTCTTGAGAGTCCCCTGGACAGCAAGGAGATCAAACCAGTCAATCTTAAGGGAAATCAACCCTGAATACCCATTGGAAGGACTGATGCTGAGGCTGAAACTCCAGTATTTTGGTCATCCGATGCGAACAGCTGACTCATTGGAAAAGATCCTGATGCTGAGAAAGATTGAAGGCAGAAGGGGAAGAAGGCATCAGAGGATGAGATGAATGGATGGCATCACTGATACAATGGACATGAACTTGGGCAAACTTCAGGAGGACTAGATAAAGAGCCAGACCTCAACATTTCTGCCTCCCCTACCCCACCCCAGACTCCTTTGTTTTAGAGATGTTGGTTGATTCCCCATAACTATCTTTTTGGTCTAAAGCCAGCAGTGGAGAATTTCGGGTGTGTCAAATCTCCCAGGGGCTTCCCTGGTGGCTCAGATGGTAAACATGTGTAGTATCATGTATGAGACGAGTCTCCAGTCCAGGTTCGATACACGATGCTGGATGCTTGGGGCTGGTGCACTGGGACGGCCCAGAGGGAGAGTATGGGGAGGGAGGAGGGAGGAGGGTTCAGGATGGGGAGCACGGGTATACCTGTGGCGGATTCATTTTGATGTTGGGCAAAACTAATACAACATTGTAAAGTTTAAAAATAAAATAAAAAAAAAAAAAAAAAAAGAATCCAGCTGCAATGCAGGAGACTTGGGTTCGATCTCTGGGTTGGGAAGATGCCCTGGAGGAGGGCAAGGCAACCCACTCCAGTTTTCTTGCCTGGGGAATCCCCATGGACAGAGGAGCCTGGTGGGCTACTCTCCATGGGTTTGCAAAGAGTCGGACACGACTGAACAACTAAGCACAAGTCTTCCAGGGCCTTGTATATCGTTCACAAGAATAAACCCAGGTGTATTTAAGCATGACCTGACCAGGACTGTCCACTCAGGATAATCTCCCTTTTGTGAATTCAACTCTGCCATAACATAGCCATTATCGTCCTTGCTGTTCAAGATATTTTTGTACAATTAGGCTTTTCCAAATAGTGTAGGCAAGTTTTCTGACTATTAAAGAAAAGTACTACACTACTTTAGAAGTACTGATCAGAAAAACTGCATCTTCGTTTATTTCCAACCTCAAATTTCAGAAATCTCAGTTTGAGTATACGAATTTTTTGACGGAATTTCTCCATGGTTCATAATACCTTACAGCATAAAGATTTTTGTAATTTTTCCATCTTATTTTTTTCAAGTGTGTGTGTTGTATCATAAATACATATACACACTGATAACCAAATAAGATAATGTTCATGCACAAAACATAAGAATCTTGTATTGCTCTTCAAACACTTGTGAATGTCTTATTTTGAAATGGTATGATACACATCTTCTCTGAATATAAGCTGCTACATTTCTTTACCCTCCTTTATTTATCATCAAGGGCATAATTTTTTGGTTATAATTAGGATGTAAATGTCATTGTAAACAGGGTGGAGAATATCCACTCCATTCTGTGTAATGCATCACCGATTGAAAAACTATGTCAAGCAGGATAATTTCCAAACTATGATTGCAAAATTATATTATTGAAGTCTGGGAAAAAGTGGAATCTGGTTTCTTTAAGATGTATGAGAATTATAAATGTTAATTTATCCCCCAATTGATTTGAGAATCTGTAAATGAAACACAGGGCTATTTAGGGAAATTGACAATATAATATTTTCATTTACATATTTTTGTTGTTAACGTGAAAAATGTAGATATCTTGACAAGTGTGATAAGCTATAATGTAAGATAGGGATTCTGATGGGAATGGGAGGGAATTGTCTGTCCTCTCTTCTTCCTTTGGAATGTCATTTAAAATCACATCTATTTTTGGCAAGTGCCAGTTCTGTGTCACTAACACTTAGAACAGCCACATATTAAATATCAGCCATCTTATGTGATTGTAGTCTTTACTTCCTTCTCTTGGGTCATATAGGCACTGTGGGTTAACATTTTGTATGTTGATATAGCTTTACCCTGGCACTTAACTTGGTTCAAAAATTGTGCAGGTGTCAAAACAATGAATTTCTGGAGGCTATCTTTTTTTTTTCCTTTTATCTTTTAAGAGCTTGGGTATTGTTAGCATCAACAGGAAAAATAATTACGGTGAAACATAAAGTAGAAGTGCAGTTCGTGTTCTTTATATGTAGCTGGCAGTGGCTCTCTTAACTTACCATTGTAATAAAACAGAAATGACAGTGCTTTCTCTAAAAGGGGAAAACATATTTTCTAATGTGGGGAGGCCAAAGTGGTAATATTTTTAATCACAAATCTCACGTAAACAGCATGATCCCAGATAAATGAATCAAAGTATGTTACTATGTGAGCTATTGTCTAAGCTCTCAGTAGCTTACTGTAGTGAGAGCAGATGGTTTGAGTTTATATCTTTTGTGCTTCTCAGTTATTGATGTGGATTATATGAGGAGATAATTGGCAGTATTTTGTACATAATTGATAAAAAATGCTGTTTGGGATCTTCTCTGATTGGTCAAGTTTCTGGGACATCTGGGACCAGAAGCTCCTGGATTACACATGGAAAAATTATAACTTTCAATCACGTGCATGATAGCAGCCCACTGCTAGAATGCTTTATAATTTTTCTGTGCATTTGAAAAAAAATTAAAATAGATTTCTCTTAGGAAATTGCTTGTTTCAGAATTGAGAAACCACTAATTTTATTTTTTTTAAAAAGTATTTTCCTTTTATTTTTCCCTATGCAGGAGCATAGGAAAATAGGCAAAAATACAGATCCAATTTAAAAAGAATAAGAGGAGAGTAGAATTTTTTAAAGCCATATTTGTGGCACTCTGATATTTCTCCTTAAGTACTTTTCTTCAATACAGGTTATTATAATGATTTCACATGCATCATCATCTATCTGGAGGCTTGAAAAACACTGGTGGAAATTTAAATAATGATAGTGTATATAACAGCAATCAGACTGCATAGCAGCAACTATTTAAACAGGTGGAATTTGTGTCTCTTATCTCTTCTTTTCTATAATGCCCATGAAAGTGAAAGTGAAGTCGCTCAGTCATGTCCGACTCTTTGCAACCCCATGGACTGTAGCCTATCAGGCTCCTCCATCCATGGGATTTTCCAGGCCAGAGTGCTGGAATGGATTGCCTTTTCTTTCTCCAGGGGATCTTCCTGACCCAGGAATCAAACCTGGGTCCCCCGCATTGCAGGCAGACGCTTTACCATCTGAGCCACCAGGGAAGCCCCATAATGCCCATATTCCTCTCAATTAATTAAACCAAGTGTTGTCCACAAGTAACATATTATTATCCTGTCTTAAAAATTCCACTGTTCTGTATGGCTCTCAACTGGAAATTTTGCCTCTCTTATTCTTCTTCCCATTTTCAAATACCATATTTAATTTAATAATAGCAAATAAATAAGATATTGACCACAGATTTTTGACAGATTTTAAATGTGCAGATTTCAGGAAGTTCAAATGCACACACTGACAGATAAATAGATAAATGGATTGATATCTAGATCTCAATGACAATATTTCATACATATTTGTTTAAGTCTGAGAGGCCAGAAATAAATTCAGAAAGAATAATGAGTCAATTAATGGTCACTACACTAGTCACACCAGACTGACAACTTTCAGGTACTATGGCTACTATGATACTATAGGTCAGTTTTAGTAAAATTTTTTAAATGCTCTATAATGTCATTATAGATAATATTGGAATCATATGATACATATGGACTTCCTAGGTGGCACAGTGGTAAAGAATTCACTGGCCAATGCAGGAGACACAAGAGACATGTGTTTGATTCCTGGGTTGGGAAGATTCCCTGGAGTAGCAGATGGCAATCCATTCCAGTATTCTTGCCTAGAAAATTCTATGGACAGAGGAGCCTGGTGGGCTATAGTCAACGGGGTCACAAAGAGTCTGATACAACTGCATGAGTGAACACGCATGCACGCACACATGGTACATATGTAGTCTGGCCAGGTATATTTATAATTTTTGCTTAAGAAGGAAATGACAACCCACTCCACTATTCTTGCCTGGAATATCACATGGACAGAGAAACCTGGCAGGCTACAGTCCATGGGGTTGCAAAGAGTTGGACATGACTGAGTGACTGAGCGCGTTTATAATTTTACATCAACTATATTCAAAAGGGATGACTTTCAGTGTGTCATTTATGGGCAAACCACATAGTTCTGCCTTTGATCCTAGGCAACCAAAATGTAAATTTATTACTTATATTCATGTTGCAGATGTTTTTCTGGCTTTCCCCAAAGTATAGGTTGTCTCCACTTTCTTCTCCTTTCAATATCTGTTATATCTAGATTTTTTTTTTCCTGTAGTCAAGCTTTGTTTAAATTAAATAAGTATTAATAATTATATTTCAAAAATCATGCTGTCTGTAGGTAGCATGCTATCTCTCTCTCAATCCATTAGGTTTTTAAGTTTTCCTAAGAATATTATGCATTTTTTCTATTCATGTATTATTTCTACCACTCAAAGCTCTTCAGGCCTTTGCAGTCTGCTTCCAGCCAGAATCTCTATGATATAATATCCCTAATACCAAAACTCAGTCAATAACCAATAGACATACAAATCAATGGGAAAATATGATCCAAAGTTAAGAAAAAAATGCAGTCAGTAGAAACAAAACCAAATGACTCTGATGATAGTTTTATAAAGAATTTTCTCCCATGCATAGGTCTAATGAAATAATAACACAACATGAATGTACATTCCTCACTCTTGTAGGTGCTCTTGATTAAACCACTCTACTGAGCACCTCCTGGAGGAGGATATTCAGTAATCCCAAAGCCTACTACAGCGTCTTCCCTGGAAATGAGAAAAGTGGAGGTGTAAGGATCATATGTGGAACCATATACTGATTTCTGTCATTTCCCTAAAACTGCCCATTGCCCAGAAGTCAGGAACATGAACAACTGTAAGTACAGAGAAGTTGGGAAAATGTACTTTAGCAGAGTGTCCAGGAAGATGGTTAAGCTTGTTGAGCATCTTGTTAATCCCTGCCACATTCTCCACCTTATCCCTTGGCTCATTTTCTTTTAATTAAACATAAACACCTTTCCTTAACTCATTGTGTAAGACTCTTTTCTTCTCCCTTTGCACTCTTTCTTAGAAATATCATCCCTATTTATGTCTCTAAATAATAAGCCTATATAGACAACATATTTTTAAAAATATACACACTGGATAATTTTGAACTGACACCAAAAAATGGGGAGTAGTAAAAGCGAAAAGTGTTAGTAATTCAATCTTATACGACTGTCATATCTTTGTGACCACATGGACTATAGCATGCCTGGCTGCCCTGTCCATGGAATTCTCTGGGCAAGAATATTGGAATGGACAGTCATTCCCTTCTCCCAGGATATTCCCAACCCAGTGATCGAAACTGGATCTCCCACATTGCAGAGATTCTTTACCATCTGAGCCACTAGGGAAGCCTGGAGGGTAATATATATTGTTGTTGTTCAGTCACCCAGTCATATCTGACTCTCTGCCATCCCATGCACTACAGCATGCCAGGCCTCCCTGTCTCTCATCATCTCCTGGAGTTTACACAAGTTCATGTTCATTGTATCAGTGATGGTGTCCAGCCATCTCATCCTCTGATGCTCTCTTCTCCCCTTGATATTCCCCAGTGTCAGGGAATTTTACAATGAGTCATTTGCACATCTGATGACCAAAATACTGGAGATTAACATTTAGCATCAGTACTTCCAGGACTGATTTCCCTTAAGATTTACTGGTTTGATTTTGCTGTCCAAGGAACTTTCAGGAGTCTTCTCCAGCACCACAGTCCGAAGGCATCACTTTTTGGTGCTCTGCCTTCTTTACGATGAAAATCACAATCACAGACAACTAATCGAACTAGCCAAACGGACCACAGAATTGTCTAACTCAATGACACTATGAGCCATGCCACATAGGGCCATGCAAGATGGACAAGTCATGGAGGAGAGTTCTGACAAAACATGGTCCACTGGAGAAGGGAATAGCAGCAGACCACTTCAGTATTCTTGCCTTGAGAACCCCATGAACAGTATGAAAAGGCAAAAAGATAGGACACTGAAAGATGAACTCCCCAGGTCAGCAGGTGCCCAATATGCTACTGAAGAAGAGTGGAGAAATAACTCCAGAAAGAATGAAGAGAGGGAGCCAAAGCAAAAACGGCACCCAGTTGTGGATGTGACTAGTAATGGAAGTAAAGTCCGATACTGTAAAGAACAATTGCATAGGAACCAGGAATGTTATGTCCAGGAATCAAGGTTAATTGGAAGTGGTGAAACAGGAGATGGCAAGAGTGAACATTGACATTTTAGGAATCGGTGAACTAAAATGGACTGGAATGGGCAAATTTAACTCAGATGACTATTATATCTACTACTGTGGGCAAGAAATCCCTTAGAAGAAATGGGATAGCCCTCACAGTCAACAAAAGAGTCCAAAATGCAGTACTTGGGTGCAATCTCAAAAATGACAGAATGATCTCTGTTTCTTTCTAAGGCAAACCATTCAATATCATAGTAATCTAAGTCTATGCCCCAACCAGTAATGCTGAAGAAGCTGAAGTTGAATGGTTCTATGAAGACCTATAAGACCTTCTTGAACTAACACCCCCAAAAGATGTCCTTTTCATTATAGGGGACTGGAATGCAAAAGTAAGAAGTCAAGAGATACCTGGAGTAACAGGCAAATATGGCCTTGGAGTACAAAACGAAATAGGTAAAAGGCTAACAGAGTTTTGCCAAGAGAACACAATGGTCATGGCAAACACCCTCTTCCAACAACAGACAGAAGACTCTACACATGGACATCACCAGATGGACAATACTGAAATCAGATTGATTATATTCTTTGCAGCCAAAGATGGGGAAGCTCTATACAGTAAGCAAAAATAAGACTGGGAACTTACTGTGACTCAGATCATGAACACCTTATTGCCAAATTCGAATTTAAATTGAACAAAGTAGGGAAAACCACTAGACCATTCAGATATGACCTAAATCAAATCCCTTAATGATTATACAGTGGAAGTGAGAAATAGATTCAAGGGATTAGAACTCGTAGACAGGGTGCCTGAAAAACTATCAACAGAGGTTCGTGACATTGTACAGGATGCACTGATCAAGATCATCCCCAAGAAAAAGAAATGGAAAAAGGTGAAATGATTGTCTGAGGAGGTCTTACAAATAGCTGAGAAAAGAAGAGAAGCTAAAGGCAAAGGAGAAAAGAAAAGATATACCCATTTGAATGCAGAGTTCCAAAGAGTAGCAAGGAGAGATAAGAAAGATTTCCTCAGCTATCAATGCAAAGAAGTAGAGGAAAACATTAGAATTCAAAAGATTAGAGATCTCTTCAAGAAAATAAGAGATACCAAGGGAACATTTCATAGAAGGATGTGCAAAATAAGGGACATAAATGGTATGGACCTAACAGAAGCAGAAGATTTTAAGAAGAGGTGGCAAGAATACACAGAAAAACTGTACAAAAAAGATCTTCATGACCCAGATAAATGTGAGAGTATAATCACCCACCTATAGTCAAACAACTTGGAATGAGAAGTTAACTGGGCCTTACAAAGCATCACTATGAACAAAGCTAGTGGAAGTGATGTAATTCCAGGTGAGCTATTTCAAATCCTAAAAGACGTTGCTGTGAAAGTACTGCACTCAATATGCCAGCAAATTTGGAAAACTCAGCAGTGACCACAGGACTGGAAAAGGTCAGTTTTCATTCCAATCCCAAAGAAAGGCAATGCTAAAGAATATTCAAACTACTGCACTATTGCAGTTGTTTCACACGCTAACAAAGTAATGCTCAAAGTTCTCTAAGCCAGGCTTCAACAGGATGTGAACTGTGAACTTCCAGATGTTCAAGCTGGATTTAGATAGAAAAGGCAGAGGAACCAGATATTAAGTTGACAGCATCAAATGGATCATCAAAAAAGCAAGATAATTACAGGAAAAAAAAAATCTACTTTTGCTTTATTGACTATGCCAAAGCCTTTGACTGTGTGGATCACAACAAACTGTGAAACATTCTTAAAGAGATGGGAACACCAGACCACCTGACCTGCCTCCTGAGAAATCTATATGCAAATCAAGAAGCAACAGTTAGAACTGGACATGGAACAACAGACTGGTTTTAAATCAGGAAAGGAATACGTCAAGGCTGTATATTGTCACCTGTTTATTTAACTTATATGCAGAGTACATCATGTGAAATGCTGGGCTAAATGAAGCATGAGCTGGAATCAAGATTGCTGGGAGAAATATCAATAACCTCAGATATGCAGATAACAGCACCCTTATGGCAGAAAGCGAAGAACTAAAGAGCTTCTTGATGAAAGTGAAAGAAAAGAGTGAAAATTTAGGCTTAAAACTCAACATTCAAAAACAAAGATCATGGCATCCAATCCCATCACTTCCTGGCAAATAGATGGGGAAACAATGGAAACAGTGAAAGACTTTATTTGGGGGGGCTCCTAAATAACTGTAGATGGTGACTGCAGCCATGAAATTTAAAGAAGCTTGCTCCTTGGAAGAAAAGCTATGACTAACCTAGACAGAATATTAAAAAGCAGAGACAATACTTGGCTGATGAACTTCCATATAGTCAAAGCTATGGTTTTTCCAGTAGTTATGTATGTATGTGAGTGTTGGACTATAAAGAAAGCTGAGTGCTGAAACATTGATGCTTTTGAACTGCAGTGCTGGAGAGAAGACTCTTGAGAGTCCCTTGGACTACAAGGAGATCCAACCACTCAATCCTAAAGGAAATCAGTCCTGAATATTCATTGGAAGGACTGATACTGAAGCTGAAACTCCAATACTTTGCTCTCTGATGTGGAGAACTGACTCATTGGAAAAGACCCTGATGCTGGGAAATATTGAATGCAGGAGTAGAAGGGGATGATAGAAAATGAGGTGGTTGGATGGCATCAATGACTTGATGGACATGGGTTTGATTAAGCTCCTGGATTTGTTGATGGACAGAGAAACCTGGTGCGCTGCAGTCCATGGGGTCACAAAGAGTTGGACACGACTGAGTGACTGAACTGAACTGATCTGAACTTCTTTACAATCTAGCTCTCACAACCATATGTGACCAATTCAAAGACCATAGCCTTGAATGTATGGACCCTTGTCGGTAGAGTAATGTCTCTACTTTTCAACAGGCTGCTATGCTATGCTAAATCACTTCAGTCACGTCCGACTCTGTGCGACCCCATAGACGGCAGCCCACCAGGCTCCCCCATCCCTGGGATTCTCCAGGCAAGAACACTGGAGTGGGCTGCCATTTCCTTCTCCAATGCATGAAAGTGAAAAGTGAAAGTGCAGTTGCTCAGTCGAGTCTGACTCTTAGCGACCCCATGGATTGCAGCCTAACAGGCTCCTCCATTCATGGGATTGTCCAAGCAAGAGTACTGGAGTGGGGTGCCATTGCCTTCTCCGACAGGCTGACTAGGTTTGTCTTAACTTTCCTAACAAGAGGCAATCGTCTTCTAATTTCATGCCTGCAGTCACCATCTGCAGTGATTTCGGAGCCCAAGAAGATGATGAAATCTCACTACTTCTACCTTTTCCTCTTCCATTTGCCATGCAGAAATGGGGCCAGATGACATTATCTTAGTGTTTTTTTTTTTAATATTTACTTTTAAACTGGCTCTTTCATGCTCTTCCTTCATCCTCATCAAGAGGCTCTTTATTTCCTCTTCATTTTTTGCCATTAGAGTGGTATCATCTGCATATCTGAGGTTGTTGATGTTTCCCCCACCTATCTTGATTCCAGCTTGTAACTCATGCAGCCTGACATTTCTCATCATGTGCTCATGATATAGGTTAAACAAGCAGGGTGACAGCAGACAGCCCTGTTATACTCCCTTCTTGATCTTGAGCCAGTCAGTTGTTCCATACAGGGTTCTAACTGTTGCTTCTTGATCCACGTACAGGTTTCTCAGGAGACAGGTAAGATTGTTTGGTATTCCCATTTCTTTAAGAGCTTTCCACAGTTTGTTATCATCTACACAGTCAAAGGCATTAGCGTAGTCAATGAAATGGAGATAGATGTTTTTCTGAAATTTCTTTGCTTTCTCTATAATCCAAATAGAATGTTGGCAATTTGATCTCTAGATCCTCTTTCTTTTCTAAACCCAGCTTGGACATCTGGAAGCTCTTGGTTCACAAAATGTTGAAGCCTAGCGTGCAAGTTTTTAAGCATGACCTTACTAGTCTGGGAGATGAGTGTGATTGTCTGATTGTTACCACATTCTCTGGTACTACCCTTCTTGGGAACTGGGATGAGGACTGACCTTTTAAAGTCCTGTGGCCACTGCTGGGTCTTCCAGATTTGCTGACATAATGAATGCAAAACCTTAATGGCGTCATCCTCTACAGATTTGAATAGTTCTGCTGGAATTTCATTGCATCTACTGGCTTCATTAACAGCAGTGCTTCTTAAGGCCCACTTGACTTCGCAGTCCAGAACGTCTGGCTCTGGGTGACTAACCATACTATCATAGTAATCCGGTTCATTATAATCTTTTTTATACAGTTGTTCCATGTATTCTTTCCAACTCCTCTTGATTTCTTCAGCATCTACTATATCTCTACCATTTTTATCCTTTATTGTGCCCATCTTTGGGCAGAATGTTCCCTTGATGTTTCCAGTTTTCCTGAAGAGATCTCTAGTCTTTCCCCTTTTATTGTTTTCTTCTGTCATTGAGCACTGTTCATTGAAGAAGACCTTCTTGTCTCTTCTAGCCATTTATTGAAACTCTGCATTTAATTGGATGTACATTTCCCTCTCTCCCTTGCTTTTGACTTCTCTTCATTTTTTCATTATTCATAAAGCCTACTCAAAAAACCACTTTGCCTTCTTGCTTTGATTTTTCTTTGGGATGGTTTTGTTCACCACCTCCTGTACAATATTGCAGACCTTTGTCCATAGTTCTTCAGGCACATTGTTATGTGAATTCATACAGGATTTTATGTAAGTCATACCTGGATAGTCTAGTGGTTTTTCTGGTTTTCTTTAGTGTAAGACTGAATTTTGCCATGAGAAGCTGATGATCTGAGACACAGTCAGCTCCAGGTCTTGTTTTTGCTGACTGTATACAGCTTCTTCATCTTTGGCTACAAAGGATGTAATCAGTTTGATTTCTTTATTGACCATTTGGCAATGTCCATGTAAAGTTGTCCCTTGTGTTGTTGAAAAGAGTATTTGCTATGACTAGTGAGTTTTCTTGGCAGAATTCACTTTGCCTTTGCTCTGCTTCATTTTGTTCTCCAAGTCTAAACTTGCCTGTTACTCCAGGTATCTCTTGACTTCTTGTCTTCACATTCTGATCCCTGATGATTAATAGAACATCTTTTTAGATGTGAGTTCTAGGCAGTCTTCTAGGTCTTCATAGAACTAATTAAATTCAGCTTCTTCAGCATTGGTATTAGAGGTATAGACTTGGAATACTGTGATATTGTGTGGCTTACCTTGAAAATTAACCAAGATCATTCTGTCATTGTTGAGGTTGCACCCAAGTATTGTGTTTTGGAGTCTTTTGTTGATTATTAGGGCTACTCCACTTCTTCTATGGGATTCTTGTCCACAGTAGTAGATATAATGGACATCTGAATTAAATTCACCTATTCCTGTCCATTTTAGTTCTCTGATTCCTAGGATGTTGATGTTTATTCTTACCATCTCCTGCTTGACCATGTCCAATTTTCCTTGATTCAGGGACCTAACATTCCAGGTTCCTATACAATACTGTTCTCTGCAGCACTGAATTTTACTTTTGTCATCAGACACATCAGCAAAGTAAAGAAAGAAAGTGGAGTTGAAGAGTCGTATCTGATTCTTTGCAACCCCATGGACTGTAAACTACCAGGTTTCTTTGTCCATGGGATTTTCCAGGCAAGAATACTGGAGTGGGTTGCCATCTCCTTCTCCAGGGGATCTTCCCAACCCAGGGATTGAACCCAGGTCTCCCACATTGCATTGTGGGCAGTTGCTTTACCATCTGAGCCACCAGGGAAGCTTCCCTAGAGACAGCAAAAACTGAGCATCATATCCACTTTGGTTCAGCTGCTTCATTCACTCTGGTACTATTGGTAATTCTCTGCTCTTCCCCAGTAGCATATTGGACAACTTCAGACCTGGGGGACTCATCTTCCAGTGTCATATCTTTTGGGCCTTTTATACAGTTCATGGGGTTCTCATGGCAAGTATATTGGGGTGGTTTGCCTTTCCCTCCAGGGGGTCACATTTTATCAGAACTCTTTGCTATGACCTGTGCATCTTGGGTGCCCCTGCCCAGCATGGCTCATAGCTCCATTGACTTACACAAGCCCCTTCGGGATGACAAGGCAGTGATCCATGAAGGGGAGAGTACTATATGTACTACTAAATTAACAATTCACTCTACTAAAATTAGTGAATTTACACATTTACTCTGT
This sequence comes from Bos mutus, assembly GCF_027580195.1. Classification (NCBI taxonomy): domain Eukaryota; kingdom Metazoa; phylum Chordata; class Mammalia; order Artiodactyla; family Bovidae; genus Bos; species Bos mutus. Next base: position 35,819,018 of record NC_091643.1, read on the forward strand.
ACACATTTAAATAAGACAAAGCACATTAACAATTCACGTTGTATCGATAACTTAAAATTTGTGTGCATGGATAGGCAAAATTTCTCCTAAATCTGAGATCTCATTAATCTCTTATATCTACTTTTGAGTCTCCATCTTATCTTTACTCCATTTTCTGTCTGATATTTTCTTCAACTGTTTGTTCCACCTCTTCACTTGGAAATCTCTCTAGCCACTCAAGGTCAGTGTGTTCGGAACTCAACTCAATTCTCCCACAAACTTGTTTCTCACCCTTTGCACCATCAACGAGATAATGTCAATGTTTTCTAATTCAAACCAAAAAATATAGCCTTAAGTATGTTGTCTTTTTTGTCTACATTATTGACCTAAAATTAGAGTCACTATGATGCCAAATTTAAAATGATCTTTTAAAATTTCATTATAATTCAACAAGCATATTTCAGACATTGATGCTTATAAATCATTTGCAAAAATTAAGAATCTGGATTTCTTTAAAAATCTTAATTGCCTAAATATACCTTAGAAACAATAGGTTGACTGTAATTTATATAATACACTTTGATATGGAGATTTTAGTTGATTCCAAATTAGTTTTAAATGAAGGATGCTGTATCATTGGTAATTCCAAATACAGTGTCAGTCTCAAATAAGATAATAGTCACATTGAAATTTGTGCTCTTTAAATGTTATGAAAAAGGAAGTTGACAATCTGAAGTAGGGCCATAAGAGGTTTCCCAGAAGATTAAAGAGCTGAAAAAGAAAGTAACATAAAGGGACACTGAAATAGCCCGTGTATTTAATAAAGCAATTAGAAGACACACACATTTGTAATAGTTCTCTTCAAATATCTGACAGCTATGCTTTGCCAAAGATAATGCATTTATTATTTTTTCTGGAAAGCAGAGCTGGAATACACAGGTATGAAATACCAAGTAGTTATTTTTTCAGTCTTCTCTAAGAAAGAATTTTCCCAAATGGAATGGCAGTTTTATAGATAGTCTTCATCCACTAGTGAAATTATTCCAGGTATGGGGAATGAATTAGAATATGTCATTTAAAATGTCCCTTCTAAAGTTTTAGAATTTTATGCATGTGTATCAGTTTAATCATGGATAGGATGTATAAAGAAATATGTTAAAATAAGTAAAAATATCATTTTGTATCAACAAGTAGAAGGACCCTAAGAATTCACATTTTTCGGGGCTGAGAATGCAACTCTGTCTACACTGGAGAGAGAAAGGAGCAATTAGTATGTGTCAGAGACCCAGAACGTTGACGTGAGTGTTCTAGGAGGGTCAGAGAAGAGAGGCACAGAAGTAGCTGCTGTGCTTACTTGTTTATCTGGGGGCTCCCTAAATGACACTTGGGGTGCTCGAGCTCTTGCGGCTTCTCTGTCCCTCACTGTGGGTGAGAACTTCAACACGTCGCCTCACTGCTCTGCCTGGGTCTGTCCTCTTAGCATCAAATTCTGATTCCACTGATGCAACTAGCTGTGAGCCTTTTTGAAATACATATGAATGTTTTGAAAGTCATTTTGAATGAAACTTTGAAATTCACTTTTTAATATTTTGAAACATTGTTTGAAAGCAGATCAGTCTCAGCTCTCTGACCTTGGGTCTTCTCTGTGAACTAAGTGACTGCCCTGGAGGCTCCGTGCCCTTTCTGTGTCAGAGTTTTGAGCCCGCTTCCCTTTCTTTCTTTCTTCCTCTCCTCTCTCCATCACTCCTTTGCCCTTTCCTTCCTTCCTTCCTTCCTTTCAACAGCTTTATTGAGATATGCTTCATATACTATACAGTTCACACATTTACAGTGTATAAAACAATGATTTTTAGTATATTGACATATATGTGGAACCATCATCAGTCAATTTTAGAACTTTTCATCTCAAAAAAAAAGTCCGTATCCTTAGCTATCACCCACCTACTTCCTTCTCTCATCCAGCCCTAAGCAATCCACTAAGCTAATTTTGTTTCTACAAACTTGTCTATTCTGAACATTTCATAAAAATGAAATAATATGATATATGGTTTATTTACCCTGTATGTACATTTCTCTTTAATATAGATGTAACCATTTCTAACAAGTATGAAACCCATTTGGAGTCAGCAGACATATTCTGAGAAATGCAAGAATTAACATCCTGCTCTTTTTTTCCACTTCAGAAATCTCTACTTCATGAAAGGAAATCTGGCAGAAATCCCAGATAGGTTACTCTTAATACTCTTAATATTATTTGTTTCCCCAAAGGTCATAGCATTTAGCTATTTAAAATTTTTCAACATTTTTAGTTATTTTCACTTGGTATCTATTTTAGTTGGACATTTGAGAAAGTCATATCACACAGTGCTAGCCAGATGCCACAAGAGGCCCAAACAAACATTTTTCAGTAACTGCAATCAATGCACAATCTGCTGTCTTTTGCTTTTGTACCACATTTTCAGTTAAAAAGCAAAACCTAGTGAGTCAAAAGTGGACAGTTTCAACCAGCCCTGCTGCTATTAGGAGACATTTGAAAGAATCACAAAGGAAGTAATTGTAGTTTAAAGGTCATTGCAAGATTTGAAGAGACGCTTTCTGTAGAACTCTGATCAGAAGTTTTTTATTTTCCTTCAAATGTCAGAAAAATTGATAAAACTCCTCCCAGTGCAGCAATTCAGAGGGAGAGAAGGGACTTTCAAAGCAGTCATTTTGCCTATTAGAGAACAACTTCATATCTCCATGTTCCTACATTCACAGGGATCCATGCGCCAATAAATAAAAACAGAAACAATGCAGACTGAACCGATTCAACTGATGTTCTCTGTTCTATAAAGTCTTAACTAAAAAAAAAAAAAGCAGATGAAGACAGATGCTTCTCTGCAATTAGTATCAATCAGTCCTGACACAGAAGTGACCCATCCAGGGTAGAAGTGGTTTGGATCGATCAGCAAGTCTTATACTGAGGTGGGACACAGGAAAGGAACAGAACTCTGGTAGAAAAATACTGCACAAAAAGGATTTTGAAAAGTTCAGGACAAAGCCTTGTTTCTCAAGACTACATTTAGTTAAACTTCTTTATTCTTCCTTTGGAAAGAAAATCTGATAATTAACACACCAAATAAAATATACTATAGCTTATAATTTGATCTGGGTGCACAAAAGTTAAATAATATTTATCTCTATATACTTGATTCACCAGTTTGGGTTCAGTCTCTTTAAACATTGGTGTAATTGTTGCTGTTAATTTTGTTGTTGTAAAAGAATCTTTCCTCTTACTAATGAGACATACTGAAGTGCTTGATCCCTGGGTTGGAAAGATCCACTGGAGAAGGAAACGGCAACCCACTGCAGTTATGCTTGCCTAGGAAAGCCCATGGGTCTGGCAGGCTACAGACCATAGGGGTCACAAAAGAGTCAAATATTACTTAGCAACTAAAGAACAATATATTTGAATATAATATATAACCTCACAGCTAATTACTTCCTTAATATATATTTCTAGAGTTTAAATATGTGAATATTACAAACATTTTCTTAGTTAAATCCAAATTGCCTTCAGAAAAGGATGTTCAATCTGCATATTTGATATATTAAAGTAATATCTTTGTGACTAAGTCAGAAGTGATTCATATAGACACTGCAATCCCATGGACTGTAGCCCGCCAGGCTTCTCTGTCCATGGAATCCTCCAGGCAAGAGTATGGGAGTGGTTGCCATTTCCTTCTCCAGGGGATCTTCCCAACCCAGGGATCAAACCCAGGTCTCCTGTATTACAGGCAGATTCTTTAACAACTGAGCCACTAGGGAAGTCCTCTTGATGGCTCAGTTGGTGAAGAATCTACCTGCAATGCAGGAGGCCCCAGTTCAATTCCTGGTTCGGGAAGATCCACTAGAGAAGGGATAGGCTACCCACTCCAGTATTCTTGGGTTTCCCTTATGGCTCAGCTGGTAAAGAATCCGTCTGCAATGCAGGAGACCTGGATTATCACAAAGAGTCAGACATGACTGAGTGACTTTCACTTTCGCTTCACAAAACAATATCTCACTCTACTCTCAATAATGTGAGTTATTATAACAGTAAATTGTTTTATAATTTGATAGAAGTATTTTTTCTGTTGACCAGTTATATGGTGAATAATCTGTGACTAATTTTGTTCATTATTTTATTATCACATGATTTATTCACAGGGACTATTTTGATTTAAATGGTTAAACATGAGTTTATCATCTTTGAAAGTTAGTCATTATCCTACTCTTCTGAATATACAGGCTTATACTTTTGCTATTCAGAATTTCTGTAAGTGTGTGTTTCCTTTCCTTTGTTTTTCTTTCCCTAATTTTGGGGTCTTCTGCTTAAAATATTTCCCCCAGTTGACAATAAGTCATTATTGTCCTATGTCTTTTACTCTGGCTTTTTAATGATAATATTAATTACTTTTAATTATTTAACCAATCTGGGAGTTAGTTTGGCTTAGATTTTGAAGAAAACTGATTTAGAGTTGGAGATATCAGCAGAATTCATGTTCAGCAGAACCAGTTACAGACACGTGAATGTACACATGGGCTAACACACCGGCATAGAGTTCCTGGCTCTGTCTCCTGCGAGGACCCTCCAGCACCTGCATAAAAAGAGCGGTTACCTACATCTTGGTTTCTAAATGCAAGTCCCCAGTGAAAGGAACGGGTGTCCTTGGAGAAATGGCTGATTCTAAGACTGGGTGAGGGAATATACAGTAGGATCCTGGACAAACACACACGAAGGGGACTGAGCTCCACCTTCTGGTGCAGAGCATTCCAGAGTTGTGGCGGAAATTACCTACATCAATTACTTGGATTTATCTTTTCCTTTCTTCCCTCCTTCCTTATTCATTTATATCATATAGAGTTATATAAAAATAATTTATTTTATTCTTTAGGTGATCATACTGTCTTTGTTCATTTTGATGCTCCAGTTATTTAAGATCTGAATATTTGCAGCCGCTTCCCATGGCCTTCTGTGCCCATTGCATGCTCCACTTCTGGGCAGGAACAGAACAGCTGGGTCTTGAGCCAAGAGTGTTCTCCCAGTGGAGTCCTCTCCATAGGCGAGAATGAAACCAGAGTACAGGTGATTCCCTTTCTAGAATAAAATTATTTCAAAATACTATTTTGTGGGAAAAAAAAAAAACACCATTCCAAATTACATTGAATGTAAATCAATTCTAGCTGATTTCCTTTTTTAATTGGTTAAAATTAGACCAAGTATTTCTGACATTTTACTGTAGCATTTGTTGTAGCTTTGTTGAAGTAAAACACACAAATAAAATCTGTCAATAACAGAAATTTTACCAGGATGAAAATGATGAACAGCTGCTTGATATTAAAAAAAAAAAAAACTTGCATTCTAATCAAAATAAATTTACTTCTTAAATAATTCATGGAAAGATAGAAGATTAGAATAAGAGTTCATTGGTAAAACTCCAAATTTCATAAAAGCCAGTTTATTTCATTTTGAAAAAAGTGGGTTTCTTTGTTTCATTTTAAGCAAAGTTTTACCTATAACAATGCCTAGAAAAGGGTGCTGCTAGTAATGATACTGTATATATCCATGAAGCAAAATTGCCGATAAAAACCGTGTTGCTCTTCAAGCATCTGCCTATAATGCAGGAGACGTGGGTTGGATCCCTGGGTTGGGAAGTTCCCCTGGAGAAGTAAATGGCAACCCACTCCAGTATTCTTGCCTGGAAAATCCCATGGACGGAGGAGCCCGGTAGGGTACAGTCCATCGGGTCGCAAAGAGTCGGACACGACTGAACGACTTCACTTTACTTCTCATTATTAGAATCCACAATACATTTGCTGCTGCTAAGTCACTCCAGTCGTGTCCGACTCTGTGCGACCCCATAAATGGCAGCCCACCAGGCTTCCCCGTCCCTGGGATTCTCCAGGCAAGAACACTGGAGTGGGTTGCCATTTCCTTCTCCAATGCATGAAAGTGAAAAGTGAAACTGAAGTCGCTCAGTCATGTCTGACTCTAGCGACCCCATAGACTGCAGCCTACCAGGCTCCTCGGTTCATGGGATTTTCCAGGCAAAAGTACTGGAGTGGGGTGCCATTGCCTTCTCCGACAATATATTTACTTAGTAACAATAAATGCTAATTACAATGTATGGTGCTTTTACTAAAGCATGCTGCTGCTGCTGCTAAGTCGCTTCAGTCATGTCCGACTCTGTGCGACCCCATAGACGGCAGCCCACAAGGCTCCTCCAACCCTGGGATTCTCCTGGCAAGAACACTGGAGTGGGTTGCCATTTCCTTCTCCAATGCATGAAAATGAAAAGTGAAAGTGAAGTTGCTCAGTCGTGTCTGACTCTTAGCGACCCCATGGACTGCAGCCCACCAGGCTCCTCTGCCCATGGGATTTTCCAGGCAAGAGTACTGGAGTGGGGTGCCATGGGACATTGACAAACATTTCAAATTATTCTCCTATACCTGTTCAATTTGCTATCGAAAAATAGATAATATGTTATTTAAATTTGTGTTTCAAAGTACAGTCAACTCCTGGAAGTCATGCATGAAATGCCTAAACCCCAAGATGCTCAATTTCCTTTTATAAAATGGCTTGGTATTTGCAATATAACTTTAATACATCCTCCCGTATACTTTATGTCTTCTCTAGGTTATTTATAATATCTAATATAATGTAAATGTTATGTTAATAGTTGCCTATGTATGGAAAATTCAAGTTTGGTTTTTGGAACTTCGGCAATTTATTTGAATATGTTTTACCTGCAGTTAGTTGAATCTGCTGATGCAGAATGGATGGATATGAAGGGCTGACATTATGGATGTGATGATGTGAGTTTCAATTTTTTAATTGTGAAATATGATATATACAGTGTCATACGCTTACTGTAAATGAACAGTGTAATAAATTAAAAAACAAACATCCTTGAAACCATCATTATAGTCAAGAAACAATACATTGTCAACATGCCAGAGTCACTTGAACAACCTTTCCCAATTACCTACACTCTTTTAACCCTTAGGCAACCACCATCATGATGTTTATGGTAATCACATTCTGCTTTTTGAGGATGGTACCTCCTAGATATACATACATTGTAGAGAATAGATTTACTGCTGATTTACTGTATGTACATGAAGTCATCTATGGGGAATTTTTCCATGATTGTTCTCACCCATCATGATGTTGTTTCAATTGATTTTTGTCTTAGTGCACAAATCTAGATTTTCTTTCCACTGCTATATAGTATTCATTTGTATTATAAACATAGAGCAGACTAGGATGGACTAGAATAGAGTAGAATAGAAAGGGGAAAAAACGAAATGGATTGAGTTACTGAGCAATTCCCTGTAAATGGCTGATAAAAACTGGTGAGGGGTTTTCTTTTTGCTCTAGTTTTATGCTCAAAATCAGTCACTACTCCTGAAGATAGTTCTAGAACTGGAAATATTGCATCTGTAAGAATATAAGTTTTAAGCTCTGTAGTGATGCTATACTGTTTTTATTGTAATTGTTTCAGTGTGCATTCTTACCAGCAGTTGAAAGTCCAAACTGTTCAGTATTTCTTCCAATAGTTGATATTGTCAGATGTTCTCTCCTTAAGTTGTTCCTTTATAACGAAAGTCTTATTTTGTGGCTAATTCTAGTGAATTATGAAAGCTAAGATGGTCACAAGAACCCAAAATTTATAGCCAACTGTTCAGAAATGCCAATGGCCTAAGTGCCACCAAAGTACAACTGGAGTCTGAAATAAGGGTATTTTTGTGGGAGACTGTGTCACATATAATGTGGGGTCTGGGGGTGGTCAGGGTGAGAACTGGATTGTGTTATAGTATTCTCAGGCTCTGAGAGAATGTGGTCCACTGGAGAAGGGAATGGCAAACCACTTCAGTATTCTTGCCTTGAGAACCCCATGAACAGTATGAAAAGGCAAAATGATAGGATACTGAAAGAGGAACTCCCCAGGTCAGTGGGTGCCCCATATACTATGGGAGATCAGTGGAGAAATAACTCCAGAAGGAATGAAGGGATGGAGTCAAACCAAAAACAATACCAAGTTGTGGACGTGACTGGTGACGGAAGCAAGGTCCAATGCTGTAAAGAGCAATATTGCATAGGAACCTGGAATGTCAGGTCCATGAATCAAGGCAAATTGTAAGTGGTCAAACAGGAGATGGCAAGAGTGAACATTGACATTCTGGGAATCAGCGAACTAAAATGGACTGGAATGGGTGAGTTTAACTCAGATGACCATTTTATCTACTACTGCGGGCAGGAATCCCTCAGAAGAAATGGAGTAGCCATCATGGTCAATAAAAGAGTTCAAAATGCAGTACTTGGATGCAATCTCAAAAATGACAGAATGGTCTCTGTTTGTTTCCAAGGCAACCCATTCAATATCACAGTAATCCAAGTGTATGCCCCAACCAGTAATGCTGAAGAAGCTGAAGTTGAATGGTTCTATGAAGACCTACAAGATCTTTTAGAACTAACATCCAAAAAAGATGTCCTTTTCATTATAGGGGACTAGAATGCAAAAGTAGGAAGTCAAGAAACACCTGGAGTAACAGGCAAATTTGGCTTTGGAATATGGAATGAAGCAGGGCAAAGACTAATAGAGTTTTGCCAAGAAAATGCACTGGTCATAGCAAACACCCTCTTCCAACAACACAAGAGAAGACTCTACACATAGACATCACCAGATAGTCAACACCAAAATCAGATTGATGATATTCTTTGCAGCCAAAGATGGAGAAGCTCTATACAGTCAACAAAAACAAGACCTGGAGCTGACTGTGGCTCAGATCATGAACTCCTTATTGCCAAATTCAGACTGAAATTGAAGAAAGTAGGGAAAACCACTAGACCATTCAGGTATGACCTAAATCAAATCCCTTATGATTATACAGTGGAAGTGAGAAATAGATTTAAGGGCCTAGATCTGATAGACAGAGTGCCTGATGAACTATGGACTGAGGTTCGTGACATTGTACAGGAGACATAGATCAAGACCATCCCCATGGAAAAAATGCAAAAAACCAAAATGGCTGTCTGGGGAGGCCTTACAAATAGCTGTGAAAAGAAGAGAAGCGGAAAGCAAAGGAGAAAAGGAAAGATATAACCATTTGAATGCACAGTTCCAAAGAATAGCAAGGAGAGATATGAAAGCCTTTCTCATTGATCAATGCAAAGAAATAGAGGAAAACAACAGAATGGGAAAGACTAGAGATCTCTTCAAGAAAATTAGAGATACCAAGGGAACATTTCATGCAAAGATGGGCTCGATAAAGGACAGAAATGGTATGGACCTAACAGAAGCAGAAGATATCAAGAAGAGGTGGCAAGAATACACAGAAGAACTGTACAAAAAAGATCTTCACAACCCAGATAATCATGATGGTGTGATCACTCACCAAGAGCCAAATATCCTGGACTGTGAAGTCAAGTGGGCCTTAGAAAGCATCACTACAAACAAAGCTAGTGGAGGTGATGGAATTCCAGTTGAGCTATTCCAAATCCTGAAAGATGATGCTGTGAAAGTGCTGCACTCAATATACCAGCATATTTGGAAAACTCAGCAGTGGCCACAGGACTGGAAAAGGTCAGTTTTCATTCCAATTCAAAAGAAAGGCATTGCCAAAGAATGCTCAAACTACACACAATTGCACTCATCTCACACGCTAGTAAAGTAATGTTCAAAATTCTCCAAGCCAGGCTTCAGCAATACCTGAACTGTGAACTTCCAGATGGTCAAGCTGGTTTTACAAAAGGCAGAACCAGAAATCAAATTGCCAACATCTGTTGGATCATAGAAAAAGCAAGAGAGTTCCAGAAAAACATCCATTTCTGTTTTATTGACTATGCTAAAGCCTTTGACTGTGTGGATCACAATAAACTGTGGAAAATTCTTCAAGAGATGGGAATACTAGACCACCTGACCTGCCTCTTGAGAAATTTGTATGCAGGTCAGGAAACAACAGTTAGAACTGGACATGGAACAACAGACTGGTTCCAAATAGGAAAAGGAGTACGTCAAGGCTGTATATTGTCACCCTGCTTATTTAACTTATATGCAGAGTACATCATGAGAAATGCTGGGCTGGAAGAAGCACAAGCTGGAATTAAGATGGCCGGGAGAAATATCAATAACCTCAGATACGCAGATGACACCACCCGTATGCCAGAAAGTGAAGAGGAACTCAAAAGCCTCTTGATGAAAGTGAAAGCGGAGAGTGAAAAAGTTGGCTTAAAGCTCAACATTCAGAAAATGAAGATCATGGCATCTGGTCCCACCACTTCATGGGAAATAGATGGGAAAACAGTGGAAACAGTGTCAGACTTTCTTTTTCTGGGCTCCAAAATCACTGCAGATGGTGATTGCAGCCATGAAATTAAAAGACGCTTACTCCTTGGAAGAAAAGTTATGACCAACCTAGATAGCATATTCAAAGCAGAGACATTACTTTGCCAACAAAGGTCCATCTAGTCAAGTCTATGGTTTTTCCAGTGGTCATGTATGGATGTGAGAGTTGGACTGAAGAAAGCTGAGCGCCAAAGAATTGCTGCTTTTGAACTGTGGTGTTGGAGAAGACTCTTGAGAGTCCCTTGGACTGCAAGGAGATCCAATCAGTCCATTCTGAAGGAGATCAGCCCTGGGAATTCGTTTTTTTTTTTTTTTTGTTTGTACGTTTGTTTGTTTTAATTTATTTATTGAGAGGATGTGGAGAAAAGGGAACCCTCTTACACTGTTGGTGGGAATGCAAACTAGTACAGCCACCCTGGAGAACAGTGTGGAGAGTCCTTAAAAAACTGGAAATAGAACTGCCATATGAGCCCTGGGATTTCTTTGGGAGGAATGATGCTAAAGCTGAAATTCCAGTACTTTGGCCACTTCATGTGAAGAGTTGACTCATTGGAAAAGACTCTGATGCTAGAATGGATTGGGGGCAGGAAGAGAAAGGGACGACAGAGGATGAGATGGCTTGATGGCATCACTGACTCGATGGACGTGAATCTGAGTGAACTCCAGGAGTTGGTGATGGACAGGGAGGCCTGGCGTGCTGCGATTCATGGGGTCGCAAAGAGTTGGACACGACTGAGTGACTGAACTGAACTGAACTGATTCTCAGGCTCTGAAAAGTCATGATATGTAGTCACTAAGAGCTAATGTACCTGAATGCAGTACCAGAATAACAGTGATGGAGGTATTATATTAATTCTTTTTTAATTTAAATGTATTTATTTTAATTGGAGGCTAATTACTTTACAATATTGTATTGGTTTTGCCATAGATCAACATGAATCCGCCACAGGTGTACACATGTTCCCCAATCAGAACCCCCCTAAAATCAGTTTATGAGTTCAAGATAAGAAGGAGGTGATTGTGAATGCTTCTGCTTATATCTCTTTGCTTATTTCTGGGCTTCTTTTCACATATTTTTAAAAGTTTTCCAGATGCCCTTCATATCTCACTCCTTCACAAGTTTCTCTAGCAGGAAATGTCTGATTGGTTTTCTCATGTCATGCTTGCTAATAAGCAATCAGACTGGTTCTTCTTATTAAAGCTTTTCAGATGCTCCCCTGACTTTAGGATACATTTAAATCCCTGTCATCTGACTTGAAGATCCTTCCTAATTTGGATCCTGTTTATTTTTCTATTTTTCTCTATTCTCACTCAAACTGCAGTACTTCCACTTTGAACTTCTTAAGTCTTCAAATGACCCATCCTCTTGTGAAAATCAGTGGTTTTAATCTGCACAAAATGTTCTTCACTCACTGATTTCCCTAGATGTGAATATACAAAGTAGCTGGTAAATGCTTAAATTTTAATTTGCAGCTAGGTAAATGAGTGGCTTCAGTTAGTAACTGCTGCTGGATATGGGTTTTAAATAGCCTATACAATTAGAGACTCTGTAAATTTCAATTTTCTGTGATTATTTTAAAATTACATTGATTCAATGAATAAATTCCTAAAACTTGAAAAACCATAAGGTAGATTCTGAAGCTTTCCAAAATATATGTCATAGCTAGAATTGGAGTTACACTTTCCAACAAGACAAAAAAAAAAGTATTTCCAAGTTATTTCTCAGCCAACCCTGCTCATCGGTTGTTATCCAGGTGTGTGAGTGTGTGTGTGTGCGTGTGTGTGTGAGTGTAGTAAATGTCCTCCAGATGGTGTGATGGGTTGAGGGATTTGCTCGTTTTTTCTTAGCATTAAAGCCCTGGGTATCCCCGTGGCTATGCATGAGGAAGGCTTCCCTGTGGCTATGTGTGAAGTTTAAATGCTTTATTCTTGTTTTGTAAGTTTCTTTTAGCATAGCAACATTCAGAGATGAATCTAAAAGCAAAATAACTTTTAAGCTTGGAGTTCTGCTATGAAGATTGCTTTCTTTGGTAAAAAGAATCCACAATAGTGTCTGAAAACAGGTCTCCATAGGCACATTTTATGATTTGAAAGACTCTTTTTTTTTTCTCCCTTTTCTTAGAAAGGCTGTTTAGAAGCCTAAATAACTAACTTTCGTGAAAGACAAAAAGAGCTCACCAACTTTGGAAAGTAGGAAAAGTACCTTGTATTTCCAGCCTCCCATCTACCACTCGGCCAACGGAATGATGGCCATACCAAATATGATCAAAATTGCTAATTTTCTAAATACCAATTTCTAGGCATATAACAACAAACATTATCAACCCATTGCTTTTTTTCATATTAATTGAACACAATTTGAGGCTTTCTCATCCATATGCATTCTGAATGTATTTTTCTGCTTTACTAAATTTGACACCACCTATGGATGCACTTCCTAGGAGTTCAGTGGCAAAGAATACGTCTGCCAGTGCAGGGAACAGGGGTTTGATCCCTGGGTTGAGAAGATCCTCTGGGAGAGGAAATGGAAACCCACTTCGGTATTCTTGCCTGGAGAATTTCATGGCAAGAGGAACCTGGTGGGCTACAGTTCATGGGATTGCAAGGAGTCGGACACAGCTGAGCGATAACTCTTTTCCTTTTACACATTCCCCAAATTATTTGCATTACCGTCAATGTCATCTTTCAAAAACTGGAAACCTTGCCACGCATCACTACATCTACTGTACTCTGATTACCGTCGTAGATACTTAGCATGGTATATGTGTGTGTGTGCTCAGTTGTGTCACACTCTTTGTGACCCAATTTACTGTGTCCCACCAGGCTCCTCTCTCCGTGGAGTTTCCCAGGCAAGAATACTGGAGTGAGGTGCCATTTCCTTCTGCAGGGGATCTTCCTCACCCAGGGATCAAACCTGCATCTTATGTGTCTCCTGCATTAGCAGGTGGATTCTTCACCACTGTGCCACCTGGGAAGCTCCCAGCATGCTATATACAAACTTTCATGAACCAGTCACTGGCTGCTTCTCTAGCCTCATCCTTTTACATTCCTGTCCTGTTCCCTAGCACATAAATATTGTGTTTGCAGGTAATAAAAGCTCCTAGAAAGATCAGATTTCATTATGTAAAACATACTCCTTTATGCTAAAGTAAGTGGCTGTTAATCAGGAGACATATGTCTACATTTGACAACATTTGTGTACATCTTCATGCAGATAGCCACAGGAATATTACCCCCTATCTAGTATACTCGTCAGCCTCAAAATATAGTCAAATATTACTTGCTGAGAAAAATTGCTTTGATCACCTCTCTTGATATAGATTTAAGTCCTCCTTTTTCTGTCTTATTCTGTAATTGCTCTTTGATCTGGTATGTCACAAATCCCTTTTTATTCTTCTTCCAGATATTTGTTGAGTTGAACTGTATGTTTTCACCATAAAACTTAGAAAATTTTTTTCTCTTTTTTTGTACATTTCTAAGCTAGTAGTTTGCTCATATTTTATAAGCACAGGTTAATTCTACATGTGTCTGGCATACTTCCTAAGAGATTCCTTTGTGTATGTGTTAGGTGTGTGAATAATATGACATATTAAGCCTCTTGTTGTCTGTTGTGCTAAAAATTGAAAAGAAATGACAAAGAAGGGAGAATATCATACAGTCAATTATATCTGACATTGCCCTTTAAATTTTCTCTCTAAGCAATGGTGAGAGGCCAGTCATACATGAAACACTGAGACACTGTCATGGCATTATTACAAAAGCAGTGATATAAGAAGGATGAGCAATAAACAATTTAGAGGAAGCAAGAAATAATTCAGAGGAAGGAAGTATTGATTTTACTTGGGGTGTTTCCAAGGGTTTATCATTGAGGGTGGCACATGCTGTTTTGTTGATGTTGCAGACTTAATGCAAAAATCCAAAAGGGGTATCCAGCATGTGACAGAACTGTAATGCTTAGTACATGGTGGTACAGAAAAGGTGTACACAAGGATAGAAGGGACAGAGGAGTTTGAATAGATCGATAAATCAGTATTGAGTAGAACTCAGTGGATTCTTAATAAGTAAGTACTTAAGTACTTAACTATGATAAATCTATTAAACAAATAACAAGGTAAAACAACATTTTAAATGGTGAAACACTAATTTTATCAGTTATGTAAAGAATCTGATGCTTGCGTACTATTATTATGCAATTTTTTGAGGTTCTGGACAATGAAATACACAATAAAATTACCTTAAAATAATTGAACTTTCATGAAAGAAAAATTAAACTATTTCTTTTTATTGATGGTTTGATTACATTTAAGAATAAAAACCAAAAGTTATAATAAAATTCTTCTGAATTAAAATATGATAAAATTATATAAGCTGAAAATAAATCATCGTATGTTCTTTTCCAAAACTATGTACCTGGGCACTAAAATTTGAAAATAAAATCAAATGTTGATGAAAGGCATGGAAGAATGTTTGAACAAATGTGAAGAAATTATGTATAATTTGATAAATATATAGTATAAATGTGCATAGCTCAAATAGTATAATATGGTAACTCAAATGGTAAATAATCTGCCTGCAATGCAGGAGACCTGGGTTCGATCCCTGGGTGGGGAAAATCCCCTGGAGAAGGGAAAGGCTACCCACTCAATATTCCTGCTTGGAGAATTCTGTGGGCAGAGAAAGCTGGCAGGCTACAGCCCATGAGGTTGCAAAGAGTCAGACACGACTGAGCAACTAACACTTTCATTTTCACTATAGTATAAATACACAGATTCAGTGAATTTACAATAAAAGTTAAATTTTTAAAGTAGATGATTTTTTAAGTTTACATAAAAATAAACACATGAGAATTATCAAGTTATTTAAAAATAATATACACGATAAAGGCAAACACGCTATCACAGATATTGATAGGTGGCTATGAAACAGTTGAACAGTTGGTTCCAAATTTCTTTTCCATTGATTGACTTTCACTCTTAGGATTAAAAAGGTAAGGACTTTTCTAGCTACCACATTCTTAAATGTATGCATGGGAACTGTGTTTGCCCAATGAGACAAAGCTAAGTAGACATAATATTGAAGGATTTTAGCAAGGTATTTCTCTTAGATTAAAGATATGTCTACAAATAATCTTTAAAATTCTTACCTAATAAACAATTTGCTGCTGCTATTTAGTCACTAAATCATATCTGAATCTTGGCGACCCCATACATTGTAGCCTGCCAGCCTCTTCTGTCCAAGGGATTTCCCCAGCAATAATACTGGAGAAGGTTGCCCTTTCCTTCTCTAGAAGATCTTCTGGACCCAGGGATCAAGCCCACATCTCCTTCCTTGGCAGGTGGATTATTTACTGCTGAGTCACTAGGGAAGCCCAATAAGCAATTTAGGACAATCAAAAAATTAAAATGCATTCCCAATAATTAAGGTCTCCCTATTTATTTTTTTCTCTGCACCCTATTTTCCCTTTAGGTGAGATAAAGTGAGCACCAAAGTGTACAACTGTAGCACCTTCTTTCAATCATGAGGTTATAAGCCTGTTGATAAAAGTTCAGTGTATTGAAGCTAGTGAAGCAGAAAGATGTAACAAGTCAGGCTCTTGTTGAGTCTGCAGATCACTTTTTAACTCATGGATTGTGGTTAAAAAATAAATTTCCATGTGTTTTTACCCTGTTATTTGATGTTTTTGCTACTCCATATATTATTAATTCAAGAAATATTTATGAAGTTTCAATTAAGTGGTAGAAATACATGAAATGCTAGTTAGCAAAGCAGAAAGAAAAATTGCTTCCTTCACAGAATTTAACCTCTTGCAAAAAGAAAAACCATAACTGGTAGTTGATGGAAAATCTGTCATTAATATAATATAGGATAAAGATCCACTTTCAGCCAGGATAGAATAACTGAAATTAAATCCACCATTCTGCTTTAAGTAAGAAACAGCACAAAGTATATGAACAAAAAGTTGTTAGGATTTGTTCAGGGTCATGTCAGTGATTCCTTGAGAGGCAGGAAAGATAAAGAGAAATGAAAACACATGACCACCCTACAATTTGCATATTGCTGTTCATAGAAACTTTATTGTAAAAGTCAAAAACTGGAAGGGAAAAAAAATTCTCCATTAGGTAAAGAGAGAAACAGTTTGTGGCCTATCCGTATACAGGATGCTGCTGCTGCTGCTAAGTCGCTTCAGTCGTGTCCGACTCTGTGAGACCCCATAGACGGCAGCCCACCAGGCTCCCCCGTCCCTGGGATTCTCGAGGCAAGAACACTGGAGTGGGTTGCCATTTCCTTCTCCAGTGCATGAAAGTGGAAAGTGAAAGTGAAGTCGCTCAGTCATGTCCGACTCTTAGCGACCCCATGGACTGCAGCCTATTAGGCTCCTCCATCCATGGGATTTTCCAGGCAAGAGTACTGGAGTATGTTGCCATTCCCTTCTCCCATTCAGGATGCTAAATAGCAATAAACAAGAATTAAGTTTTGATACCATCAGCAGCCTGAATGAATTTCCAAACAATTACACTGAAAAAAGAAGCCACACCAAAAGCCATACAGTATGTTCTGACATACTGTATAATCCTGTTCACATACATTTCTAGAAAATGCAAACTAATCAACAGTTAACAGAAAGCATATTAATGGTGCCTTGAGAGTGGGGAAAGTAGAGAGAGAAGAGAAGGACATTAGGAAAATTTCGGGAGTGATGGATATATTGATTTACTCAATCGTGGTCGTAGTATTATAATAGGTATTTATCAATTTTTCAATAGTTATCAAATTACACATTTTAGATATTGCAATTGATTCTATTACAATTATACTTTCAAAAGGCTGTAGGAAATACCATCAAGTCCCAAATGTTCACAAATTTCTCAGAACATGGTGTCTTCCTCTTTGTATCCACTGCCTAACAGCCTTCAGGAGCCTCAAATTCTATCAAAATTTTTCTTTTCAAATAATAATAGCTAACAGTTATTATGAGTTACTATATGCCAGACAGAGAACAGTGCTGTACATACATCTTTTTTTTTTGGCAGGAATGCTCCACAGTTTAGAACACAGTTTTCCAAATCCAACTTCACGTGTATATAAACATACGTGTATATATATATATATATACACACACATATATTACATATTTTGCATAAAATGCACATTTTAAAATACATATACATGCATACATACATATAATCTCTCTATATATTGCAGAATTGCACAAATAATTAGAACTGAATTGGGAACCTGGGACATAATTAAATACATGTATTTATTAGTTGATAAATTTGAATTTTCTTTTCAATGGTTAAGAAGAATACTATTTCATAAACAGCACTTGATACTACTGCCAAGTAATTCATAAGATAAAATTTTGATTTAAATTTCATGTCTGTTATAAATATAATTTCTGGATGAATTATATTAAAGAATAGACATTAATAAATCATTAAAAAGTTAAGATGATTCAGTGCATGGCAAAATGAAACAGAGATAATGAATGCAATGACGATTTAATTGATTTCTTGAGATCTACATTTTTAACAAAGCAGTCACTGTTTATACAATGTGTTTAAATCCATGTTGGCTTCTAAGCATTTAATTTTCTGGTCAAATTATATCAGTGAAAACAAGTAAATCTTGAACAAAAAACATTTCTGGCATTAGTAACATTTTCTGGGTAGTATATATGTACACAGAACAAGTCCTTTTAATCTGTATTTCTTCCAAGAGTGACATATAATTTTGAAGAAAAAATTATAAAATATGCAATTAAATTCATTTTGCAAACTCACCTTCCAAGTTTTCAAATTTGATATTTGTGTTTAATTTCATCTTTCAGATTTTTAATATGGTTCTGTTTTAGTTCATTAACACAGAATAAATGAAATTTTAAAAGAACATATTTATTTTGGTTTTCCAGAACAAGCCAAATGCAATCTGCCAGTTTGTTTTGTAAATAGGACACACTCAAATCTTGCACGTACTCCATATTCATGTTCCTTTTAAGACATATTACAGATGGTGAACCACCCATATAGACTAGTGAGAAAAATGTGGAGTTTGTTTTTTTTAACAGGGCATCATCACGGAGCTTCCATATTGATTCCAGGCAGAGTTATGAGCCTTTGACAACTTGCACCAGGACATGTACCATTTATTTTCTTGCAAATTGAGTTCTTACTCATTTCTCTGAGAACATAAAAGCCAGAGACATTGGTATGTCTGACCAAAGCAGTCATGTTTTCATATGATTTATCTTTCTGGGTCTTCCAATAGACAGTTATGTATGATTGTCTTTCTCCTCATTTGAATGAAATACATAGTTTTTAATCTAACTGACTAATGTGGATAATACCTAAAAATAAACATACATTAAACATTTTTCCAAGTAGCATTTTGATAGAATATAACAATGGGGAATGTAATAATAGAAGTTATAGAGAAATGTGGCATTTACTATCATAATAATTTGGGGGATTTAAAAATATCTTCACCACATTACCTGACATCTAATTTAATTGAAACTGGTATCCTACCAGTAAATATGCCTACCAGAAGTTTCAAGTATCTCTAAAAACTAAGCAACTAAGCTCATCTTGAATTAGCTAAACTAAAAGATAAAACTAAAAGATAAAAGATAAACTAAAAGATAAATTAAAGATAAATACCAAACTAGTTCTTTCCATCTTTGCTACCAGCATTCAATTAGATATAACCATGTGTTATACATCTATATTTTGTAAATATAATAATTTTAATTTAATTTTTGTCATTAGAATTTAACTTTAGAGGAGGAGCCAAGATGGCGGAGGAGTAGGACGGGGAGAACACTTTCTCCCCCACAAATTCATCAAAAGAACATTTAAATGCTGAGTAAATTCCACAAAACAACTTCTGAATGCCAGCAGAGGACATCAGGCACCCAGAAAAGCAACCCATGTCTTCGAAAGAAGGTAGGAAAAAATATATAAGACAAAAAAATAGACAAAAGAGGGAGGGACGGAGCTCCATCCTGGGAAGGGAGTCTTAAAAAGAGAGAAGTTTCCAAACACCAGGAAACCTTCTCACTGCCGAATCTGTGCCGAGCCTTGGAAGCACAGAGGGCAACATAACAGGGAGGGAAAATAAATAAACAATTAAAACCCGCAGATTACGAGCCCTACGGTAACTCCCCCAGCGGAGAAGCAGTGCAGATGCCCGCATCCGCCATTAGCAAGCGGGGGCTGGGCAGGGAAGCACGGCGCGGGCTGCATTGCTTGGAATAAGGATCTGGCCTGAATACCCCGAGCGCTATCTGAGCGAAATAATTTGGGCTAGCAAACCAGACTGTGGGATATCTACCACACGAAAAGCCAGCCCTAACCTAAGACACCACCAGGCCCATGCACAGAACAAAGGACTGTACAGAGATAGCCGGCTGCAGACTGTCCCCCTCTGGTGACAGGCAGCCAGAGCCGGAAGGGGGCAATCACAGCCCCAGAGAGACATTATCTACAAAACTGTAAGCAAGCTTCTTTGCTAACTAAAACTTCTTGGGGGTCTGGACAGTCAACATCCGCCTGAGAAGGTGCGCCAGTTGTACACCTAGATAACCAAGCGGCAGGGAGGCGATAAGTCACAGCAATCGCGCTCGCCAAACACCTCATCACCTGAGCTGCTCGGACCTGGGAGGGGCACAAAACGCTGGCCCAACCGATTCTGCGCCTTTGAGGACTACCCAAGTGCCTGAACCTGAGCGGCTTAGACCTGGGAGGTACAGGCAGCCCAGGGCCGGCCATGGATGGTTCCTGGTGGAGCAACCTAGAGCCTGAGCAGTGTGGGCAGGGAGGCTACATGCACCGTGAGCGGAGGCAGGCCCAGTATGGCTGAGGCACTGCCAGCACATGCCAGTGTTATTTGTTTGCAGCGTCCCTCCCTCCCCACAGCGCGACTGAACAAGTGAGCCTAAAAAAAAAAAAAAAGTGTCCACCACTGTCCCCTTTGTGTCAGGGCAGAAAACCAGACACTGAAGAGACCAGCAAACAGAAGAAGCTATAACAGAGGGAACCGCCTTGGAAGCTACAGGCAATAGATTAAAACCCTGTGGTTAGAACTGAATACATACGAAGGGGCCTATAGATCTTGAGAAATATGTCGGACCAAGGAACTAGCCGAAAATGAACTGACCCCACAATACCCAAAACAAAACCAGAGAAAGTCCTAGATATATTTTTACTATTTTTGTGATCATTCTTTTTTTTTTAAATTTTAAAAAAATTTTAAGTCCTCTATTATTCCTTTAATTTTCACTTTTATAACCTACTATTACTTTGCAAAAAAAAAAAAAAAAAAACCCTATTTTTTTTTAAAGCAAACTTCATATATATATTTTTATATTTTTTGTGACCTTATTTTTTTTTCTTCTTTTCTTTAACATTGTATTTTTGAAATTCCAAACTCTACTCTAGATTTTTAATTTTAGCTTTTTGGCATTTGTTATCAATTTTATAACTATATATATATATTTTTTTAATATAATTTTTGTGCCTTTTTTTTTTCCTCTTTCTTTCTTTTCTTCTTTTATATAACATTCTATATCTGAAATTCCAAACTCTACTCTAGATTTTAAATTTATGCTTTTTGGTATTTGTTACCAATTTTGTACCTATATTTTCTTTATAATTTTTGCGACTTGGTTTGTTTTTGTTTGTTTTTTCTCTCTTTCTTTTTCTTTTTCTATTTTTTTAACATTGTATTTTTGAAATTCCAGACTCTAGATTTTTAACTTTTGTTTTTTGGTATTTGTTATTAATTTTGTACCTATGTTTTCTTTATAATTTTTGCAACTTTTTTTTTCCTATCTCTTTCTTTTCCTTCTTCTTTTCTTTAACATTGTATTTTTGAAATTCCAAACTCTACTCTAGATTTTTAATTTTTGCTTTTATGTATTTGTTACCAATTTTGTACCTTTAAGAACCCAATCTTCAGGACCCATTTTTCACTAGGGAGTGAGATTACTGGCTTGACTGCTCTCTCCCTCTTTGGACTCTCCTTTTTCTCCACCAGGTCACCTGTGTCTCCTCCCTAACCCCTCTCTACTCTATGCAACTCTGTGAATTTCTGTGTGTTCCAGATGGTGGAGAACACTTAGGGAACTGATTACTGGCTGGATCTGTCTCCCTCCTTTTCATCCCCCCTTTTATCCTCCTGGCCACCTCTGTCTCCTTCCTCCTTCTCTTCTCTGTATAATTCCATGAACATCCTGAGTGGTTCAATTGTGGAGTGCACATAAGGAAGTGATTACTGGCTAGCCCACTCTCTCCTCTATTGATTCCACCTCATCTCATTCGGGTCACCTCTAACTCCCTCCTCCCTCTTCTCTTCTCCATGTAACGCTGTGAACCTCTCTGGGTGGCCCTCATGGTGGAGAAACTTTTCATCTTTAATGTAGATGTTTTATCAATGGTGCTGTATAGAAGGAGAAGTTGTGAAACTACTGTAAAAATAAGACTGATAACTGGAAGCAGGAGGCTTAAGTCCAAACCCTGACTCCAGGGAACTCCTGACTCCAGGGAACATAAATTGACAGAAGCTCATCAAAAGCCTCCATACCTACACTGAAACCAAGCACCACACAAGGACCAACAAGTTCCAGTGCAAGACATACCAAGCAAATTCTCCAGCAACACAGGAACACAGCCCTGAGCTCCAAGATACAGGCTGCCCAAAGTCACCCCAAAACCATAGACATCTCATAACTCATTACTGGACACTTCATTGCACTCCAGAGAGAAGAAATCCAGCTCCACCAACCAGAACACCGACACAAGCTTCCCTAACCAAGAAACCTTGACAAGCCACCTGTACAAACCCACACACAGTGAGGAAACGCCACAATAAAGAGAACTCCAAAAACTGCCAGAATACAGAAAGGCCACCCCAAACTCAGCAATTTAAACAAGATGAAGAGATAGAGGAATATCCAGCAGGTAAAGGAACAGGATAAATGCCCACCAAACCAAACAAAAGAGGAAGAGATAGGGAATCTACCTGATAAAGAATTCTGAATAATAATAGTGAAATTGATCCAAAATCTTGAAATCAAAATGGAATCACAGATTAATAGCCTGGAGACAAGGATTGAGAAGATGCAAGAAAGGATTAACAAGGACCTAGAAGAAATAAAAAAGAGTCAATATATAATGAATAATGCAATAAATGAAATCAAAAACACTGGAGTCAACAAATAGTAGAATAACAGAGGCAGAAGATAGGATTACTGAATTAGAAGATAAAATGATAGAAATAAATGAATCAGAGAGGAAAAAAGAAAAATGAATTTTAAAAAATGAGGACAATCTCAGAGACCTCCAGGACAATATTAAACGCTACAACATTCGAATCATAGGGGTCCCAGAAGAAGAAGACAAAAAGAAAGACCATGAGAAAATACTTGAGGAGATAATAGTTGAAAACTTCCCTAAAATGGGGAAGGAAATAATCACTCAAGTCCAAGAAACCCAGAGAGTCCCCAACAAGATAAACCCAAGGCGAAACACCCCAAGACACATTATCAAATTAACAAAGATCAAACACAAAGAACAAATATTAAAAGCAGCAAGGGAAAAACAACAAATAACACACAAGGGAATAACCATAAGGATAACAGCTGATCTTTCAATAGAAACTCTCCAAGCCAGGAGGGAATGGCAAGACATACTTAAAGTGATGAAAGAAAATAACCTACAGCCCAGATTATTGTACCCAGCAAGGATCTCATTCAAACATGAAGGAGAAATCAAAAGCTTTTCAGACAAGCAAAAGCTGAGAGAATTCAGCACCACCAAACCAGCTCTCCAACAAATACTAAAGGATATTCTCTAGACAGGAAACACAAAAACGGTGTATAAATTCAAACCCAAAACAATAAAGTAAGTGGCAACGGGATCATACTTATCAATAATTACCTTAAACGTAAATGGGTTGAATGTCCCAACCAAAAGACAAAGACTGGCTGAATGGATACAAAAACAAGACCCCTACATATGCTGTCTACAAGAGACCCATCTCAAAACAGGGGGCACATACAGACTGAAAGTAAAGGGCTGGAAAAAGATTTTCCATGCAAATAGGGACCAAAAGAAAGCAGGAGTAGCAATACTCATATCAGACAAAACAGACTTTAAAACAAAGGCTGTGAAAAGAGACAAAGACGGTCACTACATAATGATCAAAGGATCAATCCAAGAAGAAGATATAACAATTATAAAATATATGCACCCAATACGGGAGCACCGCAATATGTAAGGCAAATGCTAACAAGTATGAAAGGAGAAATTAACAATAACACAATAATAGTGGGAGACTTTAATACCCCACTCACACCTATGGATAGATCAACTAAACAGAAAATTAACAAGGAAACACAAACTTTAAATGATACAATAGACCAGTTAGACCTAATGGATATCTATAGGACATTTCATCCCAAAACAATGAATTTCACCTTTTTCTCAAGTACACATGGAACCTTCTCCAGGATAGATCACACCCTGGGCCGTAAATCTAGCCTTGGTAAATTCAAAAAAATTGAAATCATTCCAAGCATCTTTTCTGACCACAATGCAGTAAGATTAGATCTCAATAACAGGAGAAAAACTATTAAAAATTCCAACATATGGAGGCTGAACATCACGCTGCTGAATAACCAACAAATCACAGAAGAAATCAAAAAAGAAATCAAAATTTGCATAGAAATGAATGAAAATGAAAACACAACAACCCAAAACCTGTGGGACATGGTAAAAGCAGTCCTAAGGGGAAAGTTCATAGCGATACATGCATACCTCAAGAAACAAGAAAAACGTCAAATAAATAACCTAACTCTACACCTAAAGCAACTAGAAAAGGAAGAAATTAAGAACCCCAGGGTTAGTAGAAGGAAAGAAATCTTAAAAATTAGGGCAGAAATAAATGCAAAAGAAACAAAAGAGACCATAGCAAAAATCAACAAGGCCAAAACTGGTTCTTTGAAAGGATAAATAAAATTGACAAACCATTAGCCAGACTCATCAAGAAACAAAGGGAGAAAAATCAAATCAATAAAATTAGAAATGAAACTGGAGAAATCACAACAAACAACACAGAAATACAAAGGATCATAAGAGACTACTATCAACAATTATATGCCAATAAAATGGACAACGTGGAAGAAATGGACAAATTCTTAGAAAAGTACAACTTTTCAAAACTCAACCAGGAAGAAATAGAAAATCTTAACAGACCCATCACAAGCACGGAAATTGAAACTGTAATCAAAAATCTTCCAGCAAACAGAAGCCCAGGTCCAGATGGCTTCACAGCTGAATTCTACCAAAACTTTAGAGAAGAGCTAACACCTATCCTGCTCAAACTCTTCCAGAAAATTGCAGAGGAAGGTAAACTTCCATACTCATTCTATGAGGCCACCATCACCCTAATACCAAAACCTGACAAAGATGCCACAAAAAAAGAAAACTACAGGCCTATATCACTGTTAAACATAGATGCAAAAATCCTTAACAAAATTCTAGCAATCAGAATCCAACAACACATTAAAAAGATCATACACCATGAACAAGTGGGCTTTATCCCAGGGATGCACGGATTCTTCAATATCCTCAAATCAATCAATGTAATACACCACATTAACAAATTGAAAAATAAAAACCATATGATTATCTCAATAGATGCAGAGAAAGCCTTTGACAAAATTCAACATCCATTTATGATAAAAAAATCTCCAGAAAGCAGGAATAGAAGGAACATACCTCAACATAATAAAAGCTATATATGACAAACCCACAGCAAACATTATCCTCAATGGTGAAAAATTGAAAGCATTTCCTCTAAAGTCAGGAACAAGACAAGGGTGCCCACTTTCACCATTACTATTCAACATAGTTCTGGAAGTTTTGGCCACAGCAATTAGAGCAGAAAAAGAAATAAAAGGAATCCAAATTGGAAAAGAAGAAGTAAAACTGTCACTGTTTGCAGATGACATGATCCTCTACATAGAAAACCTTAAAGACTCCACCAGAAAATTACTAGAACTAATCAATGATTATAGTAAAGTTGCAGGATATAAAATCAACTCACAGAAATCCCTTGCATTCCTATAAACTAATAATGAGAAAACAGAAAAAGAAATTAAGGAAACAATTCCATTCACCATTGCAAAGAAAAGAATAAAATACTTAGGAATATATCTACCTAAAGGAACTAAAGTCCTATATATATAAAACTATAAAACACTGGTGAAAGAAATCAAAGAGGACACTAATAGATGGAGAAATATACCATGTTCATGGATTGAAAGAATCAATATAGTGAAAATGAGTATACTACCCAAAGCAATTTATAGATTCAATGCAATCCCTATCAAGCTACCAATGGTATTCTTCACAGAGGTAGAACAAATAATTTCACAATTTGTATGGAAATACAAAAAACCTCAAATAGCCAAAGCTATCTTGAGAAAGAAGAATGGAACTGGAGGAATCAACCTGCCTGACTTCAGGCTCTACTACAAAGCCACAGTCATCAAGACAGTATGGTACTGGCACAAAGACAGAAATATAGATCAATGGAACAAAATAGAAAGCCCAGAGATAAATCCACACACATACGGACACCTTATCTTTGACAAAGGAGGCAAGAATATACAATGGATTAAAGACAATCTCTTTAACAAGTGGTGCTGGGAAAACTGGTCAACCACTTGTAAAAGAATGAAACTAGACCACTTTCTAACACCATACACAAAAATAAACTCAAAATGGATTAAAGATCTAAATGTAAGACCAGAAACTATAAAACTCCTAGAGGAGAACATAGGCAAAACACTCTCCTACATACATCACAGCAGGATCCTCTATGACCCACCTCCCAGAATATTGGAAATAAAAGCAAAAATAAACAAATGGGACCTAATTGAACTTAAAAGCTTCTGCACAACAAAGGAAACTGTAAGCAAGGTGAAAAGACAGCCTTCAGAATGGGAGAAAATAATAGCAAATGAAGCAACTGACAAACAACTAATCTCAAAACTATACAAGCAAGTCTTACAGCTCAATTCCAGAAAAATAAATGACCCAATCAAAAAATGGGCCAAAGAACTAAATAGACATTTCTCCAAAGAAGACATACAGATGGGTAGCAAACACATGAAAAGATGCTCAACATCACTCATTATCACAGAAATGCAAATCAAAACCGCAATGAGGTACCATTTCACGCCAGTCAGAATGGCTGTGATCCAAAAGTCTACAAGTAATAAATGCTGGAGGGGGTGTGGAGAAAAGGGAACCCTCTTACACTGTTGGTGGGAATGCAAACTAGTACAGCCACTATGGAGAACAGTGTGGAGATTCCTTAAAAAACTGGAAATAGAACTACCTTATGACCCAGCAATCCCACTGCTGGGCATACACACTGAGGAAACAAGAAGGGAAAGAGACAGGTGTACCCCATGTTCATTGCAGCACTGTTTATAATAGCCAGGACATGGAAGCAACCTAGATGTCCATCAGCAGATGAATGGATAAGAAAGCTGTGGTACATATACACAATGGAGTATTACTCAGCCATTAAAAAGAATACATTTGAATCAGTTCTAATGAGGTGGATGAAACTGGAGCCTATTATACAGAGTGAAGTAAGCCAGAAAGAAAAACACCAATACAGTATACTAACGCATATATATGGAATTTAGAAAGCTGGTAACAATAACCCTGTATATGAGACAGCAAAAGAGACACTCATGTGTAGAACAGTCTTTTGGACTCTGTGGGAGAGGGAGAGGGTGGGATGATTTGGGAGAATGTCATTGAAATATGTATAATATCATGTATGAAACGAGTCGCCAGTCCAGGTTCGATGCACGATACTGAATGCTTGGGGCTGGTGCACTGGGACGACCCAGAGGGATGGTATGGGTAGGAAGGAGGGAGGAGGGAGGAGGGAGGAGGGTTCAGGATGGGGAACATGTGTATGCCTGTGGTGGATTCATTTTGATATATGGCAGAACCAATACAACATTTTAAGTTTAAAAATAAAACAAAATTAAAAAAAAAAAAAGAATTTAACTTTACCAGAAATGACTTTTTTGTTGTTTTTGTTTGTTTGTTTTATTTCAGGTTGCACTGCATTTTTGTTGCTGTGCACAAGCTTTCTCTAGTTGCAGTGCACAGGGGCTACCCTTCATTGTGGTTCACAGGCTTCTCATTGCTGCAGCTTCTCTTGTTGCAGAGCATAGGCTTTAGGCACGTGGGTTTCACTAGTTGCAGCGTGAGGAGTGCTCAGTAGTTATGGCAGGGTTTAGTTGCTCCGTGGCATGTGGAATCTTCCCTGACCAGGAATTGAACTCACATCCCCTGCATTGGCAGGTGTATTCTTACCCATTGGACCACCAGGGAAGTCCAGGAAATGACACTTTCCAAAGATATTGCCTTATAACAAATCTCTTTTGTCACACTGATAAAGTCCAGTTGACTTCTTTATCAGATTAGTTCCACTTAAACAGTGAAAACAGGATAGATGGAGCTTCCCACTAACTTCTGGGATGGTCCATTTGTAAACTGTGTTGCTGCTGTTGTTGAGTTGCTAAGTGGTGCCCAATTCTTTGCAATCCCTCGATTGCAGCATGCCATTCTTCCCTTTCCTTCACTATCTCCTGGAGTTTGCTCAAACTCATGTCCGTTGAGTCAGTGATATCATCCAACCTTCTCATCCTCTGTCACACCCTTCTCCTCCTGCTCTCAATCTTTCCTAGCATGAGGGTCTTGACCAATGAGTTGGCTCTTTGCATCAGGTGACCAAAGTATTGGAGCTTCAGTTCAGCATCAGTCTTTCCAATGAATATTCAGGGTTGATTTCCTTTAGGATTGACTGGTTTGATCTCTTTGCCATCCAAGGGACTCTCAAGAGTCTTCTCTAGCAGCACAATTCAAAAGGATCAATTATTTGGCTCTTAGCCTTCTTTATGATCCAATTTTCATATCTGTTTTACTGTTCAAACCATAGCTTTGATTATACAGACCTTTGTTGGCAAAGTGATGTCTTTGCTTCTTAATATGCTATCTAGGTTTGTCATTATAACCACTGTTAATTTTTACAAATGCTTCCAATATTCTACACATACATGACAACATCAAGAAAGGAAAGGGAAGAATGTCTTACTTATTATTGAGCTATGGCTAGAATGGCTAGATATTCTACTCATTTATTACACTGGCCTGCCCAGATGTTTCGTCCCTCTGAATGGATATACCTGCTGCTATAGCATTATGTAGAAACTATCTCAGCACTAGGTATATTAGAAATGACATGTTTTATGAAAAATAGGTCATATAAATAAATAGAAAGGTATCTTTACTTCTAGGTTAACCAGAGTGAATCTGTTATCATGGATCAAAGCTCAACATTAATAAGTTATACTAGAACAAATTGTATTAATTCTAACTTTATGATATATAAACAAACCATGTTTTTGATATTACCACCAGGAAAGTCTATGATTACCCACTGGAAATTCTGACCAAAAATGATTTATCTTATCCACAAAGCTGAACAAGTGTATAGGTAAACGTTGCACAGAGTGTTTTACCATTGCTTTTCCTTCTGCCTGCATAAACTCAGTAAAAACCAGTTCACTTTGCCACACAGATGAAATTGTATAAACTTTATGACCATGACCGTGCTGAAATGTCATATTCAAAGATGAATTTCCCTAACTCCAATAACACAAGTCCATTACTATACAGAGTTCTGTGGTGTTTTAGTCATCCTGATATTAACAAAATACTATAGACTATATCAGAGAAGGCGATGGCACCCCACTCCAGTACTCTTGCCTGGAAAATCCCATGGACGGAGGGGCCTAGTGGGCTGCAGTCCATGGGGTCCCTAGGAAGTCAGACACGACTGAGCTTTTGGCTTCACTTTCACTTTTCACTTTCATGCATTGGAGAAGGAAATGGCAACCCACTCCAGTGTTCTTGCCTGGAGAATCCCAGGGACGGGGGAGCCTGGTGGGCTGCTGTCTATGGGGTCGCACAGAGTCGGACACGACTGAAGCGACTTAGCAGCAGCAGCAGCATAGACTACATGGCTTAATCAACAGATATTGATTTCTCACACGTCTGGAGACAGGAAAGTCCAAGAGCGAGATTTCAGCAGATTTGCGTCTGCTGAGAGCCCTCTTCCTGGCTGGTAGATGGCTACCCCATCATAAGTCCTTACATGGCTTTTACTTGGTGCATGCATGCAGAGAGAGCTCTGTTCTCTCCCATCATTCACTTCTAAGAATACTAATCCTTTCATGGGAACTCTACTTTCATGACCTCAACTAATAATTACCTCCTAAAGCCACCTTGAGAAGGAAATAGCAACGCACTCCAGTATTTTTGCCTGGGAAATCCCATGGACAGAGGAGCCTGGCAGGCTACAGTCTATGGAGGTGCAACCGAGCGACTAACACACAGACTTTTTCAGCCAGAATAAATGCACAACTCCATTAGTAAATCAAATTCAGTTGAAAACTTGCAAATGCTTTTTCGGTGTGTGTGTGTTGTGGCACGTGTTTGTGTGTGTTTTGAAGGCTAGCAGGTTGCTTTTATGATCTATTTGGGGTGGGGGTTGAGACATAAATTTCCATGATGTAGCCCTTTCCAGAAGAGAAAATTTTAAAAGAGGTATGTTTGACCTTTACTAATTAAATCAATTACTTGCTCTCAAAAGTGACAGAAACAGTCTGAAATGCATCACGAATATGGGTTCATTAGTGGGGTTTCTGAGCACAGCTCTTGCTCACTGCTCTCGGTGCTGCTGACCCTGGCGGCCAGATGCAGGTCTTAGCTTGCTCCAGTGGCCACTGCAGAGAGGACATATGAGAAAAGGTCTAGAAATATTCTCACAGTCAACCAGCGTATCCTTCCAGTTCTGCTGCTATGCAAGCAAGCTTATTACACAGCTCACTTATTGTTATTACCCTCATAGGGGTAATTCATCTACACGGAAAGGAACTACCCTAAAATCTATCTCTAATTATAAAGAAGTACTAAATAATTTTACATGGTGCTTTGATTTTTTGAAACATATGTATATCTAATATTCATATCATCATAACCTGTTCTAGCTTAAATTTGGTGTGTTTTGCTTCATTCCAGTGGATAGAAAACTTTCTCTTTAGTGTATCCCTTACCTTCATCAAGATACACTTTTTCTCTACTATATTGGACAATTGTCACTTCCCATTAGATCTTTTTTTTTCTTTAATAGGACATATTTGGAACGAAATGATTCATAATCATATTTCATGCATAGATTTTGTGAAAAAATGATATATTCTCTTTTTCCCTGAAGATAGATATATTCAAAAATTATCATTTAAAACCAAATGCCTTTGATGATTCTCATTTTGAAATAATTCTAAGGTCTCTTGCAAATAGGAAAAGTTTCCTTCTAGAACCACCCTTGTATTATTTTACTTCTGAAATACAGAAAATGTCAAATTGATAATTCACTTCAACACATCCTTTATATGGAGAAAAAAATCAAATGTAAAAATTTTACAACATTTTCACAAAGGGCAACAGAAAAAAGACTTTATGAAGTTTCTATGAACTTTTTTCCCTTCTCAAAATGCTGAAATTTTGAGGGAGTGGATTTCTCAGCACCTATGATTAATGTCTAATAGCTGATTGTGCCTACAAATTTACATATTAAAATCCTCCTAATTCTATGATATATTCTTTTATTTTCCTTTATATTATAATCGTAACTATATTGATTCTTTAAAAACTGTGTATGTATACATTTTTGCTATAAATTTTATTTCATAATAAGAAATGGTGTATAAAAAATAGTTTTGATAAAAATGGGGCATTGAGTTTCACAGAGTTGAAATCCATTGTCTAATGCAGAGGACTTTTCTGCTCAGCTTTGTCTTTTTAACTCTTTAAATATTTGGATTTAAAATATAATAAACCTCTTGATTATGGTTTTAAGTCAGATAATTAAGAGTAATTTTATCAGGATACCTCTCTAAATTCTCCTTCAATTAGTATGGAGGTATTTTCTCCTAGGCTTTCATACTGAATGTTTTACTGAGCAAGGGCTCGCTGCCAGATGTGCATAGAAGCCAATGTTATGGTGGCAACTTCTGAGAAAAGAGCTTCATTCTGGAGGGTGACAGTCAAGAGGATAGGAGACAAGGCTTTCAGATACATCTCCTTGATTCAGGGTTGGAACTAAATGTGAGAGTTTTGGGAATTTTAACTTGGAAGATGATTGGCTAGTTGTAACTTAGTCCTTCTAAATCACTGGCACTGCTGGAAGCTGGATTTTCCTGACTGAAGGACTTGCTTCTGAAGGGCTCAGGTGGCAACATTCCTATTCTTTAAGTTCTGTTGCCTGGAGATTCTTGGTTTTGTGAGTCACCCTGACAAAAAGACCCTGATGCTGGGAAAGATTGAGGGCAAGAGAAGAAGGGGTGAAGCGACAGAGAATGAGATGGTTGGATGGCATCACCGACTCAATGAACATGAGTTTGAGCAAACTCCAGGAGACAGAGAAGGACAGGGAAGCCTGGCGTGCTGCAGTCCATCGGGTTGCAGAGAGTCAGACTTGACTGACCGACTGAACAACTGAAGACATGAGCAGTGCTGTCTCTGCAAAATAATGCAAAGGCTTGATTAATCAACACCCTATCTAAGGCCCCAAAAGCAAGCTAAATAAAGCTTGTCAGTATTTTAAGTACTATTTCAAAAGGATCAGCAGTCCTGGTGTTGCCTGGGAGTTTTGTTTGTTTGTTTGTTTGTTTTTTAGAAAAGCAGAATCTCAGGCTCCACCCAGATCTCCTGAGTTTTAGTATGCATTTTATCAAGAAGGGTTAGTTAGGGAATTTGGGATGGACGTGTACAGAATGTAAATGCTATAAACACATGTGATTACATCTAAATAAATTCTGGTAGCAAAGATAGAAAGGATCAACTTGATTTTTTTTTTTATATTTTAGTTTCTTAATGAGCAGAGTTGCTTAAGTTTTCAGGGATGGTAGGTAGTAATATTTACAGTGTAGGATACCAGTTTCAGTTAAGTAAGATGACAGAGGTAATGCAGTGACGATATTTTTAAGTCCCAAACCCTATATGATGGCATGCATCCTATTTCTTATATTATTATATAAGAATAATAATAAAACCTCTATTATCACTTTTCTCATTGTTATAGTCTATCAAAATACTACTTGGAAAATGTTTAATGCATGTTTATTTTTAGATATTATCCATGTTATTCAGTTAGACTAAATACTACTTATTTCATTAAAATTAGAAGAAAAACAATGAGACATAACTGTCTGTTGAAAGACCCAGAAAAATAAATCATATGAAAATATGATTGTTAGTCAGAAATATTGATGTATTTAAAATGGATAACCAACAAGGACCTACTGGATAGCACAGGGAACTCTGCTCAATGTTATATGGCAGTCTGGATGGGAGGAGAGTTTGGGGGAGAATGGATACATGCATATGTATGGCTGAGTCCCTTTGTTGTTCACCTGAAACTGTCACAACATTGTTAATTGGCTATACCCCAATACAAAATAGACAGTTCAAAAGAAAAAAAAAAAAAAGACATCCAGGTAGTTTGTATGCCCAATAAAATCTGAGACGCACTGTCCTTCTCTTAACACTGGTAACAGGAGCGGCCTGGTACCCTCTCTTCATCTTGTGTATGAAGTGAAGTGGAGTGAAAGTTGTTCAGTCATGTCTGACTCTTTGCAACCCCATGGACTATACAGTCCAGGGAATTCTCCAGGCCAGAATACTTTAGTGGGTAGCCTTTCCCTTCTCCAGGAGATCTTCCCAACCCAGGAATCGAACTTGGGTCTCCTGCATTGTAGGCGGATTCTTTACCAGCTGAGCCACAAGAGAAGTCCCGTCTTGTGCATCAGATCAGATCAGATCATTCTTTGCGACCCCATGAATCACAGCACACCAGGCCTCCCTGTCCATCACCAACTCCCGGAGTTCACTCAGACTCATGTTCATCGAGTCAGTGATTCCATCCAGCCATCTCATCCTCTGTCGTCCTCTTCTCCTCTTGCCCCCAGTCCCTCCCAGCATCAGAGTTTTTTTTCAGTGAGTCAACTCTTCGCATGAGGTGGCCAAAGGACTGGAGTTTCAGCTTTAGCATCATTCCTTCCAAAGAAATCCCAGGGCTGATCTCCTTTAGAATGGACTGGTTGGATCTCCTTGCAGTCCAAGGGACTCTCAAGAGTCTTCTCCAACACCACAGTTCAAAAGCATCAATTCTTTGGCACTCAGCATTCTTCACAGTCCAACTCTCACATCCATACATGACCACAGGAAAAACCATAACCTTGACTAGACGAACCTTTGTTGGTAAAGTAATGTCTCTGCTTTTGAATATGCTATCTAGGTTGGTCTTGTGCATAAGGATCTGCAAAGCTGGTGAAGTTCAGCTGGCATCATCTCATCTTACTGTGACCATCATTCACTGAACATGACAGAAGTCAGTAATATGGGTTATTTTCTGTCTTATTGTGGGCAAGTTGGAGACAGTTGTTTCTGTAAGGAGGAAGATGGGAGATGGTAGAGGCAATAACAGGGTGGTGGGGAGAGGCTGTCATGTAGGCCTAAAATGTCCCACCAGAATTCAGTGATGGAGCCTGTTGTGGGAGGGGGGGCGTGGGGGGGGAGGGTGTACCCCTGTGTCACAGGGACTCTCACCTCTGCCAGCAGCCAGCAGGTTTGTTCATTACTATCACTTCTCCTTACAACAGCAAGACAGAGAAGTTTGAGTAGACCAGGATTGTTTTGCAGATTTCTTGTAGATTTTCTCTCATAAATAACTTTTTTGGTCCCCTTTAAACATGTAAAATATAGGGTTTGAGTAAAACTTTCTCCCCCATTTCCCCTCTCCAGGTCTCTAAACATGACTTCTAACCCTGCACCACCATATCTAAGCAGATCCAACTGCAATAACCGAATTAGGAATTTCTTTTTCAAAGGTCTTTCACCGAATTAGGAATTCTTCCTTTATCCGGGACTTGCCCTTTAAGGGAAACCAATCTTCCTTAACTCCCAAGACAGAGGAATTTCTCAAACAAGAAAGCACTAACTTTAGTGATTGTGAAATCCTTTCCTTTGTCCACTTTATCATAAGGGGGATTACATGAGAAGAAGCCATCATCATGGCGACTTTAAGGTCATTTTCTGGAGTGATCTCTGTGAAAAACAAGGGGAAAGCGATCTCTAGCAGGGACAGTTATCTAAAGAGGTAAGTATAGGAGAATGTCTGGGTGCTACCTGAAAAATGTGAGGTTATTGTATGATTTGGGACTGGATCAGAAATAAGGATCCCATATCAGATTCTTCCTGGAATTTAGATTTAATTTTCTTTGTATCAACTTTTATATCAACTTGAAATATACTGATTATCCCCAATAGCAGCTGGTTAGAAATGAAGAAAACCTAATGCACAGGAAAATAGTATTTATCAATGTCAATTTCCTAAATTCTTTTGAGGAAAACTCTCCATCATTTCTGGGTTTATTTATCTGGGTTTATTTACATATTTGTTTTTGTTTTGTTTTTATTCCTGTTTCTGTTTTACGTTGCTACTTTAAGTCTCTCCTATTTAAAACCTTACAAATAAAGAAATTTTCGCCATACTAAGTAATCATTTAACTCAAATTTCACTCAAAATATATATGCATTTGTGGTTCACAGCTGTTAGTCAAGCCAGGCTCACACACTCTGCTGCTGACTGTAACACACACACACACACACACACACACATTGTGGTTGTGATTACACATCTGGCAGGGCAATTTGTTCAGACTGAGCCAACTAACACTTTCTGGTCATCTAGAATCATGTTATCATGTAGTTAAAACACAGATGATTAAATTTCTCTATAATAACTGTCAAAGAGATTCTGGAATCATTAATTATGAACAGTAATAAAAGGTGAAATACATAGCCTCTCAGTTTTAGGAGGTTCCTACTGCTGAAAAAGAGGCTTTTTATATCCTCAGAGAAAATCCATAGGTATTAGAATGTTACTGTTGTTGTTGTCATTGTTTTGTATGCCCCCTGCATGTTTCTTAGCCTACCTGGACTTGGTACCCTCAAGTTGAATGGATACACACAAACACACACATTGTTGTTCAGTTGCTAAGTCCTGGCTCTTTGTGACTCCATGGACTGCATCTCTCCAGGCTCCTCTGTTCTCCACTATCTCCCCGGGTTTGCTCAAACTCAAATTCATTGAGTCAGTGATGCTATCTAACCATCTCATCCTCTGTTGCCCTCTTCTTATCTTGCCCTCAATTTTCCCCAACATTAGTGTATTTTCCAATGAGTTGGCTCTTTATATAAGGAGGCCAAAGTATTGGCGCTTCAGCTTAAGCATCAGTGCTTTCAATGAATATTCAAATTGACTAGTTTGATTGATTTTAGGATTGACTGGTTTGATCTTGCAGTCCAAGGAACTCTCAAGAGTCTTCTCCAGCACCACAGTTCAAAAGCATCAATTCTTCAGTGCTCAGCCTTCTAATGTGTATAAGAAGCATATATATATATACACACACACTAGAACCTGCTCTATTCTATGGAGTCAATCCCTTTTCATGTTTAGCTAATGTCATGTGTGTCATGAACACTCAAAGACATAGTAGGAAATGCAGCCATGTTTAAAGGAGTATAGCCACGGAAATGGCAACCCACTCCAGTGTTCTTGCCTGGAGAATCCCAGGGATGGAGGAGCCTGTTGGGCTGCTGTCTATGGGGTCACACAGAGTCAGACACGACTGACGCGACTTAGCAGCAGCAGCAGCCACGTATGACCTTCAGGGAGCATGTAAACACTTCCTCAGAGCAATCAGAGCCTGCTGTTCATATGGCAGGTTCTTGCCTGCGTGCATGAGCCTGTTTGTCCTTGGAATACCTTTTTATCCCCTTCGTAGACAAGGGCAATAATTCATGAGAGAGCTGGGAATAGAATACAGTCCTCCCTTTTCCCAGCAGAGTATTCTTGTCACAAGATTATATTGACTCCTTACACACATTAGCCATTTCGCTTGCGCACTGAAACAGATCAGTATTTTTGATTGAGTTTGACATTTTGAAATTTAACTACAATAGCTTACCCTATAAACAGGAAGTGACTGTAAAACAGATGTTCTTATTTAGAGAACATGTTACCAAAAGAGCAAAACACTAAATTTGTCCTTGCTGTAATTGTGTCATTTAAACCAAGAGAAAAAACTCAGAGTCCTAAGACTGAAGAAACCCTGATAGGAAAATTATACCATCATTCAATGTTATAAGATGTCACCTGAAGAAAGAATGTGATTTAAGGTTCAACACTGTTCTCATGTGATATGAATACCAATTTTCAAATTCTGGTATACAATTACTGAATGAAAGCTTCCAGTATGTATTGAAAAAATAAAAATAAAAAAAAATATTAGTGGATAATTTAATGAATTAGGGAAAGGATTCATCCTTAAACTCTGGAAGCCCAATGACCACGTTTTAAAATTTTGTTTAAAAATCAGTCCTATGCATTCCTTAATTATGAGCTTTTATCTATGAAAGTTAGGAAAGTGATTTTTCATTTGTTTAAAAAAAAGCAAATTTAGCATGAAGGCAGTCAATTCTGAAATCAAAATTTATCATGAATGTACATATTGAATGGATTTTAAGAACTATTGAAAATTGTTTAAATGTTTTTTAAAATGATGAAATGAGTATTTTCATTTACTTTATCTTTCTATAATAATTGTGACTACCCTGTGAGGCCCCCCAAAGTCATCTGTGCTCATCCACAGCCCCTCAGAAAGCGTACATGTGTAGACCCTATGTGTACTTAATGGATTAACTCAACTGATTACAGCTGAGGCGACCATGGTGGATGACTGACCCATGGTGAGAAAACATTTGGAATGAGCACACTGGCAAATTAGATCCATCATACATAGGAAGCCGGATAGTGTATGTGATTATTGTTTTAAGGTTTTCAGTTAGAGTGCCTTTTGCAGAAGCCATAAGGACACGTGACCAACTGGAGTTGAAATCAGATGGTGCTCATTTGTTCATAGAGGAAAATGAATCAGACACATGAGGAGATGCTGCGATTAGTAACTCCATAATTTGCAGGAGATAACGTAGACTTGGTTCTTACAGCTCAAGAATAAGACCTAATGTGAACTGTCTATACTTAATTTCCAGGTCCTGAATGATATGGTGTCTTCTAATTTCTTCCTTGTCAAGAAAAAGTAAAAAAAAATAAAATGAAAAATAAAATTTGTTCTGCTACTTAAGCCAACTTGACTGGAATAGTATTTGATGTGCAGTAACTTTAATATTTTGGGCTTCAAAATCACTGCAGATGGTGACTGCAGCCATGAAATTAAAAGATGCTTACTCCTTGGAAGGAAAGTTATGACCAACCTAGATAGCATATTCCAAAGCAGAGACATTACTTTGCCAACAAAGGTCTGTCTAGTCAAGGCTATGGTTTTTCCAGTGGTCATGTATGGATGTGAGAGTTGGACTGTGAAGAAAGCAGAGCACTGAAGAATTGATGCTTTTGAACTGTGGTGTTGGATAAGACTCTTGAGAGTTCCTTGGACTGCAAGGAGATCCAACCAGTCCATTCTAAAGGAGATCAGCCCTGGGTGTTCTTTGGAAGGAATGATGCTAAGGCTGAAACTCCAGTCCTTTGGCCACCTCATGCGAAGAGTTGACTCATTGGAAAAGACTCTGATGCTGGGAGGGGTTGGGGGCAGGAAGAGAAGGGGACGACAGAGGATGAGATGGCTGGATGGCATCACTGACTCTATGGACGTGAGTCTGGGTGAACTCCAGGAGATGGTGATGGACAGGGAGGCCTGGCGTGCTGCGATTTATGGGGTCGCAGAGTCAGACACGACTGAGTGCTTGAACTGAACTGAACTGAAATTTAATATTGCAAATTTTCTTGGGTCAAGCACATTCAGATATGTAATTTTAAAACTGTATTTCTAGAACTGACTTTAATTTTTAGCTTTGATTTTGCCTCATGGCAGAGAATTTAATCTAGACACTTGGGCTTTCTATTAAATAGTCTTTTCGAGATATATAAATTAATGATAGTCAATTTAGAAACTTCATTTTAGGAATTCCCTGATATTCTTGTCATTAGTGTCCTGCAGAAGAACATGGACCTACCAAAACAGCCTCCAGAAGAATGTACTTACAGAATTGGACACATGCCAGTGGTGGGCATTAGAAGGGACCACAGGTTCATTGTACTTTTGAGTACGGTGGTTCTGGGCTGGCATCAGCCCCTGATTTTCTTATCTCTTTGGAGACCCAGGTTCAATCCCTGGGTCAAGAAGATCCCCTGGAGAAGGGGATGGTAACCCACTCCCGTATTCTTTTCTGGAGAATGTGGACAAAGGAGCCTGGCAGGCTACAGTCCATGGGTGTGCATACAGTCAGACACAAGTGAGTGACTAACACTTCCACTTTCACTTTTGGAAGGAAAATGTCTCATAGCAGCCCAACGCAAGTGATTCATTCTAATTTGCTAGGTGCAACCTCTGATTTTCCTGGTGTGTTTGGCTACGTATTCTATCTACTCCGAGGGAGGGACATTATGAGGCATTTCTCTAGCCTGCTGCTCCTTGACTCAGGGGATGATGACTCACACTTCAATTATCACTGGCTTCTAAGTTCATCAGTAAATGTTAGACTTCTTCTTCGGGTCCTTGAAAAACACAAAAATCATAAGGAAGGGGATTAAGAAGGGCCACCTCTCATATCCAGTTGCAATGTTACAATGCAATGTCCGTTCTCACCAGACATCAAAATGGAAAATTTCCATTATATATTCTCACTTAAAATTCTCTTTTCTCAGAGAATCCCTAAAATTCAGGGATGTCCTCTCATATTTTACTGGTTAAACTTGCAGTATCAGAATGGAGTCTTTGATCCTAAAGAACTTGTTATTTTATTTTCATGTACTCCCTGTATGTATTTATTTATAGATAAAGTATCAGAAAACCATTAAGCATCAATTAATTGAAAAGGTAAAAGTCATAAAACCAACACTGAGGTGTTTACAGAAGTATAGAATTGTAATGAAATGATATGTAAAGTTCTAACTTTTGTAAAAGTACATATAAGCAACCACCTCCTCAATAGTAATGACCAAAGGAGTGGAAGGATTTTTTTTTTTTTTTTAAAGCATACTGAATATAAGAGAAAGGTTAGGAATAATGAGAGAAAGTGAGAAACAGCAGCTGTTGCCCTTTATGTTGGGATAATCTGTATAAGAATAAAATGTGAAAAGAAGTTTTGATTGTCCTTTGAACTTCTTATCTATTCCCAAAGGTTTCAGCAAGAATCATCCCATGACCACAGTACATAGTGATAGCCATTCGATGGAATAAATCAGAGTGGTACATAAATATTGTACTTGCTTTTCTGCCCCGTCTCAGGAAGTAAATTGCCTGAACATGTCACATTATTTTTCACTCCACCTTACTTCACCTCTCTACCCTCTACAGACATTCTGGGTTCTGAGATTATTAGAGGAAGCTTAAGGCCAATAGTTCAAAACAAGTAATTTTCATCTATTAGGAAGAGAAAATGGATGAAGTATAAATGATTGTTTGGGACCTTTGTATTCTTTTTCTGACTGATTCTTTGTGATAACTCTTTACCCTAAGCACAGTACTAAGGACTCAAAAAGGGATCACAAGATACCTCTATACCTATAATTCATCTCCTTAAAGATGCATGATTTATATATTGCCTGTATCTAAAAGCATTCAAGGAATTTGATACAGCTCAGCTGTAAGAAGCATAAACATTATTAAAATTAAATAGTGTAGCTAGTAATGATAAACTAATAATTTATTGGTGTGATTATCAACCCTTCTCACAAGTACATTTCTGTATTCAAGGTTAAAGAGGTTATATTTCTAAAATGCTACAGAATTACCCAGTAAAAAGGAAAATATCAAAGGATGGTACAAAAAAATTTCCTGAACTACAATGTAATGGAAATATGTTTTATTAGTATTCTAATAATGTGATAAAATATATGACTTTACATATTAATTTATAGAATATTTTAACTTCAAAGAACTTTTACCCTAGAGTCTTCTGATTGAAATTACTTTATTAGTAATCAGAAGAATAAAATTTGCTATAAGATTAATTAAAATAGTCAAGAATGTTTGTGGGAGCAGAGACATGACATAATAAATTATACATACTCATCTTTGAACTCTTGAAAAATCATGTTTTAAGAGATTACTTCCTAAGAATATGATTCAAGATTGATCATCATTCTCTTATTTAAAAGAAATTATAACATTCTAGAACGTGTTGAGAGAATTTTAGCAAGGGTTAGTATAGAGTACCTAATTCAGACAACATTGATTCCATTGCAAATGTGGTGAATTTCTGTTGTTGTTTTTTGTAGAGGCAGAGAAAAGACTGAATGACTTTAGAAATAAAATAACCTGAACCTTTTATTGTTCACACTAAATTTCTTTTAGTGCATCACCCAGAGCTGATATAATTCTCCTATTATTATACACAGATTGGTAAAGAAAATGCCGCTGCCTGATAACTCCAGGCAAAGTCCCAAATCTGGTCAAGGGGAAGTGGACTTAATAAATCCCAGTCCACTTAGGAGTGTCAAGTCTTCACAATTCTGCATGAACTTACTTCCATATTTTACCTGACCTCCCTTTTATTTACTTTGTAAGAAGGATTAGATAATATGCCAACTTCTTTCCAGGTTTTCTTCTGTGGCCTCTTTGCATTTGGTATGTTCATCATTTAAATACATCCTTTCTCTGTAGGGACTGTTCTTGAGCAAGGCTGATTTTTTTGACTTTACTTCCTTCATGGAAAAATCTTTCAGACTCCTTTCTTTCTTCTTCCAGGTTAATTTGTTTGAACTTCTCTTATTTTTGTTCTATAAATCCTATCAAAGAGCAGCCAGTCCCAAAGTTACACAGTTCTGTGTTATGGAGACTTGCTCAAAATACATGTATCTTGTTGGATGTCTTAATGTTTATAATTCTAAAATCAACTACACTGTATTTCCAAAGATGAACTAGGATTCATGTGATAGTGACATTTATCCAGCAAACAAACAAAAATAGTACACGTTTTCTTATAGGGATCTGGTTAAATGTTCACTTCAGCCAACATATCAAAACTTTAAAATGCACCTCAGCCCGAGACTTGGCCCCAGGAAAATAAACCACCAAACCAACCACCACTACCGTCACCACCAAAACGCTCTCATGTAGAAAAATTTGCATAGATAGATAGAGATCTAACATACTATGCATATACGTACTTTCCCATTTTTGTGTATCAAATACTTCTCCAAAAAATGTGAGAAATTTGAGATTAATATTTTTCCTCCGTTTCAGTTTTAGAGATATTTGATGAAGAAACTCATCATCTTATACAATGATAACCAGGTCAACATATTAGCCACCATATTAAATGCTTCAGGTTCAATGGCTCTATTAAAAATAACATGGTGTTAAGAAACTGCTGATAATGTGATATACTACCTGTAGGTAATATAGTGTTGTTACTTAGTTGCTAAGTCACGTATGACTCTTTTGCAGCCCCATGCGCTGTAACCCACTGGGCTCCTCTATCCATGGGTTTTCCCAGGCAAGAATACTGGAGTGGGTTTCCATCTTCTTCTCCATGGGATCTCCTGACCCAGGGATCGAACTTGATTCTCCTGCATTGCAAGCAGATTCTCTACCACTGAACCACCAGGGAAGCCCATAGGTAATATAGATATTAGTCTAGTAATGAAAACCTAAATATTCTTATGGAATTCAAAAGAGATAGGAGTTTTTCTTTTTTCTCACAAAAGGAATGCCTTGGCTTTAAACTCTTTCCTGAATCAAACCAAGTACCTCCTCTAATATTTGCATAGTCAAGTTGAACTTATTTTCCAGACTTCATGCCTATGCATTAGAAGTGTCTAGACTCCATTTCTCACTTTCACCACTAAAATCTTTCCTTTCCTTTCAATATGCCTCATCCAAGATTCTCATTGTATTAAATGAAAGGCTTATAGACCTATGACAGCCATAATCTACCCTGTGTACTTTTGTTTTCAAACTCCTTTTTTTTTT
This sequence comes from Bos mutus, assembly GCF_027580195.1. NCBI lineage: Eukaryota > Metazoa > Chordata > Mammalia > Artiodactyla > Bovidae > Bos > Bos mutus. Next base: position 35,861,585 of record NC_091643.1, read on the forward strand.
TTAGTTTCTCCATTTTCAGTTTGTGTCACTAAGAACTGTAGTTGAGGAAATGAAGACCTGCATAAGGTACTTTAACATAACCACCTGATAATCAGGCAGAGCCTGTGATGTCTCAGCCATTGTAATCATGGGCATGTTTTGCTCACGTGAGCTTTTAAACTTCCTCTTTCTGTATCATCTAAAAACTGGATTGTTGAAAGTTATGAGATGCTGTCTATTTATGATGGAAGAAATCTAGGTCAGAGGGAACTTCCTAATTAGTCAATATAAACAGAGTTTAATTATGAGTGCCAAGAAGATTATTAGTCTCTGGAATAGTCTTGAAACTTCACAAAATCTCCTATAGAATTGAGGACTTCCAGTATACATCCCTAAATAGATAACCTTAAGACTTTGCAAGCTTAGTTCTTTGTTTTAGGACACAACTCAAATTCTAACCCAGACCACCTTTGCTAAGTGCAACATCGTGGTAATGACTAAATAGATTATAAAATACTTTTACTTTTATATGTGTAAAAGCATATTCATTTACATTATGTGAAAATATATATTATTCCATCACCCCCATTAAAGCCCTTTCCTTATCTGATCACAGCTTTTCTCTATCATTATCACTCAGTATATTTCCTCATGTACTTTATATTCCAGGCTATTTATTGAACAGCAGCTTGCTTTAGGAAGAAATATTGTATATATTCTATCTTGAGTATTTGCATATTATTATGCCCTTTGACTGAAATATTTGTCCTTCTTTTGCCTGTTTGTTTCCAACTTTCCTTCAAGATTTACCCCAAAGTCACCAAATTATTTTTACTCAGCTCCTTCTGTCCTCTTCATCCTATCAACAAATAAAAATCTCCCCTGCTTGACAAATAGTATTTTTTATAGTTTTACTTATCCTAGAATAGACATTCTTTAGTCTTGAAGTTCAAGTAGATATGTTGCCTACACTGTAATAATTTACTCACAATGTTAAATGATCAAATGGTTAAATCAATGAATACACTGAAGTCAGTAGAATTTTTTGATAAAATAATAATACCTCAATCCCCAACAGAGACTGGGGAGTTGTTCAAAAAGCCCATTTTTTATTTTCTGTTGCACATAACCCTAAACTATCTTAGCCCAAATTGCTAGATCAACCTATGTGATTTATTTTAATCAGAGTTACAGATGTCATGTCTAATACTTCTGATTGTGGCCAACTAAATATTTCTTATGTGATCCTCTCCTCCCTTTCTCTTTATTCATCTGCTACCTAGATCTCAAATCCCAGGGTGAGTTTGAGATTTCTATGCCCTCCTTCCTCCTCCTCCTCCATCGCCTCCTTCTCCTCCTCTTCTTCTTCTTTATTTAATACAACAGACTTTCCTAGAATGTGTGGAGCCCATTTCCTCTCCATTCTTGTGACATTTTACTTGAGTAAGATATAAACTTTTCTGGTTACAGCAGCTGGTGTTATATAGTTAATATAAACTATAGTGGCAAACTAAAATTCCGTGAACTTGTCTCATTGTTGATTAGGCAGTGAACTCCTAGTGTGTGAAACTGAAGTCATTCAGTCGTGTCGGACTCTGTGCCCCATGGACAGTACAGAGTCCTCTGTCTTTGGAATTCTCCAGACAAGAATAGTGGAGTGAACTCCCAGTATATGGATAAAAGAGATTGAGAAAAGGGAGATCTTTATTGTGTTGTGAGTAAACAAATGTTCAAAATGGCATCTGTGATAACTTTTGAGGCAGTCTAGCTCAAGCATAAGCACTTGGAAAACACAATTTAGTAATGTGTGTTGGTAGCTACTCACTGCATTTAGCAAAGTGTGAAACGAATGAAATGGCCTCAAGTTATAATTACCTTCTTTGCAAGCAGAAATGAAAGTAAATAATGTACAGACATTTGAGGTCACAGTAGATTAGTTTCTAGGCCCCCAAATAATAAGAATAAAATTTTAAAATATTTTGAATGTTGAAACCCTTTTTGACTTAGTTTTGAAAACAGCTAAGACTAATGCCATCTGCTTCAAGGTTATCTCCATTAAATTGAACAAGAATATCACAGAGATAAAGAAACCATTAAGTAAGAAAAACTGAGACTATGAGAGGCATCCGGAACTGATTAAACAAATACTGCATTTTTGAGGGGATGTTATTGTCCAAAAAACCTGCAATTCTAAACTAAAAAAGAAAACTTTTGGCAATGAGACTATTCTGATCCTAAAATGTTACCAATAGGAAGTTGGCTATAAAAATGATGTCAGTTCTAAAAAGGTGGATGTAACAAGTGGTGCTGGGAAAGCTGGTCAACCACTTGTAAAAGAATGAAACTAGAACACTTTCTAACACCTTACACAAAAATAAACTCAAAATGGATTAAAGATCTAAACATAAGATCAGAAACTATAAAACTCCTAGAGGAGAACATAGGCAAAACACTCTCCGACATACATCACAGCAGGATCCTCTATGACCCACCTCCCAGAATATTGGAAATAAAAGCAAAAATAAACAAATGGGACCTAATTAAACTTAAAAGCTTCTGCACAACAAAGGAAACCAGTAGCAAGGTGAAAAGGCAGCCTTCAGAATGGGAGAAAATAATAGCAAATGAAGCAACGGACAAACAACTAATCTCAAAAATATATAAGCAACTCCTACAGCTCAACTCCAGAAAAATAAATGACCCAATGAAAAAATGGGCCAAAGAACTAAACAGACATTTCTCCAAAGAAGACATACAGATGGCTAACAAACACATGAAAAGATGCTCAACATCACTCATTATTAGAGAAATGCAAATCAAAACCACTATGAGGTACCATTTCACGCCAGTCAGAATGGCTGCGATCCAAAAGTCTACAAGCAATAAATGCTGGAGAGGGTGTGGAGAAAAGGGAACCCTCTTACACTATTGGTGGGAATGCAAACTAGTACAGCCACTATGGAGAACAGTGTGGAGATTCCTTAAAAAACTGGAAATAGAACTGCCTTATGATCCAGCAATCCCACTGCTGGGCATACACACTGAGGAAACCAGAAGGGAAAGAGACACGTGTACCCCAATGTTCATCGCAGCACTGTTTATAATAGCCAGGACATGGAAGCAACCTAGATGCCCATCAGCAGATGAATGGATAAGAAAGCTGTGGTACATATACACAATGGAGTATTACTCAGCCATTAAAAAGAATACATTTGAATCAGTTCTAATGAGATGGATGAAACTGGAACCTATTATACAGAGTGAAGCAAGCCAGAAAGAAAAACACCAATACAGTATACTAACGCATATATATGGAATTTAGAAAGCTGGTAACAATAACCCTGTGTACGAGACAGCAAAAGAAACACCGATGTACAGATCAGTCTTATGAGCTCTGTGGGAGAGGGAGAGGGTGGGGAGATTTGGGAGAATAACATTGAAACATGTATAATATCATATATGAAACGAGTCGCCAGTCCAGGTTCGATGCACGATACTGGATGCTTGGGGCTGGTGCACTGGGACGACCCAGAGGGAGGGTAGGGTAGGGAAGGGAGGAGGGAGGAGGGTTCAGGATGGGGAACGCGAGTATACCTGTGGCGGATTCATTTCGATATTTGGCAAAACTAATACAATATTGTAAAGTTTAAAAATAAAATAAAATTAAAAAAATAAAAAGGTGGATGAACCTAGAGCCTATTATACAGAGTGAAGTAAGTAAAAAAGAGAGAAATGAACTGAATTGAATGCACCTATTTGCAGGGCAGCAGTGGAGATGCAGACGTAGAGAAAAGCCTTGTGAACACAGTGAGGGAAGAAGAAGGTGGGACAAATTAAGAGGGTAGTATTGAAACATATGTGTTACCATATACAAAGCAGATAGTGGGAATTTGCTGTATGAGGCAGGGAGCTCAAACCTGGAGCTCTGTGATGACCTAGAGAGGTGGGATGGTGTGGGGGGAGCATGTGTATACCTATGACTGATTCATGTTGATGTATGGCAGAGCCAACACAACACTGTAAAGCAATTATCCTCCAATTAAAAATAGATTTAAAAAAATGATAGCCTCCAAGGAGGCATCCTTCTCGGTCTCACCTTTGTTGTGGCCACTGAGTGAAGTGAAAGTCACTCAGTTGTGTCTGATTCTTTGTGACCCCATAGACTATACAGTCCATGGACTTCTCCAGGTCAGAATACTGGCGTGGGTAGCCTTTCCTTCTCCAGGGGATCTTCCCAACCCAGGGATCAAATCCAGGTCTACCACATTGCAGGTGGATTCTCTATCAGCTGAGCCACAGGGGAAGCCACAGGGAAGTATCCACAAGAACACTGGAGTGGGTAGCCTATCCCTTCTCCAGAGGATCTTCCCAAACCAGGAATAAAACCGGGGTCTCCTGCATTGCAGGTGGATTCATCACCAACTGAGCTATCAGGGAAGCCCTGAAGTGGATGAACAAGTACAATCCATCCACCTGGTGAAGACAGGACCAGAGATCACTGTTCGGAGGTTTGCTGCAGAAAACAGATCCATGTTCTAGTCAAGGCTTTGTATTATCCCAGGTGTGGGGCTACGGGCTGTGCCGCTGAGAGCTCTCTCTCCTGTTTGTTTCTTTTGTGAAATAGCATTGTTGTGGTGGTTTCACACACTTTTTTTTTTATTATATATTTGTTTTTAGATAAATCGTCTTTTGAATTTACAGATCTCCTTAGCTCAAAGAGCAAGTAGATCTGAGTCAGGGGCTAAATGGAGTTTGGGAGAGGGGATGATGGGATCTGGGTTAGGACCAAAAAAAAAAAAAAGGATAGATATCTGCTTGGTAAACAGAAGGACAGAGTATGACAGCAAGTGGCTGCAAGTTTTCATGTCCTTATTTTCTAGACACACAATTACAGCCTATTTTTCATTTTTTTTTTTAATGTCCTTGTGACTAAATTCTGGTAAATGAAGTACATGTAGATAAGTACATGCTGTGTTCCACTTTTAAGTAAACAGCCTTCTCCCACGCATGCACACAAAATAAAAAATTTCCATGTAGTCATCTATCCATTTTTTCCTGGTAACTTGAGTGGCCCTAACACTCAGGATCACCTTGAAAACAATGTGGAAATGGCAGCTTCCTGTCAGCTTAAGTTGCTGAGCGGGCAGACACCCATAAATGTGAACACACACTGGATAAGACCTTGCCTGAATGAAAAAAAGACTTATTATGCCAATTCACTGAGTTTTGGGGGTTTATCTGTTTCAACAAACAGCATCATTTTATTAACAGAGTAGCTTTCAATCAACTCCCAAATTTAACATGATAGAAAAGCTCAATAAAAATCTGTAATCCCCCAAATATCATTTATCATCCTTCTAAAGAACATTTTATTTCCATGCGTTTCAGTCCTCTTTATACTTAAAGTGCATCCACATTTCTCCTCTACAGAACACGACCTGTCTTTTCTGCTGATCTGACCTGGGATCACACTTTTACTCCTGCATTTCTTGCTGCCTGCTGCTGCTACTGTTAAGTTGCTTCAGTTGTGTCCGACTCTGTGCGACCCCATAGACGGCAGCCCACCAGGCTGCCCCGTCCCTGGGATTCTCCAGGCAAGAATACTGGAGTGGGTTGCCATTTCCTTCTCCAATGCATGAAAGCAAAAAGTGAAAGTGAAGTCGCTCAGTCATATCCGACTCTTCATGACCCCATGGACTGCAGCCCACCAGGCTCCTCCATCCATGGGATTTTCCAGGCAGGAGTACTGGAGTGGGGTGCCATTGCCTTCTTGCTGCATACATCAATATATTTACTCTAGGGCAGCTTTCCTATAACTGCTTTTTGGATCTAAAAATAGAACGTCTATTTTTTCTGCTTGGAAAATGATAACCCTGATTAATTCATTTCCATTTCTCATCTTCCCTGTGTACTGTGAGTTCAGTTCAGTCAATCAGTCATGTCCAACTCTTTGCGACCCCATGAACCCCAGCATGCCAGGCCTCCCTGTCCATTACCAACTCCTGGGGTTTACACAAACTCATGTCCATTGAGTCAAAGATGCCATTCAACCATCTCATCCTCTGTTGTCCCCTTCTCTTCCTGCCCTCAAACTTTCTTAGCATCAGAGTCTTTTCAAATGAGTCAGCTCTCTGCATCAGGTAGCCAAAGTACTGGAGTTTCAGCTTCAACATCAGTCCTTCCAATGTACACCCAGGACTGATCTCCTTTAGGATTGACTGGTTGGATCTCCTTGCAGTCCAAGGGACTCTCAAGAGTCTTCTCCAACACCACAGTTCAAAAGCATCAATTCTTTGTCGCTCAGCTTTCTTTATAGTCCAACTCTCACATCCGTACACAACCACTGGAAAAACCATAGCCTTGACTAGATGGACCTTTGTTGACAAAGTAATGGCTCTGCTCTTTAATATGCTGTCTAGGTTTGTCATAACTTTCTTTCCAAGGAGTAAGTGTCTTTTAATTTCATGGCTTCAGTCACCATCTGCAGTGATTTTGGAACCCCAAAAAATAAAATCAGCCAGTTTCCACATCAATTTGCCATGAAGTGATGGGACCAGATGCCATGATCTTAGTTTTCTGAATATTGAGTTTTAAGCCAACTTTTTCACTCTCCTCTTTCACTTTCTCAAGAGGCTTTTTAATTCTTCACTTTCTGCCATAAGGGTGGTGTCATCTGCATATCTGATGTTATTGATATTTCTCCAGCAATCTTGATTCCAGCTTGTGCTTCTTCCAGGCCAGTGTTTCTCGTGATGTACTGCATATAAGTTAAATAAGCAGGGTGACAATATACAGCCTTGACGGACTCCTTTTCCTGTTGTTCTATGTCCAGTTCTAACTGTTGCTTCCTGATCCGCATACAGGTTTCTCAAGAGGCAGGTCAGGTGATCTGGTAATCCCACCTCTTTCAGATTTTTCCACAGTTTATTTTGATCCACAGTCAAAGGCTTTGGCATAGTCAATAAAGCAGAAATAGATGTTTTTCTGGAACTCTCTTGTTTTTCCAATGATCCAACAGATCTTGGCAATTTGATCTCTGGTTCCTCTGCCTTATCTAAAACCAGCTTGAACATCTGGAAGTTCACGGTTCACACATTGCTGAAGCCTGGCTTGAAGAATTTTGAGCATTACTTTACTAGCATGTGAGATGAGTGCAATTGTGTGGTACTTTGAGCATTCTTTGGCATTACCTTTCTTTGGGATTGGAATGAAAACTGACTTTTTCTAGTCCTGCAGTCACTGCTGAGTTTTCCAAATTTGCTGACATACTGAGTGCAGCACTTTCAGCATCATCTTTGAGGATTTGAAATAGCTCAACTGGAATTCCATCACCTCCACTAGCTTTGTTAGCAGTGATGCTTCCTAAAGCCCAATTGACTTCACTTGCAGGATATCTGGCTCTAGGTGAGTGATCACACCATCATGATTATTTGGGTCATGAAGATCTTTTTTGTACAGTTCTTCTGTGTATTCTTGGCACCTCTTCTTAATATCATCTGCTTCTGTTAGGTCCATACCATTTCTGTCCTTTATTGAGCCCATCTTTGCATGAAATGTTCCCCTGCGAAGGAGGTGACTAAAAATAATATATATATATATATCAAAATAAACAACATTAACATTTTTGAAATGTTTTCAGGTTGAATATATTATTTGGTATGCATATAAAACCCATGTCAGAGGCGAGGCCACTGCCGTTAGTCTCATTCTACTAATAACTGAAAGCCTGGGAGTTGTTGAGTTGTAGGTCATCCAGTGGTGTCTGGCTGACTCTCCTCCTCAGATTCCTAGTTTGGGGCACTTTAAACTCAGCAAAGTGCCATCAAATTGTAAGCTACCACAACAATCACTGCCAGGTTTTCTTTCTTTTTTAAAAATTCATTCCTGAGGTTCTAGAGAGTATACTGTATGTTTGTACTCTTTAGCATCCGTCACAGTTTATCAGATATCACAGACCCCAATTTCAAAAAGTCAGTTGTATAATTCTTTCCAAGCTTTATCTCAGTTATTCATTCATTCTTTTTTTCTTTCATTTTTCTGTGAAGAGTTACTCTTGACCTTCCCTTGACCATTAATAGCTATCTTCTCTCTCAGGAGTGTAATTCTACATATAGTGTTCTTTAAATGAAATTTTCTATCAGATTTTTATTCCTATCTGATTACCAAATACTTGGAAATAATATTAAAAGGAAAGAAGTTATACTTCAGCATAGTCTGTGTAATTGTGTATCTGTAGCCTTTGAAAAAAACTTGGGGGAATAATGTGGAAAATTTTCCTGCATCTGATAATTTAATGCAAATACCTATAAAAGTAAACAAACTGATCTCAGCCTTTATAACTCTTTGGAAAGACATGTCTATTCTTACTAGATAATTTGCTACTTCTTCTAGTTCTACTGCTTACTAATTAGTTGTTGTTGATCATATCTTGTAAAAACTTAAATGTATCTGTCTGTGTATAGTGTGTCTGGGTTTATATGTTTAGGGGGAGGGGAGGCTCATACTGCCACCCTCATGGGCTGGATTGACAGATTAAGTGAGAAACACAGGAGAAAAGGATATTATAAAGAATGCAATGATCTCATGTTGATGTATGGCTTTTAGATACACAAAGAAAAGTCTCTTACATTTTAAGAATTATTAAAAATGAAAGAGAAAATAATAAAAAGCAATGATACCATGATTAGAATATTTGAGTTGGTAATGCTATCCAACCATCTCTTCCTCTGCCACCCTCTTCTCCTTTGCCTTCAACCTTTCCCAGAATCAGAATATTTCCCAATGAGTTGGCTCTACATCAGCCGGCCAAAGTATTGGAGTTTCAGCTTCAGTGTCAGTCCTTCCAGTGAATATTCAAGGTTGATTTCCTTTAGGATTGACTGATTTCATCTCCTTGCAGTCCAAAGGACATGAATTTGAGCAAACTCAGAGATGGTGAAGGACAGGGAAGCCTGGCGTACTGTAGCCCACGGGTTCGCAAAGAGTCAAACACAACTTAGTGACTGAAAAACAACAACAAATTAGAAGATTGGATTGTGGGGTCACATTGGAGGATAGTGGGTCAGTTCTGTCCACCCCCAGCACGGCTTTCTTTGAACAACCTGGCACTATGAACATCTGCCTTATTTGGTCGTGTCTCAAGCTCTAGGACAAATAGGATGTGAGCTGCTCCTTCTAATGAGGTGTTAAAACTTATGAGGATCTTGTGAAACTTGGGTCACATCATCTTCTCCAGGGAAGTCAGATCAGGGAAACTTTTAGCCCACATGAAACAAGTGGTTCCATTGGAAGCTTGCAGCCAGGGATCTATCTCTAGGCTAGAGAAAGTCCAGCTCAGTTCAGTTCAGTCGCTCAGTCGTGTCTGACTCTTTGTGACCCCATGGACTGCAGCATGCCAGGCCTCCCTGTCCATCACCAACTCACAGAGTTTACTCAAACTCATGCCCATTGAGTCAGTGATGGCATCCAGTCATCTCATCCTCTGTCATCCCCTTGTCCTCCCGCCTTCAATCTTTCCCAGTATCAGAGTCTTTTAAGTGAGTCAGATCTTCACATCAGGTGGCCAAAATATTGGAGTTTCAGCTTCTACATCAGTCCTTCCAATGACCATTCAAGACTGATTTCCTCTAGGATGGACTGATTGGATCTCTTTGCAGTCCAAGGAATTCTCAAGAGTCTTCTCCAGCACCACAGTTCAAAGCATCAATTCTTTGGTGCTCAGCTTTCTTTATAGTCCAACTCTCACATCCATACATGTATGGACTACTGGACTAAAGGACTACTGAAAAAGCCATAGCCTTGACTAGATGGACCTTTGTTGGCAAAGTAATGTCTCTGCTTTTTAATATGCTGTCTAGGTTGGTCATAACATTTCTTCCAATGAATAAGCATCTTTTTATTTCATGGCTTCAGTCACCATCTTCAGTGATTTGGCAAAAGAGAAGGGAACGGCAGATCACTTCCGTATTCCTGCCTTGAGAACCCCATGAACAGTATGAAAAGAGAAAGCCCAAGAATGGAGCAAAGTATTCTCAGGCAGAAAAAATGCTGCCGGTGGGCTAGGTGGCCCACTGCCCTCTCTTCACTCCCTCCTAACCCGTGTGCTGTCATTAATTCATCTTGCTCCTTTCTTTAGTCTCGTAACACAGAGTCGCCTGGAAATCACCTCACTGACTTCTCACCGCAGCCCTGTGATTTCTATATTGTCAGCCTCCTCCTTCAGATAGGCAAATGAGTTTAATGTCTTAACTGCTTCCAAGAAAAATAATAGCAAAACTAGTAATAGGAGAAGGTGAACTTGGATAGAGTTCTGTGTGGGTCCCCAAGTTACTGCGTTCTTCACAGCACACTTTTCCCTAGTAACAGCACACATAAACCTTTTACAGAGAAGGGAAGTGAAACTTGGATGGGTTGATTTTTCAGTGTTGTCTTGGTCTGGGCCTGGCTTACCAAGTCTTCAGTTTCTAAACCCAAACTTAAATCATTCAATCCCAGAGAAAATCAATCCTGAATGTTCATTGGATAGACTGATGCTGAAGCTGAAGCTCCAATACTTTGGCCACCTGGTGTGAAGAGCTGACTTGGGAAATATTGAAGGCAGGAGGAGAAGGGGACGACAGAGGATGAGATGGTTGGATGGCATTATCAACTCAATCGATATGAGTTTGAGCAAACTCTAGGTTATGTTGAAAGACAAGGAATCCTGGTGTGCTGCAGTCCATGGTGTGGCAGAGTCAGACATGACTGAGTGACAGAACAACAACAATAATCATGTGAAGTGATAGATAAGTTAACTAAGCTTACTGTTGTGTTAATCATTTTGCAGTATATAATGTATCAAATCACCATATTGTGCATCTTAAATTAAGATGTTATATATCAACTACAGCTCAATAAATGGGCTTCCCAGGTGATGCTAGTGGTAAATAACCTGCTTACAAATGCAGGAGACATAAGAGACTCAGGTTCGATCCCTGGGTTGGGAAGATCCCCTGGAGGAGGGCATGGCAACCCACTCCAGTATTCTTGCCTGGAGAATCCTACAGACAGAGGAGCCTGGTGGGCTACTATCCATAGGGCCGCAAAGGGTTGGACACAACTAAAGTGATTTAGCACACACACAAAGCTCAATAAAACTAGAAACAAATTTTAAATAAAAACTTAATAGTTGTCATTTTACATCAAGTTTACATGAGAACTGGTAATGTTCCCAGGAATATTTAGCTTATTTATTATTGTAAACAGTAGAAATTCTGGATCAAAGCCTTGATTATAACATAAGCCTTTAAAAATGTTTTAACTTCAATGACTAGGATTTTGGGTTAGATATTTTTTAAAAATCTGCTGTGTTATCCACATAATTTTGTATCCAAAATATAGGAAACCTTATCAGTTTGATCCTTTTCAGTCAAAGAGCTAGTTAGTGGAAGTGCATGTAATAAAGTGCTCCTGTCATATTTTTCTAATGATTTCTCGTGTCAGCAAACCAGGTATTCATTCTCTGTGCTGTTTTAAAATAGTAGCATGAAAATATTTCTAGCCTTATCTTGTGGCACTGCTCCATAACATGGGCTTATTCCTGAGGAGCCATATGTCAATGGGGCTGCCATCTGCTTATCCTGACATTGCTTTTCCTGGCAAACCTTGGACCCATATGGGTTCTTTGTGTCTCTCTGTGTACATCACGAGGAGAGGCAAAATCAATACCTACACTTTTCCCTGGAAACAACTTTTTATAATTACTCAGAACATGAAGACAATTTTCTCTTCTATTTACCTTCTTCTTCCTCTAGGTTTTATACACCTGCCTTCTAATAGAAGCAGAAACAATTTGGTTTCAGGAATATGTGAAAGCTGTCAGGACAGGCTGTCGGGTTTGAGGCATCATAATCACCTCAAAGGACTGACGGCCTGTGCTTTGTGGATTTGAAACTTCATCAGTCAGGAGATAAAGTGATCCATCCTTTTACATGTTGACAAGATAGCAATTTGGTGTCAATCTGGAGAGTCACACATTCAGACAATAGGCAACAAACGGTCTATGAACAGGCTTTATATTTCCAGTGACAAGCATTTTCAGTGATGCCTAAAATATTTGATAAGGGCTGTTTAGAATAATTTTAAGCAGCTATGTCAATTTCTTGGGTGACACATTCTCTTGCTTCAGTGTAAATATTGTAAAGGCCCATTTGCCATTAATGTTTGCCTTTAAACGAATAATTTTCTTTCTTAAATTATGAAAGTATGATAGCACATTTACAGGAGAACTGGAAAATATAGAACAGGGTTACATATAGTTCACTTATATATTACAATTATTTTTTAAGTAGATAAATTAAGATTTTTACATGGAGTTTCAATATTAAACTATCAAAAATTAATAGAATGAATATACAGAGAAGTAGGATATAGTAGACCTGAAAAGCACTATGAAACAATTCAACATAACTAAAATTTATACAATTTTCACCCAATAGTAGGATACAAGTTCTGTTCAAAGTCCCATAGACTATAAACTAGATGACACTATTTATGTTATTAAAATATTTCAATGTATCTATGCATGTCTTTTTAAGTGTGGCATATTTCAATTCAATTTGAAATATTTTTTAACTGTAGCATATTTTAATTCAATTTGAAATCTGTTTTAAGGGGTATATAATTTTTAAAACCTTAAAAAGACCTCTTTAGTAGGAAACAGTTAATATGAAAAAAAAAAAAATCATTACCATGTTGGAAATAATTAAGTGAATGGATATAACTCATTCAGGAAACTTAATGTTTACAGCAAGAAAGAACTGGCCCATAGACTTGCTCTTTGCAGATCTATCTTAGGCCAAATAATGTTCTAGCAAAAATAATTATGAGTGACATCATATTCGTAAAGGAAATTTCTCTAAAATGCAAAGCCCACCTTTCGACTTCTGCAGCTGTCCCCAGGGCCTGATGTGAGCTGTCTCTGTACTTGAGAAGTTACACAGGTTCTCTGGCAAGAATCTCTAAGAGATTGTTTTTTTACTACTGCTCCAATTACAGGAACTTAAAAAAATTGAACAACCATAAAACAGGCAACTCTCTAAAGCAAACAGATTCTAAATTTGAGAGAACAGTAAGTTGAAACCAGTAATATAACTACATATTTTAAAGATGACTAATCTGAAAGATGACTATTTATTTATTTTTTATGACTATTTATAAGAAAGTGAGTGGGTGGTGATAGAAAGGGCTTCCCCGGTGGATTAAGCTGTAAAGAATCCACCTGCAATGAAGAAGACACAGGAGATGCAGATTCCATCCTTGGATCAGGGAGATCCCCTGAAGAAGGACTGGAAACCCATTGCAGTATTCTTACCTGGAGAATCCCACAGACAGAGGAGCCTAGTGGGCTTCAGCCCATGGGGTCGCAAAAAGTTGGACCCAACTGAGTTCCATGATAGAAATCAGAAGTTACTAGGACAAAGCCCAAAATATGCACTTTATGTTCTTACAAGGAAGGGAAACATGTCCAAGAATTTTAAAAAGAGGAGTCAGAATGCGTGGAGTGTTTTCAAACAATGAAGAATATTAGTTTATCCTGTTTAGATTGGCTAGAAACAACTATGGAATGCTCCTAATAAAAGCATATTTTGCTGTTTGGTTTGATTTGATTCTGGGCATTTCTAATTTAAGGCTTCTTCAATGCTACTGGGTGAGAAAGTTGTATTGGTAATGCTGTGTTACAGAAAACACTGCAGAGATATGAGAAGTGACTCTCTAAATTCAGTTTCACTAAAATAAATTTGATGTTTAGATTTTATCCTAAATTTATATTTTAAAAAAGACTTACTAAAATTCTTTCAATAGAAAGTACTTTGATAACCTATTCTCTAATTAATTTTGGAAAAAAGCAATGCAAACATGTAATTAATACTTAACACTTTATTGACCAGAGGCCTATTAGGATGTCTTCTGTTACCTGAATGTTATTGACCGGATATGTTTCAATATTCACTTACTTAACAAATCACGGGCCACAGATATTTGTTTATGAAAAAAATCCCCCAGTCAGTAATGAGTTAATAAAGAATACAGGTTAGAATACAGGTAACATGATAACCGGCTAGAGAGTACAAGGAAGTAGTTATTGTTTCTCAGTCGCTCAGTCATGTCTGACTTTTTGTGACCCCATGAACTATAACCCACCAGGCTCCTCCACGTGTGGAATTTCCCAACAGGAATACTGGAGTGGGTTGCCATTTCCTTCTCCGTGGGATTTCCTGACCCAAGGATCCAACCCAGGTCTCTTGCATTGGCAGGCAGTTTTTTGTTTTTATTTTTTATTTTTTTATTTTTTTACTACTGAGCCACCAGGGAAGCCCTATAAGGAAGTAGAAGGCACAGGAAATAATTTTAGCTGCCACAACCTCAGATCCCATGAAACCTGAGAGCCAGTCAGGGTGCAATGAAGAGCCAGAGGTCACAGTCATTTTACTAGGTGGTTTTTACTAGCCTGTGATTTTACTAGATGGTTGCAGTAGAGTGTGATTTCCTATGGTCCTCATACATGAGGACCTGGAGCTACAGCTCCAAGGAAAGATTCAGTCTGACTAGGCTAAGGGAACAGAACACAGAGACGTGTCTGAGGTTCAGCAGAGAATAAGCTTATTAGGTATTTAAGAGTCAGAAGCCTCGATCCTCACTGTCTTTCTCCTCCACTGAGGCTCTGAACCCTGGTGCCTCAGTACACAGTGGAGATTCAAACTGGACAGTTTGGAGATGTCAAAAGGATGACCTAGATGACACAGCCAAGCTACTCCATCCCCGATTGGAGAATAATAAAATAAATAAAACTCATTTTAATTATTGTCTGTCTAATAAATATAGAGGATTGTGTGAGATATAATGGTTAATATGAAGCATCAACCTAAATAGTTTTTTGGAATTTGAATTGCAAAACTTTAATATATTGTTTCAGAGTATATAATGTTGCACTACATAGGTATTTTCACTGTGTATCTCCATGTTGAAATTAAGACTGCCATTTTTTGAAGGTCCAAATATGAAAATTTTAATAATAAAATATTTCTACATCACTTGCACTTATAATATGCTTGGTATTTTTTTTACCCCCAAAAAATTATTTCTGACTATGGAAATACCTATTGATACTTCTGTTTATCAATAGTCCATTACTTACATTGCTCAGTAGCATTCTACTATATGGATTCACCATATTTTTCTTTATCCATTCACCTGTTGAGGGAACTTTGAGTCATTTCTAGTGTTTTGTCTGTTAAAAGTTAAGCTGATAGGTACAATTTTGTTCAAGTATTGAACCAAAACTTTCATATGTTTCTTTTTTTTTTTCCTGAGTAATTAACAAGAAGTGAAATTGCTGGATCCTATGGGAGAAAGTGTTCAACTTTTTAAAATAAACTGCAATTTTTCTTTCAAAGTGGGTTACCTTGTTATGCTGTCAACAGGACATGATCATTCCAATTCTTCCTCATTTTTACTGACTCTTTCTGTCAGTGTTTTGAATGTTGGCCATTCTGATATATGTGCAGTGATATAAGGTTAAGGGGGTTAAATTGTGTTTCCCTATTGATTCATGGTAACACACTTCCATCCATCTTCTGCTGTTATTTTTCTTGCTGAAGTTTATGCTCAGTTAATTTGCTCATTTTAAAAATTTGGTTGTTCATTTTCTTATTGAATTTTGAGAGTTCTTTATATTGGATGAAAGTTTTTTTTACAAGGTATATGATTTATTAATGCCTTCTCCCAGGATGTAGCTTTTTTCCTTTCTCTTAATGATGTTTTTTTGAGAACAGAAAATTTTAATTATGATGAAATCCATTTTATCACTTTTTTTTATGGATTGTTCTTTGGTATCATCTATCAAAGATGAAAGATGATGCTGTGAAAGTGCTACACTCAATATGCCAGCAAATTTGGAAAACTCAGCAGTGGCCACAGGACTGGAAAAGGTCAGTTTTCATTCCAATCCCAAAGAAAGGTAATGCCAAAGAATGCTCAAACTACCACACAATTCCACTCATCTCACACGCTAGTAAAGTAATGCTCAGAATTCTCCAAGCCAGGCTTCAGCAATACCTGAACCGTGAACTTTCTGGTGGTCAAGCTGGTTTTCGAAAAGGCAGAGGAACCAGAGATCAAATTGCCAACATCTGCTGATCATCAAAAAAGCAAGAGAGTTCCAGAAAAACATCCATTTCTGCTTTATTGATTATGCCAAAGCCTTTGACTGTGTGGATCCCAATAAACTGTGGAAAATTCTTCAAGAGATGGGAATATCAGACCACCTGACCTGCCTCTTGAGAAATTTGTATGCAGGTCAGGAAGCAACAGTTAGAACTGGACATGGAACAACAGACTGGTTCCAAATAGGAAAAGGAGGACATCAAGGCTATATATTGTCACCCTGTTTATTTAACTTATATGCAGAGTACATCATGAGAAACGCTGGGTTGGAAGAAGCACAGGCTGGAATCAAGAATGCCGGGAGAAATATCAATAACCTCAGATATGCAGATGACACCAACCTTATGGCAGAAAGTGAAGAGGAACTAAAAAGCCTCTCGATGAAAGTGAAAGCGGAGAGCGAAAAAGTTGGCTTAAAGCTCAACATTCAGAAAATGAAGATCATGGCATCCGGTCCCATCACTTTGTGGGAAATAGATGGGGAAACAGTGTCAGACTTCATTTTCTGGGCTCCAAAATCACTACAGATGGTGACTGCAGCCATGAAATTAAAAGACGCTTACTCCTTGGAAGGAAAGTTATGACCAACCTAGATAGCATATTCAAAAGCAGAGACATTACTTTGCCAACAAAGGTTCGTCTAGTCAAGGCTATGGTTTTTCCTGTGGGCATGTATGGACATGAGAGTTGGACTGTGAAAAAGGCTGAGCGCCAAAGAATTGATGCTTTTGAACTGTGGTGTTGGAGAAGACTCTTGAGAGTCCCTTGGACTGCAAGGAGATCCAACCAGTCCATTCTGAAGGAGATCAGCCCTGGGATTTCTTTGGAAGGAATGATGCTAAAGCTGAAACTCCAGTACTTTGGCCACCTCATGTGAAGAGTTGACTCATTGGAAAAGACTCTGATGCTGGGAGGGATTGGGGGCAGAAGGAGAAGAGGACGACAGAGTATGAGATGGCTGGATGGCATCACTGACTCGATGGACATGAGTCTGGGTGAACTCCAGGAGTTGGTGATGGACAGGGAGGCCTGGCGTGCTGTGATTCATGGGCTCACAAACAGTTGGACAGGACTGATTGACTGAACTGAACTGAATGCAATGTTTTATAAATTTTTAAACTCTAGAATATTTAAACTTATCTATAATGACAGAAAGTAGATCACTGATGCCCTGGGATTTAGGATTACAAAAAGGATATGAGAACACTTTGAGAGCACTGGGTGTGTTTACTATATTGATAGTGGTAGTAATTTTTAGTGTATATTGAAGACAAAACTCATCAGGTTATAAGTTTGTGTACTACGTTGTATGTCAGTTATAGCTCAATAAAGTTGATATGACATACATATTGCATGGAAACATAAGTGAATGCTAGGAGCTCAAATCAAACTGAACAAAGCATAATATATTGTTGCTATCATCATGGCTTGTATAGTGTTTGAATGGTCCTGTGAACTAATCCTTAAATAGAAAAACAAGTCACTCAGTGATCATCACAGAAGGATTCGAAAGGTAATGAGATGTATGGATACATAAGTTTGTATTTTCCAGTAATACAGGAAAGTTCAGCTTTTTTCCCCCCTGTTAACTGTAGATACAGCCCTGACTGTAATCTGGTAATAATCACAGTTAAAATAGTCCTTTACTGAATCCCCTTATTTTTCCCCAAGTGACTTATTATTGCGCTGAATTGCTGTTAAATTCTGTTTCTGCAGTTTATGCTCTGGGTAGAATGCAGATTGTTTGTTTTCCACAAGACTAGCCTTGGAATAACTCCTGGTCATAGTGTTCTGACAGCCTATTTAGAGAAAGAAGAGAAGTAGGGGAAAAAAAATTGTAAGTAAAGGCCAGACTGTATGGCAATGAAAACTATAATTAATTTTCTTTTATTTAGAAAAGGAAATAGTGACAATACAATCAAAATGTGCTTGTTTCCAGGACAATTTGGTTTAAAAAAAGATTATCACTTCTTTAACAACAAGTGCCTTTGTCTTGGGCATACAAATGGGGGGGGGGAAACCCAGTAAAAGCATATAAATTGCAGCCCCATAACTTGCTAGGTGAGAGACTTCACACAGGCATTTAATTCTGAGTAGCAGATTCCTAACCTAATCTATTTGTTTAAAAAATAGGAGGAAAATATTGATTCTTCTTTTCTTCTACCAGGATTAAATCTATCAATTTTTTACTCACTCTAAAATGAAATTTTTAAAAATTACAACCATTTAAAAGCAATATTTAAAAATGGAAGTGTACTATTTAGGAGTAAGACAAAGTATTGGCAAAGGCTTGAAACAAAATTTAGAACAATGATGAGTGAATGTATTCACTGAAAATTGCTAGCTGTAAAGGATAAGTCACCTCTCGGCTTTACTATGGTAAGTACCAATCCCATCCTTCACAATAAAACAAGGGTCACAAAAGTATTACTTTTTCTGTAAACTTTCTCTGTGCTCTTTTACCAAATAGACCCTTTTCTGGACACGAATGTATCTATCCCAACCAGATAATATCTTAAAAATCCTACTATGCCCTTCAATTCTCACATTTACATGCTGTCCTCCTATTCTTTCCTGAAAATATTCACCAGGAAAACAGCTTTTCTCAGGGTAAGAATCAGTTTCCTGTAGGTGTGATATCAACTACATGAAAGGTAAATTTATATACATATTATCCCTCCATGCAAATGTGTTGCTTTTTATAATAATTGTGGTTGGAAAAACATGTAACATAAAATTGACTACTTTAACCATTTTTAACTGTTCAGTTCAGTAGTACAAAGTATACTTGCATTGTTGCACAATGGTTCTCTAGAACTTTTTTTTTTTAATTGGAACTCTATACCCATTAACAACAACTTCTCATTTCTCCCTTCCCCAGTCCCCTTCCAACCACATTTCAACTTCTTGCTTCTAGGAGTTTGACTATTTTAGATATATCACATAAATGGAATTATATGGTATTGACTTTCTGTCACTAACATATTTTATTTAACATAATGTTCCTTAAGGTACATCCATATTGTAGCATATGACAGAATTTCCTCTTTACTATAACTAACTAATATTTCACTGTATGTATATACCACATTTTCTTACATCCATTCATCAGTCTATGAATATTTTGTGTTGCTTCCAGCTCTAAGGATAATGCTTCACAGCTGTATTGTGAATAGTGCTTCAGTGAGCATGAGTGTGCCCATAACTCTTCAAGATGCTGCTTTCAAGTTTTTATTTTTATTTTTTTAGACATGTCCCAGGCATTAGGTTTCTGGATGACAGAGTAATTCTGTTTTACACATTTTGAGAGATCACCATAGTATTTTCCAAAGCAGCCGCACCATTTTACATTCTCTCCAACAGTGTGTAAGAGTTCCAGTCTCTCTGTATCCTTGTCAATATTTGCTATTGTCTAGTTTTCATTTTTTTCCCTGTGTTCTATTTTTTTTTATTTGTTTGTTTTTTAATAGTGGCCACTCTAATGCCAATACTGTGAAGTGCCAGTGTTGTGGTTTTGATTTGTACTGTTTTTAATGATTAGTGATCTTGAGATTCATTTAGTATACTTGTTAGCTCTTTATATATCTTTATGGAAAAATGTCTATTCAAGTCCTTTACCCATTTTTATTTGAGTTATATGCTTTCTCTTTGCTGAGTTGTATGAGTTCTTTATTTTAGTTATGAATTCCTTATCAGATATATGATTTGCAAGTATCTCCATCTATTGTGTAGATTTTCTCTTCACTCTGTTGGTTTTTGTCTTTGATGCATAGAATTTTTTGTGTTTTGGTAGTCTTTTGTGTATTTTTGCTTTTGTTGCCTGTTTTTTTAGTGGCATAGCCAATAGGTACCAAAATAAATGGATAAATCACATCCACACAGAAATCCACACATAGATGTTTATAGCAACTTTATTCATAATTGCAAAAATGTACACCCATGGCTGATTTGTGTCGATGTATGGCGAAAGCCACTACAATGTTGTAAAGTAATTAGCCTCCAATTAAAATAAATTAATTAATTAAAAAAAAACTTGGAATGACCTTCAGTATGTAAATGGATAAATAAACTCTGGTAAATCCATGTGGTGGAATATTCAGTCAGTTCAGTTCAGTTCAGTTCAGTTGCTCAGTTGTGTCCACTCTTTGCGACCCCATGAATCGCAGCTCGCCAGGCCTCCCTGTCCATCACCATTTCCCAAAGTTCACTCAAACTGATGTCCATCGAGTCGGTGATGCCATCCAGCCATCTCATCCTCTGTTGTCCCCTTTTCCTCCTGCCCCCTATCCCTCCCAGCATATTAATCATCACTAAAAAGAAATAAGCTCTTGAACCAGGAAAAGACATGGACAAAACTTACATGCATATTACTAAGTAAAAGAAACCAATAAGAAAAAGCTACACAGTGTATGCTAGTAAAAACAACAGAAGTTTCCAGACATTTGGTGGGAAAGGTGATCAGGAAGCATAAGTACCTGAACACAGAGGCTTTTTAGAGCAGTGCAAATACTCTGTAGGAAACAATGACCATGGATATACGTCTTTATCAGTTCACTTCAGTCCCTCAGTCGTATCCAACTATTTGTGACCCCATGGACTGCAGCACGCCAGGCTTCTGTCCCCATCATCAACTCCTGGAGCTTGCTCAAACTCATGTCCATTGAGTTGGTGATGCCATCCAACCATCTTATCCTCTGTCATCCCCTTCTCCTCCTGCCTTCAATCTTTCCCAACACCAGGGTCTTTTCAAATGAGTCAGTTCTTCGCATCAGGTGGCCAAAGTATTGGAGTTTCAGCTTCAGCATCAGTCCCTCCAGTGAGTATTCAGGACTGATTTCCTTTAGGATGGACTGGTTAGATCTCCTTGCTGTCCAAGAGACTCTCAAGAGTCTTCTCTAACACCACAGTTCAAAAGCATCAATTCTTCGGCACTCAGCTTTCTTTATAGTCCAACCCTCACATTCATACATGACTACGGGAAAAACCATAGGTTTGACTAGATGGACTTTTGTTGGCAAAGTCAAGTCTCTGCTTTTTAATATGCTGTCTAGGTTGATCATAGCTTTTCTTGTGAGAAGAAAGCATCTTTTAATTTTATGGCTGTAGTCACCATCTTCAGCAATTTTGCAGCCCCAAAAGAATAGTCTCTCACTCTTTCCATTATTTACCCATCTCTTTGCGATGAAATGATGGGACCGGATGCCATGATCTTCGTTTTCTGAATGTTGAGCCTTAAGCCAACTTTTTGACTCTCCTCTTTCACCTTCATCAAGAAGCTCTTTAGTTCTTCTTCACTTTCTGTCACAAGGTTGGTGTCAAGTGCATATCTGAGGTTATTGATATTTCTCCCGGCAATCTTGATTCCAGCTTGCACTTCATCCAGCCCAGCATTTCTCATATAGTATTCTGCATATAAGTTAAATAAGCAGGGTAACAACATGCAACTTTGGTGTACTCCTTCCTGATTTGGAACCAGTCGGGTCTTCCATATCCAGTTCTAAATGTTGCTTCCTGACCTGCATATAGATTTCTCAGGCGGCAGATCAGGTGGTCTGGTATTTCCATCTCTTAAAGAACTTTCCATAGTTTGTTGTGATCCACCAACAGTCAAAGGCTTTTACATAGTCAATAAGACAGAAGTAGATATTTTTTCTGGAACTCTTTTGCTTTTTCAATGATCCAACTAATGTTAAAATATTTGAGCATTACTTTGCTAGCATGTGAGGTGAGTGCAATTGTGATGTAGTTTGAGCATTCTTTGGCATTGCCTTTCTTGGGGATTGGAATGAAAACTGACCTTTTGTAGTTCTGTGGCCACCGTTGAGTTTTCCAAACTTGCTGGCATATTGAGTGCAGCACTTTCACAGCAACATCTTTCAGTATTTGAAATAGCTCAACTGGAATTCCTTCACCTCCACTAGCGTTGTTCATAGTGATGCTTCCTAAGGCCAACTTGACTTCACATTCTAGGATGTCTGGCTCTAGGTGAGTGATCACACACCATCATGGTTATCTGGGGCATAAAGATATTTTTGTACAGTTCTTCTGTGTATCCTTGCCACCTCTTTTTAATATCTTCTGCTTCTGTTAGGTCCATACCATTTCTGTCCTTAATCATATCAATCTTTGTATGAAATATTTCCTTGGTATCTCTAATTTTCTTAAAGAGATCTCTAGCCTTTCCCATTCTATTGTTTTCCCCTATTTCTCTGCACTGATCACTGAGAAAGGCTTTCTTATCTCTCCTTGCTATTCTTTGGAACTCTGCATTCAAATGGGTATATCTTTCCTTTTCTCCTTTGCCTTTCGCTCCTCTTCATTTCTCAACTATTTGTAAGGGCTCCTCAGATGACCATTTTCCTTTTTGCATTCCTTTTTCTTGGGGATTGTCTTGACCACTGCCTGCAGTACAGTGTCACAAACCTCCATCCATAGTTCTTAAGGCACTCTGTCTATGAGACCTAATCCCTTGAATCTATTTCTCACTTCCACTGTATAATCATAAGGGATTTGATTTAGGTCAAATCTGAATGGTCTAGTGATTTTCCCTACTTTCTTCAATTTAAGTCTGAATTTTGCAATAAGGATTTCATGATCTGAGCCACAGTCAGCTCCCAGTCTTGTTTTTGCGGACTGTATAGAGCTTCTCCATCTTTGGCTGCAAAGAATATAATCAATCTGATTTCGGTATTGACCATCTGGAGATGTCCATGTGTAGTCTTCTCTTGTGTTGTTGGAAGAGGATATTTGCTATGATCCGTGCATTCTCTTGGTAAAACTGTTAGCCTTTAACCTACTTCGTTTTGTACTCCAATGCCAAATTTGCCTGTTATTCCAGATATCTCTTGACTTCCTACTTTTACATTCTAGTCCCCTATATTGAAAAGGATATCTCTTTTGAGTGTTAGCTCTAGATCTTTTAGGTCTTCATGAATTTGGAAAACTCAGCAG
This sequence comes from Bos mutus, assembly GCF_027580195.1. Classification (NCBI taxonomy): domain Eukaryota; kingdom Metazoa; phylum Chordata; class Mammalia; order Artiodactyla; family Bovidae; genus Bos; species Bos mutus. The sequence continues at coordinate 35,884,718 of NC_091643.1, forward strand.
TGGCCACAGGACTGGAAAGGGTTAGTTTTCATTCCAATCCCAAAGAAAGGCAATGCCAAAGAATGCTCAAACTACCGCACAATTGCACTCATCTCACATGCTAGTAAAGTAATTCTCAAAATTGTCCAAGCCAGGCTTCAGCAATACTTGAACTGTGAACTTCCAGATGTTCAAGCTGGTTTTTGAAAAGGCAGAGGAACCAGAGATCAAATCACCAACATCCACTGGATCATTGAAAAAGCAAGAGAGTTCCAGAAAACATCTATTTCTGCTTTATTGACTGTGCCAAAGCCTTTCACTGTGTGGATCACAATAATCTGGAAAATTATAAAAGAGATGGGAATACCAGATCATCTGACTTGTGTCTTGAGAAACCTATATGCAGGTCAGGAAACAACAGTTAGAACTGGACATGGATAACCAGACTGGTTCCAAATAGGAAAAAGAGTATGTCATTGCTGTATATTGTCACTCTGCTTATTTAACTTATAGGCAGCGTACATCATGAGAAACGCTGGCCTGGAAGAAGCACAAGATGGAATCAAGATTGCCAGGAGAAATATCAATAACCTCAGATATGCAGATGATACCACCCTTCTGGCAGAAAGTGAAGAGGAACTAAAAAGCCTCTTGATGAAAGTAAAAGAGGAGAGTGAAAAAGTTGGCTTAAAGCTCAACATTCAGAAAACGAAGATCATGGCATCTGGTCTTATTACTTCCTGGGAAATAGATGGGGAAACATGGAAACAGTGGCTGACTTTATTTTTTGGGGCTCCAAAATCATTGCATATGGTGACTTCAGCCATGAAATTAAAAGACGCTTACTCCTTGGAAGGAAAGTTATGACCAACCTAGATAGCATATTCAAAATTAGAGATATTACTTTGCCAACAAAGGTCCATCTAGTCAAGGCTATTGTTTTTCCAGTGGTCACGTATGGATGTGAGAGTTGGACTGTGAAGAAAGCTGACCACTGAAGAATTAATTCTTTTGAACTGTGGTGTTGGAGAAGACTCTTGAGAGTCCCTTGGACTGACTGCAAGGAGATCCAACCAGTCCATCCTAAAGGAGACCAGTCCTGAGTGTTCATTGGAACAACTAATGCTGAGGCTGAAACTCCAATACTTTGGCCACCTCATAGGAAGAGTTGACTCATTGGAAAAGACCCTGATGCTGGGAGGGATTGGGAGCAAAAGGAGAGGGGGATGACAGAGGATGAGATGGCTGGATGGCATCACCAACTCTAGCCCTCCAGGCTCTTCTGTTCATGGAATTCTCCAGGGAAGAATACTAGAGTGGGTTGCCATTTCCTCCTTCAGGGGATCTTCCCAACCTAGGGATCAAAATTGTATATCCTGGGTCTCCTCCACTGGCAGGCAGATACTTTACCACTGAGTCTCCTGGAAATCTCATCTTCCCTTCAGTTCAGTTCAGTCGCTCAGTCACGTCTAAGTCTTTGCCAGCCCATGGACTGCAGCATGCCAGGCCTCCCTGTCCATCACCAACCCCAGAGTTTACTCAAACTCATGTCCTTTGAGTTGGAGATGCCATCCAACCATCTCATCCTCTGTCGTCCCCTTCTCCTCCCGCCTTCAGTCTTTCCCAGCATCAGGGTCTTTTCAAATGAGTCAGTTCTTCACATCAGGTGGCCAAAGTATTGGAGTTTCAACTTCAGCATCTGTCCTTCCAATGAATAGTCAGGACTGATTTCCTTTAGGATGGGCTGGTTGGATCTCCTTGCAGTCCAAGAGACTCTCAAGAGTCTTCTCCAACACCACAGTTCAAAAGCATCAATTCTTCAGCTCTCAGCTTTCTTTTTTTTTTTTTTTTTTGCACCCTTGTCTTGTTCCTGACTTTAGAGGAAATGCTTTCAATTTTTCACCATTGAGGATAATGTTTGCTGTGGGTTTGTCATATATAGCTTTTATTATATTGAGGTATGTTCCTTCTATTCCTGCTTTCTGGAGAGTTTTTATCATAAATGGATGTTGAATTTTGTCAAAGGCTTTCTCTGCATCTATTGAGATAATCATATGGTTTTTATTTTTCATTTTGTTAATGTGGTGTATTACATTGATTGATTTGCGGATATTGAAGAATCCTTGCATCCCTAGGATAAAGCCCACTTGGTCATGGTGTATGATCTTTTTAATGTGTTGCATGGAAAAAGATTTTCCATGCAAATAGGGACCAAAAGAAAGCAGGAGTCACAATACTCGTATCAGATAAATTAGACTTTAAAACAAAGGCTGTGAAAAGAGACAAAGAAGGTCACTACATAATGATCAAAGCATCAATCCAAGAAGAAGATATAACAATTATAAATATATATGCACCCAACATGGGAGCACCGCAGTATGTAAGACAAATGCTAACAAGTATGAAAGGAGAAATTAACAATAACACAATAATAGTGGGAGACTTTAATACCCCACTCACACCTATGGATAGATCAACTAAACAGAAAATTAATAAGGAAACACAAACTTTAAACGATACAATAGACCAGTTAGACCTAATTGATAGCTATACGACATTTCATCCCAAAACAATGAATTTCACCTTTTTCTCAAGCGCACATGGAACCTTCTCCAGGATAGATCACATCCTGGGCCATAAAGCTAGCCTTGGTAAATTCAAAAAAAATAGAAATCATTCCAAGCATCTTTTCTGACTACAATGCAGTAAGATTAGATCTCAGCTTTCTTTATAGTCCAACTCTCACATTTAATACCTGACTACTGGAAAAACCATAGCTTTGACTAGATGGACTTTTGTTGGGAAAGTAATGTCTCTTCTTTTTAACATGTTGTCTAGGTTGATCATCGGAGAAGGCAATGGCAACCCACTCCAGTACTCTTGCCTGGAAAATCCCATGGATAGAGGAGCCTGGTAGGCTGCAGTCCATGGGGTCGCTGAGAGTCAGACATGACTGAGCAACTTCACTTTCACTTTTCACTTTCATGCATTGGAGAAGGAAATGGCAACCCATTCCAGTGTTCTTGCCTGGAGAATGCCAGGGATAGCGGAGCCTGGTGGGCTGCCATCTATGGGGTCACACAGAGTCGGACATGACTGAAGTGACTTAGCAGCAGCAGCAGCAGGTTGATCATAACTTTTCTTCTAATTTCATGGCTGCAGTCACCATCGGCAGTGATTTTGGAGCACCAAAAAATAAAGTGTGACACTGTTTCCACTTTTCCCCATGTATTTGCCATGAAGTGATGGGACCAGATGCCGTGATCTTAGTTTTCTGAATGTTGAGTTTTGAGCCAACTTTTTCACTCTCCTCTTTCACTTTCATCAGGAGGCTCTTTAGTTTTTCTTCACTTTCAGCCGTAAGGGTGGTGTCATCTGCATATCTGAGGTTATTGATATTTCTCCCGGCAGTCTTGATTCCAGCTTGTGCTTCATCCAGCCCAGCGTTTCTCACCTTCCCTTGATTCTACTCTGGACTTCAAACTGCTTTAAAATAATTTTTATAAACAGTGCTGCGATGAACATTGGGGTACATGTGTCTCTTTCAATTCTGGTTTCCTCAGTGTGTATGCCCAGCAGTGGGGTTGCTGGGTCATAAGGCAGTTCTATTTCCAGTTTTTTAAAGAATCTCCACACTATTCTCCATAGTGGCTGTACTAGTTTGCATTCCCATCAACAGTGTAAGAGGATTCCCTTTTATCCACACCCTCTCCAGCATTTATTGCTTGTAGACTTTTGGATCGCAGCCATTCTGACTGGCGTGAAATGGTACCTCATTGCGGTTTTGATTTGCATTTCTCTGATAATGAGTGATGTTGAGCATCTTTTCATGTGTTTGATAGCCATCTGTATATCTTCTTTGGAGAAATGTCTAGTTCTTTGGCCCGTTTTTTGATTGAGTCATTTATTTTTCTGGAATTGAGCTGCAGGAGTTGCTTGTATATTTTTGAGATTAGTTGTTTGTCAGTTGGAAGCAACTTAGATGTCCATCAGCAGATGAATGGATAAGAAAGCAGTGGTACATATACACAATGGAGTATTACTCAGCCATTAAAAAGAATACATTTGAATCAGTTCTAATGAGGTGGATGAAACTGGAGCCTATTATACAAAGTGAAGTAAGCCAGAAAGAAAAACACCAATACAGTATACTAATGCATATATATGGAATTTAGAAAAATGGTAACGACAACCTTGTATGCAAGACAGCAAAAGAGACCCAGATGTAAAGAACAGTCTTTTGGACTCTGTGGGAGAGGGAGAGGGTGGATGATTTGGGAGAATGGCATTGAAACATGTATAATATCATATATGAAAGGAATCGCCAGTCCAGGTCCGATGCTTGATCCTGGGTGCTTGAGGCTGGTGCACTGAGACAACCCAGAGGGATGGTATGGGGAGGGAGGAGGAAGGGGGTTCAGGAAGGGGAACACGTGTATTCCTGTGGCAGATTCATGTTGATGTATGGCAAAACCAATACAATAATGTAATCAACCTCCAATTAAATAAATTTATATTTAAAAAAAATAAAATAATTTTTAAAAAGCCACCCTTTCCTGTCTCTATAGACTGACTTTGTACAGATAAGGGCCCTTCACCAGTTAGTCCAGATAGAGTTTCTGGGGACCTCTCAAATCTACTTGGGATATATCATCCCTGTTCCCTTTGTAGTTGCCCAAAGAGGGTTGGCCTGTTTCTTCTCTGAAATCCGTAGTCTCTTCTCCTGGTGTCTGCCTGCAGTGCTACAGTCACTCCTGTGTTGTAACCTGAAGTGGTCCTTACCTCCTTTCTCAGCCTCCTCAACCTGGCATCCAAACCACACTTCCTTTCAGAGCTCCAAGTAAGATGTGATGAAAACTTGTCTCTGGGACCGCTCTGCCACACGATCAAGAACCTTAGATACATAGTCCCTTCTCTTCTCCTAAGGAAGAAGCTGCGAGTTGTGAATTTTCTCCTGATCACACTGTGACGTGCTGGTGATGGGAAGCTGCTGGAGTGGGTTAAAATACTGTGAATTTTCTTGCAGGCTTTGATGCACCTCTCCTTGCCTTTTTAAAAATTTTATTTATTTTTTAATGGAAGGATAATTGCTTTACAAAATTGTGTTGTTTTATGCCACACTGCAACATGAATCACCTATAGGTATATATATGCCACCCTCCCTCTTGTGCCTCCCTCCCACCTCCCACCCCATCCCACCCCTCTAGGTTGTCACAGAGCACTGGATTCGAGCTCCCTATACCATACAGCAAACTCCCCCTGGCTATTATCGCACATATGGTACTTCACGAGTTTCAGTGCTACACTCTCAGTTCATGCCTCTCTCCTTCCCCCACTGTGTCCACAAGTCTGTTCTCTATATCTGTGTCTCCATTGCTGTCCTGCAAATAGATTCATCAGTACTATCTCTCTAGATTCCATATATATGCATTGTTGTTGTTGTTCAGTCACCCAGTCCTGTCCAGTTCTTTGCGACCCCATGAACTGTGGCATGCCAGGCGTTCCCGTCACTCACCATCTCCTGAAGTTTATCCAAGTTCATGTCCTTGCATTGGTGATGCCATCCTGCCATCTCATCCCTGACACCCTCTTCTAATTCTGCTCTCAATATTTGCCACCATCAAGGGCTTTTTCAATGAGTCAGCTGTTTGCATCACATGACCAAAATCCTAGAGCTTCAGCTTCAGCATCAGTCCTTCCAATGCATATTCAGGGTTGATTTCCCTTAAGATTTACTGGTTTGATTTTTTTGCTGTCCAAGGGACTTTCAGGAGTCTTCTCCAGCACCACAGTTTGAAGGAATCGATTCTTTGGCCTTCTGCCTTCCTTGTGATCCAGCTCTCACAACCATATGTGACCACTGGAAAGACCACAGCCTTGACTATAAAGACCTTTGTCGACAGAGTAATGTCTCTGCTTTTCAACACCCTGTCTAGGTTTATCATAGCTTTCCTGCCAAAAAGCAATCGTCTTCTGGGTTTATGTTTGCAGTCATCATTCTCAGTGATTCTGGAACCCAAAAAGAGGAAATCTGTCACTACTTCCAACTTTTCCCCTTCTATTTGTAATGAAGTAATGGAGCCAGATGCCATGATCTTAGCTTTTTTTTTAATATTTGGTGTTAAGCTGGCTCTATCACTGTCCTCCTTCACCCTCCTCAGGAGGCTCTTTATTTTCTCTTCACTTTCTGTTATTAGAATGGTGCCATTCACATATCTGAGGTTGTTGATATTTCTCCCACCTTTCTTGATTCTTGTAACTCAACCAGCCTGGCATTTCTCAACATGTGCTCAGCATATAGGTTAAACAAACAGGGTGGCAATAGACAGCCCTGTTGTGTGTGTGTGTGTATATATATATATATATATATGCTTTAGTATACAGTATTTTTCTCTTTTTGATTTATGTAACACTGTATAATAGGCTATAGGTTCATCCACCTCATTAGAACTGGCTCAAATGAATTCTTTTTAATAGTTATCATTCCATTGTATATATATATATATATATATATACCACAACTTCTTTATCCATTCATCTGTCGATGTCAAGGCTGTATATTGTCATCTTGCTTGTTTAACTTGTATGCAGTGTTCATCATGTAAAGTGCCAGACTGGATGAAGCAAAAGCTGGAATCAAGATTGTAGGGAGAAATAACAATAGCCTCAGATATGCAGACAACGACACCACCCTTATGGCAGAAAGAGAAGAGGAACTAAAGAGCCTCTTGGTGAAAGTGAAAGAGGAGAGTGAAAAGCTGGCTTAAAAATCAGGCATTCAAAAAACTAACATTACAGCATCCAATCCCATCGCTTCATGGCAAATAGATGGGGAAACAATGAAAAGAATGACAGACTTTATTTTCTTGGGATCCAAAGTCACTGCTGATGGTGACTGCAGCCATGAAATTATGACACTTACTCCTTGAAAGAAAAGGACCAACTTAGACAACATATTTAAAAGTAGAGATCATGGAGAGAGTCACTGATGTGGTAAACTTCCCTATGGTATTATTTAAGAAACTGCCACAGCCACCCCAACCATCAGCAACCACCACCCTGATCCGTCAGCAGCCATCAACACTGAGGCAAGACTCCATCAGCAGAAAGACCACAACTCTTTGGAGACTCAGATGACAGTTAGTGTTTTTAGAAACAAAGTATTTTTAAATTAAAGTTTGTACATTGTTTTTTAAGCATAATGCTATTGCACACTTAATATGCTACAGTATAAAGGAAACAATTTTATATGCAGTGGGAAACTAAAACATTTGTGCAACTCTCAGAGAAGGAAATGGCAACCTACTCTAGTATACTTGCCTGGAAAAGTCCATGGACAGAGGAGCCTGGTGGGATTACAGTTCATGGGATTACATGACTGAGCATGCATACATGAGGGTGGAGGGAGATGGGTTGGTAGCAATAAACTGGTAGAACTAAAAAAAAAAAAAAAAAGTAGAGAGATTACTTTATTGACAAAGATCCATATAGTCAAAGCTATGGTTTTTCCAGTAGTCATATTTGAATATGATAGTTGGACCGTAAAGAAAGAATGCCAAATAAGCAATGCTTTTGAAGTGTGGAGAAGACAAGAGTCCCTTGGACAGCAAGGAGACCCAATCACTCCATCCTAAAGGAAATCAGTCTTGAGTGTTAATTGGAAGCACTGATGCTGAAGCTGAAACTCCAACACTTTGGCCACCTGATGTGAAGAACTGAATCATTTGTTAAGACCCTGATGCTGGGAAAGAGTGAAGGCAGGAGGAGAAAGAGATAACAGAGGATGAGATGGTTGAATGGCATCACCGACTCAATGGACATGGGTTTGTGTGGACTCCAGGAGTTGGTGATGGACAGGGAGGCCTGGCATCCTGCGGTTCATAGGGTGGCAAAGAGTCGGACACGACTGAGAAACTGAACTGAACTGAATCTTTTCAATGCATTCTAGAGTCCTCAGAGTAATGGGAGATAATAATACATAAGAGACATGTTTTGATAAGAATACATGAGAGACTACAATAATGTCATCTGCATATTGTTGTTAAATTCATGATTCTGTGAGCAGTGAAAAATATTTTCTGTATATTCCAGCAGAAAAGTATTTAATCTAAGAGTTCAGTTCAGTTCAGTTCAGTCACTCAGTCATGTCCGACTCTTTGCAACCCCATGGACTGCAGCATGCCAGGCTTCCCTGTCTATCACCAACTCCCGGAATTACCCAAACTCACACCCATAGAGGCCTGACGCGAACAGGCCATATCATCCTCTGTCGCCCCTTCGCCTCCTGCCCCCAATCCCTCCCAGAATAAGGGTCTTTTCCAATGAATCAACTCTTCGCATGAGGTGGCCAAAGCATTAGAGTTTCAGCTTCAGCATCAGTCGTTCCAGTTAACTCCCAGGACTGATATCCTTTAGGATGGACTGGTTGGATCTCCTTGCAGTCCAGGGGACTCTCAAGAGTCTTCTCCAATGCCACAGTTCAAAAGCATCAAGTCTTCAGTGCTCAGCTTTCTTCACAGTCCACGTCTCACATCCATACATGACCACTGGAAAAACTATAACCTTGACTAGACGGACCTTTGTTGGCAAAGTAATGTCTCTTCTTTTCAATATGCTATCTAGGTTGGTCATAACTTTCCTTCCAAGGAGTAAGCATCTTTTAATTTCATGGTTGCAATCACCATCTGCAGTGATTTTGGAGCACCCAAAAATAAAGTCTGACACTGTTTCCACTGTTTCCCCATCTATTTCCCATGAAGTGATGGGACAGATGCCATGATCTTAGTTTTCTGAATGTTGAGCTTTAAGCCAACTTTTTCACTCTCCTCTTTCACTTCATCAAGAGGCTTTTGAGTTCCTCTTCACTTTCTGCCATAAGGGTGGTGTCATCTGCATATCTGAGGTTATTGATATTTCTCCTGGCAATCTTGATTCCATCTTGTGCTTCATCCAGCCCAGAGTTTCTCATGATGTACTCTGCATATAAGTTAAATAAGCAGGGAGACAATATACAGCCTTGATGTCCTCCTTTTCCTATTTGGAACCAGTCTGTTATTCTATGTCCAGTTCTAACTGTTGCTTCCTGACCTACATACAGGTTTCTCAAGAGGCAGGTCAGGTGGTCTGGTATTGCCATCTCTTTCAGAATTTTCCACAATTTATTGTGGTCCACACAGTCAAAGGCTTTGGCATAGTCAATAAAACAGAAATAGGATGTTTTTCTGGAACTCTCTTGCTTTTTTGATGATCCAGCGGATGTCGGCAATTTGATCTCTGGTTCCTCTGCCTTTTCAAAAACCAGCTTGAACATCTGGAAGTTCATGGTTCACATATTGCTGAGTTAGGTGATTATAAATTACGGGGTTTTAAAACCACCTTTCTGAGTGATCTAGAGTCACGTGGTCACAGCTATTAATGGATTCCTGAGTTCTAAGCTACATCTTCATAGGAGAGATGACAAATATTTTTCCACCTTCACTATATCTGAAACCACTTTTCCATTTCCAAGAAGTCTGACAGCACTTCACAGCAACACTGGCCAGCTTCTAATCTCCCATATCTCCAAAAATAAGAAAACATTTCCAGTCACGTGTACCCCCCAAATGCCATTTAGTGTTTCCAGTTGAAAAAATTCACTCACAGACTCTTAACCACAAGAAACTCCTGAAGTTTTCATTTGTGTGAAAAATAGAGCCTGAGTGCCAATTGTCCACAAACACCACAGCCCACCCTTTGGGTTGCTTAGTATTGAAATATATCCTTCCACTCATAAATTTGAAAATAATGTGCTTATAACAATATAGTGAAAAATTCCTCTTACATAATACAATTCCACTCTTCTCACCAAAAGGAAGTATTTGACAACCAAATTATTCTCTTCTCTTGATGTCCCTTTCTCTAAACTAGATTAGTTTAGTCATAATCCAATCCAATCCAATCTTGAATTACATCTCATATAGTAAATAGAAAGTTGACTAATAGCTTAAAGTAGCAGAGACTGTTCGTGTTCTGCTTATACCTCAGAAGTAGACAACTGTAGTGAGAGTTTCTCTAATTTAATGAGATGAAAAAGAAAAACTGGATAAACTTTTTTTTGAAAAACAAAACAAAACAACTCTTTTTTGAACTCATCACATAGTTGAAATCACAAGTCAACCAGACTTGTGCTGTGGCAAGCCAACTCAAAATGATGGGATAAAGGCCTGGACACACCTATGCTGGGAATATGCAGTGGTTTGGAGAATCCACTGACTATTTTTAGTATTTTGCTAAAAACTGCATGTAGATAAGCAAGTGGTTCACAATCCCTGGAAGTCACAGATATAAATGGATTTTCAACCCACTCACAAGCTGTTCTTCACAGATCTACACTGGACTTCATGGCAATAAGATAGACATGAATATACAAAGAGAAGTTATATCGATTACCTTGTTTTCAGTCACCCAACAGGTAATTATGTTACAAGAATTGTAAATGATGATGACCCAGCAGGTCATAAAACAGACACAGCCCTACTATTCTTAGTAAACAAACAAACAAATATAAATAGTAAACAAATATAAATAGTAAACAAATGATAACATTAAAAGTAAAGTCAGCTTTAAACTGATGCTATTCATCCCGTGATTATGAGAAAGCTATTGAAGCCAAGTATGGAAGTTTAAAACATACAGTGAATGCTGAATGAGGATATAATAAATGTCTTATGTTTTATGAATTAACAAAGATTAAGATGTGATTTATAAAATTTCATTAAAATATGTATTTATATATAATTTTAAGTAACTGTAAAATAGTCATTCTTTTTTTAATGTAGCATTAAAGTAGACTTCTTTAGGTAGATACTTGACTGAAAATAAATGTTTTTCTTTCTCTTTCTTGATTATATATACAAACACAAACACTTTCTTTCATTTCAATCCCTTTCCCTTTTCCTTTCCTTCGTATATTAATTACATTTTATTACTGAAGAGTTTTAGCATCATTAACATTCATATCATCTTATGGAAACTGTAACCTGAAATGTAGCCTATTTATAATTCATTTCATTTCTGAGAACAATTCATTTGTCCTCTGTCAGATATATAATTAAGAAATGCTTACTGTGAATGCCAGTACAATTTTAGGAGGCCCATTGTTTGCTGAGTGGTGGACTGATTAACTCTGCAAATCATGTTCCATCTCAGGCATTCTATAGCTGATAGACTCAATCTATATGTATAAATATAAAACAGGTAGACCATATCAAATTTAATTACACACTATTTTACAATTGGAATGGAGTTACAAAGAAAGCAATATAAAGTATTATTATAGTTATTTATTTGCTTTGAAATATTGAGACCAGCATTAATATCTTCAGGTAATCAGTTTATCAAGGGTTCTATGTGAAAATAAGAAAGTAAAATAATTTATTGAGTTAAATACATAATTAACCTCAGAAGCAGTACCTAATCTTTCAAATCAACTCCAGAATATATTTAAAAATATTTTACTTCACTATTTTATGTTTAAAGATCTTTCAGATTAGAGATCAAAATTTAGCATTTAGTCCTGTAATCTTCATTTGTTCCAGGTCTGTATTTGATACTATGATAAAAATGAATGATATTAATTAAAAAGTGGCTTAAAAAATCAAAACGTGTAAAACCCCACTTGAGTTTAATTATATGATGTATAGCTTTTCTGGGAATAGGGATGTTGTAGTAAAAGAGAAGAGATCCAAATGATATCAATTACAAAGATAAAAGTATAAATGAAAAAGTTTTCAGTGTTTCATATGTAATCTCCATGACAACGAGCCCTAGTAGGTTTTGTTCATCATTTCATCCCCAAGTGTTTGTATGAAATTTGCTCAATAATTATTTTGCAATGAAAGGGTAATGAAAAAATATAAATATTTATAGCCATGTCAATTTTTTTTTCTGCCTTATGAGGTATGCCATTTCTACTTTGAGAGGAAAGGACAGAAAACGGGGAAAACAAATACCAAAACCCAGTATGTCCCTTTGCAAATATTTTTCTCATTCAGTATTCACATCGACATTGTGTAGAAGTTGTTGCCTTTATTTTCCCAAAAAATGAGGCAAATAGCATTGAAACAATGTAACCAAGATTGCACAGTTGGAAAAGCAATAACTTTGAAGGTGTTTGCCAGGGGAATTTGTTCCATTCTCTTTTAGAACTTAAGCCAAGGCTACATTCACAGAATTTGCAAGTAGGACATAGTCAACTTGGTCATCCTAGCCATTCCAGTTGTCTACAACTGCAGCTGAGTTAAGTATACAGGTTTTAACAGGCATCTGTTAATGAGAAAATTCAGTTCATATGATTAAAGCTTTAATCATGTGTATTTAATTATATATATGGATATATTGTATTAATCTCAAAGAGCTGAGTTTATGATCTCTGTCCCTAACTGCCTAGAATTCTTCAGTTCAGTTCAGTCACTCAGTTGTGTCCGACTTTTGTGACCCCAAGGACAGCAGCATGCCAAGCTTCCCTGTCCATCACCAACTCCTGGAGCTTGCTCAAACTCATGTCCAATGAGTCGGTGATGCCATCCAACCATCTCATCCTCTGTCTTCCCCTTCTCCTCCCACCTTCAATCTTTCCCAGCATCAGGGTCTTTTCAAATGAGTCAGCTCTTCACATCAGGTGGCCAAAGTTTTAGAGTTTCAGGTTCAGCATCAGTCCTTCCAATGAACATTCAGGACTGATTTCCTTTAGGATGGACTGGTTGGATCTCCTTGCAGTCCAAGAGACTCTCAAGAGTCTTCTCCAACACCACAATTTAAAAGCATCAATTCTTTAGCACTCAGCTTTCTTTATAGTCCAACCCTCTCATCCATACATGACTACTGGAAAAGCCATAGGTTTGACTAGATGGACTTTTGTTGGCAAAGTAATGTCTCTGTTTTTTAGTATGCTGTTTAGGTTGGTCATAGCTTTTCTTCCAAAGAGCAGGTTTCTTTTAATTTCATAGCTGCAGTCACCATTGGCAGTGATTTTGGAGCCCCCAAAAATAAAATCTCTCACTGTTTCCATTATTTCTCCATCTATTTGCCATGAAGTGATGGGACCAGATGCCATGATGTTAGTTTTCTGAATGTTAAGCTTTAAGCCATCTTTTTCACTCTCCTCTTTCACTTTCATCAAGAGGCTTTTTAGTTCCTCTTCACTTTCTGCCATAAGTGTGGTGTCATCTGCCTACTGAGGTTATTGATATTTCTCCTGGCAATTTTGATTCCAGCTTATGTTTCATCCAGCACAACATTTAGCATGATGTTCTCTGCATATAAGTTAAGAAGGGTGACAATAACCGTGATGTACTCCTTTCCTGATTTGGAACCAGTTTTTTGTTCTATGTCCAGTTCTAACTGTTGCTTCTTGACCTGCATACAGATTTCTCAAAATTCTTAAGTTCTAGCAAGAATCACATAACACAAGTTTTTAAGAAATTAAAACCATGAGATATACTCTAGTAAATTCATTCACTTAATTCCCAGCAAAGACCTCTAGTGTGATTTTTTTTTTTTCCATCACTGTAGCTAAAGAAGAAAGATTAAAAGAAAAACTTTACTGTGAAAATTGAAGATTCACTGGTAACCTGTTCTCTCCCTTTCTTTGTCAATTGGATCCTGATATGATCCTTTAAGAGACTTCTCAGGTGGCACAGTGGCAAAGAACCTGCCTGCAAAGCAGGAGATTCAGGCTCGATCCCTGAGTGGAGAAGATCCCCTGGAGAAGGAAATGGCAATGCACTCCAGTATTCTTGCCAGGGAAATCCCAAGGACCGAGGAGCATGGCGGGCTTCAGTCCATGGGGTCGCAAAGAGTCAGACATGACTGAGTGACTGAGCGTGCATGCATGCATGATTCCTGAAAATACCTGAGAGTAAAAGAATTCCCTCCTAGTTAGAAGAAAACAGTAGTTTCTAAAGCTTTTTACTTCAAATTCCTTTAGCCCTTTTCTGGAAAGTACCACCCCATAGTACAGAGAAGATACATTGCTCTTCTCATGACCAATGCATGAGAATACACAGTTCTCTGGTCAGTTTTTACCTTTCCATCACATTCTAGGTAAAAGACTGGCCTACAGACTGAAAAGATGCATCATTTTATAATCCTTATTTGGTGCAGCTCAAATGATGTTTGTGTAATCTTCCATGAAGATTATATCTTCTTTGATTATAATCAAGTCATTGAAACTAGTCAACGCACTGAATCCTTCAATCCAGATAATCCATGAAGTAAACTTTGCATGTGTAGTTAATTTTATCTTGATATTATAGATATAAATCTGAGACGCTTGTATTTCAATATATAATGCTGGGAATTCCATTTCATCAAAAGGGAACATCACCAGTGATAATAAATATAGGTGTTCTATCCTTAGGTAACATTTTAGAAATAACTGAGATGACATTAAATATATACAGGAAAGTGATGTAGCAAGATTACTAAATTGGCCCATTTCAAAACTAAAATAATTGCTTCCCTAGTTAGTTTTACACTTAGATTTGCTTGGTTTGGGAAATACCATTTTAAAATAATTATGTTAATAGCAATAATGCTGCTGCTGCTGCTAAGTCGCTTCAGTCGTGTCCAACTCTGTGCGACTCCATAGACGGCAGCCCACCAGGCTCCGCCGTCCCTGGGATTCTCCAGGCAAGAACACTGGAGTGGGCTGCCATTTCCTTCTCCAATGCAGGAAAGTGAAAAGTGAAAGTGAAGTTGCTCAGTAGTGTCCGACTCTTCGTGACCCCATGGACTGCAGCCCACCAGGCCCCTCCGTCCATGGGATTTTCCAGGCAAGAGTACTGGAGTGGGGTGCCATTGCCTTCCCGAATAGCAATAATAATAGCTCTCAAATACTAAGGACTTACAGCTCAACTGGAAAAGAATCTGCCTGCAATGTAGGAGACCCTGGTTCAATGCCTGGGTCAGGAAGATCTGCTGGACCAGAAACAGGCTACCCACTCCAGTATTCTTGGGCTTCCCTGGTAAGATCCCCTGGAGAAGGGAATGGCTACCCACTCCAGTACTCTGGCCTGGAGAATTCCATGCACTGTGTAGTCCATGGGGTCGCAAAGAGTTGGACAGAACTGAGCGACTTTCATTTTACTCTGTGTAAGACTCTGTGCGTGGAGCTTCTAGTTTACTGTTACAGCTAATCCTTAGAACAATTACTTTTACTATGTATTATAGTTTCCATTCTATAGCCAAAGAAACTGAAGAACAACAACAAAAACAATGTCACATAACTGGCTTAATATAACTGATTTAGTAAATGGTAGAGTCAAAAATTGATTTATTTTCTTGATTGATTCACTATTATCAACTCTTGCATATATGCTATAGTTGAAATTATCTTCAATGTGATATTATACTTGAATAAAATTTTTGAAAATTCTAACTCCTAATTTAAGAAATATTTTATTGAAAATATTTAGAAATGAAATATGTTTATTAGACTTTATATTGACTTTAAACACCAAAGCCCTCTATTATAAGTGATGCCAAATAATTTTAATGTAGATAAATTAATATACAAATATATTTTCACATAATACCTATCATAATTATTTTAATTGGTAAATTCTATTATCCTAGTACACATTACTTTCTACTATTTAAAAAAAATTGAATAAGTGTGTTTTTTTCTATCTGCTTTGTTGTTCAGTCACTCAGTCATGTCCAACACTTTGTGACCCCAGAGACTGCAGCATGCCAGGCTTTCCCTGTCCTTCATTCTCTGCTAGAGTTTGCTCAAACTCTATTTTTAATAATATCATCATTATTCACTTAATTGAAGATGTTTAGACAGATTTTGTTTAGCTTAGGTAATACAATTATCTAATATTTTCTGTCTAGTAAAGTTTTATGCCTATTAGTAAACTAAAATGAATCATAAACTAAAATGTTTTATCCATCTATTTAAATGTATCCATTTATATTAACTGAAAATTATAAATCTATCACTACTATAAATATACTATGTAAGTAGAAATAAATGCACATATATGAATGTGTATTATATATAAATGTACAGTAGTCTCCCCTTATTTGACGTTTAGTTTTCCACAGGTTCGGTTACTATGGCTGGAAAATTTTAAATGGATAATTACAAAACAAACAGTTCATAAATTTAAAATTGCACCCCCTCCTAGGTAGAATGATGAACTCTCATGACATCAACTCCATCCTACCCTGGACTAAGCCAGAGTGACCTCGCTGTAGGAGCGGCACACCCGTTGGTCACGAGGCAGCCATGCTGAGTACCAGACTTCCCGTCAAGGTACTGCAGTCAGCATTCAAATGACCCTTAATTTAATTAATAGTAACCCCTAAATACAAGAGGAGTGATACTGGCAATTCGGACATGAACAGCGAAACCATGAAGTGCTTCCTTTATGTGAAAATGTGAAAGTTCTTGATTTAATAAGGAAAGGACAAAAAGTGTATGCTGAAGTTTCCAAGATCTAAGGTAAGAACAAACCTTCTGTTATTTAAACAGTGATGAGGAAAAAAGGAATTTGTGCTAGTTTTGCTACTGCACTTCAAACTGCAAAAGTTTCTACCACAGTGCGTATGACTGGGTGGTTTGGTGGTTTAGTCACTAAGTCCTGTCTGACTCTTGCGACCCCATGGTCTGTAGCCTGCCAGGCTCCTCTGTCCGTAGGATTCTCCAGGCAAGAATTTTGGAGTGAGTTGCATATGATCCTTCTCCGTGCATATGATTAGTGCTTATTAAGACAGAAAAGAAATTAGATTTGTACAATATTTTGACAGAGAGAACAGATTCACATAACTTTTGTTACCATATGTGGTTAGAATTTTTCTATTTTTTAGGATGCTGCTGCTGCTGCTGTCGCTTCAGTCGTGTCTGACTCTGTGCGACCCCATAGACGGCAGCCCACCAGGTTCCCCTGTCCCTGGGATTCTCCAGGCAAGAACACTGGAGTGGGTTGCCATTTCCTTCTCCAATGCATGAAAGTGAAAAGTGAAAGGGAAGTCGCTCAGTCGTGATTAATCTCTTACTGGGCCTAGAACTGGACATGGAACAACAGACTGGTTCCAAATAGGAAAACGAGTTCGTCAAGGCTGTATATTGTCACCCTGCTTATTTAACTTATATGCAGAGTACATCATGAAAAACGCTGGACTGGAAGAAACACAAACTGGAATCAAGATTGCCGGGAGAAATATCAATAACCTCAGATATGCAGATGACACCACCCTTATGGCAGAAAGTGAAGAGGAACTAAAAAGCCTCTTGATGAAAGTGAAAGTGGAGAGTGAAAAAGTTGGCTTAAAGCTCAACATTCAGAAAACGAAGATCATGGCATCCGGTCCCATCACTTCATGGGGAATGGATGGGGAAACAGTGGAAACAGTGTCAGACTTTATTTTTCTGGGCTCCAGAATCACTACAGATGGTGACTGCAGCCATGAAATTAAAAGACGCTTACTCCTTGGAAGGAAAGTTATGACCAACCTAGATAGCATATTGAAAAGCAGAGACATTACTTTGCCAACAAAGGTTCGTCTAGTCAAGGCTATGGTTTTTCCTGTGGTCATGTATGGATGTGAAAAATGGACTGTGAAGAAGGCTGAGCCCTGAAGAATTGATGCTTTTGAACTGTGTTGTTGGAGAAGACTCTGGAGGGTCCCTTGGACTGCAAGGAGATCCAAGCAGTCCATTGTGAAGGAGATCAGCCCTGGGATTTCTTTGGAAGGAATGATGCTAAAGCTGAAACTCCAGTCCATTGGCCACCTCATGCGAAGAGTTGACTCATTGGAAAAGACTCTGATGCTGGGAGGGATTTGGGGGCAGGAGGAGAAGGGGACGACAGAGGATGAGATGGCTGGATGGCATCACTGACTCGATGGACATGGGTCTGGGTGAACTCCAGGAGTTGGTGATGGACAGGGAGGCCTGGTGTGCTGCGATTCATGGGGTCGCAAAGAGTCGGACACAACTGAGCGACTGATCTGATCTGATCTGATTACATAATCTACTGACTTTATTCAAACTTCATCAAGTAACCCAACAATATTCATGATAGCAAAACAAATCTAACATCATGCATTACATTCAGTTATCATGTATCACATGTCTCTTTAATCTGGCAAATTTGCTCGATGGTATGTTTATATCTCATGACTCTGTTTTCTAGGAGCGCAGGCCAGTCCATATTCTCTCTGTGAAATACTGCCCCGTGATTGCATTCAGGTATGTGCTTTTGGCAGGAATACCTCAGAAGTGATTCTGCATCCTCAGTGATTTATAACTGGACACAGATGTTAGCCCTGTTACTATTAGTCCTTAATCCTGTTACTATTCCTGTTTACTTTAATACTTTGGTTCAGACTGTGTCTATCGACTTTTTGCACAGCCTTTCACTGTTTTAACCCTTTTCTATTTAATAGTTATTGTGAAGAGATGTGTAGAGACAAAGTATCTTGTTGCTCTTCCAATGTCTACCTACTGGTTTAGCATCCATTGTTGTCTCTTGCCTAAATCTATTATTGCGATGGAAAATTCCATCTGTACTTGGAAATTCTGGACTTTCTATATTGTTGCAAAGGTCTAGCTATATATTCATGTGTCAGTACCACACTGCTTTAATTATAGAGGCTTCATAGTGTATTTTATTTGGAGAAGGAAATGGCAACCCATTCCAGTGTTCTTGCCTGGAGAATCCCAGAGACAGGGGAGCCTGGTGGGCTGCCGTCTATGGGGTCGCACAGAGTCGGACACGACTGAAGCGACTTAGCAGTAGCAGCAACAGTGTATTTTATTATCTGATATTGGAGCCAATTGAATTGATTTTGTTTAAGTGTGTGTGTGTGTGTGGTGTAGTGTGTTTTCTTGGTCATTCTTTAATGTTTAGATATTCATATGAATTTTTACATCAGATTCTAGTGCCAATAAAATACATATTAATGTTTAATTTATGAATTAATTTAGGGAATCTGAGTCCTCTATTGAATGATCATATCTAATAATAAGAAATATCTTCCTACTACTTTTGTTGTTGTTGTTCAGTCACTCAGTCATGTCTGACTCTTTGCGACCCCATGGGCTGCAGCATGCCAAGCTTCCCTGTCCATCACCATCTCCTAGAGCTTGCTCAAACTCACGTCCATTGAGTTGGTGATACCATCCAACCATCTCATCCTCGGTCGTCCCCTTCTCCTCCTGCCTTCAATCTTTCTCAGCATCGGGGTCTTTTCTAATGAATCAGCTCTTCCTAATACTTTATTTTAATGTCATTCAAAAGTGTTTTAAAAGTTTACTCATACAGTAAAAATTTTGCACGTTTTCTGTTAAATTCCCTTTTAGTTTCTTTTCTTCCTTTCTGATACTAATTTTTTCTCTCGTTGTATCTACTATTATTTATGTATATGGAAAATGTTGATTTCCTATTAAGAGGGACAAAACTTACAAAACCCCTATATTTAAAATTATAATCTTGAACTGAAGTTTGTTCACTGAATTTTTTAGCTTTTTAAGTATTGTTTGAGCATTTCAGCTAACTCTAACATGTAAAAAGGTTTAGTTTTCACCACTTTCTATCTATGCAAAGAACATTTGTAGACATGACTATTTCAGATTGTTTTCTAAAAATGTATGTGTTTTTTCTTGATTGTGCCTCATAAATTGCAAGAACGTAGAGTGAAGCAGCATGCTGCACTTGTTGTTTCTTCTGAGCTCGGGTGTCCTTGCAGCTTCATCACGCGTGAATACCCTCTTGTTAGAGCCTCCTCTGTACTGAAGTGTTTTAGTTGGGCACTACTTGGGATATTGACTTCCACTTGGGCTGTTCTTATAGTTTACTGAATCCTTTTCTTGTGTGAGTTAATTTTGTCATTGTGTATCTGGGATTTTCCAGATACCTGAATGGACCATCTACACTTAGAGATCATTTTATTGCATGTCATCTATCTGCTATTCTAATCAGTTTTCCTATTTAACTGAATAGTACTGGAGATAATGGACACCTTACTTGTTTCTGCTGTTAGTGACAATGCCCTAGGTTTCTCCCCAAAAGTAAGTTAGCGTATTTAGGATTAAGATACACTGCATATAATCATAGAAGAAAATAGTTATTTCTCATTCTCTTGTGCTTTGTTTTTTTGTAAAAAAGAAGTGAATATTGAAGTTCCTCAAAAGGTTTTTCAGCATCTATGGAGATATTTATATGATTTTTTTCCTTAAGTATTAACATAGTATATTACATTATACAGTAACATTACATAAACATATTTACTAATACTGAAACACCTGAATTCTTGAATAATTTTATTTGATCTTAATATATCATTTTCTTACTGTGATACTCAGATCAGATCAGATCAGATAAGTCGCTCAGTCCTGTCTGACTCTGCAATCCCATGAATCACAGCACGCCAGGCCTCCCTGTCCATCACCAACTCCCAGAGCTCACCCAGACTCACGTCCATCGAGTCAGTGATGCCATCCAGCCATCTCATCCTCTGTCGTCCCCTTCTCCTCTTGCCCCCAGTCCCTCCCAGCATCAGAGTCTTTTCCAATGAGTCAACTCTTTGCATGAGGTGGCCAAAGTACTGGAGTTTCAGCTTTAGCATCATTCCTTCCAAAGAAATCCCAGGGCTGATCTCCTTCAGAATGGACTGATTGGATCTCCTTGCAGTCCAAAGGACTCTCAAGAGTCTTCTCCAACACCACAGTTCAAAAGCATCAATTCTTCAGTGCTCAGCCTTCTTCACAGTCCAACTCTCACATCCATACATGACCACAGGAAAAACCATAGCCTTGACTAGACGAACCTTTGTTAGCAAAGTAATGTCTCTGCTTTTCAATATGCTATCTAGGTTGGTCATAACTTTCCTTCCAAGGAGTAAGCGTCTTTTAATTTCATGGCTGCAGTCACCATCTGCAGTGATTTTGGAGCCCAGAAAATTAAAGTCTGACACTGTTTCCATGGTTTCCCCATCTATTTCCCATGAAGTGATGGGACCGGATGCCATGATCTTCATTCTGAATGTTAAGCTTTAAGCCCACTTTTTCACTCTCCACTTTCACTTTCATCAAAAGGCTTTTGAGTTCCTCTTCACTTTCTGCCATAAGGGTGGTGTCATCTGCATATCTGAGGTTATTGATATTTCTCCCGGCAATCTTGATTCCAGCTTGTGTTTCTTCCAGTTCAGCATTTCTCATGATGCAGTCTGCATATAAGTTAAATAAGCAGGGTGACAATATACGGCCTTGACGAACTCCTTTTCCTATTTGAAACCAGTCTGTTGTTCCATGTCCAGTTCTAACTGTTGCTTCCTGACCTGCATACAAATTTCTCAAGAGGCAGATCAGGTGGTCTGGTATTCCCATCTCTTTCAGAATTTTCCAGTTTACTGTATTCCACACAGTCAAAGGCTTTGGCATGGTCAATAAAACAGAAATAGATGTTTTTCTGGAACTCTCTTGCTTTTTCCATGATCCAGTGGATGTTGGCAATTTGATCTCTGATTCCTCTGCCTTTTCTAAAACCACCTTGAACATCGGTGATACGAGATTCTATTTATTTTTGTTCGGTATGTACTTTTAGTTACTGTATAATTTTTGTTACCATATTTGTAAATGATATTAATATATATTTTCCTCTTTTGCACAGTCTTTTCAGGTTTAGGTATCAATGTTATAGTTAGAAATAATTCATGATACTTTCAGACAATTTGGCCTTTGAGATTGGACAGATTCTTTTGTGATAACACCTTGCCCTTTTGGTCTTTCCTGAGGTACTTTTTTAACAACATTCTTAATATCTCCATGGAAAATTTACAAGTTAAAATTTTTTATCTTTAATGTGGTTGTTTTAGAAAATTGAATTTCACTAGGATATTCTCCAATTTATTTGCAAAAAATGAGCTCATAGTTTTTGCAGATTAATTTTATTTCAAAGGTCTTTTTCTCTTAATCTTAATTATGTTCTTGTGTATTTTCTCTTTTTTTCCTATAGTTGCATTTGTAAGCACTATATTTATTTGTTAATCAGGACTATGCACACATCTGATGAAAAGGACCCATGACCATCCAAATTTCTTGAACTTTAAGGTGAATAAAGTGAATAGCTGGGACTTTAGTAATGATTCCCTTGAAGAAGGAGTGAGTGTTTTATACATCTAGGATAGGGTATGTGCAGATATTTGGTGGCCAAAGTGATGCACTGTGTTAGGAATTGATAACTATGCTAAAATATTCGTTTATTGTCTCTGTCTTTAGTCTTGTATTAATATAAAAGTGGAAGTGTCAGTGTTTGATGTCAACATGTCACCACATAAAAGAAAGACTACATTACTAAGTTCCCTTATAACAGAACTTAGCTAATGGTTGATGGTGAGTTATATGTGCAGATTCTAGGAGGGGCCCACAAAGAAGGGAAGAGGTTTCTGTATCTTTTCTCCTGTACTTTCTATCTTCATATTGGCTAGACTTTGGATATTGTGCCTGGAGCAACCATTTTTGGCTCTGAAGATGATCTTGTGAATGGAATTTATGCATTAGGAAAAACTAAAGATGAAAATGTCTAGTTCTTTGGTGTAATATATACCACAGCATTCATTGAGAAATGAATGCATGTCATCTTTTTGTTTTGGGCTATTTTGAACTTTAATAATGAAACTATGGAGTGAATATTATTTTGAATCTAGTTGCTCAAAATATGCATACATTTGTAGTATATAGCAATAATTTGGTCTTTTTAATATTTATAACTAGTTCATTTTATGACTTCACCATAACTTATTTAGCTATATTATTGATGAGTATTTGCTCTGTATCTACATTGAAATTAATGCTATTAAGATATTATTATATTTCTGTTTGGTAACTGCATATATGTTTGTGTGTGTGTCTTTTGCACTTAACTGAATAACATGTTTATATTTAGTATTAATACGACTTCCAGTTTACTGCTAAAATTCATCAATTTATTATTTCTTGAAATATTAGTCAAGTTAATTTTAAAGTTCATGCCTGAAAATTCCAATATCTAGAACTTCTGTGTATCGTCCTCCATTGCTTGTCTTTCTTCCTAGTTTCAACTTACTTACAGTATTCCCATAGTCATTTTGCATTACTTTATTTTTAATGACAGTTCTCCTAAGTGAAAAATTCTAAATAATTCAAAGCTTCAGTGATGTCATTTTCTATCTAAAAGGATTAACTTTTGCCTCTGGTTAACAGTTTGCAAGGAAGAGTTATCTTAATCCAATCAGATATTGAATGTATTTGAAGCTTGGTTTCATTTATTTTAAAGCCTTCTTTATTTATAGCTTGCTCTTGCTCTTATGCCAGAACTTTTGAATCTTCAAAGAAAGCCTGGAGTATTTACAATGTCTCCTTTCTGCACTTGCCCCTTACACTAGGTTTGTCTTTTTTTTTTTTTTTTTTTTTCTTTCCAGCACTTTGAACCTCCTAAGTGTTCTGTTCTCATAGTTATTGCTTCCAAATCAATAAAAGTCATTCCACACATTGAACTCTTATTTTTTGGCTTTAATTCTCATTAGCATCTTGCCACTACAAGTCCATGAGAGCTCTCCAGTGCTTCCAAACAAATTTATTTTTGTTCCCACTTTTAAAGTTTTTCTAAGCTAGTCCACCATTTCTGAAAGTGAAATCTGCACCTACAGTCGCCTGTAAGCCAGTGTTATTTGGGTTTCACTTTGCAATTAAGATAAACATAATACAGATAGTGTGAGCCTGATAATAAAGCTTTAGAACAAATTACTTGGCAAATAACTATCCTTATGTTGATAAAGAATGCTGATTTGCCTACATATTAGAGGCTGAATTTCTCATTTTTGGACACCATGTATGTTGTGACCTGACATCCATATGAAAACTGGGTGTTTTATCCAGAAGCACTTTATTATCACTTGGAATTAGACTGAAGTGGTCCCTAAAACCCACTTCCTGTGGATCTTAATATTTCCATGTGAAGCATGACATATAACTGTAAAGTTTTGTTTGAAATGAGTCCATTTTACAGAAAGCAGTATACCACGTGTCAACACACTGACATTTAGAGAACTACAGCTGAGCCCAGGAGCATCCTAAAGCCCAGTGATGCCCGAGTGGCCTCTCATTGGTCAGAACTGCAGGTAGTGTACTGGCCTGGCCAGTTTTCTTGAAAGAAAAAATGGCCTGCTGTATAGTAACCCATGATTTCACCAGTTGTTTGGGGAATTGGAAAGAATAGGACTGGATAAGATTTTAATTTGTGCTAGAGATTTGGGAAATAGTACTGTTGAGGAAATCTTTAAGTCTAGAATGTTGAAGTACTTATATCCGAAATGAGTTCTCGTCAAAATACTCCGATGAGGAGGTGACTCTAATAATCATGAGAGCTACCTGTGCATGACATTCACCCCAAAGCTCGCTTAATGGCCCCACAGTGGCGGCCACAGTGACAGAGAATATAAACTATACATGGACTCAAGCTCCAGGTCCTCCTCTTCCTGCAGCTATACTGGCTGCAGTCAGCACTGAACTCCCAGTTTGATATTAAGCCCCTGAGGTGCGGCATATTGCTCAAATTAGACCCCTGCTAATCATCAAGATTGCTGCAATTTATTCACACTGATTTAAACATTTATTCTGCATATGGAAATTATTCCCTACCTAGCATAAATTTTCCGTGACAACATTTTTATACTTAATACTTATGAATGCACTATAGCATACAACACTGCTTCTGAATAAGAAACATTGTATGTTACAGATCTCACCACACTTTGCATCACTCAGAAGCTTCTAGCCTTGTAGAATTATTGGGCAGTCTACCGAAGACATGCATATGGAACTACCTGGGATAAAATATCAGACAATTCAATTGTGATCTACTATAGGATATGCTATATGTCCTGAACTAATGAAAATAAGTGTTTCGTTTCTCCCATAAAGAATATAAAAGAGCTCAGACATGAAGAGGTGAATATAGATCCCACCTTCCGTAATTACAATCCTTAAAAAATGCTGGAAATGTTTTCTTCCTTATCCCTGTGTGTGTGTGCGCTAAAGTGCTTCAGTCTTGTCCAACTTCTTATCCCTAGGAAGGGCTTATTGAAAAATCATAGAACTTAAGAAAGAAATTCCAGTAATACTGTCATTGACTCAGAAATAATCTGACCATCTAAGGTTTCTCAAACCACTTGTTGAGGCAAAAAAAAACAAAAACAAAAACATAAGTAGTTATGTATTATCTCTTGTGGTTGATTTTAGTGATGAGGATATAAAAATATCTATGATATAGATATAAAAATATATCTATATCATAGAGATATAAAATATCTCTATATCATAGAGATATAAAATATATTCTAGATATAAATAATATTCTAGATATAAAACATTATATATAGAATATTTAGATAGATATAAAAATATTCTATATTTTTAGAATATAGTTGCTAGCCTTCAAAGGAAAAGTGTATTTAGAAAATTGTGATTATTTCCATGATTAAAGCAGAAAAAATTAAAGACTAAAGTAAATTCTACTTTTAGGGCCACTGAGGAACAGATTCTTTCAGCTTGAAGGTCCTGTTCACTCTGATAATTCACACAACAAACAAAAAACTGAGATTCTTCCTGGGTAGAAAGGAACCTGATTTAGGTTATTAACATTGGTAATTCCCTGTAAGATCATAAATAAGAACGAGGATCACCAAACTTACTTTCTTCCTTGATGTGATGTGCATTTGCTTATGGATGAGTTACTTTTCCTTCCTGTTCTCCATTCTCATAATTTTGTTAATCAACCTATGTCATGTACAAGCTATTTGACTTTGAACTTCAGAAGAGAATATAAATGTGGTATCTACATGAGAGGATTACAGGCATCACCCAGAGGTCCCGAATTCAAGCTGGACAACATTGGGGTCACTCATATTGGTGAGACAATGGACATCTGTCATTGTTATTGCCTAAAATCCAGGCTTCCCAAAATAGAATCGTGGAAATTTACTCTCCTAGTATTCTTTGTAGCTAAAATGTAGGCAAATAACTGCTGTTCGTCCAATCAAATGCACTTTCAAGAGCTTTTGAACTGGCTATGAACAGCATGAATAAAAGAGGCTTTAAGAGATACTGTATTTTACTTACTTACATATGAGAAAGAAAAAGCACCCTAATGTTAGTTTTACCATGATTCTTGTGAAGTGTTTGCTGCTTTTCATTCTGTGAAGTTAAGCCTTCTGTTTTCAATGATTTTTTAGAATTGAGTTGCCAGATGGATTCTATTATTTGTAAGAACCCTGAGCAATATTGAATGACTGTTTCGTTTCTGGAAATATTTCTCTCCTAACTTGCTTGAATACAGACATGATGATAATTTAGAAAAGTTTTCATACAATGGAGGTTTGTAAAGATACTTTCTCTGAATCTTTAAAAATATGACAATGTATAATGAAAGCATATACCATTATAGCTATCACATATGTGATATCACATATATATATTTACATATTATATGTATTTGTTTAATTAAAAGAAGGAGGGAGTGGAACATAGTTTCTAGTAACTCGATCTAGGAATGAATCAGAGCAGGAGAGCTTTTTTCAGAAGTAGATAGTTTAAATTTGTGCACAATCTAAATCTTATTCTCACTCATTCTTTTTTTCTATATGTGATTTTATGTTACTTTTGTAGTATAACTCACTGTTTGCACCTTTGTTAATTCTTTTAGGGGGAGGATGGTGGTTAAAATGAGGAAAGTAAATACAATTCTAAAAGTTCCTATCATTTTTTAATAGAAGTGAAATATTAAAGTTGGATGTTATTTATATTTTCATTCAAATTTCCTAATTTCTAGAAGAAGATCAAACCTATTTTCTGGGTTTCAAATACTATTTCTTTTAAATTGCTTTTCTTTCTTGTTTATAACAAGTTTATATAACCCTGCCCACTCTTATTCCATATAAGCATTGGCTCATTATCTCAGTGTAAAAAGAAATGAAACTATTAAAATTAAGAATTATTTTTCTTATGGAAAAACTCTTTCTTATCTTTTCATAATATAATAGTTCCTCCATAAGTAAAATAATAATACAGAATATATTAATTGCTTAGTGTTTAAAATTGGAGCAGTATAGTCATCATTTTTTATATAATTTTACCTTCCACTTACTGTAATTTTTCTATACTGCAAAAGAACATCTGCTCTTAATATGTTGTGATACAACAAAAAGTGAAAAATATGTCATTCTCCTATCTATCCTCAGCTTACATATATATTTACATACTGAATAAAATAGCATTAACCCAAAGTTTGTGCACGCATATGTGTGTAGTTACTCAGTCGTGTCTGAGTCTTTGCAACCCTATGGACTTCAGCCCACCAGGTTCCTCTGTCCATGGAATTTTCCAGTCAAGAATAGTGGACCACGTTGCCATTAGCATGTATGATGTATGGCATTAATACATCATACAGTTGCCATTAATGATGTATGCCACTGAGAACCTTGTTCTTAACCAATTTTTCATTGTGTTTCATATTCTTGATGTATTCCTCTATAAACATTGTCTTAATTTATACTTTTATTCTTTTGGATTTTTTCTAAATTTTCAGTTTTTAAAAAGATTTTGATATATACCTCAAAATCTTAACCTTTTTAAAACCATAAATACCTTATTTTTAGATAAACATTTTCTTGTATTTTTGATAAGTAAATGTTGTTAATGAATGTTGTGGTATGTTATGGGTATACTGAAATATGCCCACTTCTTAACAGAAATTCCCAGATTACAAGAACATGAGTGTAACTTCCATATGATCAGGATTTATGTAATTTTGTTAATTTCTCTTTTTCTTATGTAATGCCTAGTCACATTAGTCACATAAATTGATTTTGACCAATGATTGTTTAATATAGTGAAAATGAGTATACTACCCAAAGCAATCTATAGAATCAATGCAATCCCTATGAAGCTACCAACAGTATTTTTCACAGAACTAGAAAACATAATTTCACAATTTGTATGGAAATACAAAAAACCTCAAATAGCCAAAGCTATCTTGAGAAAGAAGAATGGAAATGGAGGAATCAACCTGCCTGACTTCAGTCATCAAGACAGTATGGTACTGGCACAAAGACAGAAATATAGATCAAAGGAACAAAAATTGAAAGCCCAGAGACAAATCCAAGCACCTATGGACACCTTATCTTTGACAAAGGAGGCAAGAATATACAGTGGAGAAAAGACAATCTTTTTAACAAGTGGTGCTGGGAAAATTGGCCAACCACCTGTAAAAGAATGAAACTAGAACACTTTCTAACACCATACACAAAAATAAACTCAAAATGGATTAAAGATCTAAACGTAAGACCAGAAAATATAAAACTCCTAGAGGAAAACATACACAAAACACTCTCTAACATAAACCACAGCAGGATCCTCTATGACCCACCTCCCAGAATATTGGAAATAAAAGCAAAAATAAACAAATGGGACCTAATTAAACTTAAAAGCTTCTGCACAACAAAGGAAACTGTAAGCAAGGTGAAAAGACAGCCTTCAGAATGGGAGAAAATAATAGCAAATGAAGCAACTGACGAACAACTAATCTCAAAAATATACAAGCAACTCCTGCAGCTCAATTCCAGAAAAATAAACCACCCAATGAAAAAATGGGCCAAAGAACTAAACAGACATTTCTCCAAAGAAGACATACAGATGGCTAACAAACACATGAAAAGATGCTCAACATCACTCATTGTCAGAGAAATGCAAATCAAAACCACAATGAAGTACCATTTCACGCCAGTCAGAATGGCTACAATCCAACAGTCTACAAGGAATAAATGCTGAGAGGGTGTGGAGAAAAGGGAACCCTCTTACACTGTTGGTGGGAATGCAAACTAATACAGCCACTATGAACAGTGTGGAGATTCTTTAAAAAACTGGAAATAGAACTGCCATATGACCCAGCAATCCCACTGCTGGGCATACACACCAAGGAAACCAGAATTGAAAGAGACACATGTACCCCAGTGTTCATCACAGCAGTTTATAATAGCCAGGACATGGAAGCAACCTAGATGTCCATCAGCAGACGAATGGATAAGAAAGCTGTGGTACATATACACAATGGAGTATTACTCAGCCATTAAAAAGAATACATTTGAATCAGTTCTAATGAGATGGATGAAACTGGAGCCTATTATACAGAGTGAAGTAAGCCAGAAAGAAAAACACCAATACAGTATACTAATGCATATATATGGAATTTAGAAAGATGGTAATGATAACCCTGTATGAGAGACAGCAAAAGAGACACTGATGTATAGAACAGGCTTATGGACTCTGTGGGAGAGGGCGAGGGTGGGATGATTTGGGAGAATGGCATTAAAACATGTATATCATATGTGAAACGAATCGCCAGTCCAGGTTCGATGCATGATACAAGGTGCTCGGGGCTGGTGCACTGGGATGACCTTGAGGGATGGGATGGGAAGGCGGATGTGAGGGCGGTTCAGGATGGGGAACACATGTACACCTGTGGCAGATTCATGTCAATGTATGGCAAAACCAATACGATTTTGTAGTTAGCCTCCAAATAAATTTTTAAAAATAAAAAAAAGAAAAATATTGAAAATTTCAAACAGTGATATTTCAATCTCTTAGATAAGCATCTGTCAAGATTTCCAATGGGTTCCCTTTCAGAGGAAAAGGTAAAACAGTATTTCTTGTCTCCTGTTTAGTTCTATTCCATTTGGAAAATTCCTGTGAACTCTCAATCTATTTTTAAAATATATGGATCTTGATTTCTGTTTCTTAATATGTCTGTGCTTTTTAATGAGAAAAAAATCCTGTTTTCCTAGTTGGTGAGATTATAAAAATAAATTAAAAGTTTCTAGGATGTCAGCACACCATCACTGAGCCAGCTAGCTCCATTGTGGGTTCTGCCCATGTAGACCCCTGACTCCTCATTCAGTCCACTACCCACATGCAAAGGGATAGAAAAGAAACTATTCCTTTCCTTCGGGAAATTTCCAGAGTAGTTTTGTATAGGCTGTCTTGGCGTTTGGCACAGTTCTTTTTTTTTTTTTTTTAACATGAATAAATGTGTTTATCCAATTTGCCATGTACTATGTATAAACTAAATTTGCAGATATGAATCTGAGTATGATGATAATAAGTACCTGTCTGCATTTTTTATGTAAATTAGAATGCTATTCATTTGCATTTGTTATTTTTTATAATTATAGTTTTTTTTTTAATTCATTCCAAACAACTTAAAATATTTACTTAAAAATTTTGGATTAAATCAGTTGGCCAGTAGCTAGTGTTATTAAACAAAATACATTGTTTTTATTAGCTGTATTTCTTCATATCTTTAAATGCTGTGGATATCTTAACTTTTTCTTAAATGAAAGAGTGAATGATATGTGTTATAAGAGAAGGAAGATAGATAAAGAAAGCTTTATTTTATTTTTCCAAAGTTGGATCATGTCATCTCAGCCTCCATTTGTCATTCCAGGAGCATAAAATACTTCAACATACGATTCTGGCAATAATTATATTTTATTTTTAAAGTTCAGTTATCTCTAGGGTGGAAGCTCACTTAAGTACTGTTCTCTGTACACTAATTGAAAAAGGAGTGATACTGAATTCTTAGGGCCTGATACAGCATCAGATACCTTGTAGTCATTTTTCTTTGCAGAGAAAATTTAACTATCTTCCCCATGGCTCATTCATTTGGTCACTTGAAAATATTTCTTTATTGAGTGCTACAGTAAACCACACACTTCTATTCTACAGCAGAGGAAGGTAATAAACAGAATAAATCATAGGGAAATATGAGTGTTTTATACTGAAATAAATACTAAAGACAAAATATGGAGAAAGCAAGTATTAAAGAAGGGACTCTTAAGACCGTAGGTAATGTGTCAAATTCACTTCACCTGCTTCACTAGTGAAGGTTGCTTTAAGGCTTGGGGCACACAGACTGAACAATAAGATGCTTGCCTGAGTTGGTCTCTAGAAACTTGGAATCAGCTGTGTCTCGTTGGAGCTGAGCTGGTTAAAAGGGCAGAACCCCGGCCCTCCAGCTGGGCACATGCCCGTGTTCCTTGGTGACCTTCTGAATGAGCTGAAGACTGCAGCTTAGGTTACACCTGCACAGAACCAGGATAACCACACCTTCTTCAGCCACCTTGCCCTGCCATCCCCATGTTCCCTGTGCCTTGCACCTCCTGCTCCTTATTACTTATCCCCCAAATACCCTGAGCCCCTTGTCTTCAGTGGGTGGACTCGAGATTTAGACCAGTGAGTTCTTTGGTCTCCTGCTCTGCTGCGTGTGAATAAGCCCTGTCTGCTGAAGACCTCGGCGTCTCCTCTCAGGGTTTGGCTCCTGTCTCTCAGGAAGAACCTGGTTTGTAGCAGTCTTTATATTATAAACTGGGTGGGGGGAAGCTCACTGTTATTTAAATGACAAGGTAAAGGAATTGACTGAGTTAATCATGTATTTATTGGGAGTAGAGACTTCTAGGCAGACTAAGGTCAGGAACAGAGACACTGTGAAGGAAGTGTGGTTAGCAAGTTCAAGAAAAATGGGTGAAACCAGAGGCTGGAGCAATGTAGGGCATAGAAATAAAGTCAGCTAATCAGGGTTTCACGTCTCCTGAGGCCTTTTCAGATCATTGTAGGCAATCTTGTGTTTGCTCTGAACAATAGGAGAAGCTGCTAAGGGGGAGTTAAACAGTAAAGCGGCCTGCTGAATTAGGCCTATTTTTCTAGCTTTATTGAGGTATATTGAGAAAAGTTACACATGTTTAAGATGTACACATGATGTTTTGGTATACCTAATATACTCTGAAGCCACCAGGGCTCCCCGGAGGCTCAGACGATAAGGAATCTGCCCACAATGCAGGAGACATGGGTTAAGAAGATACCCTGGAGGAGGGCATGGCAACCCACTCCAGATTCTTGCCTGCAGAATCCCTATGGACAGAGGAGCTGGGCGGCTACAGTCCATGGGGCCGCAAAGAGTTGGACTTAATTGAGTGGGACTAAGCACAGCACCATATACTATGAAATGATCCCCACAATCAAGGTCATTAATCCATCCATCATCTCACATAATTCGTGTGTGGTAAGACCACTTAAGATCAACTCTCTTAGCAAACTTTGGGTATCCATTACAGTATTAGCTATAGTTAACCAGGACATGTGCCTTGGATTTCCAGAACTTCATCCTGCATACCTGAAACTTTGTATCCTTGGGGCCACACCCCATTTCCCTGTGCCACATCCTTGACAGCCCCTTTCTACTTCTGCTCTTAGGAGTTTGAGTTCTTTTTTTAGATTCTATATACAGATGAGATCATGCAGTATTTGTCTTTTCCTAGCTGGCTTCCGATTTTAAATTTAACAGTAATGTTCTAACTTCTGAAAATACATTGGAAGGAAGCCAAGGGTGGAAAGAAGAGCTAAGCTGCTAGAGCCCCAGGTGAGAGACGTGCAGAAGCAAAGGGAAAGGAACATGGAAGGAGCCAGCTTCACTGTGTCCTTTGCTCCCATTTGTACACATTGTCCATATCCCCTCATTATTCTAGCCCTCTGCCCACCTTGCGTATAGCACATCGGTGCCTTGTCCTGGGCTTCACACAAGAAATGCCCCACTGCTTCTCTAACAAAAGGTATCAATCAAGAAGATGCTTCTAAAAAGCAAATTTCCCCCAAAAGTTTTTTGATTCTTCCCAAATCTATGGTCCTCTGAGGTTCAGTTTGTGGAATACTGACTTCCCCTCACTAACCTGCATGATTGCTGGGAGCATTATATTACTTGTGATTTTTACAAAAGCCCTCCAAAGAAGGGATCATCCCTCTCCTCCACACATAGTGAAATCTAAGACAGAGTTTAAATATATTTCAGAAACTGCCCAATTGACCAAGTGTGGTGCCAAATCTTAAAGCCAATTCTGTTTTGCTTCAAAGCTCAGAATTTTTTCACCCCACCCTGCCACAGAACCACCTCATGTGTAATTTGCATCCTTATAGGTAACAGTGGCAGCAGCAATTCTAGTTAATATACCCTATGCAGTTAATGCAGGAACTCTTCCTTCCTCACCTCGGAATGTCTTCAAATAGACCACTGTACAGCTGAAGTTTTCTATGATTTAAATTTCTCCTTTTGAAAGGGAGATAATACTGATGTGTATTTTGATAACTTCCAAGTCATTTATTCTCCTCCTAAAGAACCTAAGCTATTCTGTTCAATTGCACTGTTCCAACTATATGTTTAGTTAGGCTTTTGCTCTTAAATTCTAATTTAGATGTTTTAATAATATAAAGTAATTCAAAATGTCTAAGTCAATTTAACTTACAGCTAGTTAAATAATTAAAAATTAGCCCACTGTGTAACTTAAGCCCTTTCTCCACTGTTTAAATTAGGATTTAAATTGACTTTTATGTTTTGGATTGGATTTTAGAATTTCATTTAAAAATAACATAAATTTGTAACAATTGATTATTACATTTTGAAAGTTTTATGGTTAGCACCTAAGTCATTCTTATGATATTATATCATATAGTGGTGATTATTATTATGGTGAGATTATTTTTAAATGAAAGATTCTAGGGATTCTAATTATACAAATTTCTTCATATTTTTCATAATTTCGCTAATGGAGATATATGTGAGATTCGGTGAAATATAATTAATCAGATATTATTAGAATTGAACTTTTCAAAAGGAGTAAAGAAAAGAATGTTTTTCTGAAAGAATCCATACTACAGGCACGTCCTATGATAGAAAAATATTAAATAGTTTTGGGGAAGTGCTCGAAGCCGTTCAGGTTTCACTGTAGTTATTGAACTTTAAAATATTGTGTTCCAAAAGACATTTCTGATTTTGAATATAATTTGCCTTCAAGTATATGGTAACAGAGAACATTTTAAAATATATAATAAAATAGAAATATCTTTGGTATGCATATTAATATTTTATTTCTAATTTTATCAAATAATTAAGTTTAAAATGAATGTCTCCTTAAGATCATCAGATTTATGGAATAGACATATAATTCAGCTCTGAAGGAATTTATCATTAAAAGGGCAATTTTGGTTGGTCATGCCATTTCTTTAATCTGTCTGTCCAAAATTTCATTAACTCTCTTGGCATTGAGGAAATCTTATACAAAGTTCTAAAGAACTGAGAAAAGTTTATACGCCTTATATATGTATAAAATTTTAAATGAGGAAGCCACAAAAGGGTACTTATTCGGTTTTTTTCTCTAATTTCATCTGAAATTTCAATCAGCTTAAGTTTGAAATATTTGAATCATTATTAATGTGGATGTCTTATAGTGGTAATTATTAAAATAATATTAACCATGGTATCTAAATAATAGAGAATTCTCTTGCCTGAGAAGCACGACGCTTTGCAGTGTATAGCACTGCAATACACTGCAGTAATCAAAAGACCAAATGTCATCGTTTTTAAAAAACATTTATTGTGTCAGATTTTAGTTGCAGCATGTAGGATAGTTCATCATTTCAGCCTGAGGGGTCTTAATGGCAGCATGTGGGCTCTTTTAGTTGAATATTAACCTATGTTCAGACACAAAATTGGGGAATGATTTCTAGAATGTAGTTTAGGAATATTTCTAGTCATATTTATATCTGATATCTGTATTAACACATATTATGAATATATATATATATACACACATATATAAACCTTAGATTCTTTAAGGTTCTAAATAACTGGGCTGTGTCTTTTATTAATGTCCAATCTTGCTAGCTCCTATATATCCTAGAAGAAAATTTATACATTACAAATTTACTTTTTTTTTCTCCAACTTAGTGGCATTTACTAGAATAAAGTATAAAACGCACTTTAAACCGTGATCGACTAGAATGGAAAGGATGCAGTCAATGCTTCTTTGTTACTGCCCTTATAAAGGTCAGCTTCATAAATATTTGTGCAACTCGGTAATTGTATCAAAAGTTTATATTATATGGAATTATATAATTTGTTTAACTTTGATTTTTTTTTCTGTCACAGAAATAACTTCTTAAAGAGCTCTAAGAATTTTACTATGTAAAAATATAGTATGCTCCCATTTCTACAGATACCATGGTGCATTTTTTAGATTTTTCCTACTTGAATTATTGAAAGGTAATTCCATGTACCCAAAAGAACTTTATTTTCTTTATGAGATTGTGATTTCTCCTAATCTGTCATATATGTAACTTCCAGAATAATCCATTCTTAACTACTCTTTTATTTTAAGATTGAGTAGTTTATTTTCGTCTTATATCAGTGAACTTTCCATCTATATATTTCCATGATAAGAATATGTATAATTATGGCTGCCCTGTCTGCTAATATGTTATTTTGACAAACTGCTCTTTAGTTTTATCTGGATCCCTCAAGAAAATGTAACTCAAGCTTGTTTTGGATAATCCACATTAACATGAAATGCACAAGTTTGCCTCAAAAGAATATAATTAATTCACAGATGATTGTTAAGCCAAACCCAATATATAACATCTGTCATCATCACTGATATTTACAGTAATAGCTTCCAGACTAAAGGTTTGTGCTGCAGAGTTGAAGGAAATTTTATCTGAGCAACTGAATTAGTAAAGTTTCCTATGATTATAAGTAATAAAAATCCACAGAGACTAGTTTAAGCAACAAGGGTGTGATCATTTATTATAAACTTTCTTTATAAGCAGAAAATATACAAACACTAGATTAAATGAAGAGAAATGGTTATTATAAGATTATAGAATTGTTTCATGGAATGCAAGGCCAGAGGTGGATCTAGAATTCAGATTAGACTAAAATTAATGACGGCTGTGCTTCAGAGTTGGCTTCCCTGGTGGTGCTGTGGTAAGGAACCCACTCTCCAAGCAGGAGATGCAGGAGATGCAGATTCAACGCCTGGGTTAGGAAGATCCCCTGGTGGAGGAAATGGCAACCGGGTCCAGCATTCTTGCCTGGAAAATTCCATGGACAGACAGCCTGGTGAGTGCAGCCGATGGGGTTACAAAGTGTTGGACAGTACTGAGTATGCACACAGACAGACGTGTTTCAGGGTAGTACTTGTCAAACTTTAATGTGCATGCACAATGCCAGGAAAATATAAAGTATGAAAAGTGTTAGTCACTGCTTCGTGTCTGACTCTTTGTGACCCCATGGACTGTAGCCTGCTAGTCTCCTCTGTCCGTGGGATTCTCCAGGCAAGAATGCTGGAGTGGGTTGTTATGCCCTCCTCCAGGGTATCTCCAGGGATCAAACCTAGGTCTCCTGCATTGCAGACAGATTCTTTACCATCTGAGCCACTAGGGAAGACCTAGGAAAACACAGACTCACACGTTAAGACTTCTATGCCCATAACTGTTGTGGTCTGTGCGTGGGTGGAAGAAGAATTGCCAGACACAGAGTATTTCAGAACAGAGTGAGTTTACTAAGAACAAAGGGCAGAGATAATGAAGAGGCTGCAAACACAGCAGGCAGACCTCCTGACAGATCAGGGGGAGCCGACCCCTTTTGTGGATTAGTAGTCAATTTTTACAGCCTCAAGACAAAGAAAATTCCTGCTGGTAGGGTGATTGGTCAGGATACTATAGGGTGGGTATTTTACCTAATACAGGAGTCAGGGAACTGGACAGTTTAGGTCAGGAGATTTCATGGCAACAGTTGCTATGGGGTTTGGTCAGTTCTGGAGATTTTTTGCCCTGTGACCTTGGTATGAGGCTCCACGTCTGTGATCTTGGTATAGCGGCTCTGCAATAATCACTGCAGCTTTATTTGTAACAGTCAATCACTAGGGAAAAAATCAGATGCTCATCAACAGATGAAGCGTTGAGCAATGTTACTCAGCCATGAAGAAGAATGAACTGAGACAAAAATGTTAGATAAAAAGAGTACATTCTACATGATTCCATTTATATAAAATTCTAGAAAATGCAAAGTGACGATAGAAATCAGTGACTTTCTGGACTTGTGAGGGGACAGGGAGACAGGGGTGGGGGAGACTTTGCTGATGATCTATTCATAAATGTTCATTGCTCATATGGTTTTATAGTTTCACAAGTATAGGCATTTGTTAAAACACGTCAAAGTTCCACTTCATTGCATGCCGATTATATCACAATTAAGTATTTAAAAATAAAAGAATATTCACAGTAGGCACAACATGATGAAACAGAAAAAATGCTGCTAGATGGAAAGGAGAGAGAAATCTTAGAATCAGTCAGGGGAGAAAGATATTTAAAAGAGCAGTAGTGAGGTTGGTATCTGATTTTGAAATATCAAGATTGAAAGGAAGCAGGTCAGAGGATAGTAGTTGGTGCTGGCTGGCAGTATGTAAAAGAGAAGTGGGAGACTTGCTGAAGTAGAATTCTACACACAATGTTTTTTAAACATACAAACAACAACCAAAAAAAAAAAAATTGAAAAAGCAGAATGAATTTTAGGCAGAAGGAAGGTGCTCTCACATAGGATGTCTCATATGCAGGACAGAACACAGGGATGCATGATCTAAATATATGTCTACTGTATTAAACAATAGAATACCAATGCATCACAGGGATTAAATATAAGATACCTTCTTCAAATTTGGGAAGAGATAAAAGACATCACAGTGTTAAAAGGTCCAGGGTGAGAGCGAAAACATAAAAAGGGGCGGGGGACTTTCCTCGTGGTCCAGTGCTTAAGATTCCATGCTTCCACTGCAGGGGGCGTGGGTTCAATCATACGTCGAGAAACTAAGAATCCCTCATCTTATGTGGCATGGTCAAAAAAAAAAAAAAAAAAACAAGTGGATGGGAGATTCTAATAGAAAAAAATTGGCAAACATTCCAAGTAGTTATCATTCAAAGACTGGATCAGAAAAACCTCAATAAATCCAAACCTATATAGCAATTAAAATAAATAAAGTAGATCATACAGGCTAGCATATATAACTGAAGTAAGTTAAGTCAGACAAAAAGTTATAAAGGCTATTTTTTTGTGATATGGTTACATATAAATAGTGTAATTTTAAAGCCTCCATTATAAAAAAGAACAACATTACTTATATAATTCAGGAAGTGGACTAGATGGGAGAAAATGACTTTTTGGTTTCTGTTCAATATTTCATTTTTTTGTAAATGCAAGACTAAGAAGTTTGGCTGAAAATTAATGTGGTAAATATTTACTCTCTCATATTCTCTACTTTTAAATTTGAAATTACTTAAAAATATTTCCAATGAATCAGCTCTTCTCATCATGTATCCAGAGTACTGGAGCTTCATGAATATTCATTGGAAGAACTGATGCTGAAGCTGAAGCTCCAATACTTTGGCCACCTAAGGCAAAGAACTGACTCATTGGAAAAGACCCTGATGCTGGGAAAGATTGAAGGCAGGAGGAGACGGGGATGACAAGGGATGAGATGGTTGAATGGCATCATCGATTCAATGGACATGAGTTTGAGCAAACTCCAAGAGATGGTGAAGCCTGGAGTGCTGCAGTCCATGGGGTCACAGAGCTGGACATGACTGAGCGACTGAACTGAACTAAAGCATTTGATGCAAAACATCACTTCTAAGAGTTTTAAGAACAGGTTACATGATCAAACTAATATAAAAATGCAAATGCAATAGTTTTCCTCCTGGAAGTTAGCAAGGCACATTACTAATATGAAAGATTCTAAGAAATCTTGGGGGAAAGAACTATTTAATTTTGTTCATCTTAACCCATGCTAATTTGATCACCAGAGATTTTTTTTTTTTTAACTAAGCATCTCATAAAACACTCTAGTTACCTTGGAAAATTCATTTGTAAAATGAACCTTTCAAGAGAGTGTCAAATTATGCAGAGATGTCAATGAATATGGATTAAGAGAAACCATCACATATGGTGAATGGGAATTCACTGGTGTTTTCCAAGACAGAGCTTTAGGAGAAAGTGAGTTATAAAGGAGAAAGTAGGAAATTTAACAGTATGTGTGGAAGACTCAGTTAAAGGGAGAAGGAATGTTTATAATTTTAAAGTGAGAAGGGAGAAGAACAATGCATTTTTTTTGTCACACTTAATATTTGTAGTTTTATTTATGCTATAGATATGGATCTGAAATTAGATATAGTCTTAAGCACAGATATAAATTTCATAATCACCATATCTTGAGGAAGATGGAATGGAGAAAAAGAAAAAGAACTTTTAAAGCAATGTCTCTCAACATTTTGAGGCACCAGTACTCTTGCCTGGAAAATCCCATGGACGGAGGAGCCTGGTGGGCTGCAGTCCATGGGGTCGCTAGGAGTCGGACACGACTGAGCGACTTCACTTTCACTTTTCACTTTCATGCATTGGAGAAGGAAATGGCAACCCACTCCAGTGTTCTTGCCTGGAGAATCCCAGGGACAGGGGAGCCTGGTGGGCTTCCGTCTATGGGGTCGCACAGAGTCGGACACGACTGAAGTGACTTAGCAGCAGTAGCAGCTTAAAATTACCCCAAGACATAGGTCCAAATAAACGGTGTTTCAGAGATAAATCTTAGGTGAGAAAAGTTTGTTCATTTTCTGATTCATTTAATTTGAAGACAAAAAACTTAACTGTCCCTTAACAGTGACTTTGCTCAGAGAAGCTAGGTAACAATGTGATATGGAATTGTCACCATTAAAAACAGTATAATCAGGAATTTTTAAGTTTAAAATTCCAAGGTCATTAAAGATAGGTATCAGCTTCAAAATTACTGCAGTGCACTCAGAGGGCACAAAAAGATGTGGATGAACTCATCCCTTCAGTCCCTTTTGGTCATGCTCCTTTTGAAGGTCACCAGCTCTGACAATGGGCTTGGAGAAGTTCTGCAGAGGAGAAGCAGGTCAGCTCTGTGTACAGAAATGTCTCCACCGCTCTCATTCAAATGAGGCTTCAGATAATCCACTCAAGGAAGATCTGAGGGAGGTTACATTACATGCTGCTTTAGTTTGATGATTTTAATTCTTCATAGAAAATTTCCTTTCCTTTCAGAAGCTTTTATACTTTTGTTTAAAGAGAACACTGTTTTTTGTTCTGTTGATTTCTTACTGTAAAACTTGATCAATTGTGCTTCTTGCATTTTAAATCACATTAACTATGATTTTCTTACAGTAATCACGTGATCTTAATATTGAGCATACATGGGAAACGTGTGTGTGATCGTTCTAAAATACTAATGAATTATTGAAAATCAAGACAGTGTGATTTCCTTTGTATCACTATCAAAACATGTATTTATTCAACCTGCATTCAAAAGTCTATACCCTTACATATGTCTTTGTGAATATAAATATCTCTTATTTGTGGCTTAATATACCAGCGAAAGAGAAGATATAAGAACAAATACATCAATAACAAAAATTTTAATTTTAGTAGTATAGAAATTGACCTTCTTTTGGTTTCTGCTAAAAATAAATAAATATACTTTTAAATGATCAATTCTCTAACCATATGACATTCTGTGATATTTGAAGACATTATTTAATTTCAGATAAATATTCAGAATAAAATATTATATGATGTTACATACAGTGAGCAAAGCCTGAAAATATTTTGAGAAAGTAAAATTAGGAAAATTCTTTGCCACTTTTTAAAATTATAATATTATTAAATATATATGTATAAGCATAGCCAATAATTTTCTAATGCTGTCTTTTAATAAACACATTTTCAGCAACTCGAAAGTTTAATTCATTTACTGAGATGGAGAATATTAATCCTTAATTATTGGGCAAGTGAGATTTTTCCTCACTAATAGCAATGCTGTAGTTTGGATGAAATATCAAATCAGTCTTATGGCACTGGTTAGTTTTCTCCACAACACTGAATGCCTTCAGTTCAGTTCAGTTCAGTTCAGTCACTCAGTTGTGTCCGACTCTTTGCAACCCCATGAATCGCAGCACGCCAGGCCTCCCTGTCCATCACCAACTCCCGGAGTTTACTCAAACTCATGTCCATTGAGTCAGTGATGTCATCCAGCCATCTCATCCTCTGTCGTCCCCTTTTCCTCCTGCCCCCAATCCCTCCCAGCATCAGGGTCTTTTCCAATGAGTCAACTTACACTTGCTTAAACATCTATGACACCTATTGTCTTAGTTTGGACTGCTATAACAGAATGATGTGCACTGGAGTTTAAGCAGCAAATGTTTATTTTTCACAGCTCTGGAAGTTGAGGGGTCTGAGATTAAGATGCTGGCATATTTGGTGTCTGATGACACCTTGGTCAGCAAGTGACCATTTCCTGCTGTGTCCTCACATGGCAGAAAGAGGGGGAGCAAGTCCTCTAGTCTCTGCTTGCACCTGTGCTCAGTTGCTTGGTCGGATCTGACTCTAAATCCCCATGAACTGTAGCCCACCAGGCTCCTCTGTCCATGGGATTTTTCCAGGCAAGAATACTGGGAAATGAAAGTGAAAGTGTTAGTTGCTCAAGCATGTTGGACTCTGCAACCCCATGGACTGTAGACCACTAGGCTCCTTTTTCCATGGAATTATCCAGGCAAGAATACTGGAGTGGGTTGACATTCCCTATCCAGGAGATCTTCCTGACCCAGGGATTGAACCTGAGTCTCCTGCATTGCAAGCAGAGGCTTGGAGTGATTGCCATTTCCAATATCATCATGAGAACCCCACCCATATAACCTTATATAAACCCTTCCAACCCTGGAAAAGGAAATGGCAACCCACTCCGGTACTCTTGCCTGGAAAATCCCATGGATGGAGAAGCTTGGTAGGCTTCATGGGGTCGCAAACACGACTGAGCAACTTCACTTTCACTTTCGAACTCTCCCAAAGACCTATTTCCCAGTACTATTGCACTTGGAAGTCTGATGTGGAGCCTAGAACCTTCTCAAAGTGTGAGAAGTTCATTTGGTATTATTGTTCTCCAGTTTGTGTGTCATACACCAGATGAGTAGGGAATTTGACTTTATCATGATTGCGCCCCTCCTACCATCTCATTGTGGCTGCTCCTTTGACCTTGGACATGGGGTATCTTTTTTTGGTTGAGTTCCAACATCCTTCTATTGATGGTCGTTGAACAGCTAGTTGTGATTTTGGTGTTCTCACAGGAGAGGATGAGCACAGGTCCTTCTACTCCACCATCTTGAATGCACAGGGGGTTAGAGCTTTAGCATATGACTGGGAAGGAATGCAAACATTCAGTCCTTAACACCTGTCCTGCTCCATCTTTGTTCTGTGCCCTTGTAGAATGTGGACAGATATATCTATAGAGTCTGTATCGGTAAACTTATTGAACTAAAATATTGATTCCTTCTAGTAACTGCTCTAAATTCATCATAAAGTTTATTTTGTATATTTTTATGTCTTTAATATGAATAGTGTTATATATTCTTAGAAGGCAGTGTTTCCTTTAAAACTATTATTTATAAAATAAGCACAATGTTCACACTTTCTTTTGACTTAGTTCTTCTGATGTTGTGTTCAAATTTCCTCTTTTCATTTAATATGCAATTGTTCTGCATTTTTATTTTCAACCCATATTATACAAAAAAAAGATGTATATTTTCCACCCCAAGAAGGATTATACAATCTGTCTTTAATTTTAAAATAAATATTAATCTTTATTTTGTTCTTTCATTTTTATTTTTTGCCATTTAAATTCTCAGGAATTTTGAGAATTAGGGAATATAACTTTTTAAAAAATTGTATGCTTAAACAAGATTAGTACATGATAACCACCAGTCTTTTATAATAAAAATAATATATAATTATAGAGCTTTCTTAAATATTTCTTTTCCATTATTATTCTTTTGTAATATATTTAGAGTTTATTCTCATACCTCAAACTGTATGACTTTCAGTATCTCCTGGTCATCAGTGTAGGACAAATTATTCATGTTTCAACTCTCCAATAATGAGATGTCAGCCCATAATCCTTACTGTTGAAAGAATTGTCAGAAATGATTGAATCCTTGGTGAAGTGACCTCAATGCCATTTAAAGCTTGCCTTCATAAAAGAGTACATACTATCTGAGAAGCCCCTCTTCTTCTTAGCTTTTCTTGTTTTTTGTTTTGCATAATATATGAGTAATTCAAACTGAAAATCAATTCAGTGATAATTATATACATGGAGAACATTTATTAAGCAACATACATTTTGAACATTTAATATGAAGATATTGGATACCATGGTAATTTTTCTTTCATGAAATCCATCATGGGTTGTTGAGGCTGCAGATTTTAATTTTCAGTTACTCCATGGTAGTTGTGTTTGCCTGCTAGGACATTTGTTTATTTGTTTAAATATTATGTCCTTGATGATTATTGAAGTAAAAACATCCACCAAAATGATTTTATATCCATGAGAGTTTCCCTTGTCATTATAAGTTTGCAAATCAGAGAAGGGGCTGGCCAGCAAAACAGAACTAGTACAATATCCAGATTATAAGACTTACAGCAAGGAATTGAGTTGCAAAATTTTGTGGGCTGGCTAAGCAATTCTGAAA
Source organism: Bos mutus (assembly GCF_027580195.1). Classification (NCBI taxonomy): domain Eukaryota; kingdom Metazoa; phylum Chordata; class Mammalia; order Artiodactyla; family Bovidae; genus Bos; species Bos mutus. Next base: position 35,928,186 of record NC_091643.1, read on the forward strand.
TTGAAGGGCAGGTCTTCAGGAAGAACAGCCTAGAACTCTTAGGAAACAGCTTAAGCTGCTGTCTGTAGGCACATTCTTTTTCAGGGAAGTCTCAATTTTGCTCTTAGCTTCTTTAAAGGTTTGAATCATATCCACCCAGATTATCTCAGATAACCTCCTTTACTTAATGTAGACTCATTATGGACCCTTAATCACATCTAGAGTATCTTATACCATGAAATATAGTGTTTGAGTAACTGGAGACTGTCCTCTAGTAAGTTGACACAGAAAACAAAACATTACAGGTTATTTCCTGTTTTACAGGATTAGTATCACCTGACTCATGAAGGATGGGAGCATAAATCTTAACTCTCAATGAGCTTCATTCATATCACTGGGAGTGGGAAGGTACCACAGTATCTTAAAAAAAGTTTGTTTGTTTGTTTTTATATATATTGAAGATTTATGTAATGGTCAGATATATTTCAGCACTACTTATAAATTTGAAGATCTTAGGGTTGGTGGATGCTTAAAGTTTCAACAGATTTTCCATATCATACTTTGACCAAGATGAGGTTGTGATTGTAGGAAAAAGATTTAATTATATTTATAACCATATATTTAAAAATTCAAATCAACTATATAATGGACAATAGTCCAAATTTAGTTCGTTTGTTCTGTGTTAGTCATGCAAATGGATTAAATATATAAATAATAAATAACAGAGGTTGGTCAGTGCATAGAAAAACAATTTGTTTTTGCCTAAATCATGCATACTAGATATTCAGATTTAATCTTTCACTTAAAAACCTTTATGATTTGTGAAGTTAATGGACAGTGACTAAGATATAGTACTTCTAGCTTGGGAAATTCCTACAAATGGTAGGAAACTTCCCACCAGATACCTTATGCTTCAAATTTTCTTTATTTTTCTTAAAAATATGTTTTTATTTTACAAATCTAATATGTCTCTAAATCCTTTTCTTTATAGTCTGGATTAGTTTTCTATTGCTTCACTACAAATTTTTTTGCTTGAAACAAAGTGTATTATCTCACAATTTCTCTGGATTTAGGGAGATAATTCAGTCTTCTGCTGAGAGTCTCACTAAACTGAAATCAAGATGTCAGCCAAGGCTGCTCTCTCATCTGAGTTCTCTTGCAGCCAACTGGTTATTGCCAGAATTCAGCTTCTTGCACATGGGGAAATGGAGCTTCTACTTTTTTGCACACAATTGACTTGGGACTACTCTCAGCATCTAGGGACCGCTCTTAGGTCCTGGCCACTTGATGCCCTCCATGGACAGTTCACAATACAGGCATCTGTTCGTTAGAAGCTGGGAGGAGTAGCTCCTTTGCTTTGCGTGTGTCTGCGGCTTTGAGTCTCTTTAAAAGGTTCACCTGATTAGGTCATTCCTACCCACGGTCATCTTTCTTTTGGTTAAAACAGAGTCAACCTGTTGTGTTCTTAGTCACTCAGTCCGGTCCAAATCTTTGTGACCCCCATGGACTGCAGCCTGCCAAGTGCCTCTGTCCCTGTGGATGCTCCAGGCAAGAATATTGGAGTGAGCTGCCATGCTCTCCTCCAGGGGATCTTCCCAACCCAGGGATTGAACCCAGGTCTCCTGCATTGCAGGCAGATTCTTTACTGTTTGAGCCACCAGGGAAGCCCAGGGTAGGAAAGACCTAGTTCACCTGATTAGGTCATTGCTACCCATGGTCATTTTTCTTTCTGTTAAAATAAAGTCAACTGGTTAGGGACCTTAATTATATCTGCAAAAAGGAGTCACATATGGCAACATTTCAAAAAAATCAACCATTACAATTCTCTGTTTTCCATATCTTCAACTCTGAGCAAATATGTAGGCTTCCACAGGATACTAGGGGAAAAAAATCACCAAGCAGAACCAGTTTAACTGAGAAAGAAGCATTACATCTGTTCATTTAAAAAAAGAAAAGCCTATATGTATTTTAACACATACACACGTATACCTATATGTGTATTTAAATACATATACTTGATTAATAATAAAACATACTAAGACTTCTCCATTGGCAATTGAACAGATGAAAGGATATGATTTTCAAGTAGGTTTTAAATTTGCAAATCCCCTGTTAATAATGTATATAAAGGGAAATTGTGAACAGTATAACTTATTGCATGCTATGTTGCTTCAGTCTTGTCTGACTATTTGTGACCCTATATAGACCATAGCCCACCAAGCTCCTCTGTCCATGGTATTCTCCAGGCAAGAACACTGGAATGGGTTGCCATTATTTTATGTCTCCTGCATTGGCAGACTGGTTCTTTACCCCTAGGGCCACTTGGCAAGCCCATTACCCTCCAAAATGTAAACTTAAAATATAAATCATAACTACTCCTTTTGTAGATTTGAAGTCCTTTGAGAAAGGGTTATGCTTCATTTGTAAAGTGTACCATTTTATTGTCTCCAAGGAGGGTGGAATTGGATTAAAGGCATTCAAAAGGTACAGACTTCCACATATAAGATAAATAAGTGCTACAAATGTAATATGCAACATGATTAACATAGTAAACTCTCTTGTGTGTTATATAAGAAAATTGTTAAGAAGGTAAATCCTAAGAATTCTGACTATAACGAACATTATTTTTTCTGTTTCTTTAATTTTATATCTATATGAGATGATAGATGTTCTACTAAATTTATTGTGATAATCATTTCTTGATGTATGAAAATGAAATCATCATTCTGTACACCTAAAATGTATACACTGCTGTTATGTAATCATATCTCAATAAACCTGAGGGGAAATGGCAAAAAAAAAAAAAAAAAAAAAAAAATAAAAGCACCTCAGCATAGAAAAATAAAAAATAAATACGTATTGTTGTAATTTTTAACATAGTTATGCTTTCTTTTATGGTACTAAGATGTAGCTTATTGTTGCATGGAATAAATGTATTTTAGTTTCATGTTACTTGGAAAAGTAATGGATGAATCAAATTACAGTTTACGTATAATCATTCTCTCTCAAGCATTCAGTTGGAATTGAACACTGCAATACTAACTGCTTTGATATACTCAATATTGTCCTGAGTCAAAAAAAAAAAAAAAAGCTTATTCCTCAGAATATTTACAGTAATGCAAAAGAGTAATGTTTCTTAGTAGAAACAAGCAATGTATACTTTGAAATATTTTTGAAGGAAATTAGACTCTGTCACTTTTGAATATATGAGCTCACAATTTTATGAGAAGAGGATTTCAAATAGTTACAGAATAATAAATTGTACATTAACAGCAAATGTAATAATTATTAATAACTTTTGGCTGTATAAAATTACATCATGCTTGAGCAATTTACTGCAAAAAATAGGTGAAAAATTAAACTATAGATTTTTAAAATGTAATTATCAAGCAATAATGAAAAGCAGATCATTTGCTTATAACAATTACAATTTAAAATACTTGGTTAAATTAAAATAATTTAGTAGCTACAGCTATGATTAGATAAGTAGAAAGATATCAAGGTAAAAATATAATATGTAAAGTTATAATATGAAGTACTAAGATACAAAGGCAGCAAAATAAATATTACCAGACATAAGTAAGAATTTGTGAAATGAATATTGGCAGCAATATAATTAGATATCTTAAAAATGTAAAGATGCTTTTTATAAAGTATATTAATGAGGTGTCATTACTTACTAGCCTGGGATAAAGCCTAGAGTTGAATATCACATCATAAAAACTGCTTTGCAGAATAATATGCCTTTGAAACACTATCTGAAACACTAAAAAGTGTACCTTTGGGAAATGATCTGATGATAGCAATTATATAACACACATTAGGATAAAGGTTGATGTCAATTATCTAGGAATTAAATATTGATGTTGATTATCTAGAAATTAAATTCATAGTTAAAGCTATAAGTGCCATATGAGAATTAAATACTTCAAAAGAAATATGTTTGGAAATACAGTGGGAGACCATCTACAAATTGGTATATTATCATAAATGAGTCATTATATAGGGGTTTTGACTTGATAGACTAAAAGTAGCTTACACAGTTCATTAGAATAAGGAATCTATGAGGAATTCATAAATAACTTGAACAAATATAACTTCATAAAGCAGAAGGTTCTAGTGGCATATTTTCTAGAACTAAGGTTTAAATTAGGGACATCTATAAAATGTTTAAAATTATAAAAGATTTAGAACAATCTTCATACACGAGTTAAACTATATAATTAACGCTACTTAATGAAGATCATGGCATCTGGTCCCATCACTTCATGGGAAATAGATGGGGAAACAGTGGAAACAGTGTCAGACTTTATTTTTGGGGGCTCTAAAATCATTGCAGATGGTGACTGCAGCCATGAAATTAAAAGACGCTTACTCCTTGGAAGAAAAGTTATGACCAACCTAGATAGCATATTCAAAAGCAGAGACATTACTTTGCCAACAAAGGTCCGTCTAGTCAAGACTATGGTTTTTCCAGTGGTCATGTATGGATGTGAGAGTAAGACTGTGAAGAAAGCTGAGCGACGAAGAATTGACGCTTTTGAACTGCGATGTTGGAGAAGACTCTTGAGAGTCCCTTGGACTGCAAGGAGATCCAACCAGTCCATTCTGAAGGAGATCAGCCCTGGGTGTTCTTTGGAGGGAATGATGCTAAAGCTGAAGCTCCAGTACTTTGGCCACCTCATGTGAAGAGTTGACTCATTGGAAAAGACTCTGATGCTGGGAGGGATTGGGGGCAGGAGGAAAAGGGGACGACAGAGGATGAGATGGCTGGATGGCATCACTGACTCGATGGACTTGAGTTTGAGTGAAATCCTGGAGTTGGTGATGGACAGGGAGGCCTGGCGTGCTGCAATTCATGGGGTCGCATAGAGTCGGACACGACTGAGTGACTGAACTGAACTGAATGTGAAAATGCAGAGGAGTAACATCATTATATTCTAATTGTGTAGATTCAAGCAAAAATACACCTTGATTTTAAAATCATGTTATAATTTGAAAGCTGTGCAAAGCAACCCAATGTAACAGAATCATCAATAATTATTTCTATTTTCATTAAAGTAAAAACAGTTGTATTCACATAATTATAAATACCACAAAGGTGTATGTTTGGTGTATGTCTAACTGAACCACTTGATTTTATACATGATCTTTATTTTTATTAAAAAAAGTCACCATGGAAAAGATTTGGAAGAAAAATATTTCAGGGAAGTATATGTTTATGGCATTTTAGGGAAATAATACTCTATATGACACATATATTCTCATCTTGTTCTGAATTTAATACCATATTAATGAAATAGCCATCCAAAATATGGATTTTATTAAATGTATGTACTCAATGTTAATATAAAGGAACAATAATTTATTTCCAAAATATGGTATAAACAAGAAAGGGAAAAAATTAAGAATGCACAGTAATTTAGAATAATCATGGGTGAAAAATAAGCCTTCAAAATGCAAAATGTAATATGGATGGAGTGAACAGTAATGGGAAAGAGAGAAAATATGTAAGAGATCAGTTTAAATGAAGTTTCTCTTCCAGTGTAATTTGCATCAATTTATTTTCTTGCAAAATATTATAGGTTTCAAACTATGTATTAAAGACTAAAAAAACAGCTAAACACCGACAACAAATGGAACCTGGATGGCAGTGCTAATACAATGCTGTTGAAGAAATGGATTTGACATTTTTAAATCGGATAAAATGCAAAATTCCGTGGTAATCCTCTCTGAATTTAGGCTTATTTGAACTTAAGGGAGGCTTGACATCCTTCAGAAAAAAAAGGAGGCGGGGATTAGTACGAGCTTTATATATTTTGTGCAAAGAAAAAGTAATATGAAAAATGAAGACATAAATACCATTCTTTGTAATGCGCCAGTGATTATTTCCTAAATTGGATAAATAACTTTATGCTCAATCCACTACAAGATGCTTTTTGACATAATGTCAATTTCCAGTTTTCTTTCAAGTCTTGATTCAGACTTTTCTGTGCAATTTCTGTTAGAACAATGGAGACATTTATAGGCTCTAACGTGCTTGTTAGCAGAGTGCAATACAATCTACTGCCTCTGTGTCATTTTACTTGCAGCAATGCTTTTACACCAGTAATACCATATCAGTATGTGATCATCAATGACTTTCATTTTTGCAGTTATTAAAAATATATTTTTTGGAAATTTTCAGTGTCCATGATTTGCTTTATTCTATTCAAAGTTTTTGCTTTAAGAGGAGCATTTTTAAAAGTTCTTTTCACTCAGTGGCTGAAAATAGCAGATGGAGATGGGATGAAGGAACTTCTGATTGTATTGGGAGGAGAGAGATGTGTGAGATCCTGAAATGACGAAGAGGACGATGGTGATGGTGATGCGTCATGGCCATCACCAGTTTTCTGTCCTTTAGAACAGGATCAATGTTGAATCCGTTTCTAAATTGGGATCATCAGAGAAGGGACTGTTTTCTGAGGAAGCTTATGAATTTACCTTTTACCCATTTTGTGCTTGATTTCCTGTAGAGACATCCAATAGCAACATCCAGGAGGCAATTTTTTGCAAATATGGCTCAGAGCTATTTGAGCTTGAAGATCCTTAGCATATATGCGGTGATCAGATTATGGATGAAATTGCCTAGACAGAGGACATTTGGACGATGAGAGTGTAGAAGAAAACTGTAAAAACCATACCATTCACAACCAAACTTGCAGAAAGGATATAAAAGAAGTGGGGTAAGTCATCATAGGGAAAATAAGGAGACTGTGATGTCACAGAAATAAGAATGAGGTGCCTTCTCCCGTGGTGTGGATTTTCCTACAAATACTGAGTGGGTTTGGGGACATATGAAGGATTGTGCACTGGGGCAGCTGTCCGATTTCAACTTTCTCACAAAGTTTGAGTTTGCTGGCTTCATACAAACTTTATCAGCTCTGTGTGAAACAAGTACATCACTGCCATTTTCTTGCATTTTATGCTTCCTAGTACAACAGTGCCTTCAGTCTCTAGCTATAAAGAGCCAAGATGCTATTTTAAAATACAATTTCCTTATATTCTATAAAAGAAATAATTACAGGGCAATCACCAGCAGGAATGGTTGTGTCCTTTCTAGTGAAGAATTACAAAGGAACTACAAAACGAAAAACTTTTACTGCTAATGTATCATTAGTCACATTTCCATTTCTTTCTCCAAGGGGAGGCTTCTTAGGGGAGGGGTTAATGACACTAACCTTGAACACCTGCAGTTATGTTCATTTAATCTACATCACTTGACCAGTAAAGAGCATAACTAATATCATGCATTCACAGATTCTTAGCTTATGGGGCCTTTGGTGCTATTTTGGCCTCATAGATGTTCTGTTAGTAGTATCTGCTAGATATTAAGAGGTTTTATTCAGAGTCAGTGGTGGTATCTGAGAAACTGTTCATCTCATGTGAATACTAAGAACTCAGGTAACTATATTAAGATAGGAGATCCTTTAGAATATTAGATGAGGTAATTTAAAGAAAAAAGCATACTTTTTACAAACCATCTGGTATATTATATCCAATTATATTGTGAAGCCACGTGTATTGGAAAGTGTTGGCTTGAAATTCCCTTTGATCTAATACTACACTGGAATTACTCTTCATTATTCACACTCCCATCACTTGCCATTCTCAGAGAATTGATTAAGTTTAAATTCTGAGTCTAATTCTTCCTCAGCACTTTGTAAGCAGATGTTTAAATTCTGCCAACAGTTTTTAAATGGAAACAATCAACTTGGAAAATCTATGGAAAGTTTCAGTCATTGGCCTTCCAGTATTTGAAGAAAAAAGATCCTTCTAGTCAGGCTTGTGACTTCACAGTCTGATAAATGAATGCTCCTTTGGACTTTTGTTGCATATTTTAGATCATTTCTTTCAATTGAAAATACTTTTATTACTTCATCTTCTGTCCAAATCATGGACAGTTATGAAGAAGGGGCTGATTTTCAGGTTTTCCATGGTCTCTTCAAGTAGTAGAGCCAACAGTGATGTCAGCAACTGAGTTGACAGCTGTATAATATATCTATGTTTTGGGCTTCCCAGGTAAAAATTTTTACCTCATTAGTAAAAAATCTGCCTGCATTTCCTGAGTCCACTGGAGATCCACTGGAGAAGGAAATGGCAAACCCACTCCAGTATTCTAGCCTGGGAAATCCCATGGACAGAGGAGCCTGGCAGGCTGCAGTCCACGCGTCACAGAGTTGGACACAGCTTATTGACCGAATAACAGCAATGCGAAGTCTGCCATTTCTTGTGTATTCTTTAGCTCTTCCACAAGGTTATAAGCTCATTGAGAAAAGATACTTCTCATCTATTCACACCGGTGTACCACACCGATAGGTTTATCGCCAGTTAGGTTGGATCCGAATTTAATCTGCCTGTGCTCATTCTCTTCAGGATTTAAGCTCAATTACTTTACTTACATTCTCTGTATCTAAATGTCCTCGCTTGTACAATGGAGATGGTTATAAATATCTACCCCTGGAGGGCTTTGTGAGGAAGAACTTAAGTAATTTATACAATAAAATTATTAAAGTACACATACATATTTTCTCAATGTAATTGGTGATTATATGATAAAAGGGAGTACAATAAACTGATCCTCTTGCTTATTGTAAAATTCAAAGAACATAATGTTCAATATAAATGCTAATTTTAGGAAGGAAAATAGTAGTATTCCTTTTATAACAAATTTCTGCATAAAGAATATATACTTAAAAGTTTTCATATTCAGAATTCAAATACCACTATTGTTATGCATTACTAAACCCATAGATTAAACCATGGTTTTGTAGTAAATAAAAGACTTTCAGTAAATATGCCTATAGTTGAGGGAATATGTACTTTTCATAATAAAAATTTACCTGTTACAATTAACACTAAGTATTTATAAATGTAGAGGAGAATCTAATTCAAATATGTGAGTAATAGAATATTTAGACAGTAAATGTAGAATATAAATTTTAGCTTATTAAGTCATTTTTAAAGCCTTAGGAAAGTGACAAATGATAGTGATCAAAGAAGCAAAGCTTGATTAATAAAGACATAGGATTTATAAAGAAAAACAGCATCATTCTTTTATATATTGTCTTCAATTAATTTCACAGAACCTTAAAGATATGTCATTATCATCCTTCACAAAACATTGAAATAAATATATTCAGCAGAATTCATAGGCTAAACCAGAAAGACATCTAATTGCATCTTAGTTTTATAGTATTTGGAGAGTTTGATTAATACTTTCAGTCAAAGTTGAACCTATTTACAGCGAAATTAGCTTGTTCTCTGGATGATTCCTAGGGGTTACACATTTGCTTGATTTAAGGACAAATATTCTAAAATAAGAAGAAGGTATTCATTTTGACTATACAATTTAGCACCATGGGATTTAGTATAAATAAACTATTTCCTGTCCAACATGTTTTATTTAAGTAATATAAAATAAATTGTGAGGTGTAATTATGACAGTAGAATAAACACAACTATTTTGTTTATATTTTTTTTATTTTTGCTTAATTGCTTAGCTTGCTTTAGGTTTTCGTCTAAATGTAAATGGCTGAGTGTGCTTCCCGGGTGGATCAGCGGGTAAAGAACACACCTGCAATGCAGGAGACGTGGGCTTGATCCCTGGGTCAGGAAGATCCCGTGGAGGAGGGCATGGCAGTCCCCTCCAGCGTTCTTGCTCAGAGAATCCGAAGAACAGGAGAGCCTGGCGGGCTGCAGTCTATAGAGTGGCAGAGAGTCATGACTGAAGCAACTGAGGACTCACGAATGCTAAGTGAAAGAGGCGGCGTGCGGATGGGAGGGACGGAGAGTGGGGTTTACTCAGCTGTAGCTGTGAAATTGAGTTAGTGATTAGTGACCAGACACATTTGGAGCCCTCATTTTGCTTAATCTGTCTTCAGTGTACCCAAGATTTAACACATCCTCATGCTTGGTGGAATTATTTCTAAGCACTAACTTTCCTCATTGTAAGACTGATGTTCTTTCCACAAATAAAGACAATTAATGTAATAAAGACAATTAAGGTACCTAAACAGTCCCATAGTATGATATATAGTCCTAGTATGAATGAGTTATTTATTAAGAAAAATAAGATTAGTTTTCATTGAGCCAGATTTCATGATACTGTCAAAATTCTTACCAAAGTTCTTCTGTTACATAAGTATAAATATTAGTCGGTGGAAGTTGTACAACAGTATGAGTATTTTTAATTCTAATCTGTACATTTAAAAATGGCTGAAATGGTAAATTTTAAATTATATATATTTTCTTACAATTCAAATATTGCTACTAGACATATTTCTATGACTACTATGTAGTCATATTACTACTATGACTATATTTCTGAAGCTTCTCATTAAGTTGACAAATTTTAAATATCCTGCATTACGCTTTACACTTATTTGACTTTAATTTGTTATTTTGCATTATGATATATGATAAGTTCAATGGAAAAATAAGGAAATTTGTTAAATCTACATTTACTTCAGATAAAAGCAAAATATTAAAGGGGTTAATGTTAGATGTATGCACCATTTGAATTAGATTAACTCTTTGTGACTTTGGATGCCTGGTTTGTTGTTGTTGTTTTTTTTCTTTTTTTTAAATAAGTTTTTGTGTTTTGTTCCATTCAATTTGGCTATAATCTTAGCCCTTTTAAATGCCAAAGTAGGAAGAATCAAAGAAATAGATAATATAAAAAAAATATATAAAAATGATGCTGAGATATTTATTAAATCATTGCTTAAGGTCTACACTGGTAGGCATGTTCCAATAGAGATTGTTACCCTGTTCCTATAGAAAATATTTAGCTGGTTTTTATATTTTTGTTGTTTTCATTATGCAAGTGTGTTTCCTTTTGAAAAATTCATTTTTCGGGAAAGTGATATTTCACTATGAATTGAAGTGAAAGTCAAAGTGTTAGTCACTCAGCTATCCTCTCTTTGTGACCCCATGGACTGTAGCCCACCAGGCTCCTCTGTCCATGGAACTCTCCAGGCAAGAATACTAGAGTGGGTAGCCAGTTCCTGAGTGGGTAGCCAGTTCTTTCTCCAAGGGATCTTCCTGACCCAGGGATCAAACCTGGGTTCAAAGCCATTTCTCCTGTACTGCAAGATTCTTTACTGTCTGAGTGACCAGGAAAGCCCAGTTCATTCATTTCACTATGAATTATGGAACCTTATTTTGGGAGAAGTCTATATAACTGATTAAGTGCACTGGACCAACTCAGGAGCAGTCCCTGCTATATATGGTATATTTTTCATTGACATGCTGAGCTAATAGGATGAACATACTCAGAATATACAGGTCTACCTCATTTTATTGTGCTTCTCTTTATTTCACCTCGTCAGTATTGTGTTTTTGCTTTTGTGTGTGTGTGTTTACTTAATTTAGTTTCTTTTTTTTTTAACTTAATTTAGTTTCTTTCTTTTTTTTTTAAACAAATTTATGTTTTGTGGTAAACCTACTTCTCAACAAGTCTATTGCACTATTTTTTCAACAGCATTTGCTCACTTTATCTCTATGTGTCCCATTTTGTTAATTTTTGCAATATTTCAGACTTTCTCATTATTATTACATTTATTATGTGATCGATAATCTTTGATGTCACTGTTGTGATTGTTCTGGGACATCATGAACTGTGCCCATGTAACATTTAATCCATAAAAGTTTTGTGGGTTCAGACTGTTCCTCCAACATTTCCCTTGCCCCTTTCCTTTCCCTCAGGCCTCCCTGTTCCCTAAGACTTCCCTTTTCCTTAATTTGAACTTGTGCTAATTAACAAACCTGCAATGGCCTCTGTGTTCAAGTAACAGGAAGTGTCCCATGTCCCTCACTTTAAATCAGAAGTTCAAAATGATTAAGCTTGTGAGGAAGTCACATCAAATACCAAGGTAGGCTGAAAGCTAAGCCTCTTGTTCCCAACATTTAGCCAAGCTGTGAATGCAAAGGAAAAGTCCTTGAAGAAAATCAGAAGTACTCCTCCAGTGAACATGTGTATAAGAAAGTGAAATAGCCTTATTGCTGAAATGGAGAAAGTTTGTCTGGACAGAAGACTAAACCAGCCACAACATTCCCTTAAGCCAAAGCCTAATCCAGATCAAGGCACTAAGTCTATTCATTTTATGAAGTCTGAGACAGAGGCAAGGAAGTTGCAGAGGAAAAGAGGTTGGTTCATGAGGTTGAAGGAAAGAAGCCATCTCATAACACTGAAGTGCAAGATGAAGCAGCAAGTGCTGGTGAAGATGCTGAAGCAAGTTACTGAGAAGATCTACCTCAGATAAATAATGAAGGTGGCTGCACTAAATGGTGAATGTAAATGAAACAGCCTTCTATTAGAAGAAGATGCTGTCTAGGTCTTTTGTAGCTAGAGAGAAGCCAACACCTAGCCTCAAAGCTTCCGAGGACAGGTTGACTCTCTTGTTAGCAGCTAATGTAGCTGGTGACTAAAAGCTGAAACCTGGATCCAGTTACCATTCTCAAAATCTTAGGGCCATTAAGAATTAGGCTAAATCTGCCCTGCTAGCACTCTATAAATGGAAAACATGAAGCCTGGATGACACTACATCTTCCTACAGTATGGCTTAATGAATGTCTTAGGTCCCAAAAAGGTTTCCTTTCAAAATCTTACTGCTCATTGGCAATGCATCTGGTCACCCAAGACCTCTGATGAAGACATACAAAGCGATGAACATTGTTATCGTGCCTGCCAACACAACACCCATTCTGCAGACCATGGATCGAGGAGTAATTTTGATTTTCAAGTCTCATTATCGATGAAATGCATTTTCTAAGGCTGTAGCTGCCATATATAGTGATTATTCTGATCAGTTTGGGCAAATTCAATGGAAAACGTTTTGGAAAGGATTCACCATTCTAGACACCATTACGAACATTTGTGATTCATGGGAAGAGGACTACATACTAACATACACTGGAGTTTGGAAGAATTGATTCCAACCCTCATGAATTGAGGGGTTCAGTTCTTGAGGGGTACAAGATTTCAGTGGAGGAAGTAACTGCAGATGTAGTGGAAATACCGAGAACTAGAATTAGAAGTAGAGCTAAAGATGGGACTGAATTGTTGCAATCTCTTGGTAAAACCTAGACAGACGAGAAGCTGCTTTTTATGGATGAGCAAAAAAAGTGGTTTCTTGAAATGAAATCTATTCCTGGTGAAGATACTGTCAAAGTGAAAGTTGTCAGTCATGTCCAACTCTTTGCAATCCCATGGATAGGCTCCTCTATCCTGCCAGGCTCCTCTGTCCACAGGTCATAATTATTAAAATATTAACAAAGGACCTAGAATTTTCCATAAATTTAGTTGATAAGCCAGTGGAAGATTTTTGAGAGGACTGACTTCAGTTTCAAAACTTCTACTGTGGGTAAATGCTATCAAACACCACTGCATGCTACTGAGAAATCTTTTGTAAAATGAAGAGTCAGTTGATGTTGCAAATTCATTGTTTTGTTATTTTAAAAAATTGCCACAAACACCCTACCCTTCAGCAACCACCACCCTAAGCAGTTAGCAGCCATTAGCATCATTGCAAGGCCTTCCACCAACAAAGCATGAACTCTCTGAAGGCTTAGATAATGCTTAGCATTTTTAGCTATAAAATATTTTTAAACTAAGATGTTTATTATTTTAGTCCTAACATTATTGCATAGTTAACAGATGATATTAATAGTGTAAAAGTAACTTTTATATGCACTGGCAACCAAAAATGTGTACAACTCCTTTTATTGTGATATTTGCTTTATTGCAATTGTCTAGAAGCACACCCATAATATCTCTGAGGTATGCCTATATAAGAAATCATCCATAGCACCCCCAAGCCCTGAAAGAAACTTAGATGGTAAAGACTTCCATTTTGATAGGAAGGAAATTAGTGTTTCCTATTGTTGTTGTTGTTCAGTCACTAAGTCATATTTGACTCTTTGAGACCCTGTGGAATGCAGCATGCCAGGCTTCCCTGTCCTGAACTACCTCCCTGAGTTTGCTCATATTCTTGTCCATTGAGTCAGTGATGACATCCAACCATCTCATCCTCTGTTGCCCACTTCTCCTCCTGCCTTCAATCTTCTCCAGCATCAGTCTTTCCAAATGAGTCGCCCCTTGGCATCAGGTGGCCAAAGTATTGGGGGGAGCTTCAGTTTCAGCACCACCCCTTCCAATGAGTGTTCAGGGTTGTTTTCCTTTAGGATTGATAGGTTTGATTTCCTTGTTGTCCAAGGGATTCCCAAGTTTTCGCTAGCACCCTAATTCAAAGCATCAGTTTTTCAGCACTCAGCCTTTTTTATAGCCCATTTGTGGTCTATGGTCTACTCTTACCATGTAATACAATGGCATATTTTTTGTTTTTCTTTACTCTCTTTCATGACACATATTTTTCTTTCTATTTTTTTCTCATCTTAGATGCAGCTCAGTATATTTCATATTACTTATTTTATATAGCATAAAGGTATTTAGGAACTCTTAATCAATACTTCCCTCTTAAATATGAAATAGCGAAATGTTTGATAGTACAATATTTGATGTTCTAAAAAGCCAGAAGAGTTAACAAGATGTAATGGGACTCACTGTGAATAGTATTAGTGTTTTATCTCCTTGGATTATATTCCAATATCTTTCTAAAACATCAACCTCTAATTAAACAGAAAAGTTATCTTACTAAAACAAGGATTGAGGTGGGGAAAGAAAAGGACTACATTCTCATCTGTGATTCACTGTCAAGAAACGAACAACTAAGCCACAGACTGGAGGAAATGTTTGCAAAAGATACCTTTGATAAAGTACTCTTATCCAAATATATAGAAGGAACTCTTAAAATTCAATCATTAAGGACACAAGTAACTTAGTTGAAAAATGAGCACAAGACTTTACCTGATTCTTTACCAAAGAAGATACACAGATGGCAAATAAGCATATTAAAGGATGCTCCACATCACATTTCATTAGGGAACTGCAAATTAAGACAATGGGATACCCCTAAACATCTCCCAGAAAGGCCAAATTCTAGAATATTGACAACAGTGATTGCTAGTAAGGATATGGAGCAACAGGAATTCTTATTCATTGCTGGTTGGAATGCAATATTGTATAGCCATGTTGGAAGACAGTTAGGCAAGGTTTTTGTGTTGTTGTTGTTGTTGTTTATAAAACTACACATATCCATACAATGTACTTACCAAAGGAGTTGAAAACATATCCACACAAAACCACATAGATGTTTACAGCAGCTTTATTCATGATTGCCAAATCTTAGAAGCAACCAAGATGCCCTCCAGTCTGCGAATGGATAAATAAATAGTAGTACATCCAGAGATAATAGAATATAATTCAGTGCTAAAAAGAAATGGGCTATCAAGCCTGGTAAAGACATAGAGGAAACAAATGCATAAAACTAAGTAAAAGAAGCAATCTTAAAAAGCTACATATAGCATAATTTCTACTATGTTTCATTTTGGAAAAGACAAAACTATGGAGACAATAAAAAAGGTTAGTGTTTGCCAGGGGTAAGCAGGATGAATTACTAGGTGGAGCACAATGCAATTACTCTGTATATTACTATAGGTATGGGTGAAGAGTGAAGTGAAGTGAAGTGTTAGGCACTCAGTGGTGTCCGACTCTTTCTGACCCCACGGACTGTAGCCCTCCAGGCTCCTCTGTCTATGGGATTCTCCAGGCAAGAATACTGGAATGGATTGTCATGCCCTTTTCCAGGGGATCTTAACCTAGGGATTGAACCTGGGTCTCCAGAATTGCAGGCAGATTCTTTACCAAATTAGCCATCAGGGAAGCCCATACGAATAGATACATGTATGTTTTCCCAAACCCACAGCATGTACGACTCCAAGAATAGTAAAGTATAACATAAACTGTGGACTTTGGGTGATTATGATGTGTAAATGTGGGTTCACCGCTGGTGACAAATGCATTATGTTGGTGGGTTGTTGATGATGGCAAATACTATACATGCATTTGGTCAGGAGTATACAAGAACTCGCCATACTTTTTGCTCAGTTTTGCTATGAACTTAAAACTTCTGTAAAAAATAAAGTATATTTTAAAAATAACAGTATCACCACTGGTTTATTTGAAGCATTTCACATTATTTAAATGATTCTGATTGATTTTACATTTTATTTTAATGGGAAAATATGTTTTTTGATTAAGTGCTTAATCATCAAGACTGTATTTTGTAGCATTGTGGAGGAGCTGTGGAATTTAGAATCATCTAGAGCGGTTTGAGACTCATTGCACCATATGATTTTTAGCACCATGTGCAAATGATTAAATCTGTGCGCTCATCAGTTTACCCACATATAATATGGGGAACAGAATAGCTCCTCAGAGTTATGAGGAGGATACAGTGCGATGAAAAGGCAGCCACCACGGAAGCTGGCTCAGAATAGGCATTAATAAATATTGATTACCTGCTAAGTTTGTCTCCAAAATCCACTAATTAGGCAGTGAAACTTTTCTTACTTCAAATTGCATCTTGACATCTGGATTTCTAAATCTTTTCACCTAGTTGGAAAGTTAGCAGAACCCTAGAGTTATCAATAGAAGGGAAACCTTTACTCAGCACAGCTTAAGGATAGAGTGTGTACTTCAGACCTTCTTTTACTAAAATTAATTGTTATATATCCAGTTGAACTTTTTAACCAGTGATATTCCAGGAACTTACTGATTGATCTGTCAGTTGACTTTTAAATTTGTTTTTCATTAAAACATTCTGAAAGGGGTTTTATATAAATATAAAATTATGTATCTTGAGGGATTTTTGGAATACCCTGAGAGTCAAAACTAAATTAGCCACATGATGAGACTTTGCAAATTCACTGAGAATTCCACAATGGTAGATGTTTTTGAATTCAAGTTGGATTAGGAATGTAAAAAGAGATACAAAATTGTGAAAATTAAATGTCATTCTTATCTGGTAATTAATTGTTGAAAGAGTATAAACAAGACAAATCTTAAGTTTCTTTTCAAGTTCTATGGTAAACAAATAAACCCTCTATATCTTCTGAACTACAAAGCAGAAAGTGCCAAATGTCCCTGGGAAATTAAATATAAATGAGTCAGTTAGGTACCCACTACAAAGCCTACTGCACCTCCTCACCCAGAGTCTGTCATCCTGCACATTTGAAAATTTATTATTTAACTACTTTTACATCTAGTTTGTGACTGTCCTTTTCCTAAAGTTTTTGTGTAGTTCATTTTACTTAATTCCTTTACTGGTATGTAATTCAGTTCAGTTCAGTTCAGTTCAGTCGCTCATTCGTGTCCGACTCTTTGTGACCCCATAAATTGCAGCACGCCAGGCCTCCCTGTCCAACACCAACTCCCAGAGTTCACTCAAAGTCACATCCATGGAGTCTGTGATGCCATCCAGCCATCTCATTCTCTGTCATCCCCTTCTCCTGCCCCCAATCCCTCCCAGCATCAGAGTCTTTTCCAAGGAGTCAACTCTTCGCATGAGGTGGCCAAAGTACTGGAGTTTCAGCTTTAGTATCATTCCTTCCGAAGAATACCCAGGACTGATCTCCTTTAGGATGGACTGGTTGGATCTCCTTGCAGTGCAAGGGACTCTCAAGAGTCTTCTCCAACACCACAAAGAGGTTTATAAAATTTTGATATGAAAATCTTTCATAGTGGCTTCCTAAACTTTTAGGGTTTATTTCTGAAGGCTGTAGATAAGTAAATTTTATCTTACTTTATAGATAAGTAAAGTGCATGGATGAAGCCATGTACTTTAATTGCCTCTAACATCACTTTGTCTTTGTTTTCACTACAGTGCCAGCCACGTACTCCATTATTTGACAAATTTTGACCATTTAAAATCACTATTACTATTGTAATCAAAATTTTAGAAATATTTCTTTTTGATGAAACATTAAATGTATTAGAAATGCTACAAAAAATAATGTAGCATACTTTTTTATTTAATTTGTGTGGGTTAAAACTTAGTGAATAATTTGAAGATTGAAAACAAGAAACCATAACACTTTTGTATTAGTTTGTTAAGCTTTCTGTTTCCTCATATTTAAATCTGATTACCAATGTTAATTTTGAAAATATGAATTCTGTTTTAGAATAGCTACATATGACCATGAAAACCTTAAATCATTTACTTTTGAAAACAGAACGTGTATGTCTTCTTCTCAAACATAGCTCTGATTTTCAAATTTTCTGTAATAACCATTTCTTTCACAGACCTTTGACTATTTTAAAACATCTCATCTTTAATATTCAGTTCACTACCTGTCAACATTCCTCTTTCTGAACTCATAACTTCTGTGAAAGCTAAAAATTTGAGTACCCACTCTGAGTATATTATTTCCTGCATAGTACTTAGTGCCATTTTATTTCTGTCAGGAAAATGCATACTCTCTGCATAAATTTCTACTTGCTCATTTCCTTTGAATTCTAAAAAAATTTATAATGCATCCTTGATATTGTTCTTGTTATTACCATCTAGTATAAAAACAATGAAAATTGACCACTTCCTAAGTTTCTTACAGTCAAGTAAAGAAAATTTCAGTGAAGGGAAAGCTTGGAAAAAGGATGGTAGGAATCAACAGGACTTGAGGGAGGGTTAGAAGATGTGTGAGCCCTTGACAGACAAGAAGTAGGAAGGAGTGCTCCAGTTATGTAAAGAGGCATAGCCAGTGAAGAACAGAAGCGTGAAATACTATGGTAGCTAGGGGAATGGCACAACTTCAAGGCAGCTGGAATGAAGAGAAATATCTTGGATATCAGGCTGAGCCAATAACACAATCTCAAGAAGAGTTTCTATGTCATATGCAGGCATTTAGATTCGTCCTGACATCAAAGGGAATTTTTTTTTTAATTGGAAAATGACCTTGTCAGAATGTCATCTTCAATGTTCACCCAGAGGGTGACATCAAGACTGTTCAAAGCTGGGCAGGTGGGCAGATGAGAAGTTGGAATCAGATTACAAAACTAATATAAAAGCATAGGGAAAAAGTGCATCTAATATGGGCAAGAGAAAGAAAGAGAAAATGTAAATTATAATTTAGAGTGAGGATTGACAAACACTGATGACTACTTACACTGTGATTGGGAATGGGATGTGAGATAATCTTGGAATCCAGATTACAGACTTGAGCAGCTCTGTGACTTTTGTGGATATTAACTGAGACAGAGAATCTGGCAAACAAGACCTTTGGTGGAAAAGTGATGAGTGCATCTATTTTTGGCATACAAAGGGTCCTGGGAGAAGTCCTAAAGGAGATATCCAAAGGTTTGAGACTGAGGCATGGATTTAGAAATGGTCTCTATATATCTTGTAATTAAATTTTGGGGTACTCATGGACTAATTTAAATGGAACCTGAAGTATCAAAATTGGAAAGACCAAGAAAGTTGCATTAGGGGAACTTGAGGGCAGAATGCTTCCAGTTTAAAGGATAAGTGGAGAGAGAATAGCCCATGAAAGAAATTGACTAAGGATATCCAGGGAGTTATGAAAGAACCATAATAGAATGATGTCAATTTGTCATGTTTCTTAACCTTTATAACAATTACATTGTTCTTGATGACTAAGATCATTAGTCTAATAACTATAATTAGTTATAATTATGTAAAACGGGAGTGTAAGTTAATGTGTTCTCTATTTACTGTTCTCAATAGGTCTCATTAATAGTGTTTATGAACAAAGTGTTTATCTCCATCTCCAGACTGTCTCTAAGGTCCTTCCAGCTGTAAACACAGACTGAACAGGAGCTCATGCTGTACTTAGAGTCATAGGCTAATTTCTAGTGATGCAAGTGGCTTGCACAGAATTTTGCACATAATAGTTGCTGTGAAAAATCTAGGTGACATTTTTTTCAGTCTAATACTTTTTTTTTATACATAAGTGAATCAAAGCAAAAAAAATGGTAACTCAAAAAGATCAAAATGATATCTAATATCATAGATGGGAGGGAAATGGAGAGGCCTTTATTCTCTAATTTCATCATCATTATTTTTTTCTCACAATATTATACTGCCTTTTCTCAGGCAATTTGGAATTTTTACAAACTAATACCTCTTAATTTATGGCAAAAAAAAACTATTCAATGAAACCTATCTTTTAACTATATCATAAGTTTACATTAAGCCAAGCACCCAACTTATTATTTTTTCATTTATTTAATAAGCTGTTTTTAGTATGACCTGACCTTCTCAAGTAGCAGGCCAGTCTCCTTAGCCATCCATAAACTGCAGGATGAGCACTTTCTTAAGCACTCTGTTAAGTGCTTAAATAATCAGACACTACTCTTGCAAAATAGATGGGAGTTATTTCTCCTGTTTATACTCTGTATATATCTATAAGCGCACTGGCAAAATCAACGTTAGGATCATGCTGGGATGAGGAAGGGGGAAACCCAGGGCGTGAAAAGTTCACTAAGCTGAAGCCACCTTAGACCACTTGCCGACCGGCCGCCTGCTTCTTCGTGTTAGTGCCTTCATTAATTTGCAGATGCATTGTGCATTTCCCATTGTCTATATTATTTTCCAAATGTATTTACATTTGTATTTTGGTTTTATGGTTTTTATAAGTTAAATAGTATAGTGTCTGACTATAGTTATTGCTGAAGGCTAGAAGCCCCTAATAACATTCTGCAAATAATTCTTTCTTCCCCTTCCTTGTTTGAGCTATGAAACAGCTTCCTTGTTTTTCTGACACAAGATGATAATAAGGGATGTATCAATCAATCCTAAAAGATAATGTTTCATTAAAAATGATGTCTGTGATCTGTCTTTATAATATAGTAATAGTCTAAAATTATATATTGTTCATTACATATTTATTTATATATAACATATAAAATGATTATGTCATTAATGATATTACATAGAAATTATCTAAAATACTTGTAGCGTAAACTACTCTTCAAAAATATTAAGAAGTTGAGAACATGTATTTTGCCACACTTTAAAATCTGCTAATACTTAAAATATCATTTTTAACCAATAATTATTTATAAAGGAAAATGAACATAAATATGTAAGTGCAAATCGTGTTGTTGTTGTTCCGTCCTAAGTTGCGTCCTACTCTTTGTGACCCCATGGACTGCAGCTCACCAGACGTCCCTGCTCTTCACTGTCTCCCATATCGCTCACTCACGTGCATTGAGTCGGTGATGCCATCCAACCACGTCATCTGCCCTCGCCCCTTCTCCTTTTGCCTTCAGTCTTTCCCAGCATCAGAGTCTTTTCCACTGAGTCAGCTCTTTACTTCAGGTTACCAAAGGATAGCCATTGTAAATAGAATCATTGCCATCAGAAACTTTTCACTCGACTGTTTGTATAAATAATCTAATAAGAGGAAAGTTTTGGTGTGGATATATTTATGAGATAATCTAACTTTATTAAAATCTGTTTTAAAGGTACAATTTGAATTTGAAAAAAACTGTAAAAGTGCATACAGGCATGGAGATTTATAAAATCATAAAATTGGACAGCTCATTCTGTGTGAACATTTCTTTGTTATGCATAAAATTATAAAATTCAGAATGTAGTCAAGTCTTTTTACTTATAAAGAATCAAAACAAGAGGCATGATTTTTATACTTAAGTGGAAAGCATTTTTATAAACTGCATTTTCTATGTTTATCATAAAGGGGTTTACAAATGTCCAAAGACTTAAATGTACTTTCTTTTTTTTTATTAATTTATTTTTTTAAATTTTATTTTATTTTTAAACTTTACAATATTGTATTAGTTTTGCCAAATATCGAAATGAAGATAAATGACATAAAAGAGTATTGAATAGGAGTTCCCCAATGTCTGTTGCTTTAAACATAAGATATATAATACCATCAATCTATGAGATTTATAAGCCAATTTTATAATCAAAGGGAAAGATCATTATACTTCAAGTGCTTCTGAGCTCGGAAGTTTCTAAGAAGCTTTTGAGTGTTCATGAATTTATGTGATCTTTCATATGGTAAAAGAAAGTAAATGCCCAATGTTGAAAAGCAACACATTTTCTTATTTTATTTTGATTCTAATAATTGCTAAAATTTGACAGCTAATAAATTCTGGAATATTTTAGATTGTAAATCAAGCTTATTTTTCACTGTTCATGTAACATGTTGGAGGGGTAGCTTTCAAAGAAAAAATTGAGGACAAATGATACAAATTGGTTTTAAAAATAGTGCAACTCAAAAAAAAGTATCACATAAGGGCTATAAATCCAAACAGCATTGGTATTATATCTTTTCATCTTTATTGTTCTTTCAAATCCCAATCATGGATAATAACCTGTGAAAAATTTCCTGAATCAACTATGACTCTTTTTCTAATGACTGAGTATTCATGCTCCTAAGTTTGCTATATTTATCAACATGGAAGAACTATTTATGATACTCTCACCAAATAAAATTATCCCAAAGACTCAGACTTTCTAAATTTTTCAATTTCTTCTAATTTAGTTATGCTTATAAATAAATTTGTCTATTGTTCACATTGTACCATATGATTTCAAAGGTAATATTTTTTGTCTGAAATAATTCTCTAAGCACCAAAAAAATACTTCCATTTAAACAGTAAAGTCATTTTGTAGTGAAACATTTTTCACTATGTGTCAGAAAATATATTTTGAAATAAATGTTTTACAAATTAGATTTACTATGGGGCTTCTCTGGTGGCTCAGATGGTATAGAATCTGCCTGCAATGCCGGAGGCCTGGGTTTGATCCCTGGGTTGGGAAGACCCCCCTGGAAAAGGGAATGGGTAGCCATTCCAGTATTTTTGCCTGGAGAATTCCATGGACAGAGGTGCCTGGTGATCTACAGTCCACGGGGTTACAAAGAGTCAGACACGACTGAGGGACTTTCACTTCACTTCACTCACTTTCCATATTCAGAAGCTGAATCACAGGGTCCAAATTGCAGAGTTACTTTTCAGTGTGTTCACTTGATAGTATTCAGAGTTTCTGTGACCTCACACGTCAGAGGTCATGTCACAGCACAGGAAGTTTGAATTTGGGGTGTGGCTTTTGCATTTTCCTCTTCACTGTTTTGAATTATGTTTCTGTTATTATGTAGGCTTCCTTTGTGGCTTAGCCGGTGAAGAATCCGCCTGCAATGTGGGAGACCTGGGTTTGATTCCTGAGTTGGGAAGATACCCTGGAGACGGGAAAGGCTACCCACTCCAGTATTCTGGCCCAGAGAATTCCATGGATTATATAGTCCGTGGAGTCGCAAAGAGTCGGACATGATTGAGCGACTTTCACTTCACTTCACTTAACATCTTAACTGCTGCTGCTGCTGCTAAGTCGCTTCAGTTGTGTCCGACTCTGTGCGACCCCAGAGATGGCAGCCCACCAGGCTCTTCTTTCCCTGGGATTCTGCAGGCAAGAACACTGGAGTGGTTGCCATTTCCTTCTCCAACGCATGAGAGTGAAAAGTGAAAGTGAAGTCGCTCAGTCGTGTCTGACTCTTCGCGATCCCACGGACGGCAGTCCACCAGGCTCCTCCATCCATGGGATTTTCCAAGCAAGAGTACTGGAGTGGGGTGCCATTGCCTTCTCCAACATCTTAACTGAAGGAAGAACAATCTCAAACCCAATCTTAGAGCTTCAGAGTAGGAGAGGCGTGTATGGAAGGACTTCCAGACTGTCAGAGTGTCAGTCCACCTAATTAAGGAGGAGCTGCAAAAGGGATTCCCTTGCCTCAGATCTATGTGATGAGTACTTACTGAGCATATAACTTCGGCTTAGAGCTGAGTTCCTTTTTGGGTGATCCAGAAGTGGTCCTAAACCATTCACTTTCTGGACTCATAAATCACAAGATCTACATCATGTGGAGTTTTTCTAAACAATGTTCATGAATAATCTTTTAATGTGGTAGAAAACACAAAATCTCTGTGCAGATGTCCTACTAGCAGAGGAAACCATTCAGGTAACTGTTGAGCGTTCCTTCAACTTTGTTCACATCTCAGCCTAAGGAAGAACAATCTGACCTCCTCCAAGGGTAGCCAACACATTTTCTTATTAATCAAGATGAACTATTATCATTGAAAAGAAAGCCTGCTGATTCCTCATAAACCTGGGACAAAGTGATACTGTTTTAGACTTTTCCTTGCCCCCAGAACTCCACAAACTTTTTGGATTGTGACTCCAGTGACTTTATACAGTGATTATAAAATGAGGCACCCTGCAACTATACAGGAAATTGTACTGTGAGCTTCCCTGGTGCCGCAGACAGTAAAGAAACTGCCGGCAATGCAGGTGATCTGGGTTTGATCCCTGGGTTGGGAAAACCACCTAGACAAGGGAATGGTTACCCACTCCAGTATTCTTGCTTGGAAAATTCCATAGACAAGGAGCCTGGTGTGTTATAGACCAGAAGGTTGGCCAGAGTTGAACATGAGTGAAGTGACTTTTTCACTTTTTTTTTTTTAATTATAAATCATAAAAAGGAAGAAGAAAATAAGTGAAAGGGAGGAAGAAAGGAAAGAAAAAAGGAGAAAAATAAGGAAGTTATTAGCAGAAATAATTCAAGGACCTCTCAAAAAGAAGTAGAAAAAATAATTCACTGTTATGATTTCATGGCCATCATATATTAATGGCCAAATACATTAAAGTTTCATATATGTACATATTTTTAAGTAATAAAAATATTTATTGTATGAATATAAGATTTATTTGGGGTCCATAACTTAATGAAATCAGAGCATCAACATGTCTGAAGCAATGAAAGACAAAAAAATTCTAAAATTTGCTACATAAAATTTTGTAAGAGTATATACAGTAAACAAGCACAAGGCTATCAAAGGCAAATTACATATGGGGACATTTCTGGTAGCATCCTTAAAATATCAAATCCTTTAAAAAGTTCAAAAAAGTCCAAGTCTGATAGAAAAAAATAGCAAAAATTACTAAGAGTTTATGATTACAGAGTGACCCTCATGAATACGTGCCTGTGATACGCTAAACATTAAAAAGCAAGCAAAGCATGTGATGATAAAATTGGCAAATGAAGTGGATTAAGGACCTACTATGTGCCAGGCAATTTAGCACCTTGTAGGAATTATCTTTTGCATGCCTCAACCTTCTCAGATCAATATAATTAACATCCCTATTTTACAGAAAAGTGTAGTTTAGAGTGTTAAGGACTGAATGTTTGTTTCCCTCCAAAATTCATATGTTGAAACCTTGTATACCGCTTCAAGTTGTTAAGAGATGAGCTTTCAGAGGTGATAAGGAGTCGAGGAGGTCATGAGGGTGCATCCCCATGGAGTGACTGGTGCCCTTTGAGAGTCGTGAGAGACTCACTTCTCCTCTTTGATCTCTCCAAGTGAGGCTTCAAAGAGACATCATCTATTGCAAACTGTAAGAGAACTTGCACCAGAACCAGACCACACACGCACCCTGATCTCAGACTTCAAGCCTCCAAAACCATAGGAAATACACTTCTGTTGTTTTTAAGTGCAAATTTTATTGAATTTTGTTGTAGCAGCCTGAACAGACTAGGAAAGCCTATGCTTCTTGTAAACTTGATTAGATGAACAAAATTTAGACCATGTTCAGTTCACTTCAGTTCAGTCACTCAGTTGTATCTGAGTCTTTTCGACCCCATGAATCGCAGCATGCCAGGCATCCATGTTTATTACCAATCCCTGGAGTTTACCCAAACTCATGTCCATCAAGTCGGTGATGCCATCCAGCCATCTCATCCTCTGTCGTCCCCTTCTCCTCCTGCACCCAATCCTTCCCAGCAACAGGGTCTTTTCCAATAAGTCAACTCTTCGCATGAGGTGGCCAAAGTACTGGAGTTTCAGCATCAGTCCTTCCAATGAACACCCAGGACTGGTCTCCTTTAGGACAGACTGGTTGGATCTCCTTGCAGTCCAAGAGACTCTCAAGAGTCTTCTCCAACACCACAGTTCAAAAGCATCAATTCTTCAGCACTCAACTTTCTTCACAGTCCAACTCTCATATCCATACATGACCGCTGGAAAAACCATAGCCTTGACTAGATGGACTTTTGTTGGCAAAGTAATGTCTCTGCTTTTGAATATGCTATCTAGGTTGGTCATAACTTTCCTTCCAAGGAGTAAGTGTCTTTTAATTTCCTGATTGCAATCACCATCTGCAGTGATTTTGGAGCCCGCAAAAATAGTCTGACACGTTTCCACTGTTTCCCCATCTATTTCCCATGAAGTGATGGGACCAGATGCCATGATCTTCATTTTCTGAATGTTGAGCTTTAAGCCAACTTTTTCACTCTCCTCTTTCACCTTCATCAAGAGGCTTTTTAGATCCTCTTCACTTTCTGCCATAACGGTGGTGTCATCTGCATATCTGAGGTTATTAATATTTCTCCCGGTAATCTTGATTCCAGCTTGTGCTTCCTCCAGCCCAGCGTTTCTCATGATGTACTCTGCATAGAAGTTAAATGAGCAGGGTGACAATATACAGCCTTGACGTACTCCTTTTCCTATTTGGAACCAGTCTGTTGTCCCATGTCCAGTTCTAACTGTTGTTTCCTGACCTGCATATAGGTTTCTCAAGAGGCAGGTCAGGTGGTCTGGTATTCCCATCTCTTTCAGAATTTTCCACAG
The DNA here is from genome assembly GCF_027580195.1 of Bos mutus. Lineage (NCBI taxonomy): Eukaryota > Metazoa > Chordata > Mammalia > Artiodactyla > Bovidae > Bos > Bos mutus. Next base: position 35,954,770 of record NC_091643.1, read on the forward strand.
TTTATTGTGATCCACATAATCAAAGGCTTTGGCATAGTCAATAGAGCAGAAATAGATGTTTTTCTAAAACTCTCTTGCTTTTTTGATGATCCAGTGGATGTTGGCAATTTGATCTCTGGTTCCTCTGCCTTTTCTAAAACCAGATTGAACATCTGGAAGTTCATGGTTCATGTATTGCTGAAGCCTTGCTTGGAGAATTTTGAGCATTACTTTACTAACATGTGAGATGAGTGCAATTGTGTGGTAGTTTGAGCATTCTTTGGCATACCCTTTCTTTGGGATTGGAATGAAATGTGACCTTTTCCAGTCCTGTGGCCACTGCTGAGTTTTCCAAATTTGCTGGCATCTTGAGTGCAGCACTTTCACAGCATCATCTTTGAGGATATGAAAGAGCTCAACTGGAATTCCATCACCTCCACTAGCTTTGTTTGTAGTGATGCTTTCTAAGGCCCACTTGACTTCACATTCCAGATGTCTTATATTTGAATTGTTCTAAATGTCTTTGTGCAGAAAGAAAGGGCAAACATACTTTTCCCTGTTCCTCCCCCAAGAACAACTGAAATATCTGGATATTATATATAAAGAAAACACAAGCAGATTCTTAAAGGAAAGAAGAGGAACTAACTAGGTACCTAGGGACCCAAGGGACAGGAACAGCATGGTGGTGAGTTCCTTGGGTTTTCTCTTTTCCTCATTTATCACAGACTCTGCTGGAGAAATCAGCCAACCAGTAAACACAATGGGTGAAGAAAACAACAACAACAAAAATAAAATCAAGTAAACAAACACACTTTCTTTAGCCAAAGGACCAGTCTTAAATTTCCAAAACTATTCATCCAGTAATAGTAACTCTACTCCAGCCACATACTACACACACAGATCCAACACTCTTCCCCTCCCTCTGCAGACAAAGGCATAGTTGCCTGCTCTTGTCCTGTGATAACCAGGTTAACGAGATGCTCCTGTCCTTCCCAGTCCCTCACCCTCCTCCACGTGGTGTTCACAGAAGGATGAATGGGGAGTGAAATGGCTAACTCCACCATATTAATAAGCCCCACCTTCCTTGCCTAGAGGTGTTATAACTATAGAGTAGAAGTCAAAGATTTGATAATGGTCAACCATTGGTGTTGAAAAAGTCCAATTAATTCTAGGTTCAGATGCTTGTAAATGTCTTTTGATGAAAGAAGTCAAAGCAAACTATATTTCTTCCTAAGGTTTATACATTATAGTTCAATTTAGTTCAGTCTCTCAATATTGTCTGACTATTTGTGAACTCATGTACTGCAGCATGCCAGGTTTCTTTGTCCATAAAACTCCACAATTGCTGAAACTCATGTCCATCAAATCGGTAATGGTATCCAACCATCTCATCCTCTGCTATCTCCTTCTCCTCCTGCCTTCAGTCTTTCCCAGCATCAAGGGCTTTTCAATGAGTCAGCTCCTCACATCAGGTGGCCAAAGTATTGGAGTTTCAGCTTCAGCATAAGTCCTTCCAATGAATATTCAGGACTCATTTCCTTTAGGATTGAATGGTTTGATCTTCTTGCAGTCCACTGACTCTCAAGAGTCTTATCTAACACCACAGTTCAAAACCATCAATTCTTTGGTGCTCAGCTTTCTTTATGGTCCAACTCTCACATCCATAAATGACTAATGGAAAAGCCATAGCTTTGACTACAGACATTGGTTGGCAAAGTAATATCTCTGCTTTTTAATATGCTGTCTAGGTTAGTCATAGATTTCTTCTAAGGAGCAAGCATCTTTTAATTTCATGGCTGTAGTCACCATTTGCAAATGATTTTGGAGCCCAAGAAAATGAAGTCTGTCACTGTTTCCATTGTTTCCCCATCTGTTTGCCATGAAGTGATGGGGCTGGATGCCATGATCTTAGTTTTCTGAATGTTGAGTTTTAAGCCAACTTTTTCACTCTCCTTTTCACCTTCATCAAGAGGCTTTTTAGTTCCTCTTCACTTTTTGCCATAAGGGTGGTGTCATCTGCATATCTGAGGTTATTGATATTTCTCCCAGCAATCTTGATTCCAGCTTGTGCTTCATCCAGCCTGGAATTTTGCATGATGTACTCTGCATATAAGTTAAATAAGCAGGGTGACAATATATAGCCTTGACGTACTCCTTTCCTGATTTGGAATCAGTTTGTTTTTCCATGTCCAATTCTGACTGTTGCTTCTTGACCTCCATGCAGATTTCTCATGTAATATGATCTGATATTGCCATCTCTTTAAGAATTTTCCAGTTTGTTGTGATCCACATAGTCAAAGGATTTAGTTGAGTCAATGAACACCAGAAGTAGATGTTTTTTTTCTGGAATTCTTTTGCTTTTTCTTTGTTCTAACGGATGTTGGCATTTTGATCTCTGGTTCTTCTGCCTTTTCTAAATCCAACTTGAACATCTGGAAGTTCTCGGTTCAAACACTGTTGAAGCCTGGCTTGGAGAAATTTGAGCATTACTTTGCTAGCATGTAAGGTTAGTGCAATTGTGCGGTAGTTTGAACATTCTTTGGCATTGTCTTTCTTTGAGATTGAAATGAAGACTGACCTTTTCTAGTCTTGTAGCCCCTACTGAGTTTTCCAAATTTGCTGGCATATTGAGTGCAGCACTTTCACAGCATCATCTTTCAGGATTTGAAATAGCTTAGCTGAAATTCCATCACCTCCACTCACTTTGTTTCTGGTGATGCTTTCTAAGGCCCACTTGACCTCGCACTCCAGGATGTCTGGCTCTAAGTGAGTAACCTCACCATCATGGTTACCTGGGTCATAAAGATCTTTTTTTGTATAGTTTTTCTGGGTATTCTTGCCACCTCTTCTTAATACCTTCTGCTTCTGTTAGATCCATACCATTTCTGTCCTGTATTGTGCCCATCTTTGCATGAAATGTTCCCTTGGTATCTCTAATTTTCTTAAAGAGATCTCTAGTCTTTCCCATTTCATTGTTTTCCTCTATTTCTTTGCATTGATCACTGATCACTGAGGAAGGCTTTCTAATCTTTTCTTACTATTCTTTGGAACTCTGTATTCAGACAGATATATGTTTGTTTTTTTTCTCCTTTGCCTTTGCTTCTCTTCTTTTCTCAACTGTTTTTAAGGCCTCCTCAGACAACCATTTTGCATTTTTGCATTTCTTTTTCTTGAGATGGTTTTGATCATGGCCTCCTTTACAATGTTATGAACCTCTGTCCATATTTCTTCAGGCACTCTGTCTATCAGATCTAATCCCTTGAATCTATTTGTCACTTCTACTTTATAATCATATGGGATTTGATTTAGCTTATACCTGAATGGTCTAGTGACTTCCTGTACATTCTTCAATTTAAGTCTGATTTTGGCAAGAAGGAGTTCATAATCTGAGCCATAGTCAGCTCCCGTTCTTGTTCTTGCTGACTGTATAAAGCGTCTTCATCTTCAGCTTCAAAGAATGTAATCACTCTGATTTTGGCATTGACTATCTGGTGATGTCCATGTGTAGAGTCATTTCTCGTGTAATTGGAAGAGGGTGTTTGCTATGCCCTGTGTGTTTCCTTGGCAAAACTCTGTTAGCATTTCCCCTGCTGCATTTTGTACTCCAAGGGCAAACTTGCCAGTTACTCCAGGTATCTTTTGACTACCTACTTTTGCATTCTAGCCCCTATGATGAAAAGGACATCTTTTTTTTTTTTTTTTTCCTTTGGTATTAGTTCTATAATGTCTTATAAGTCTTCATAGAACCATTCAACTTTAGCTTCTTCATCACTAGTGGTTGGGGCATAGACTTGGATTACTGTGAGACTGAATCTTGGAACAGAGCAATGCTCATTCTGTCATTTTTCAGATTGCACCCAAGTACTGCATTTCAGACTCTTTTGGTGACTCTGAGTGTTACTCCATTTCTTCTAATGGATTCTTGCCCACACTCATAGATGTGATGCTCATCTGAATTAAATTCATCCACTCGAGTGGATGAATTATGAATTAAATTCATGCACTAAAACTAGAGTTTTAGTTTTACACTAGTTTTTACACTAAAATTTAGTTTTAGTTTTTACACTAAAACTAAGTACATTTTAGTTCATTATAGTACACAAACCTTTTAAATTCTCATTTTAAAAATCCCTACATTGCATACATTCAGTATTTATATTGTGGAGAATGTATATAGCCATATGTGTATATGTCTATACATACATACATATGAAAGTGTTAGTCACCCAGTCACGTCTGACTCTTTGTGACACATGGACTGTAGCCCACCAGGCTCCTCTGTCCATGAAAGATTAATAAATGTGACTGTGTTAAAGATATATGATCAGAAACTTGTAATTTTGTATAAATTATCAACTGAAAGCATAATGAATTTAAAAATCCATTGTATATCAAGTGTTTCTAACAGAGGAAAACATGAGTAGTAAAACTGTTTTGGTTATTGAAAGTAGTCCATGCAACGATGAAGAAACTGATGAGAAAGGTGAAAGTTCAGAGAATCAGTAAGTGTATTTTTTCATAATTGTGATAGTGGTTAAAAGTTGTATGCAGACAATATATTATACCTGCTATTATATGATGATTATAGCTGGATTTTCCCACTAAAATACATTTTTCTGTGCTAGAAGGTAATATGCCCCCCCAAATACTCATTTTTCCATTTCTAAAATATATAATAAGCCTAATAAATGTGTTTTAGTGGGTTAACTAATATATTCTTTTACTTTAAAAAGTGTAACATGATACCTTTTTTAATAAACATTGAAGTTTTATTCTCTGCTAGTATAGCAGTGCGTCTGTAGACGCTGTGCATATCAGCATTTCTAACTCTTTCAAGTACATAAAGGTGGCGTCTCTCTGGTACTATATTGCGGAAATAGCGTGCTTGACTTCCTCGTGTCTTGGGCAGCAGCAAGGCCAGGGGTGCTGGCCTTCACACGGGCGCTGCGAGTGCAGGCCGCTCTGCACTGCGGAGGGCCGGTCTGTGTGCGGGGAAGCAGCTCCCCGACTGCTCACCGCCCTGACCGTCCCTCAGGGGAGCCACCTCCCAGGGAGGAACATCTGCCCCAAAAGGGCCTCACCGGGGCTTTGCATTCATCCTCAGAACAGGGGAGGGAGGAGCAGGAGGACTCAGAGGACCAACGTGCCTCATCGCACCTCCGCCGGAGAGCAGTGATGGAGTGAGGACTCTAAGCTGGGGGAGCAGGCTGAAGGGAACCGCGAGTCCGAGTCGGCGTGGGCCTCTGAGTGGATCTCCGCTGCTTCATCTGCACAGGGTCAGGCGATGTGACAGTTTCCTTCTGGCCCTGGGCTTCTGTGGAATTGTGATTAGTGACAGTCACCACCATTTGTGAGGTCCTCACTGTGTGGCAGCCATGCGGTCAAGTGCTTTTGCACGTCTGGTTTAAATCTCACGACCACTGTGTGGGGTGGTCCTGTTATTGCCACCCCAGCTTTCAGGAGTTATTAATAGCAAGGGCACACAGCCAGCACAGGTGCACCGGGCTCAGACCCCTATCTGTGTGAATCTGAAGACAGGCTTTTTAATTTTGGTTCCTGTATTTGCATACTTATTTTAAATAGTTTATTGACCATTTCAGAGGCGTTTAGTAAAATTCACAATTTTCTGCTGCCCCCACTGTGTGTCTAGTTACACAACATTTCTGTCCTCCAGGCAAAGCCCCATTTATCCCCACTGTCCTCCTCTCTGCCCCTGGCAACCACAAAGCTCCATTCTGTCTTAAGCAATTGATTATTCTGAATATTCAGATTGCATACAAAGGAGTCATAAGATATGTGTGATTTTTTAAAATTAAGTGAATAAAGCCAAGCTTGTAGAATTTTTTAAATCTTATACTTAAATAGTTTTTAACACAATGTGCCTAAGGACAGAGCAAAGGCATCTGGGAATGTGTGGAATTTCTCAAATCTCTACTAAGCAAAGCAATTTTCTTCAGATGTGTTAATTCAGTTTTATTGGAAAAGCATACCCAGAATTCTTATTGCATATTTCTGGTCTAAGATTTTCACATTTCTCTTCATTTATGTTGTTTCTGTTCTTATCTTTTGAATCTTCTTTTTGAAAGAGCTTCTCAATTTATCTTCCACATTACTGATAAAGTTTTCTACAAAACAAACTCTGCTCTTCTCAGATTCCAATAAAAATGTTAATTTTGTTACTGTACTTTAAATTTCTGAGCGGCTAATCTTACTGTCCTTTACATTGGTATATTTACCTTTCTGCTTCCATTTCATGAAAACTGTAATTCTTTGCCATTATCAAATATTAAATAACTTACTAAGATAATTTTCATTTTTTTGTATTTGCAAAGATTCAATTAATTCATAGACAATACAATTTTTTGCTATGGTAATCTTAAGACAAGGGATAAAAGAGTAAAGCTTAATTTTGCCAGTACTTACTTGAATGCATATAACTGATGTCTCTTGTATAACTCTCATTTAATAATATAAAATTATTAATATTCTGATAATCTTAGAAATATTAATTTTGTCCAAATTGATGTAAATATTTTTATGATAAACTGGACATACTGAAGACATTGCATCATCAGCTTGCAATTATATTGGAAGTGCAAACATGGCTTTTAATAGGAGATTTTTCTCTTTCAACATAATGGTTATCTATCTTCTTCACTTATAAAGTTACTATATGACACCTACCCAATATCAAAGTAAATGCACCTGTCAGACTCAATGACATCTATTTTCCCAACAAATGTATTGATTCAAATTCTATCGATAACTTAAGAATTTATCCTGTTGTCCACTGAAAACAACGCATAACCTAAAAGTTGAGAGTTTTGTTTTATCCTGGGGACATTCCTAGGACTTCAAGCCCAGGAGTCAGCATCTCAGATAGCACTGAGAAAAAGGCTTGGAGGAGGTGAGGGTTAGGTTTTTTGGTTTTGGGGTTTATTTTGCAACAAAGGGCAAGTAGTAGGAATGTCAAAAATTATCATTAATGAAAGAAAACCAGATATCTCAAGGTAAGGGATTTAGCTCTTTTCTGTGTATGGGAAGGTGTGATAGTTTGGGCTCAGAGAAATCAATCCTTTGCCGTGCACCGTAGCTCTCTGGGCCAGTGTCCTGCATTTTCTCATCCTGAGTTTCCTCAAGCTGTACCCTCAGGGAGTTGCTGAGTCTGGTGGCTGCTAGATGACAGGCATTCCTTGTTTCTTTCCTGAGTTCCCTCAGGGCTTCCCAATCCAGGGTGGCTGCAACTGCTAATAGTCACAGCATCTTGTTAGTTGATAGGGCAGGTGGCACCCACTCCAGTATGCTTGCCTGGGAAATCCCATGGACAGAGGAGCCTGGTGGGCTGCGGTTCATAGGGTCACAAAGAGTCGGGCACAAATGAGCAAGTGCATGCCACACATGCTTAGTCTACACTGTACAAGTTATCTTTTTCAATGTTTGTGTTCATTATCACGGCACATTTTATTTGGATCTTGAAATTCATAAACTAATCAACCAGTTAAATGAATAAAACTATCTTTATGTTGGTGAAGAAAAGTCACAATCATAATTTATTTAGCAGGAAATTTAGGTTGGTATGAACTGAATTGAATTTTCTGCAGTATTGTAAAATAAATAAACATAAGATTTCATAGTTGCTCGAGTTATTTTCAGAACATTGAGTTATCTGTTCATACAATAGATGGGATTTCCATTATTATAAATATAGCCCTTCTCACTGTGATACTCTGTTTAAGATACAAAGACTAGCAAAACTGAGAATGCACAAATTTGTGATGTATACAGTACTAAGAACCAAGTAGATAATTCAGTTTAATCAAAAAATGACTTTGTTTGACTGTTCACCTCAACTCAAATTAATCAGATAGTTGCACAGCTTTGGTTTCACAAAAGGGTATATATTAGCTGAAATAGAGATATTGGAGAGAAACAAAAAAGGATGTCTGATGCTTTGCTTGACTTTTTTATGTTGGAAAAACAATTACATAAGATTTCACTTTCAGAAAAAAGTGGCTTCCCTGATAGCTCAGTTGATAAAGAATCTCTCTGTAATGCAGGAGACCCTAGTTCAATTCCTGGGTCAGGAAGATTCACTGGAGAAGGGATAGACTACTCATTCCAGTATTCTTGGGCTTCCCTTGTGGCTCAGCTGGTAAAGAATCTGCCTGTAATACAGGAGACTTGGGTTCCATCCCTGGGTTAGGAAGATCTCCTGGAGAAGGGAAAGGTTACACACTCCAGTATTCTGGCCTGGAGAATTCCATGGACTGTATAGTTCATAGGGTCACAAAGAGTCAGACATGACTGAGTGACTTTCACTTACTTTCACTTTCAGATGCCAGATGCTGGCAAGGGCTGATTGAAAATAGACCTCTGTTTGAAAAAAAAGAACAGGATGGTGGGGGTGGGGGGTTGGGGGAGCAGGGTAGTGTTGATGAAATGGAGATTGCTCCAACAGTTACATTCAATTAATCAAGAAACAATATGAACACAAATCAGTCTGAAGGCCAGCTCTGGTAGATTTCCTTGCCTATATGTGACTAATGAGTAAAAGCATAACTTGATGCCAGACATTAAATGACCAGCAATTAAGTTAATCTAATTGATTTTAGTGTCACTCAGAAGCTTTGTCTTACTATATTACAAAACATTTTACTTAAATGATCATTAAGAAAATATCATTCTTTAATGATTCTACAGATTTTGGGCCATGTATTTTACCAAATACAGATTTGTTGTTGGATTGTTGTTGTTCAGTTGTTAAGTTGTGCCCAGCTCTTTGAGACCCCATGGACTGTAGCCCGCCAGGCTCCTCTGCCCATGGGATTTCTCAGGCAAGAATACTGGAGTGGGTTGCCAATTCCTGCTCCAGGGATCTTCCCGACCTGGGCTCCAACCCACATCTGCGTCTCCAGCATTGGCAGGTGAATTCTTTACTGCTGAGCCACCAGGGAAACCCCAAATACAAAGTAGCAGCATTAAAAGTAGGAAGAAAATTGAAAGTATTGTGGAGAATCTTCATACCATGGTGGACTACAGTACAGAATTTCATACGACATGGCTCTGCCTTGGGTTACTTGCCAGGGAAATAATTTACCAGAGGGAAGACATTATAGTTAAAATAAGACCCATTGATTTGTTAATGTAGAAATACTTAAATATCAAGAGAAAGAAGAAGTCTCAATCCTCTGCTGATTTGTGTGATTCCAATAAAACAAAATTTAAAGACACTGTTACTCCTCACAAATTCTAAGTGTTTAATAAAGAGTAATGAAATTATAGTGAAATGAGTTTGATGGTCTAGAATCAGCTTGCAGGCATCATTTAATCAGCATTTTGTTGGCAGCTTCTGTGGAAGAAGTTGTTAGTGGGGAGAAGAGCTAACAAACATCAAAGAAAGATGGAACCATCTGAAGCATCAAAGTGAGGCTATTGCTTCTTTTTTGAAAGAGTAGTCTGCCATTTTAAAATTCAAATAAATGAACTTTTCCAACTTATTGGAAACAGAAATACATAAAGAAAGAAAACAGATGAGTTTTATGATTCCAGTTTGGGAGGAGGAACCTATATATGGGTCATAAAATAAGTTTCAAAAATTATATTAGAATTTAAATCTTATAAGGAGAGGTCTTTGAAAAGAGTGAGTGTGAAATGAATGTGAAAACTAACAAAAAATGATATCTGGAAAATCACCAATAGCCTACGATTAAACCATAGATCTCCAAATAACCTGGGAGTCAGGAAGAAATGACAATGTACATTATAAATGGCTTAAAGAAATAACAAAAGGAGCATCTATTAAAATTGGGTAACATAGCTATGACATTATTTCTAAGATATTTCTTGATTTTACATGCATGTATTAGCAGTGAAAGAGAAGGCAATGGCAACCTACTCCAGTACTCTTGCCTGGAAAATCCCATGGACCAAGGAACCTGGTGGGCTGCAGTCCATGGAGTCACAAAGAGTAGGACATGACTGAGCGACTTTACTTTCACTTTTCACTTTCATGCATTGGAGAAGGAAATGGCAACCCACTCCAGTGTTCTTGCCTGGAGAATCCCAGGGACGTGGGAGCCTGGTGGGCTGCCATCTATGGGGTCGCACAGAGTCGGACATGACTGAAGTGACTTAGCAGCAAGCAGCAGCATTAGCAGTGAAAGAAGGCTGAAAATCTAAAAGCTGACCTTCCATCTCAAGAATCTAGAAAATAAAAAGAAAGGAGAAAATAATAAGGGAAAATCAGAAATTAATGAAATAGAAAAGAAGGTACAATAGAACAAATTAACTGTGTTGGTTCTTTGAGAACATTAATAAGATTGATATATTTCCAGTGTGAAATTAATAACATTGATAAACTCTCAAAAAGACATAACAATTAGAAGATACAATATCAATAACAAAAAATGAAGAGAAATGAAACAATTAAAATGATGATTTGCAACATACTGTACAGACATAAAAATAATACAGGGGTATAAAGAGCCACTTTAACTCATTAAATTTTTAATTTTGAATACAATGGGAAAAATTGTGTTAAAAACACAAGTTAACCAATATTGATGCACAAAGAAAATATGAAATCCAAAGTGTTGAATGTGTATCAAATAAATTGAAACTGTTAAGAGCTAATAAATTTCCCACTAAAATTTGAAAAAGAAAAGTACTAGTCTTAAAAATTTCAAAGAAAAATAGAATGTAGTAGCAGAAATATTTTATAAAATTGTCTTTACCATGGTACATAACCTAATGACAGGGGCATTATAAGAAATGAGTTTTACCAGTCAATCTTTCTTGTGAAATAATTGTATGTTGGTGTTTCCCAGGTAGCCTAGTGGTGAAGAACCCACCTGTCAATGCAGGAGACATAAGATATGCTGGTTTGATTTCCTGTGTCGGGAAGATTCCCTAGAGGAGGGCATGACAACCCACTCCAGTATTCTTGCCTGGAGAATCCCATGGACAGAGAAGCCTGGTGGGCTAAACAATCCACAGGGTTACACAGAGTCACACATGACTCAAACAACTTAGAGAGCACACACGAATGCCTTAAACAAAATAGAATTTATTTTATTAATTTTGGTGTTTATTCCAGAAACACAATACTGATTTATTGTTTGAAAAGTAATAAGTATAAATGTATCTACCACATTCATCAAAAAGTAAGAGGTATAGTTATTTCAATCAGTTCAGTTCAGTCACTCAGTCCTGTCTGACTCTTTGCAACCCCGTGGAATCCAGCATGCCAGGCCTCCCTGTCCAACTCCCAGAGCCTACTCAAACTCATTTCCACTGAGTCGGTGACTCCATCCAACCATCTCAGCCTCCGTCATCCCCTTCTCCTCCTGCCTTCAACTTTTCCCACCATCAGGGTCTTTTCCAATGAGTCAGTTCTTTGCATCAGGTGGCCAAAGTATTGGAGTTTCAGCTTCAGCATCAGTCCTTCCAATGAATATTCAGGACTGATCTCTTTAGGATAGACTGGTTGGATCTCCTTGCAGTCCAAGGGACTCTCAAGAGTCTTCTCCAACACCACAGTTCAAAAGCATCAATTCTTCAGGTCTCAGCTCTCTTCATAGTCCAACTCTCACATCCATACGGGAGAAGGCAATGGCACCCCACTCCAGTGCTCTTGTCTGGAAAATCCCATGGATAGAGTAGCCTGGTAGGGTGTGGTCCATGGGGTCACTAAGAGTTGGACACTACTGAACGACTTCACTTTCACTTTCACTGTCATGCATTGAAGGAAATGGCAACCCACTCCAGTGTTCTTGCCTGGAGAATCCCAGGGACGTTGGAGCCTAATGGGCTGCCATCTATGTGGTCGCACACAGTCGGAAATGACTGAAGTGACTTAGCAGCAATAGCATATCCATACATTACTACTGAAAAAACCATAGCCTTGACTAGATATACTTTTGTTGGCAAAGTAATATCTCTGCTTTTTAATATGCTGTCTAGATTAATCATAGCTTTTCTTTCAAGCAGTAAGCCTCTTTTAATTTCATGGCTGCAGTCACCATCGGCAGTAATTTTGCACCAAAAAGTAAAGTCTCTCACTGTTTCCATTCTTCCCCATCTATTTGCCATGAAGTCATTGGACTGGAAGCCATGATCTTAGTTTTCTGAATGTTGACTTTTTCACTCTCCTTTTTCACTTTCATCAAGAGGCTCTTCAGTTCTTCTTAACTTTCTGCCATAAGGGTGATGTCATCTGCATATCTGAGGTTATTGATATTTCTCCCAGCAATCTTGATTCCAGCTTGTGCTTAAATATTAAAACTTAACAGCCATTCATGATAAAGATTATTTGCAGACCAAGAATACAATAAACCTTCTTAATATTATAAATAACTGGTGCAAAACCTATAGTGAACATCATCTTAATGATAAAATATGAAAATATTTTAGTTTAATCAAGGATATCTATTATCACTATTCCATTCTACTCTATCCTGGGAAACCAAGATTGTCAAAATCTTGGAATAAGGCAAAAAACAAAATAGGTTTTAATTTGTGCAAACCAGAAAGAAAAATCTGAAACTGTGATTATTTTCAGAGGCAGAATGTATAAATAGAAAATCTGAAAAATCCATTCAAATTGTTAAATTTTAGTGATGAATTTGGCAAGGTTTAGGGGACTAGGTCAATATTTGAATAAATTTTATTTCTACTTCTCAAATATAATAATTAAGTTAATTTGTCAAAGAGACATCATTATTTTCAATCTCTTTCAGTTCAGTTCAGTTGCTCAGTCATGTCTGACTCTTTGCAACCCCATGAATCGCAGCCTGCCAGGCCTCCCTGTCCATCACCAACTCCCAGAGTTCACTCAGACTCATGTCCATCGAGTCAGTGATGCCATCAAGCCATCTCATCCTCTGTTGTCCCCTTCTCCTCCTGCCTTCAATCCATCCCAGCATCAGGGTCTTTTCCAATGAGTCAACTCTTCGCATGATGTGGCCAAAGGACTGGAGTTTCAGCTTTAGCATCATTCCCTCCAAAGAACACCCAGGGCTGATCTCCTTCAGAATGGACTGGTTGGATCTCTCAAGGGTCTTCTCCAACACCACAGTTCAAAAGCATCAATTCTTCAGCACTCAGCTTTCTTCACAGTCCAACTCTCACATCCATACATGACCACTGGAATAAACTTGGCCTTGACTAGATGGACCTTTGTTGGCAAAGTAATGTCTCTGCTTTTCAACATGCTATCTAGGTTGGTCATAACTTTTCTTCCAAGGAGTAAGTGTCTTTTAATTTCATGGCTACAGTCACCATCTGCAGTGATTTTGGAGCCCCCCAAAACAAAGTCTGACACTGTTTCCACTGTTTCCCCATCTATTTCCCATGGTGATAGGACCAGATGCCATGATCAATCTCTAAAACATTAAATACCTCGGTACATCTCTTAAAGTTATGCAAGAAACAGAGAACCCACAAAACAATTTTGAGAGAAATTTCAAAAGACCTCTATTTTAAATGGAGGATTATATTATGTGTATATGTTTTAAATACATAAAAATATCTTTTCTATATGATTTTATATTTTCAATGAAATTCCAATTTAAATTTCACCCACTTTTATGGAGGAGCTGATGAATGACAATCAGTTTGTAAATTTTACATGAAATAGGGATCCTAGGAACTCAGACTCCCTGCAGTGGAAGTGCACAGTCCTAACCACTTGAACTTACCATGTGTCTTACTTTGGCCAAAGGCCTTTGAATAGAAGTTATGTACACTAGTACATTAGAAAGGATTTTAGAAGCTCTGCAAAACAAAGGTCCCTCTAGTCAAGGCTATGGTTTTTCCAGTGGTCATGTGTGGATGTGAGAATTGGACTGTGAAGAAAGCTGAGTGCCAAAGAATTGATGCTTTTGAACTGTGGTGTTGGAGAAGACTCTTGAGAGTCCCTTGGACTGAGAGTCCCTTGGACTGTTGGGAAGATACCTGGGAGGATCCAACCAGTCCATTCTAAAGGAGATAAGTCCTGCTCTTTTTAAAGACTGATGCTAAAGCTGAAACTCCAGTCCTTTGGCCACCTCATGGGAAAAGTTGACTCATTGGAAAAGACTCTGATGCTGGGAGGAATTGGGGGCAGGAAGAGAAGGGGACGACAGAGGATGAGATGGCTGGATGACATCACCGATTCGATAGACATGAGTCTGAGTGAACTCCGGGAGTTGGTGATGGACAGGGAGGCCTGGCGTGCTACGATTTATGGGGCAGCAAAGAGTTGGACATGACTGAGCGACTAAACTGAACTGAACTGAAATTTCTGTATTGGCGAGCGAGGGCTCTCTTTCAGTCAGTTTTCTGGAAAGAGAAGTTAACTACATCAGTACACCAAACTTGGCTTGTAGCTTGGAGCAGAGTCTCACAGGCATATCTGTATTTGCTGACCTCTGTAAGAAACAACTGTCATAAGCCAGTGAGATTTGGAAACTGTTGCATAGCATAGCATAAACCAGTGAGATTTGGAGACTGTTGCATAGCATAGCATGGCAAAATCTAACACCTGAGGAATTAGGAGTTGCCTTAATACTAATCTAACTCTTACTATATGATAGTTCAGTGTTTAAATATATAGTGTGATATATACACTCTTCTGATGAAGGATATTTGGCTAAGGGTATTACCAACAAAGTTAATGCGACTTGTATTTTCTTGTGAACATGTACAAACTCATTTCTGAGTTATATGCTTAGAAGTAAAATGCAGGAGCATGTATAATTTTATATCCATATTTATTAGATGCTAAATTTCTCTCCAAAGTGGATACACTATATAAACTCCAACAAGTGGGTTGGTAGAGGCAATTTCTCATTCTTCAGGAAAGTTTGATAATTCTTTTTTTCTTTTTGGCCACTGTGATAGCTGTGAAATGAAATCTAACTTTTGTATCCCTGAACAAAACCATAATATCTGTTCAAGTTTCACCCCCCTCCCTTAACACTAGCAGCATATTAACATATCTACTATGGCTCTTTCGGTTAAATATGATTCATTTAGACCTGGGTCATACACTTTATGGGCTTCCCACATGGCATTAGTGGTAAAGAATCTGCCTGAAAATGTAGGAGACTTAAGAGACTCAGGTTTGATCCCTGGGTTGGGAAGATACCTGGGAAGAGGGCATGGCAACCCACTCCAGTATTCTTGCCTGGAGAATCCGTGAAGAGAGGAGCCTGACAGGTTATAGTCCATAGGGTCGCTCAGAGTTGGACATGACTGAAGCAACTTAGGATGCATACTTTATCCCCTGGGCAGAGCAAATGGTCAGATATAAAAACTTGCTGATTGAGAGCAGCAAAATCTAGATTCCCAAACAAAATTTATAAAAACAATAGAGAAAAGAATATAGGATATATAATGGAAAAGCTGAAAAAAAATTACAGTACATGTAACTCTCTCCTTGAATGTAGAAAAACAGATAAACTACAAAGAGAAACAAAAAGCATAACATAACTATTCAAAACATTAACCAATCACATAATATTTTGTATTGCATCAATGCTTTGTAGTAATTGCTAATACAGACTGAATTTCAAGAAGCCAGAATCTCAGATAACTTGTTGTGCAACTGAAATGAAAGTATGTTGCATCATTTCTCATAATTTGTATTCACATATTAACTTGTTTGTTCTCTTTATGCTCTATGACAAAAGGAATTTGACAATTTTGTTTCAAAATTTAAGGACTTTTAAAATTATCTTTCCCCCAGGAAGTCAGTAAGTACTAATTCACTAGTAATGATGTTTCTGTTAAAGTAGGGCTAATTTTGTATGGTGTAGGCTCACAGCCCAGACCTTGCATTTGAGTCAACAGAGAAGCTTTTTAAAAACAATAATGTTCATAATCCCACTGGGTAGAGCTTGACTTAATGGATTTGGCTCAGGTCCAAATAAAATGACAATACTCATCAAGTTGGTAATGAGGAAGTTTCAATAAATAGCTGTTTTAAAATATTCAAACATATACAAATTAGAAACTATAGCATAGTAAGCTCCATCAGTTGAATTAATCTATGGCCAATTATCCAATTATATGACTCTACTACTCACATCCACTTCCCCAACTTGTTATTTTGAAGCAAAACAAGATATTATATATTTTATTATGTAAATATTTCTATATTTACTACTTAAAGATAAATATTCAAAAATTATAGCCTTAACATTGTTATACCTTAATTAATGAACAGGAATTCTTTACACATCCAGCTAATGATTGTATTTGCCTTGCTGCATCTTCTTTAACAAAATTTTAAAATTTGGGCAATTCAGCTCTAGAGATTCACTTGTTGGTTTTGTTTTTAGAGTCATATGTCTTACATGATTGGGAGCCATCCCTGTTTATCCCCAGTGTTCATGCATAATTTATAATCACAATCACATTTTTTTCTCTCAGTGTCTTAGCAAGAGGACCAATTATACAGTTTTATTTAAGAATCTTTTAATCTGTAGATTCAGTTCTTTCTATTTTCCCCTAAAATGTATTTTGTTGAAGAAAGCATGCTGGCTATCCTATAGATGTTTTTGCAATCCATATTTTGCAAATTGCATCCTTGCTTTACTGTTGAAAAGTTATTAATTTTTTGTCCCCTGCATTTCCTGTAAATTTGTTGCCAGATGTAGAGGCATGGCTAGATTCAAGTTTGATTTTAGGGGGAAATAATATTTCCTGGATGATATTCCATTGTTCCAAAAAGTGGTTATTTCTTTTGATGTTTGCAGGCATTGATGATCATTCTCTAGACTCATTATTTCATACAAATGGTGAAATTTGTCATTCTTTCATAATTTTTGGTGGACTATTTCTTCAAAAAGAAACATCCCCAATAAACAATTAGATTCTCTGAGGTTTAATTTTATAGGAAATACAGCTTAGATGCCTGATATTTTTGTTTGTTTGCTGATTCTCAGAATGTTGAGTTACTTTCTTTAGCAGCCACAGAACTGACAATTAGGAGTTTATGGATTTAAAATATTGGATGTGATTCAATTTACTTAAGTTTTTTTTTTTTTTTTTTTTTTTATTTAAGCTCAGATTTTTTCACCTTCTGCCAATGGTTGACTCCTCTTGCTGTCTTCTTTGTACATACAACAGGAACACCATAATTTTGACAGCTTGCTTGAATTCAAGGAATAGATAGTCCATGCTCATTTTAATCACATCCTAGCCCACACATGATATCAACCAATTTATTTCTCTATAAAACCTTTATTCCCTTTTCTGAATATGAGAAGGGGTGTGGGTACAGAAGGAAACAATGGTATTTTATACTAATATATGTTATATAACATTTATAAGAATATATAATGCAATATATGTAATATATAGAGAATACAATCAAGGCATTAGTGATGCCCATTGCTATAGGGTAGTCATGTTACAAGACAGAGGAAATGTGTTTTATGAAACATTATACACAATATGTGCTTATTCTGGTACATTCAGAAATATAGATTTTTTAGCTGTCCTTGTTAATCTTATTTCTGCAACTCCTTTGTACACAGAGAATCCCAAGTGGCTGGACATCAGCATAGCTATTTCCATTAATTTACAATAATCTCAAGACAGTCTCAAAATAATGATAGCTACACTTTTACCAAGAATTGTCAAATAGTTTAGGCTATTCTTGTCAATTCACCCTTTAAGATGTGTTATAGAGAGGGTTATATTCAAATTACTACATTTTAATTAAAAAAAAAACTCTATGTATGATGTAAGCACAGATCAGAACAGATCAGTTGCTCAGTCATGTCCGACTCTTTGCGACCCATGAATTGCAGCACGCCAGGCCTCCCTGTCCATCACCAACTCCCAGAGTTCACTCAGATTCATGTCCATCGAGTCAGTGATGCCATCCAGCCATCTCATCCTCTGTTGTCCCCTTCTCCTCCTGCCCCCAATCCCTCCCAGCATCAGAGTCTTTTCTAATGAGTCAACTCTTCGCATGAGGTGGCCAAAGTATTGGAGTTTCAGCTTCAGCATCATTCCTTCCAAAGAAATCCCAGGGCTCATCTCCTTCAGAATGGACTGGTTGGATCTCCTTGCAGTCCAAGGGACTCTCAAGACTCTTCTCCAACACCACAGTTCAAAAGCATCAATTCTTTGGCACTCAGCCTTCTTCACAGTACAACTCTCACATCCATACATGACCACAGGAAAAACAAAAGCCTTGACTAGATGAACCTTTGTTGGCAAAGTAATGTCTCTGCTTTTGAATATGCTATGTAGGTTGGTCATAACTTTCCTTCCAAGGAGTAAGCATCTTTTAATTTCATGGCTGCAGTCACCATCTGTAGTGATTTTGGAGCCCAGAAAAATAAAGTCTGACACTGTTTCCAATGTTTCCCCATCTATTTCCCATGAAGTGGTGGGACCAGATGCCATGAGCTTCGTTTCCTGAATGTTGAGCCAACTTTTTCACTCTCCACTTTCACCTTCATCAAGAGGCTTTTGAGTTCCTCTTCACTTTCTGCGATAAGGGTGGTGTCATCTGCATATCTGAGGTTATTGATATTTCTCCCGGCAATCTTGATTTCAGTTTGTGTTTCTTCCAGCCCAGCGTTTCTCATGATGTACTCTGCATATAAGTTAAATAAACAGGGTGACAATATACAACCTTGATGAACTCCTTTTCCTATCTGGAACCAGTCTGTTGTTCCATATCCAGTTCTAAGTGTTGTTTCCTGACCTGCATACAAATTTCTTAAGAGGCAGATCAGGTGGTCTGGTATTCCCATCTCTTTCAGAATTTTCCACAGTTTATTGTGATCCACACAGTCAAAGGCTTTGGCATAGTCAAAAAACCAGAAATAGATGTTTTCTGGAAGTCTCTCGCTTTTTCCATGATCCAGTGGATGTTGGCAATTTGATCTCTGGTTCCTCTGCCTTTTCTAAAACCAGCTTGAACATCAGGAAGTTCACGGTTCACATATTGCTGAAGCCTGGCTTGGAGAATTTTGAGCATTACTTTACTAGCGTGTGAGATGAGTGCAATCATGCGGTAGTTTGAGCATTCTTTCGCATTGCCTTTCTTTGGGATTGGAATGAAAACTGACCTTTTCCAGTCCTGTTTTGGAAAACTGCTGAGTTTTCCAAATTTGCTGGCATCTTCAGTGCAGCACTTTCACAGCAGCATCTTTCAGGATTTGGAATAGCTCAACTGGAATTCCATCACCTCCACTAGCTTTGTTCGTAGTGATGCTTTCTAAGGCCCACTTGACTTCACATTCCAGGATGCCTGGTTCTAGGTGAGTGATCACACCATCGTGATTATCTGGGTCATGACGATCTTTTTTGTACAGTTCTTCTGTGTATTCTTGCCACCTCTTCTTAATATCTTCTGCTTCTTTAAGGTCCATACCATTTCTGTCCTTTATTGAGCTCATCTTTGCATGAAATGTTCCTTTAGTATCTCTGATTTTCTTGAAGAGATCTCTAGTCTTCCCCATTCTGTTGTTCTCCTCTATTTCTTTGCATTGATCGCTGAAGAAGGCTTTCTTATCTCTTTTTGCTATTCTTTGGGACTCTGCATTCAGATGTTTATATCTTTCCTTTTCTCCTTTGCTTTTTGCTTCTCTTCTTTTCACAGCTATTTGTAAGGCCTCCCCAGACAGCCATTTTGTTTTTTGCATTTCTTTTCTATGGGAATGGTCTTGATCCCTGTCTCCTGTACAATGTCACGAACCTCATTCCATAGTTCATCAGGCACTCTATCTTTCAGATCTAGGCCCTTAAATCTATTTCTCACTTCCACTGTATAATCATAAGGGATTTGATTTAGGTCATACCTGAATGGTCTAGTGGTTTTCCCCACTTTCTTAAATTTAAGTCTGAATTTGGGAATAAGGAGTTCATGTTCTGAGCCACGGTCAGCTCCTGGTCTTGTTTTTGCTGACTGTATAGTGCTTCTCCATTTTTGGCTGCAAGGAATATAATCAAACTGATTTCAGTGTTGACCATCTGGTGATGTCCATGTATAGTCTTCTCTTGTGTTGTTGGAAGAGGGTGTTTGTTATGACCAGTGCATTTTCTTGGCAAAACTCTATCAGTCTTTGCCCTGCTTCATTCCGTATTCCAAGGCCAAATTTGCCTGTTACTCCAGGTGTTTCTTGACTTCCTACTTTTGCATTCCAGTCCCCTATAATGAAAAGGACATCTTTTTTGGGTGTTAGTTCTAAAAGGTCTTGTAGGTCTTCATAGAACCATTCAGCTTCAGCTTCTTCAGCGTTACTGGTTGGGGCATAGACTTGGATTACTGTGATATTGAATGGTTTGCCTTGGAAATGAACAGAGATCATTCTGTTGTTTTTATGCTAATATTAATTGTTTTCATTTTTAAATGTTTTTAAAGATTACATTTAAGATAATA
The DNA here is from genome assembly GCF_027580195.1 of Bos mutus. NCBI lineage: Eukaryota > Metazoa > Chordata > Mammalia > Artiodactyla > Bovidae > Bos > Bos mutus. The sequence continues at coordinate 35,975,135 of NC_091643.1, forward strand.
TTTGCTTTTTTATATAAACTATTTACATGGTTCAAATCAAATGTACTGAAGAAAATAAAGTGAAAGTGAAGTCGCTCAGTCATGTCCCATGGACTGTAGCCTACCAGGCTCCTCTGCCCATGGGATTTGCCAGGCAAGAGTACTGGAGTGGGTTTCCATTTCCTTCTCCAGGGGATCTTCCCAATCCAGGGATCGAACCTTGGTTTTCCACATTGCAGGCAGACACTTTACTGTCTGAGCTACCTCCTGGTAACCTCCAAACTGTGCACTTGAATTCCATCCCTCATGTGTAATCATTTTTTTTTAAATAGTTCAGTTCAAGTTTCAATTTCTATAATGATTCAATATATGTATAAATGTAAGGCATATATGCATAAATGTAATATACATAAAACCTATGTGTCTATAAATTAATGTGTATATATATGAATTTCTTATATATAGGAAGTAGTAGCATGTTTTAGCTTGGAAAATCACATGGACGGAGGAGCCTGGTAGGCTGCAGTCCATGGGGTCGCGAAGAGTCGGACACAACTGAGCGACTTCACCTTCTCTTTTCACTTTCATGCATTGGAGAAGGAAATGGCAACCCACTCCAGTGTTCTTGCCTGGAGAATCCCAGGGACGGGGGAGCCTGGTGGGCTTCCGTCTATGGGGTCACATAGATTCGGACACGACTGAAGTGACTTAGCAGCAGCAGCAGCATGTTTTATGTACTCTACCTGCCTTTTTAATTTTAAAATCTTGAAGATAGGCCTTCCCTGGTGGCTCAGTGGTAAAGAATCCACCTGCCAATTCAGGAGACACAGATTCGATCCCTGAGTCAAGAAGATCCCCTGGACAAGGAAACAAGAACCCAGTCTGGGTTTCCCAGGTAACGCTAGTGGTAAAGAACCCTGCCAATGTAGGAGACATAAAAACCATGGGTTGGATCCCTGGGTTGGAAAGATCCCATGGAGGAGGGCATGGCAACCCATTCCAGTATTCTTGCCTGGAGAATCTATGGACAGGGGAGCCTGGAGGGCTCCATAGGGTTTCAAAGAGTAGGACACAACTGAAGTGACTTAGCACATATGTACACCAGTATTCTTGCCTGGGAATTCATATGGACAGAGGAGCCTGGCAGGCTACAGTCCATGGGGTCACAAAAGAGTTGCACATGACAGCGATTAAACAACAACAATCTTAAAGATGATGTCATAGACTGTGTACAAAAATGCACATGCTTCCTTTTCAGAATTGCCTGGTACCCACTGTATGATTGTACTGTGACTTGTTCAACATTCCCCAACTGAGAAATACTTGTAGTTTTCTTGGTCTTCTGTTGAAATCGTACAAAAGATAACTTTATGTATTAATGATTCTAGTAGAAAGACAATGCAAAACTACTTTGAGCAACAAAGATGCCAAAAGAGAGAGCTTTGGACTAACTCTATGGTCACTATGGTCACTCAAAATTGTTTTTTTTTTTTTTCCCCCTCTATTGGGAGGCTATATTTGGATTGTTTTTATTGCATTGACTGGGAAACTCTTGACATACTGAATCAGAGACCACCTGAGTTACTTTGCATATTAAATGCTTTGTCAAACATTAGAAATGGCAACCCATTCCAGTATTCTTGCCTAAGAATATCCCATGGACAGAGGAGCCTGGTGGGCTATGGTCCATGGAGTCGCAGAGAGTTGGATACGACTGAGAGCACACATATCTAACTATTACATTGCTTCCAGTCCTCTGAATGAAGGAAGGGGCAGCTGGTCACTGTAACAGTACTATATCCTGGGATTTTTGCTGTGGAATACTGGATATCCGGTGGATTGTGTCCTGAAGCCAATGCCCCATTTAAGTACCACGTGGTATTTATAATCCCTTTAATTGCTTTCTGCAAAATAGAAACTACAGGCTAATTATGAAATTCAGTCACAAATTTCTGATATGTTCTTTAGATACAAAGGAAAAATGCCATTTTGGTTTGTTCCTAATTTGTAAGTGAAGAAATCATATACAAATTGTGAAAAATTGAATTGTTTTCAAGCAAAGGGACTTTGGGCAGGGATTTGCAGATATTTCTTTTTTGTCCTCAAAAAAGATAAATCTTGGCTATGTTTTATAAATGGGGCACCCAAATGTAGCAGATCTTAAAAAACAACGGTTCTGGTCTAATAGTCACATTTCTTTCTGCAAAGAGAAACAATTTCACATGGTCTAGTTATGTTCTCAGGCCAGATTTGAAGACATTTTTGTCTTACATAATAACAAGAAAAATAGAGTGGTTTTGAGTCCAAACTTAATCAAACTTTTGTGTTTAAAAACTTCAACTGCTTCAGCCTTTTCCCAACTGGGAAATACTCCATAGAAAGTTTGTGTTAGAGAGGCTGGATTTATGTGTCGAAAATATACTTGAAAAAGTATACATTTGTTTATTACTTTCACCTCATTTATTGGGGTCATATTGAATATTTACTGTATGAAATTAATTTTTAGTAACAGTATTCCAGTATAGATCATTTATTATAAAGGAAATAAAATTTTTATTGCAGTTACTATGACTGCTAGTTTTTTGAACTAGCAATATATTTGAACTAGCAATATAATCTAAAAACAATCTAGAAATTATCTAACAATATCCTATGAATACATATTTGATTTTCTTTAATGTTGTTAACAGCATTGTTTACTTCATCAAAAATATCTTTTAGTGGAGGAAAGTTGAAAATAAATTATCTTTCATTTTTCTGAGATATAGTTTTCTTTTGAGTAACTAGGTTTTTGTCTTATGAATACAGTAATTTTTATTACTAATATGCTTTCTCTTTTAAGCTTTAATTGCTAAAACTGGGGGCCAAATCTAGTCATGCATGTATAATTCACATTCCTGAACATTTTTATGTGCTCATCATTATTTTACTTTTATCTTTCTCATAAGATATAATTTATATTATCTGATTAGCTGATATATCAACCTACCTTTTATTACTAGAGGAGATATATTATTATAACCATGTCATTATTATTAATAATGGGAAGAATAATTATACTTCATTTCCAAGATCACTCTTTATCTACAATGTAAAATAACTGATCAACTTTTTTTAAATACTGATACATTAAAAAATAGTCTATTTGTCTTGTCACTATTTATTTAACTGTATCAAAAATTCTTCTCCATTAGAAATTTACATATAAGAAAAAGCACTTTTTCTCTTTTATTTGTTGAAGTTTTTCAGCACATGTAATCAAGTCTTTTTCTTTTTTTTGTATATTGTCAGCAGTAAAAGAAAATTTAGTATGCAGATGATGACTTCATAATGTGCAATTATGCACATAAATAAATTAGAACAAAATGATGTAGTATCAATCTTAATGAACACTGTAAGACTGAGAGAAACATTAGTACAATGACAGGTCAATTAGTTGGTTGAGAATCAGTGATGTGAGATTTACTAAGATGTACTTTAGAAACGGTGACCATAGAATGAAATGCTAAATCCACCCCCAGCCCCACAAGTATATCTCACACTTTATTTGACCACAAAACAGTTGAAAGAACCTTTGTATCCAACGCAGCAGTTACAATCAGAGGCAATTAAGGATCCATGGAAGGGTATCAATCTTCATGTGTAGCTTACCTTACTGATTTCCTTCAGAACAATGCCCAGATTGAACAAATTAAGATAATACAAAGTACTACAAGAAAATGTTCCATATACACAGATTTTGAAACCTTACAGAAATAAGAAAAGCAATTTCATATCAAGAAGTCCTTCAAATTTCAGAAAAAATATAGTCCTTTCCCTTGATTCCTCTAAAATACAAAATATTATAACACATGATTCTCAACGTTACCTATTTAGTTATAAGAAGTAACATGAAATTTGTAGAGTAACTTGCAAATCCTTGTAAATCATCTCACATTTTCTTATTCACTTTAAATTAAGATTTTTATATAAAATAATATATTTATAAATTTGATAATAAATTTTACATACATACCATGAATACTTAATAATAAACAAGGATCCAATTTTCTCATATGAGACTTAGACTACTTTTAATTGTGTATTTGGGTCCTTTGTTTATCATATTTATAATTGAATTGTTGTAATAAATACCTATCTTAGAAATTCTGATTTCTAGATCTTCAAAATTAGCAGAATGTGCATATGATTATGTTAAAACTTTCTGGACTTTCTAGCCTGACCACGAGGGTAAGCAACCTGTATAATTACAATTCTGTACTCATACAACCATTCTGTTTTTCACTTTCAGTACAGTTTTCAATACATTATATGAAAATTCAACATTTTATAATAAAATAGGCTTTGTGTTAAGATGATGTTGCCCCAATATAGGCTAATTTAATGGTTATGAGCATTTTTAAGGTTGGCTAAGCTAAGCTATGATGTTCCATAGGCTAGGTATATTAAATGCATTTTTAGCTTAAAATATTTTCAGTTCACAGTGGGTTTATTGGATGTAACCCCATTGTAAATGGAGGAAGATCTATACATATTTATAGCTCACTAATTCAGCTGTAACATCTATTAATTACAGTTTTATCAACAAAATATTGTAGACAACTTTGCAACAATTTTGTTTTCTGAACCTGTGTTTTACTTATATTCCACAAAATAGCAATAGTGAAACTCTTTACAGCTATTCTTCAGACATGTATAGAGTTGTCTATCCTAGGAATCAACATTGCCATTTTCAATTGCTCTTGGTAAGAAAAATGTAATTTTATTTCCAAATCTATATTCTCTACTTCTGAAAGTCACACAAAAATGAATGTAGTATTTTCCACAAATCTTGTTTCCCAATATAGGTATTATATAAGCAGGTACTGGAGCTCTCCATTTTACGATGTTTACTATGAGTGTGATAATTTTTTTTGGTCTAGGAGGTGTTTAAGCATTCTGAGTGTCCAATTCTTTACTAGTCAAAAATATAAATCAATAGGTTATAACACAGAGATTGTTCTAGACTTGTAGTAAGGTGAAAAAAATGTAACACTTGTGGATTTTGTCTACTTGATCTGTGCTGTTCATGCTTCAGTCAATTTATTAAGCGCCTCTTTTCATGGAGAATGCATACTCTGAATGTACTTGCTTTATGATTGTGTATCAAAAATCCAATAATTTTCAAGCTTTATATAGTTTTCTTAACCCTCTTTGCATTTTTTGATTACCTCTTTCCTTGCGGTCTCTCTTCGTACTTTCAACATATTTGTTGTCTAACTTTCCTAAACTCTAATGAACTTACTTGCTTGTGCATGTCTCTATTAGTGAATATATCAAAGAGATCTGTGCATTTTATTTATTTTTGTTATTGTTCTTTAGTCATTAAGTCATGTCTGACTCTTTGCAACACATGGACTGTAGCCTGTCAGGCTCCTCTGTCCATGGGATTTCCCAGGCAAGAATACTGGAGTGGGTTGTCATTTCCTCCTTCAGGGAATCTTACTGACCCAGGGATTGAACCTGCATCTCCTGCACTGGCAAGCGGATTCTTTATCTATCCAAATATTTCTGTACTGAAGTCCTTATTTAAATATTTCTTAGGTGATAACAATAAGTAAGATTACTGTGTTCCATTTATCTTTCATATTACCTGGGACAGTATAGTCACCTAAGAAATGTTAAAATAAGGACTTCAATACAAAAATACTTGGTGGAAAACCTGACTTCTGGCATTGATATAGCCAGAGGTTCACAAAATTTGGTACTCTGTAAATATCTCTGGTGGAGAAGGCAAAGGCACCCCACTCCAGTACTCTTGCCTGGAAAATCCCATGTATGGAGGAGCCTGTTAGGCTGCAGTCCTTGGAGTCTCGAAGAGTCGGACACGACTGAGCAACTTCACTTTGTCTTTTCACTTTCATGCATTGGAGAAGGAGATGGCAACCCACTCCAGTGTTCTTGCCTGGAGAATCCCAGGGACGGGGAAGCCTGGTGGGCTGCCGTCTATGGGGTCACACAGAGTCGGACACGACTGAAGTGACTTAGCATAGCATAGCATGAATATCTCTGGAATTTGTTTTCTCCTGTATTGTTACCTTTACCCAAACAAAGAATGGTGGTCCCATTCTTTGTTTTGGCAGAACAAGCACCAACAGCTTCAAGTCAGATTCCTACAAACTCAGCATCTTTAGCAGGAAGACAGATGTCATCTCCCATAACTTTCTACTGAAGTATTAGAATGGCCCCTGAATAGCCTTGTTTTGGTTATAGTGTCTCAGTGGTAAAGAATCCTCCTACCAGTGCAGGAGATGCTGGTTCGACCCCTGGGTTGGGAAGATCCCTGGAGGAGGAAATGGCAACAGTATTCTCACCTCGAAAATCCCATGGACTGAGGAGCCTGGCGGGCTAGTCCATGGGGTGACAAAAGAGTTGGACACAGCTTAGTGACTAAACAACAAAAACCAGAACAGACCATATCTGTAGTGAATGGTGGAGTTAGCGGGATGGAGAATGCACAGCCTGGCCAAGCCTTCAGTGTGATCGATGTGGTGGGCGATGGCTAAGGCCAGCCCCACCTCCAGTGACATGCTGGGAAGAGTAGAGAGCTTAGTTTCCCAAAGCGAGAAAGCGATACTTAGCAGACAGAAACAACAGATGATCACTACATATCCTAAGGTGTTAGAAAATGGCCTCTAATAATCAACATGAACAACCCATGTCTGTCTATAGTCCAACTATAATTACTTAGATAATACTAACTGAATACATTGTAGGTATATATGTATATATATATATATATGTATATTGTATATGATTATACAATACATATAACATTGTATAATGTTAACTGGCAATCATTTGCCAATTGTTTTTATTCTTTGAAAATTTGTATCTCCTTCAAAATACCTGTGATTATCTATGTTTCATTGAACCAGCTTTTTTTTTTTTCATTTTAACAAATGAGTTATAAAAAGATGTTTATACTTTGGATATGTAGTAAAGAGTTAAAATGCATCTGTGCCTAATGAAGACCAATTATGTTATTATACTATTAAATGTATGCACAAGATTTCCATTAAGAAAGAAAAATGAAATGTAGCAAAGGATTTTTCTTTCTCTTTGATATAAATACATACATATCTATACATAGAAAGAGAAAGAAAGGAGAAGCATTGAGAGAGTAAAAGATACACATAAACACACATGCACACGCACACACAATAAATCCATGAAAATATCTTGCCATTTTTCCAACTGGGTCTATAAAAATTCAAATTAAGAAAATAGAATTCCTAGGCTAAAATATATGTACAATCCCAAGTTACTCTAAAACAGGCAAACTGTTACAAGTCAACTGTAGAAGTGCATGCAACAAAAGAAATACATATGGAGGAATTTTCATTTAAGAAAGAGTGAAATGCTCTTTGGCCTGCCCAGGTGGCTCAGTGGTAAAAAACAACAACAACAAAAAAATTGGTCTGCATTGCAGGAGATGCAAGTTCAATTCCTGGGTTGGGAAGTTCCCTTGGAGAAGAAAATGACTACCCACTGCAGTATTCTTGCCTGGGAAATCCCATGGACAAGGAGCCTGGCGGGCTACAGTCCATGGGGTCGCAAAGAGTCAGACATGACTGAGCGACTGAGCATGCACACAGGATACATTCTTTGCAACCAAGAGGCTGTTTTAAAGAAGTATCTAACCAAAATAAGGAATTATAAAATGATAAAGGCAGCAATTGATTTATTTAAAACCATGAACCTGGTGGCTCAGAGGGTAAAGAGTCCATCTGCAAGGTGGGAGAACTAGGTTCAGTCCCTGGGTTGGGACGAGCCCCTGGAGAAGGGCATGGCAACTGACTCCAGTATTCTTGCTCAGAGAATCCCCATAGACAGAGGAGCTTGGTGGGCTACAGTCCATGGAGTCACAAAGAGTTGGACACAACTGAGTGACTAAGCACACACAGATGAAGATAGTAGAAATGATTTCTTCAAGACTTGAATTGTTTTTCCCTTTGGGCCATGTCGACTATATTAGAAATCACATAAGTGAGTTAATTAAACAAATGTTTTCAAATCATCGTGATCTCTACTTCTAAAAATGACCACTATTCTATCTTCATTGAGAGCTTTTCTGACACGAAATCCACAAATGGCCTTTTTCTAAAAAAAGTGTTTAATTTAGAATGACTTTACATTTCTCCTTACTTAAAGACATATATTTATTTCTTGTAAAACTCATCATCTTGTGACTTTAACAAATAACAAACCCCTTTTTCTACCACTATACTATCTGGATACATGTTCACTGTAGCACTCATTCCTTTATTTCAAATGATTGTGCCCATGTCTCTCTCCTCTTTGTGCTATAAACCCTTCAGAGCTCGGATTGTTCTTCAGTGTTTTGTGCCTGTGTGAGGCAGGCACTGAGACACTATAACCAAAACAAGGCTATTCAGGGGCCATTCTAATACTTCAGTAGAAAGTTATGGGAGATGACATCTGTCTTCCTGCTAAAGATGCTGAGTTTGTAGGAATCTGACTTGAAGCTGTTGGTGCTTGTTCTGCCAAAACAAATAGAATAGAGGAAGTGCTTAGTTTGTGCCTTTTGAATAAATGAATGAGAGAGGGAAGAGAGTGCTGTATGAGTGTGTGTATTGTGAGAGGAGGGAGAAGAAGGGGTGAGACAGAGGTCTTGCACAGATGCAAATACTTATACATCAGTGTGTTTAAGTATATAAATTGGCAGATGGGGAAAATGGTCTGTTCACTCAGGATAATTCCCTTAAATATGCAAGATATATTTTTCTTCGTTAGGTATGTTAGGACTCTGTTGGAGCCTTAATAATCCCTAAGAAGTCCTTAAGCCCCATCTAAAGTGTCCCTAGTGGCTCAGATGGTAAAGAATCTGCCTGCAACACAAGAGGCCCAGGTTCGATCCCTGGCTCGGGAAGCTCCCCTACAGGAGGAAATGGCAACCTACTTCAGTATTCTTACCTGGAAAATCCCATGGACACAGGAGCCTGGTGGCCTACAGTCAATGGGAATTCAAAAAGTTGGACATGACTGAGCAACTAACACTAAACAGTTCTTATTTCCATTTCTATAGGGTTTAAATAAACAGTGCCTTAAATGTGCAGTATTCTGTTGTGATTTGTATCTTTAATCGTAACTGTTACAAGCAATGAACCAAAGTCAGGAATTTTTGCTAATTAGCAATAAATGATTTTTACAAATGTTATTATAACTGGCCTTTATTGAAGTTGCTACAATGAATTTAAATCAGAAACAAAGAATGTTTTATTGATCAGTGTCTCCCTTCCTGCTAAGCCAATCAGTCACTTGCCTCTTGAAACCACGAAACACTCCAGTATATATTCAGGGAAGACCCAGTCAGTTCAGTTCAGTTCAGTCACTCAGTCATGTCCAACTCTTTGTGAGCCCATGAATTGCAGATGCCAGGCCTCCCTGTCCATCACCATTTCCCGGAGTTCACTCAAAGTCACATCCATCGAGTCAGTAATTCCATCCAGCCATCTCATCCTCTATATCCCCTTCTCCTCCTGCCCCCAATCCCTCCCAGAATCAGAGTCTTTTCCAATGACTCAACTCTTCGCATGAGGTGGCCAAAGGACTGGAGTTTCAGCTTTAGCATCATTCCTTCCAAAGAAATCCCAGGGCTGATCTCCTTTAGAATGGAATGGTTGGATCTCTTTGCAGTCCAAGGGACTCTTGAGAGTCTTCTCCAACACCACAGTTCAAAGGCATCAATTCTTCCGGGCTCAGCTCTCTTCACAGTCCAACTCTCACATCCATACATGACCACAGGAAAAACCATAGCCTTGAATAGACAGACCTTTGTTGGCAAAGTAATGTCTCTGCTTTTTCAATATGCTACCTAGGTTGGTCATAACTTTTCTTCCAAGGAGTAAGCGTCTTTTAATTTCATGGCTGCAGTCACCATCTGCAATGATTTTGGAGCCCCAAAAAATAAAGTCTGACACTATTTCCACAGTTTCCCATCTATTTCCCATGAAGTGATGGGATTAGAGATTCGTGACATTGTACAGGAGACAGGGATCAAGACCATCCCCATGGAAAAGAAATGCAAAAAAGCAAAACGGCTGTCTGGGGAGGCCTTACAAATAGCTGTGAAAAGAAGAGATCAGATCAGATCAGATCAGTCACTCAGTCATGTCCAACTCTTTGCCACCCCATGAATAGCAGCACGCCAGGCCTCCCTGTCCATCACCAACTCCCAGAGTTCACCCAGACTCATGTCCATCGAGTCAGTGTTGCCATCCAGCCATCTCATCCTCTATCGTCCCCTTCTCCTCTTGCCCCCAATCCCTCCCAGCATCAGAGTCTTTTCCAATGAGTCAACTCTTCGCATGAGGTGGCCAAAGGACTGGAGTTTCAGCTTTAGCATCATTTCTTCCAAAGAAATCCCAGGGCTGATCTCCTTCACAATGGACTGGTTGGACCTCCTTGCAGTCCAAGGGACTCTCAAGAGTCTTCTCCAACACCACAGTTCAAAAGCATCAGTTCTTCGGTGCTCAGCCTTCTTCACAGACCAACTCTCACATCCATGCATGACCACTGAAGGCTATGAAAAAACATAGCCTTGACTAGACTAAACTTTATTGGCAAAGTGATGTCTCTGCTTTTGAATATGCTATCTAGGTTGGTCATAACTTTCCTTCCAAGGAGTAAGCGTCTTTTAATTTCATGGCTGCAATCACCATCTGCAGTGATTTTGGAGCCCAGAAAAATAAAGTCTAACACTGTTTCCACTGTTTCCCCATCTATTTCCCATGAAGTGATGGGATCGGATGCCATGATCTTCGTTTTCTGAATGTTGAGCTTTAAGCCAACTTTTTCACTCTCCACTTTCACCTTCATCAAGAGGCTTTTGAGTTCCTCTTCACTTTCTGCCATAAGGGTGGTATGCATATCTGCATACCTGAGAAATATTGATATTTCTCCTGGCAATCTTGAGTCCAGCTTGTGTTTCTTCCAGTCCAGTGTTTCTCATGATGTACACTGCATATAAGTTAAATAAACAGGGTGACAATATACAGCCTTGACGAACTCCTTTTCCTATTTGGAACCAGTCTGTTATTCCATGTCCAGTTCTAACTGTTGCTTCCTGACCTGCATACAAATTTCTCAAGAGGCAGATCAGGTGGTCTGGTATTCCCATCTCTTTCAGAATTTTCCACATTTATTGTGATCCACACAGTCAAAGGCTTTGGCATTATCAATAAAGCAGAAATAGATGTTTTTCTGGAACTCTCTTGCTTTTTCCATGATCCAGCAGATGTTGGCAATTTAATCTCTTGTTCCTCTGCCTTTTCTAAAACAAGCTTGAACATCTGGAAGTTCATGCTTCACATATTGCTGAAGCCTGGCTTGGAGAATTTTGAGCATTACTTTACTAGCGTGTGAGATGAGTGCAATCGTGTGGTAGTTTGAGCATTCTTTGACATTGCCTTTCTTTGGGATTGGAATGAAAACTGACCTTTTCCAGTCCTGTGGCCACTGCTGAGTTTTCCAAATTTGCTGGCATATTGAGTGCAGCACTTTCACAGCATCATCTTTCAGGATTTGGAATAGCTCAACTGGAATTCCATCACCTCCACTAAAAGCAAAGGAGAAAAGGAAAGATATAAGCATCTGAATGCAGAGTTCCAAAGAATAGCAAGAAGAGATAAGAAAGCCTTCCTCAGTGATCAATGCAAAGAAATAGAGGGAAACAACAGAATGGAAAAGACTAGAGATCTCTTCAAGAAAATTAGAGATACCAAGGGAACATTTCATGCAAAGATGGGCTCAATAAAGGACAGAAATGGGATGGACCTAACAGAAGACCTAGTAGTAGGTCTTAAACAGGAAGACATAGATGTATTTCATAAACAGGAAGACACAGACAAGGCTTCATGTATTCTATGTGTCTTTGGCAGGAAGTCTGAAGTACAGCTTGAAATGTATGGAAAGACCTTGCCCCGGGCTACAGATACAAATGACTGCTTGTATGGAGAAATTCTTTTTAATCAGTACAATCAGTGGATTGTACAACAAGATGATAAAATTCTTGGTTGTTTAGCAGTTTGTCAAAGCCTTCCTGTAGGTTATCCTGTTTGCAAACAGTAAAAATATCTTTCTAACTTCCTCCTGCCACTTGCCTCATTTACTTAATCCCAGCAATTCTATTGGAAATGTATCCTTCACTAAAATTGCAAATCTCTTAAGTGTTTATTTTTTTGTTTCTTCCCCAATTGAGAATAATAATAAATAAGAAGACAAGAGAATTGTAATTTCAGTTATTATATCCTATTTTTAAATGTTGGATCCCAAAGCATCAGCTTTCCTTACAACTTTTGTGAACATTTTTGGGTACAGTATGGAAAGAAATTATGTTTATAATAAAAACACACACAGGAGATATTGCATCTCTGAGATGTTCTGCTCTAAATTGGTTTTGATATTGTCCTGTCAAGCTTCAGTGTGTCAGCTTCTTTTAACCAGAAAAAGTATTTCTAAAATATGTGGAAATTTTGTGATGTAAACATATTAAAGATATATGATTTCTACTTTGCACAAGATTGTTTTAAGAAAAAGAAACGGTGAAACTAAAAATGTCAATAATCAAATATTTTCTCAAAACAATTAGTATCAAATGTTTCTTTCAGCAATTTTTTTAGAGGAACCATTACATCCTTCAGTCAACTATGAAATTGAGTCATGATCTTTCAATCATGTCACTGGATTTTTAGATAGCCTTCTCACTTTCACAGATAGCAAAACATAGATGACATATTAGCATCTGATGTGATTTTCTGGGAGTGGTGATTTAACTTGGTATATAAAGTAGAAACAGATTCATTTTCCATGTAACCCTTGTACTTCAGTTTCAATACAACTTTAATTTTATTAGCCCTGGGGTTAAGAAAAATAAAATAAAACAAAGAAGTACGATCCCAACAAATGCAGCTCACAGAAAGATTTAAGTGAGGAAATATAGGAACAAGAAAGAAAATTAAATGTAATAAACATTTTCCCCAAAGAGGAAACAGTTGATGACATAAATATGTTTTTTTTTAATCTACATAAAAGAGGGCACAAAAGTAAAATGAGGAAGTTTATCAAAAAACTAATTTTAATATGATACGATTAAGTAGTAGAAATTAGCCATAGCTATTATCTTAGTTGCAGTTGTCCTTTTTATTCGAATCCACTTGCCCATTTCCTCAGTTTTGTGTCCATTAAACCAGAATAGAAAATATTAACTTCAAATATTTGAAGTGTGTCTATATTAATAGCATTTTTTCTACTTTGCCTTTCAAATATCTTTACATATAATATAATATTAATTAGTAGAAAAAAAGCAACTTTGGCGAACATTTTGACATTTGTGCAATCGAAGCATCCTTTGACCCAAGTTGGCTAAGATACCTTTAGCCTGTGTATCTTGCCATGCTCCCCATCTGCTTTGTTCTGAAGTAGACTGTGTCCATTTCTTTTAAATTGAAAAGTGAGCAGTAGCTGGTTGCTTTATGTTCAGAGCGCCAAGAAACTATCAACCAATCTACATTTAAATCTTGTAGAACTTTGTGGGCTTCCTGGAGCTCTAGAGATACCAGGGTCTTCAGCAAGACTGTGAGAAGCAGGAGTGATCAGAGAAGTTTTACTGTACAAAGTGCTGTTTACAGTCAAAGTCTAAAGAGTCAGTGGCACTAATCAGGGAAGGCCAAGGAACTGGATTAGTTTTAGAGGATACTCTAGGGAAGAAGAAATCTGGGGTACTTAAAAGATTTAACCACCCAGAGGGGCTGGAAGAGCTGGTTTGCAGGCATCCCAGAGAGTGTCCAGGGCTAACTCTGGACTGGTAAGAAAACTCCAGAAATTGCCGGTCTTTGTAGACCTTTGTCTTTAAGCTACAGTAATGTATTGGAGAGAGTTAGAGAGCACATTGACAAGGTAACAGATGGCATGTTTTAGGATACCAGCTGCAGTATAGAAAACACACTGAGGCTGGGATAGAACATGGAAGAGCTCAGCCGAGCTCGCCTCTGTGTGCTCAGATGAGAGCTTGTGAGAGCTTAGAATAAGGCGGTGAAGACTGACTTGAGAAATGGTAAAGGGATAATATGGATGGAACTCGTAGGTCCTCTGCAGCTCTGCAGCCACTGATGTCTGCTGATTGACACATGCATGATAGTTCTAATCACTTGCTATGATTAAGACGTATTTTTATGTGCTCATATTAAAGCTTGGTAACATAGAGGATTCTTCTGTAAGAACCAGTGCACACTCCTCGGTCCTTGTTCTGCACACTGATACATTGCTTCTAGTTTCAGATCTGAGTGTATATTGCACCTCCGCACCATCTTACTTCAAATAGAAGGTTTAAGCTGAGACTGTCTTCATTTGCTCTCCCTTTATAATACCCCTCCTGTATGATGGTATAAATACCAAACCTACAAAGTATCTTTATGTTTTCTGCCTGGTGTGTGTCTGTAACATTACCAAGCAAATGGAACTAAGTACTTTAATTGTTCAAAAAGTGTGTTCAGAGCTAGAAGTATTCCTGAATGTTACAAAAAAAGAAAAAGAAAGAAAGACTACTAAAGAAATTGTCTCACTACTGAGGAAGAATGTCAATAAAGTTATTTAAAGAACCTAGCATTCTAGGGTTGTAATACACAAAATAGACATTACCAGAAGCCTTAGTTTCTCAAGATATGACGATTTGTTGCCAGGAGAGGAGCTGAATTGGATGGCACCACCTACTCAGTAGACATGAGTTTATGTGTAAACTCCGGGGGTTGGTGATGGGCAGGGAGGCCTGGCATGCTGCAGCCCATGGGGTTGCAAAGAATCAGACACGACTGAGTGACTGAACCGAACTGAACTGAGGAGTGCATTTTGAGAAAGAAGAAGCTCCACACCATAAGGAATCTATTTAATTTATAACTTTTATTACCTTCAGTATCATAGCTAACCTATGAAGATATTTTGATAATTATTCACATTTTAAACCTATTAAAATTAAGCCACAGGAAATTTAAACAGAATTTTTGATGGCATAGAGTTAATTTGGCTTGTGAAAGAGGAAAAACTTACCTGAAATCTGGCTGACACAATATAATAAAGCCCTTAAATTTTCATAAAGAAATCTCTCAGTTCAGTCCAGTTCAATCGCTCAGTTGTGTGCGACTCTTTGCGATCGCATGAACCACAGCATGCCAGGCCTCCCCGTCCATCACCAACTCCTGGAGTTTACCTGAACTCAAGTCCATTGAGTCAGTGATGCCATCCAACCATTTCATCCTCTGGAGTCCCCTTCTCCTCCTGCCCTCAATCTTTCTCAGCATCAGGGTCTTTTCAAATGAGTCAGCTCCTTGTATCAGGTGGCCAAAGTATTGGAGTTTCAGTTTCAGCATCCGTCCTTCCAATGAACACCCAGGACTGATCTCCTTTAGGATGGAATGGTTGGATCTCCTTACAGTCCAAGGGACTCTCAAGAGTCTTCTCCAATACCACACTTCAAAAGCATCAATTCTTCGGTGCTCAGCTTTCTTTATAGTCCAACTCTCACATCCATACATGACCACTGGAAAAACCATAGCCTTGATTAGGCGGACCATTGTTGACAATGTAATGTCTCTGCTTTTTAATATGCTTTCTAGGTTTATCGTAACTTTCCTTCCAAGGAGTAAGCGTCTTTTAATTTCATGGCTGCAATCAACATCTGCAGTGATTTTGGAGCCCAAAAAATAAAGTCTGCCACTGTTTCCCCATCTATTTCCCATGAAGTGATAGGACCAGATGCCATGATCTTAGTTTTCTGAATGTTGAGCTTTAAGCCAACTTTTTCACTCTCCTCTTTCACTTTCATCAAGAGGCTCTTTAGTTCTTCTTCACTTTCTGCCATAAGGATGTTGTCACCTGAATATCTGAGGTTATTGATATTTCTCCCGGCAATCTTGATTCCAGCTTGTGCTTCCTCCAGCCCAGCGTTTCTTATGATGTACTCTGCATAGAAGTTAAATAAGCAGGGTGACAATATACAGCCTTGACGTACTCCTTTTCCTATTTGGAACCAGTCTGTTGTTCCATGTCCAGTTCTAACTGTTGCTTCATGACCTGCATATAGCTTTCTCAAGAGGCAGATCAGGTGGTCTGGTATTCCCATCTCTTTCAGAATTTTTCACATTTTATTGTGATCCACACAGTCAAAGTCTTTGGCATTATCAATAGAGCAGAAATAGATGTTTTCTGGAACTCTCTTGCTTTTTGATGATCCAGCTGATGTTAGCAATTTGATCTCTGCTTCCTCTGCCTTTTCTAAAACCAGCTTGAACATTTTGAAATTTACGGTTCACGTATTGCTGGAGCCTGGCTTGGAGAATTTTGAGCATTTATTTACTATTGTGTGAGATGAGCGCATCTCTAACCCTTCCTCAAATTCTTATCAATGCTATAGAATGATCTGAGAGACATAATTTCCTTATATTAATTTTCTTTATCCAAATGACCTGCTCTTCTACTTTAAGACCTACTTCAGTTATCACTTCTCTATGCTTATTTGCTAGCATATAAAACAATGTGGTTCCCTTAATATTTATGTATATATTTAGTGAACACTTTATGCTCATTGTAAAATAATCAAGAAAATCATATAGCAAAAAATACAAAGTGCACCCATGATGTCACTCAGTTCAGTTCAGTTCAGTTCAGTTGCTCAGTTGTGTCTGACTCTTTGTGACCCCGTGGACTGCAGGCTTCTCTATTCATCACCAACTCCTGGAGTTTAATCAAACTCATGTCCATTGAGTTGGTGATGCCATCCAACCATCTTGTCCTCTGTCATCCCCTTCTGCTCCCGCCTTCAATCTTTCCCAGCATCACAGTCTTTTCAAATAAGTCAGTTCTGAGTAAGTTTGCATCAAGTGGCCAAAGTATCGGAGTTTCATCTTCAGCATCAGTCCTTCCAATGAACATTCAGGACTGATTTCCTTTAGGACTGACTGGTTTGATCTCCTTGCAGTCCAAGGGACTCTCATCTTCAACACCACAGTTCAGAAGCATCAATTCTTCGGCATTCAGCTTTCTTTATAGTCCAACTCTCACATCCATACTTAACTACTGGGAAAAACATGGCTTTGACTAGACAAATGTTTTTTGGAAAAGTAATGTCTCTACTTTTTTAATATGCTGCCTAGTTTGGTCATAGCTTTTCTTTCAAAGAGCTGCAGTCACCATCTGCAGTGATTTTGGAGCTCAAGAAAATAAATGATATCACTACTTCAAAATAATCCTATGGTGTATAGTTATCTAATATTTTTATGCATATACATGTAAATGTTCAGTGGTTTTTGATTTAGAAATGGAGTTATGTAATAGATGCCAGTTTATAGTTTTCCTTCAACAATATATTGTGAACTTTGAATAGCAAAATAGTAATATTTACATGATTTTTAATATTTGTGTGGTTCACCCACATAATTTCTGACAATATATTATTTACTTTAGATGAGTTGTCAGTAATTTTATGCAAATGTTTATTATTTCATCACATAAGCTTCAAAAAATGTCAAACTAGGGAAGGCATAGATCAATCATATTTTAAAGACTAGCACCATCAAGAGAGACTATGCCTCTCCTAACTCAAATAACCAATATTTGAACTCAGAAACAACCATCAGTCATGTCTGTAGGCTAATACTTCTAACAATTTTTTGTCTTCAGATGTTATTAGTTGGGAAGATTTTGTTTTCTTCCTCTATCTAACAAACTCAAACACATTCTTCAAGACCAATTTCAAATGTCTATTTCTATGGCCCATTTTTTTTGCAGTTTCTCCTGGAGAATGTTATTTCTCCCTCCATGTATTTGAACACACAAAGTACAGACTCAGTCACAGACTTTATCATACTAACATGTTAATTTCTTCCACAAGATGGCTTATTCTTTAATGCCTGAGGTTTTCATTCCTTACTGTGTTCTCAGCACTCCTACAGTGTTTGGAATAAAGCAGTGATGTGTTTATGAAGGAAGGTCAAGGACATTTTGTCATTTACATGACTGACATTGTCCTTACCCACTACACTTCTGTGAGTTGTTAGAGTAATGAAATGCTTTCATTCTCTATGGGAACTGCAACTCTTCTAAGATCCCCAAAGTTCCCTTGCTTCTCCTCAAAAATGTTTTCCTTGGGAACCCTGAACTTCCATGGATCCAAGTACTACATGTTTTTTTCCTAGAACAGAAGTTCTCTAGGAACCACTTGCTCCAGCACATGCCATGTTCTGTTCTCATGGGTCTCAGACTCTTCCAGCTGATGTTTTTTAATCACGCTGCTGTGCATACATATGTCACCTTACGTGTCCTAATGGACCCATGTCAGATGGACCAAATCAGAATGGTACCTGTGTTAGAGCTTTGAAGACACATCCAGAGACTTGTTGTTGTTGTTGTTGTAGTTATGTGTATGTTTTTTTCTTCATTTTAAGAACGTTCAGAAACTGATTTTAAAAGGCCATGTTTTTCTCTAAGTCAATTACTGAACTGTAATCACTTGTAAATTCTATACCCACTGAATACGGAGCAAGCCTTGCCTAAGTTTCCTATTTTGTTAGGTAGTTTCTGCTAAATGAGTAAATGAAGTGTGAGATATACTGGTTCCTTGCTTTTTAAAACCCTGAGCTGAATTGAGAACTTTGTGAGCAGTGGTGACTTTTGAGACAGGGCAGCAGTATGTTTGTGGATAGACAAAGATTGCCTGAGTACCTCTGACAGCTTTGAGATCTTTTCCTGTTTAGACTTTAGGCTTATAAAATTTTAATCTTAATTAACACAATATAGGCTGTGACCATTGTTTTATTTATTCTTTGACACCAAAAATTATTTAGAGAATTAGTTGTTAAAAAAGAAAAAAAGCAACCAGGGTATCTGTTGGCTCAGAGGTAAAGAATCAACCTGCAGGAGATGCAGTCAGGAGACAAGGGTTTGTTCCCCACATTGGGAAGATCGCTTGGAGAAAGGAAATGGCAACCAGCTCCATATTCTTGCCTGGATATTCTGAATCTTTGGGGCCACAAAAGAGACACGACTTGACACCTGAATAAAAACAACAAAATCCAGTGTTACAAAAAATATCAACAATAATGCAGACAACTTCTAGTTGACTGAAGTTTTATTAATACAGTTATAACTATTTGATAAAAAGAGTTTTATTCTTTAAAAACAGCTTTATTGAAGTATAATTATTATGCAAAAACTATAGATATTCAATATGTGCATTTTGATGAATTTGGGCATATGCAGTAACCAGAATACCTTCAGCCCCAATCAAGGGACAGAAATATTCAATACCTCTCAAAGTTTTCCTGGTTTCTTTTGGGGTTTTGATCTTCTTTTGCTTTCTGGTTTCTTTCTTTCCTTCTTTATCTTTACTATGGCTTTTAAAAGAGTAAAATAGAGGTGCATTTTGAGTGTGATAAGATTTTTTTCTTAGTAACTTTGATTCTGAGTTATCTACATTTTCATACTTACTAGGAAGTTTTATTTCACCTTGAAAATTAGAATGAGATATAAGTGCAATCTTTTGAATTGTGTTATAATCTTATTTTCTTTTAAAAAATGTATCTAAAGATGTTTTCTCATAATTAACTTATCCAAGTTTGCTGATGAAGTTAAACATTGTTTTTATATTTATTGATTCTTTGCATTTTCCACTGTTCAATTTCACTTTTGCTATTACTTCTAGAGGACTTAAGGTGAGTGGAGGGAGAAGAGAGATGAAAAATAAAATAAGATTTTGAAACATGAGAAGAGGAACAGACTAGGGAGAACAGGAGAGGACTCAATTCAGTTCAGTTCAGTTGCTCAGTCATGTCTGACTCTTTGCAACCCCATGAATCACAACACACCAGGCCTCCTTGTCCATCACCAACTCCCAGAGTTCACTCAAACTCATGTGCATCAAATCAGTGATGCCATCCAGTCATCTCATCCTCTGTCATCCCCTTCTCCTCCTGCCTTCAATCCATCCCAGCATCAGGGTCTTTTCAATGAGTCAACTCTTCGCATGAGTTGGCCAAAGTATTGAGTTTCAGTCTGAGCATCAGTCCTTCCAATGAACACCCAGGACTAATCTCCTTTAAGATGGTGAACTTTGAATAAAAATAGTAATAATATTTACATGATTTTTAATATTTGTGTGGTTCACTCCACATACTCCCTGACAATATATTATTTACTTTAGATGAGTTGTCAATAATTTTATGCAAATGTTTATTATTTCATCACATAAGCTTCAAAAAATGTCAAACTAGGGGAAGGCATAGATCAATCATATTTTAAAGACTAGCACCATCAAGAGACTATGCCTCTCCCAACTCAAATAACTAATATTTGAACTCAGAAACAACCATCAGTCATGTCTGTAGGCTAATACTTAACAATTTTGTCTTCAGATGTTATTAGTTGGGGAAGATTTTGTTTTCTTCCTCTATCTAACAAACTCAAACACATTCTTCAAGACCACTTCAAATGTCTATTTCTATGGCCCATTTTTTTGCAGTTTCTCCTGGAGAATGTTATTTCTCCTCCATGTATTTGAATTTCTCCAATAAAGTACAGACTCAGTCACAGACTTTATCATACTAACATGTTAATTTCTTCCACAAGATGGCTTATTCTTAATGCCTGAGGTTCTATTCCTTAATGTGTTCTCAGCACTCCTACAGTGTTTGGAATAAAGCAGTGATGTGTTTATGAAGGAAGGTCAAGGACATTTTGTCATTTACATGACTGACATTGTCATACCCACTACACTTCTGTGAGTTGTTAGAGCAATGTGAAATCAAGTCATACCTCTGGGAACTGCAACCTTCTAAGATCCCCAAAGTTCCTTTATTTCTCCTCAAAAATGTTTCTCCTTGAACCCTGAACTCCATGGATCCAAGTACTACATGTTTTTTCCTAGAACAGAAGTTCTAGAACGCACTTGCTCCAGCACATGCTGTTAGTTCTTGCTCCTGAAGGTCTAGACTTTCCAGCTGATCTTTTAATCACGCTTGCTGTGCATACATATGTCACCTTATTTGTCCTAATGGGATCATGTCAGATGGACCAAATCAGAATGGTACCTGTGTTAGAGCTTTGAGAAGACACATCAGAGACTTGTTGTTGTTGTTGTAGTTATGTGTATGTTTTTTTTCATTTAAGAATGCTCAGAAACTGATTTTAAAAGGCCATGTTTTTCTCTAAGTCAATTACTGAACTGTAATCACTTGTAAATTCTATACCCACTGAATAATGGAGCAAGCCTTGCTCTAAGTTTCCTATTTTGTTAGGTAGTTTCTGCTAAATGAGTAAATGAAGTGTGAGATATACTGCCCTTGTTTTAAACCTTTTAGTTGAATTGAGAACTTTGTGAGCAGTGGTGACTTTTGAGACAGGGCAGCAGTATGTTTGTGGATAGACAAAGATTGCCTGAGCAATTCTGACAGCTTTTTGAGATCTTTTCCTGTTTAGACTTTAGGCTTATAAAATTTTAATCTTAATTAACACAATATAGGCTGTGACCATTGTTTTATTTATTCTTTGACACCAAAAATTATTTAGAGAATTAGTTGTTAAAGAAAAAAGCAACCAGGGTATCTGTATCCGTCCTTCCAATCAACACCCAGGACTGATCTCCTTTAGGATGGAATGGTTGGATCTCCTTACAGTCCAAGGGACTCTCAAGAGTCTTCTCCAATACCACACTTCAAAAGCATCAATTCTTCGGTGCTCAGCTTTCTTTATAGTCCAACTCTCACATCCATACATGACCACTGGAAAAACCATAGCCTTGATTAGGCGGACCATTGTTGACAATGTAATGTCTCTGCTTTTTAATATGCTTTCTAGGTTTATCGTAACTTTCCTTCCAAGGAGTAAGCGTCTTTTAATTTCATGGCTGCAATCAACATCTGCAGTGATTTTGGAGCCCAAAAAATAAAGTCTGCCACTGTTTCCCCATCTATTTCCCATGAAGTGATAGGACCAGATGCCATGATCTTAGTTTTCTGAATGTTGAGCTTTAAGCCAACTTTTTCACTCTCCTCTTTCACTTTCATCAAGAGGCTCTTTAGTTCCTCTTCACTTTCTGCCATAAGGATGTTGTCACCTGAATATCTGAGGTTATTGATATTTCTCCTGGCAATCTTGATTCCAGCTTGTGCTTCCTCCAGCCCAGCGTTTCTCATGATGTACTCTGCATAGAAGTTAAATAAGCAGGGTGACAATATACAGCCTTGACGTACTCCTTTTCCTATTTGGAACCGGTCTGTTGTTCCATGTCCAGTTCTAACTGTTGCTTCCTGACCTGCATATAGCTTTCTCAAGAGGCAGATCAGGTGGTCTGGTATTCCCATCTCTTTCAGAATTTTTCACATTTTATTGTGATCCACACAGTCAAAGTCTTTGGCATTATCAATAGAGCAGAAATAGATGTTTTTCTGGAACTCTCTTGCTTTTTTGATGATCCAGCTGATGTTAGCAATTTGATCTCTGCTTCCTCTGCCTTTTCTAAAACCAGCTTGAACATTTGGAAATTTACGGTTCACGTATTGCTGGAGCCTGGCTTGGAGAATTTTGAGCATTTATTTACTATTGTGTGAGATGAGCGCATCTCTAACCCTTCCTCAAATTCTTATCAATGCTATAGAATGATCTGAGAGACATAATTTCCTTATATTAATTTTCTTTATCCAAATGACCTGCTCTTCTACTTTAAGACCTACTTCAGTTATCACTTCTCTATGCTTATTTGCTAGCATATAAAAACAATGTGGTTCCCTTAATATTTATGTATATATTTAGTGAACACTTTATGCTCATTGTAAAATAATCAAGAAAATCATATAGCAAAAAATACAAAGTGCACCCATGATGTCACTCAGTTCAGTTCAGTTCAGTTCAGTTGCTCAGTTGTGTCTGACTCTTTGTGACCCCGTGGACTGCAGGCTTCTCTATTCATCACCAACTCCTGGAGTTTAATCAAACTCATGTCCATTGAGTTGGTGATGCCATCCAACCATCTTGTCCTCTGTCATCCCCTTCTGCTCCCCGCCTTCAATCTTTCCCAGCATCACAGTCTTTTCAAATAAGTCAGTTCTGAGTAAGTTTGCATCAAGTGGCCAAAGTATCGAGTTTCATCTTCAGCATCAGTCCTTCCAATGAACATTCAGGACTGATTTCCTTTAGGACTGACTGGTTTGATCTCCTTGCAGTCCAAGGGACTCTCATCTTCAACACCACAGTTCAGAAGCATCAATTCTTCGGCATTCAGCTTTCTTTATAGTCCAACTCTCACATCCATACTTAACTACTGGGAAAAACATGGCTTTGACTAGACAAATGTTTTTTGGAAAAGTAATGTCTCTACTTTTTTAATATGCTGTCTAGTTTGGTCATAGCTTTTCTTCCAAAGAGCTGCAGTCACCATCTGCAGTGATTTTGGAGCCCAAGAAAATAAATGATATCACTACTTCAAAATAATCCTATGGTGTATAGTTATCTAATATTTTTATGCATATACATGTAAATGTTCAGTGGTTTTTGATTTAGAAATGGAGTTATGTAATAGATGCCAGTTTATAGTTTTTCCTTCAACAATATATTGTGAACTTTGAATAGCAAAATAGTAATATTTACATGATTTTTAATATTTGTGTGGTTCACCCACATAATTTCTGACAATATATTATTTACTTTAGATGAGTTGTCAGTAATTTTATGCAAATGTTTATTATTTCATCACATAAGCTTCAAAAAATGTCAAACTAGGGGAAGGCATAGATCAATCATATTTTAAAGACTAGCACCATCAAGAGAGACTATGCCTCTCCTAACTCAAATAACCAATATTTGAACTCAGAAACAACCATCAGTCATGTCTGTAGGCTAATACTTCTAACAATTTTTGTCTTCAGATGTTATTAGTTGGGGAAGATTTTGTTTTCTTCCTCTATCTAACAAACTCAAACACATTCTTCAAGACCAATTTCAAATGTCTATTTCTATGGCCCATTTTTTTGCAGTTTCTCCTGGAGAATGTTATTTCTCCCTCCATGTATTTGAACACACAAAGTACAGACTCCAGTCACAGACTTTATCATACTAACATGTTAATTTCTTCCACAAGATGGCTTATTCTTTAATGCCTGAGGTTTTCATTCCTTACTGTGTTCTCAGCACTCCTACAGTGTTTGGAATAAAGCAGTGATGTGTTTATGAAGGAAGGTCAAGGACATTTTGTCATTTACATGACTGACATTGTCCTTACCCCACTACACTTCTGTGAGTTGTTAGAGTAATGAAATGCTTTCATTCTCTATGGGGAACTGCAACTCTTCTAAGATCCCCAAAGTTCCCTTGCTTCTCCTCAAAAATGTTTTCCTTGGGAACCCTGAACTTCCATGGATCCAAGTACTACATGTTTTTTTCCTAGAACAGAAGTTCTCTAGGAACCACTTGCTCCAGCACATGCCATGTTCTGTTCTCATGGGTCTCAGACTCTTCCAGCTGATCGTTTTTTAATCACGCTGCTGTGCATACATATGTCACCTTACGTGTCCTAATGGACCCATGTCAGATGGACCAAATCAGAATGGTACCTGTGTTAGAGCTTTGAGAAGACACATCCAGAGACTTGTTGTTGTTGTTGTTGTAGTTATGTGTATGTTTTTTTCTTCATTTTAAGAACGTTCAGAAACTGATTTTAAAAGGCCATGTTTTTCTCTAAGTCAATTACTGAACTGTAATCACTTGTAAATTCTATACCCACTGAATACGGAGCAAGCCTTGCCTAAGTTTCCTATTTTTGTTAGGTAGTTTCTGCTAAATGAGTAAATGAAGTGTGAGATATACTGGTTCCTTGCTTTTTTAAAACCCCTGAGCTGAATTGAGAACTTTGTGAGCAGTGGTGACTTTTGAGACAGGGCAGCAGTATGTTTGTGGATAGACAAAGATTGCCTGAGTACCTCTGACAGCTTTGAGATCTTTTCCTGTTTAGACTTTAGGCTTATAAAATTTTAATCTTAATTAACACAATATAGGCTGTGACCATTGTTTTATTTATTCTTTGACACCAAAAATTATTTAGAGAATTAGTTGTTAAAAAAGAAAAAAAGCAACCAGGGTATCTGTTGGCTCAGAGGTAAAGAATCAACCTGCAGGAGATGCAGTCAGGAGACAAGGGTTTGTTCCCCACATTGGGAAGATCGCTTGGAGAAAGGAAATGGCAACCAGCTCCATATTCTTGCCTGGATATTCTGAATCTTTGGGGCCACAAAAGAGACACGACTTGACACCTGAATAAAAACAACAAAATCCAGTGTTACAAAAAATATCAACAATAATGCAGACAACTTCTAGTTGACTGAAGTTTTATTAATACAGTTATAACTATTTGATAAAAAGAGTTTTTATTCTTTAAAAACAGCTTTATTGAAGTATAATTATTATGCAAAAACTATAGATATTCAATATGTGCATTTTGATGAATTTGGGCATATGCAGTAACCAGGAATACCTTCAGCCCCAATCAAGGGGACAGAAATATTCAATACCTCTCAAAGTTTTCCTGGTTTCTTTTGGGGTTTTGATCTTCTTTTGCTTTCTGGTTTCTTTCTTTCCTTCTTTATCTTTACTATGGCTTTTAAAAGAGTAAAATAGAGGTGCATTTTGAGTGTGATAAGATTTTTTTCTTAGTAACTTTGATTCTGAGTTATCTACATTTTCATACTTACTAGGAAGTTTTATTTCACCTTGAAAATTAGAATGAGATATAAGTGCAATCTTTTTGAATTGTGTTATAATCTTATTTTCTTTTAAAAATGTATCTAAAGATGTTTTCTCATAATTAACTTATCCAAGTTTGCTGATGAAGTTAAACATTGTTTTTATATTTATTGATTCTTTGCATTTTCCACTGTTCAATTTCACTTTTGCTATTACTTCTAGAGGACTTAAGGTGAGTGGAGGGAGAAGAGAGATGAAAAATAAAATAAGATTTTGAAACATGAGAAGAGGAACAGACTAGGGAGAACAGGAGAGGACTCAATTCAGTTCAGTTCAGTTGCTCAGTCATGTCTGACTCTTTGCAACCCCATGAATCACAACACACCAGGCCTCTTGTCCATCACCAACTCCCGGAGTTCACTCAAACTCATGTGCATCGAATCAGTGATGCCATCCAGTCATCTCATCCTCTGTCATCCCCTTCTCCTCCTGCCTTCAATCCATCCCAGCATCAGGGTCTTTTCCAATGAGTCAACTCTTCGCATGAGTTGGCCAAAGTATTGGAGTTTCAGTCTGAGCATCAGTCCTTCCAATGAACACCCAGGACTAATCTCCTTTAAGATGGACTGGTTGGATCTCCTTGCAGTCCAAGGGACTCTCAAGAGTCTTCTCCAACACCACAGTTCAAAAGCATCAATTCTTTGGTGCTTAGCTTTCTTCACAGTCCAACTTTCAAATCCATATATGACCACTGGAAAAACCATAGCCTTGACCAGACGGACCTTTGTTGGCAAAGTATTATCTCTGCTTTTTAATATGCTACCAAGGTTGGTCATAACTTTTCTTCCTAGGAGTAAGCGTCTTTTAATTTCATGGCTGCAGTCACCTTCTGCAGTGATTTTGGAGCCCCAAATAATAAACTCTGACACTGTTTCCACTATTTCCCCATCTATTTCCCATGAAGTGATAGGACCAGATGCCATGATCTTAGTTTTCTGAATGTTGAGCTTTAAGCCAACTTTTTCACTCTCCTCTTCCACTTTCATCAAGAGGCTCTTTAGTTCCTCTTCACTTTCTGCCATAAGGGTGGTGTCATCTGCATATCTGAGGTTATTGATATTTCTCCCAGCAATCTTGATTCCAGCTTGTACTTCCTCCAGCCCAGCGTTTCTCATGATGTACTCTGCATAGAAGTTAAATAAACAGAGTGACAATATACAGCCTTGACGTACTCCTTTTCCTATTTGGAACCAGTCTGTTCTTCCATGTCCAGTTCTAACTGTTGCTTCCTGACCTGCATATAGCTTTCTCAAGAGGCAAGTCAGGTGGTCTTGTATTTCCATCTCTTTCAGAATTTTCCAGTTTATTGTGATCCACACAGTCAAAGGCTTTGGCATTATCAATAAAGCAGAAATAGATGTTTTTCTGGAACTCTCTTGCTTTTTTGATGATCCAGTGGATATTGGCAATTTGATCTCTGCTTCCTCTGCCTTTTCTAAAACCAGCATGAACATCTGGAAGTTCATGGTTCATGTACTGCTGAAGCCTGGCTTAGAGAATTTTGAGCATTACTTTACTAGTGTGTGAGATGAGTGCAATTGTGTGGTAGTTTGAGCATTCTTTGGCATTACCTTTCTTTGGGATTGGAATGAAAACTGACCTTTTCCAGTCCTGTGGCCACTGCTGAGTTTTCCAAATTTGCTGTCATATTGAGTGCAGCACTTTCACAGCATCATCTTTGAGGATTTGAAATAGCTCAACTGAAATTCCATCACCTCCACTAGGTTTGTTCGTAGTGATGCTTTTTAAGGCCCACTTGACTTCACATTCCAGGATGTCTGGCTCTAGGTCAGTGATCACACCATCATGATTATCTTGGTTGTGAAGATCTTTTTGTACAGTTCTTTTGTGTATTCTTGCCACCTCTTCTTAATATCTTCTGCTTCTGTTAGGTCCATACCATTTCTGTCCTTTATCGAGCCCATCTTTGCATGAAATGTTCCCTTGATATCTAATTTTCTTGAAGAGATCTCTAGTCTTTCCCATTCTGTTGTTTTCCTCTATTTCTTTGCATTGATCACTGAGGAAGGCTTTCTTATCTCTCCTTGCTATTCTTGGAACTCTGCATTCAAATTGGAATATCTTTCTTTTTCTCCTTTGCTTTTCGCTTCTCTTCTTTTCACAGCTATTTGTAAGGCCTCCTCAGACAGCCATTTTGCTTGGGGATGGTCTTGATCCCTGTCTCCTGTACAATGTCACAAACCTCTGTCCATTGTTCATTAGGCACTTTGTCTATCATATCTAGTCCCTTAAATCTATTTCTCACTTCCATAAGTGAGAAATAGTATAATTAAGTATAATCATAAGGGATTTGATTTAGGTCATACCTGAATGGTCTAGTGGTTTTCCCTACGTTCTTCAATTTCAATCTGAATTTGGCAATAAGGAGTTCATGATCTGAGCCACAGTCAGCTCCCCGTCTTGTTTTTGCTGACTCTATAGAACTTCTCCATCTTTGGCTGCAAAGAATATAATTAATCTGATTTCAGTATTGATCATCTGGTGATATCCATGTGTAGATTCCTCTCTTGTGTTGTTGGAAGAGGGTGTTTGCTATGACCAGTGGCAAAACTCTTTTATCTTTTGTCCTGCTTCTTTCTTTACTCCATGGCAAAATTTGCCTGTTACTCCAGGTGTTTATGAGTTCCTACTTTTACATTCCAATCCCCTATGCTTCTTCAGCATTACTGGTTGGGGCATAGACTTGGGTCACTCTGATGTTGAACGGTTTGCCTTGGAAACGAACAGAGATATTCTGTCATTTTTGAGATTGCATCCAAGTACTGCATTTTGGAATTTTGTTGGCCAAGGTGGCTGTTCCATTTCTTCTAAGGGATTCCTGCCCACAGTCATAGATATAATGGTCATCCGAGTTAAATTCACCCATTCCAGTCCATTTTAGTTCACTGATTTCTAGAGTGTCGACATTCACTCTTGCCATCTCCTGTTTGACCACTTCCAATTTGCCTTGATTGATGGACCAGCATTCTAGGTTCCCATGCAATATTGCTCTTTACAGCATCAGACCTTGCTTCTGTCACCAGTAACATCCACTACTGGGTACTGTTTTTGCTTTGGCTCCATCCCTTCATTCTTTCTGGAGTTATTTTCCACTGATCTCGAGTAGCATATTGGGCACCTACTGACCTGGGGAGTTCCCCCTTCAGTATCCTATCATTTTGCCTTTTCATACTGTTCATGGGGTTCTCAAGGCAAGAATACTGAAGTGGTTTGTCATTCCCTTCTCCAGTGGACTGCATTCTGTCAGATGTCTCCATCATGATACTTCTGTCTTGGGTGGCCCCACACGGCATAGCTTAGTTTCATTGAGTTAGACAAGGCTGTGGTCCGTGTGATCAGATTGGCTAGTTTTCTGTGATTATGGTTTCAGTGTTTCTGCCTTCTGATGCCCTTTCGCAACACTTACCATCTTACTTGGGTTTCTCTTACCTTGGACGTGGGGTGTCTCTTCATGGCTTCTCCAGCACAGCGAAGCCGCTGCTCCTTACTTTGGACAAGGTTGCCCCTCCTGACCTTCAACGTGGAGTAGCTCTTCTCGGCCCTCCTGCGCCCGCGCAGCCGCTGCTCCTCGGACGTGGGGTAGCTCCTCTCAGCCACTCCTGTGCCTTGCAGCCTGGCACTCTTGGTCGCCATTACTGAACTTGGGCATGGGATAGCTCCTCTAGGCCGTGCTTCTGTGCGATCTGTCGCAGCTGCCACGCTTCTGTCCTTCTGGAAGAGAACTAGAAACTCTAATTCTCACACCTTCCTGTGAACTAAGCTGACTTCATTGCCCTGGGCTAGATTCCTGCAGCCATGAAATTAAAAGAGACTTGCTCCTTGGAAGAAAAGCTGTGACAAATCTAGACAACATGTTAAAAAGCAGAGACATTACTTTGTCAACAGAAGTCCATCTAGTCAAAGCTATGGTTTTTCCAGTAGTCATGTATGGATGTGAGAGTTGGACCATAAAGAAAGTTGAGCACAAAAGAATTGATGTTTTTGAACTGTGGTGTTGGAGAAGACTCTTGAGAGTCCCTTGGACTGTAAGAAGATCCAACCAGTCCATCCTAAAGGAAATCAATCCTGAATATTCATTGGAAGGACTGGTGCTGGAGCTGAAGCTCCAACACTTTGGCCACCTGATGCAAAGAGCTGACTCATTGGAAAAGACCCTGATGCTGGGAAAGATTGAAGGCAGGAGGAGAAGGAGATGACAGAGGATAAGATGATTGGATGGCACCACCAACTTAATGGACATGACTTTGAGAAAGCTCCAGGAGATGGTGAAGGACAGGGAAGCATGGTGAGAGTCCATGAGACCACAAACAGCTGGATACAAATGACTGACCAAGCAGCAACAACAAGGCTAAATCCCATTGCTACCTGCTACTGAGTTATTGTAGGGTAGGTTCATTATTTTAGAAGGCCTCCCTGGTGGCTCAGCAGTAAAGAGTCTGCCTGCAGTGCAGGAGACCCAGGAGACAAAAGTTTGATCCCTGGGTCGGAAAGATTCCCTGGAGCAGGAAATGGCAACCCACTCCAGTATTCTCGCCTGGAAAATCCCATGCTCAGAGGAGCCTGGCAGGCTGTTAGTCCATTAGGTTGTAAAAGAGTCGGACAGGAATGAGCAAGGAAGCAAACATTACTTTGGAGCTTGATTTCTTTCAACTCTGAATTGATTTATTTAGATCAGTATCTCATTCCCCAGTAATCCTTTCTAGAGACTCCAAGGGAGAAAGGGTTATTCTGGATTATGAAGTTTTCACATTTGATCTGGAATGTCAATGAAATGATAACTATATCTCATTTTTACATAAAATATCACTGTAGATATAGTGTTTAATCATTATTGATTACAATTCCTGGAATATAGAATATTGTATTTTACTTTCACACAGCAGTTACAAGCACACTTCATTTTATTGTGTTTCTCTTCATTTTGCTTCAGACCATGTTTTTTGCAAGTTGAAAGTTTGCGGCAAGCCTGTGTCGAGCAAATCTGTTGATAACCATTTCCTAGCAGCATTATTTTTAAATTAAGATGTGTACTTTTTTGATATAGTACTGTTGCAGACTTAATAGACTACAATATAGTGCAACCATAATTTTATAAGCACTGGGAAGCTAAAAAAATGTATATTACTTGCTTTAGTGTGATATTCACTTTCCTGCGGTAGTCTAAAACATAGCCCTCAGTATCTTTGAGGTATACCTGTATTCTCTTATTATTTGCAAAGCATCTTTAATTCCAGGTAATAGACATTCAAAAGCAAAAAATACATTTCATCCACAAATATCAAATATTCAGAATTGTCTAAGAGTAGAGACAATATTGGGGCTTCCCCTTGGCTCAGTGGTAAAGGATCCACCTACAATGCAGGAGCCACAGGAGATATGGGTTTGATCCCTGGGTCTGGAAGATCCCCTGCAGGAGGGCATGGCAACCCACACCAGTATTCTTGCCTGGAGAATCCCATGAACAGAGGAGCCTGATGGGCTACAGTCCACAGGGTCGCAAAGAATCACACACAACTGAAGCTACTTAGCATGGCAGGGCACAGAGACAGTATTTCTGGTTCCAAGAATATTCAGATCCCTAGAATGTGATAGACATGTGTAGTATGGATTCTCTAGCTTCCCCTATATTGCCCATAAAATACCAGTCTGTTTTTTTTTTTTTTTTTTAATTCTATTTATTTTATTTATTTCCAGTCTACTTTGAAGAAACATGTTCACCAGCCTTCTAGGTACTAACTCGGTTTTCCTAAGAAAGCTGTAGTGACTACGGACATCATGGTCCATACACTGTAGTGTACATGTAGTGACATCAGTGTAAATTAATGGTAAATCCTTCCACTCTGTGAATAAGACATTCTTTGCATTTTAGCAATTAAAGGCTAACCACCTAAATGCAAGGCAAAAATCCTATTAGTCTAGCATGCAATTTGTTTGTAGTAGTTACACAAATTATTTTGAATGGATAACCTGGCTTCCTGAATCAAGTTATCTGTGGATTCTCTCTCAAGTTTATATTCATTCCACAAATAAATTACATTTTGTTGTTAAAAACCTCAGTTGGGGGTTAGAAGGAAATATTGACACATTGCTGTCATTGTTTAGTCCCCAAGTTGTGTCTAACCCTTTAGCGACCCCATGGACTATAGCCCACCAGGCTCCTCTGTCCATGGGATTTCCCAGGCAAGAATACTGTAATAGGTAGCCATTTTCTTATCCAGGCAATCTTTCTGGCCCAGAGATCGAACCCCTGTCTCCTGCATTTCAGGAAGTTTCTTTACCCCTGAGCCACTAGGGAAGTCTATGTTGACACATTGTTTCCTCTCTAATTATATGTGATGATTTCTCCTTTAAAAGCAGTTGACCCTTGAACAACATGGGTGTTAGGGGAATGGACCATCAGCACAGCTGAAATCTGAAAGAAACTTTATAGTCAGCCCTGGGTACCTGGTTCCTCTATATCCTTGGTTACATATATGCAGACCATGTAGTATTGTGACTTTTACTATTGAAATAAATCCACGTGTAAGTGGACCTGTGTATTTCACACCTGTGTTGTTCAAGGATCAACTCTATAATGTTTTATCTGAAGATGTGTGAGAGAGAATTCCAATCATAAAAATGCCATTTTTGAAATCTAAAGATTTTAGCAAAAAAAAAAAATTGAAATTGGGATTTGAATTTTTGATGACTTTTTAATTAGATGTTCAAGTTTTACAGTTGAAAATAATATTCAAATTATTTGATTGTTAGAATATAACTATTCAAAGGCATTATTTTAAAAATACTTCTTGGTGGAAGGCATGCTGTTAACCTGTTCTTAACAGCCCCCAGTGCTTCAGTAGTTATCTTTTGGCTACTCATTCTGAGACTGAAAATCTACAGAGTTATTTCATTTACTTTTTTATTATATAGTCTCTCAAGCACCCATTTTCAGTGCCTTTTTGTATGTGATATTTTTATCTTTCTTTGTTTAATGAAGTATTTTTACAAGCAGTATTGTGCATTTTAATGACTTAAAAAAAACTATGAAACTTTGCTTTTAATTTGCTATCAAAAATATTCAACTTAGAATTTGCATTTACCAGTTCACTGTGTTGGTAATAATCAGCAGAAAGAAATGGTAAATACGAGGAAATGCATCTTTTATGGTTGGACAGACCCATCAATAGGAACAAAATAAAGCTGCCTCTCTTTTTTTAATAAGCTTGAGAAAGCATCTGTCTTACTATAGACAATATACTTCACCAACCATGGAAGAATTTATTTCCATTGTCACGATTTACTTAGTTGGAAAACAGCTTTTACCAGCTTGCGAGTTACTTATTGTTTTTATTAAAGGAAGCTTTTCTTTATGGAAGGCAATGGACTGCAGTAGATAGTAATTTGATACAGTAGAGATTCTAAAACTAGAGCTTTCTTAACTATTTCTTCAGTGCTTAAATATCATCAACACAAAGTCAGTTAGAACTGATGACATAAAAATAAAAATCCTCTCAATATATGCAGCATGGAAAAAGACTGAGAATTTAAAATCGAGAAATATAACTCTTACCACTGTCAAAGTTGAACAGAAATTGCAGCTAATTGCTTGGTGGAAAGGGAGAAAGAACCTTATTCAGCACATGGCAAAATTAAATTTAAAAGAGTGCAGTTATACTATGAGAAGAATGTAGCAGATTTAGCTCAGAAGAATTCCTTTAACCTCATATTCAGAAGTAGATATTTCATTGGAACTATTCAAAGGTTATGAGTTCAACAAACTGGGCATTCATATTTCTCATATAATTATATATTTCAACAGACAGTCAAAAGTGATTATCAACATGTATCTATTTCAATGAATGGGTGGGTTACACAGAGAAGATTTGTAGATGTGATATTTATCTACGTTTAGAGAGCAGTCTTTGGATGATTGGACGGGAAAATATGGGAGATATTAAGTGTGTCACTGAGCACAAAGGATTGCTTGAAATATTAAATAACTGTTACCTTTTAGAGGCCTATTGGTAGGAACAAAGAAAGGTAAAGTCTAAGGAAGCAGTAAATAAACATGCCGTAGTCGTGGCTCTGCTGGCCTCTCTAAGGGCACTAGCCGAGTCTGTTTCAGCTCCTCATGCTCTCATTCCCACGGGGCTCAGCTGAGATTCTCATAAGGCAGCACTGAGTTTCCTGGGAGTAGTTAACTGGTGCGTGGCAGCTCTGAGACCCATCTAGGCACCCGACGCCACATGCCCCTACTTTAAGGAGAAGAAAATCTCCTTGATGAAGGGGAAGTTCTTATTCTTGGATATGATTCTCTGATTCATGATTTTCTCTCGGCAAATCATCTGGGTCTTTGCTTTGAAGTCTGAGACGTCTTCATATTTCTAAGAAATGACCTGTATGTTGTTACTGTTCAGTTGCTACGTCATGAACTCTTTGTGACTTCATGGACTGCAGCACACCAGGCTCCTCTGTCCACCACTATCTCCCAGAGTTTGCTCAAATTCATATCCATTGAGTCAGTGATGTTACCTAACCATCTCATCCTCTGCTGCCCTCTTCTTTTGCCTTCCCAAGGAGTATTTAAAACTAAATAGCTTTCCCAGGGACTTCTCTTGTGGCTCACTGGTAAAGAATCCACCTGCCAAAGGAAGAAAGGTGAGTTCGATCCCTGGGTCAGGAAGATCCCCCAGAGAAGGGAATGGCAACCCAGTCTAGTAATTGCCTGGGAAATCCCATGGACAGAGGAGCCTTGTGGCTACAGCCCACGGAGTCGCAAGAGAGTCAGACATGATTTAGGAATGAAAGCAACAAAAAGCTTTCCTAGGCGGTTTCTATCTCACGGAAGTTTGGGGACTCCAAATTGTCTTTCCATTGCAAACTTTCTTGATAATTTTTAGCCCAATTTGTAAAACTCCATATAAACATTGAGGATTTTCTATGTCTGCTTCATGTTGAGTCATTCCATTAGGCAAAAATCAGACCAATAATTCTTTTGGAAACTGGTCTCATTCTACTTTAGGTGGTGTCTCTGGTTTTTGTGGAACAATAGTCTTAATATTCTCAAAAGACTTTCACGTAGTTGACAATGTTTACTCAGTGCCATCTTAAATATTTGTGAGGTCTTTTCCTTTTTTTTTAATTAATTTTTATTGGAATATAGTTGATATAGAATATTGTGTTAGTTTCTGTTGTACAGAAAAGTGGATCAGTTATACATATACATATATCACTCTTTTTAGATTCCTTTTTTTTCCATATAGGTCATTACAGAGCATTGAGAAGACTTTCTGTGCTATACAGTATGTTAGCCATACCCTGGATTCCAGAGAAATTACTTCTTATCTTGAAAATTTCTTGCAGCCTGAGGCATCTAGAAATAGGAATAGGGTTATTGTCCAAAACGGCACCCTACATTACCATAGTTTTTACATCATGGTCTTTTATATTCAAGATGAAGAATTAGAGAATGAAAGATTGACATTAGTTTGTTTGATTCAGTCAGTGCCAGAACTGAAATCAGAATCTCAGTGTGTTCAGTTAAATAGCCCACATGATATCCAATAAACCAAGTCGGCAGTTTCCTGATTCAGCCCCATGAATACTTTTTAATTTTATAATGAAAATTTTAATTTTATAGGGAAGCCCTATAATTTTATAAATAGTAATTTAATTTTATAAATAGTAGTAATGGGTAAAAAATATTTGGATGTGTGTAACTGCAGTCTCTTTTCTGAATATTGGGTAAGAACTGTAAGAGTTTGGTGTTGCAAAGTACAGAAGAAAAAAATTACTGTGAAGTACATATTATTAAGAGTAAAGATTAGCTCTCAGTTTGAGTTCCCCAAAATATATGGGGAACTTTGAAATAAATCTTGGATGACTTGAATTATTTATTTTATCTAGATACATTTCAAGATGTTTGCAAACAGATCCTCTCCCTGTTCTCACCTGTCTCAACCCATCCTTGCCCCCTTAAATTTCACAATAAAGTTCACTCAGTGGTAAACAAAACAAAACAAAAACAAACCAGTTTTTATTATAATACCTCATTTCTTGTAGGAAGGTCAATGGTAACTGGTTGTCTTCTTAATGAATTGGAATTGTCAAATAAACAAAACTTTGTAAGACATCTAGAGAAAAACTACAGGTTATTTATTGGGGAAAATCAAATTTGAATAATAGTAAATTTCTTATTCCCTTGTGGCTCAGCTGGTAAAGAATCCACCTGCAATGCGGGAGACCTGGGTTTGATCCCTGGGTTGGGAAGATCCCCTGGAGAAGGGAAAGGCTACCCACTCCAGTATTCTGGCCTGGAGAATTCCATGGACTTTGCATTTTCAGTTTCACTTTCAAATTTCTTATCAGAAACCATGGAAATCAGAAAGAGTTGGTACAATATTTTTTAACATACTGAAAGAAAACATAAATCCAGAAATGTAAAACCAGTAACAATATTAATTAGGTGTGACAGGTCACTGAAAACATTCTCAGATAAAGAAAAACAAAGTTTGTCACAGGCATACCTATCCTAAAAAATGGCTAAAGGAAGTTCTCTAAAGAGAAAAGAAATGATTTAAAAAGGAGACTTTGATACTTCAAAATGAAAGAAAGAACACAGTAAGCAAAAATATGGGCATATATATTCGGCTTTTATTCTCCACTTGAGCATTTAAATTATGTTTGACAGTTGAAGTGAGAATTGTGAAAATGTCTTTAATGGTTTTTAAATATATAGAGGAAAATTTTAAAGCAATTATATTGTAGATGAAAGAAGTTTAATAGGACATGCAATGGCTCCATTTCGTTCAAACTAGTGAACTGTGGACAGCTGAGGACTGAGATAAGTTATGTGCGTATAATGTAATGCTTAGAGCAAAGAGTTAAAGGGTTATGCAAAGAATTACAGTCAAACACACTACAGATAAATAAATATAAGATCTTTACACATTCGAGGAAAATAGAAAGGCAAGAAAAATAAATGAAAGAGAAAGAGACGACCAATAGAAAATTTAAAATGTCAGACTTAAGCTCTAACAAATCGATAATTACATTATTACCAAGACAGTGGTTGACAGAGTAGATTAGTCAACATGCTTCCATTATGTTCTGTGTACAAAAAAAAAAAAAAAAAAAACTCATTTCAATTATAATGATGTATACAGGTTTAAAGTAAAAGGATGGAAAAAGATATATTGTAAAAATTTTAATAAAAGAAAAACAGGCATGGCTGTGTTAATATTAAATAAGTCACAATTTAATTAATATTACATAGACTTCCCAGCAAAGAAATTTACCAGTATAAGTGAGGATCTTTATATGATGATAAAGCATTAATACAATAAAAGGACATTTAAAATATTTTCAGGAATAGTTTCATATCCAAAGATACTAAAGTATAAAGGGCCATGAAAGATGAAGGCAAACATTTTTAACCATTATCTGCAAAAAGGATTAACTTTTGACAGTGAAAAACCATTACAAATTGGTGAATGAAAAACATTGAAGTCATGAATAGCTACTTGGACATAGGTTGCAAGCGGGTAATTTTCTCTAGATCAGAATCTAATGACCAGCATAAATACATAAAAATGTTCAACCTCACAAAAGTAATTAAATAAATGCAAATTAAGAGAAAATGTAATTTGTTAAGCTAATGAAATAAAGGACGATTAGTAAGTTGAAAATCCACAGACATGTTGTAAAAACATATTTATTATTGTCATAATAACATAATAAACATATTTATTTATCCGATGAAATAAACATACAAATGCCTGTGATAAATTTATAACAACCTCATCCTTAAAATGAATTTGACAATCTTTATAAAAAGCCCACAAATACCCGTACCCTTTAACATAATAAGTGTTCTTCCAGGAATCTTAATGAAATAACCTAACTGTGGCAGATATTTGGAAGTAAACATATTAATCACAGTGCTATTTATAATAATAATAATAGCTAATCTGTACTGAGTGTTTAATATGGGCAAGATCTTATTATAAAATATTCATATATTTGTGGTAAAGACAGTTAATGCTCATCAAATATTTCAAGTGCCTCCCAATGTTTTCTAGCCTTCATACCACTTAAGTTGAAACCTTGTGACTATTTTGGTCAATAGACTGCCCTGGTCTGAAGTATGCTAATTCTGGGCTGAAGCAGTTATGAACCAGTGTACTCTGTCCACCCTCTGGGTTCTCTGCTTAGAGGACCTGGAAGCCATGTGAACAGATGCTTGTGATAACATAGAAGCATTTCTAGAGGAAGACAGTCTTGTTTCTTGAGTTAAGCAAGTAGAAGCAATTTCCAGCGATCCATGTCAGGCTTGATCTGAGCAAGAAACATGTTTTCCTGCTAAGTCACTGTACTTTGGCTTGGTAGGTTTTTCCACAGTAATCTTGACTGACTAATAAAGTACGCTGACACATACAATCCATTAGAAAACCCTAACAGGTAGATAAAATCATTTCTTCATGTTATATTTTAGGAAATTAAGATAGAGTGTGGTTAAGAAAATATTATCAACGTGAAACATATTGAGACTGTAAATGCTTCCTGGTCTACTTTTGCTGTTTATTATGACTGCTGATTTTTGCTCATGGAACTTCATTCCAAATGTGATTTGTATTTTTTTTAATGTGTAGCTTAAGTTTTACATAATACACAGCTATTGTTACCATTTTTCTCTGTGAGAATCCCTCCTCTCTTTTTATTGGAGCAAGTTATATCCAAGGAACTGGCTTTAAAGACAATCTTTTTAATGATTTAAACTACTACTATGGAAATCAAAGTTCCAGACCTTGTAAAAAAAATGTATACTAATTTATATTTAAATTCCACTTACTACAAATACCTAGAAAAGAAAGATAGTATAGAGTAGGCATTGTTTTGAATGTATACCTGAGCTTCCGAGTAAGGAAAATCATCAAATACTGGAAATAAGGAGGAAAGTGTTAATCAACAAACTGTAGTCATTAACAGATCCGATCTCTGCTGTGTAGATGTGACCGGTCACCAGGGGGTCTTTGGGGTTAGGGCCCACACAGGAGGAGCGGTGAGAACCCCATCACCCTCGAAGGGAGTGAGATGAGAGATGCCTCAAGAGTCGAAATCTTAAAGGAGGAAATCTCACTGCACCGGGGGTGAGGGGGGAATAAATCATCTTTTGGCACAGAAAGGATAAATGTCTTTCTCTGCCTCAAATCTGACCAACCAAAAAGTTTCTCATAAATATACAAAGGCTTAAACATGCACTTCACATGGAAATTGGTTAGAAATTTATACCACATTCATTTGTGTGCTGAAAAATCTCAAGGTGCAAAAGTTACACAACTTAAAGCAGGTTGATGGAACTTCTGCAGCTACTGAGAAACAAAGGCAAACTGCTCAGGAGAAATGCACCCACCAAGCAGGAGAGGAGAGAAAAACTGCAACAATTACTGTGCATTATGCAGATTTCAGGCCACACATAAAAAAATTACAAATCATATGCAGGAATGAACTTCCAGGAGCAAGAATCATAAGGCATAATAAGCAGCACAATTAGACCAAGAAGCACTTAGGACCATAGTATGTTTTACATTTTTATGAAATTTAAGGTCAAGACACTAGGAAAAAAGAACAGGCGGCTTTGAACAATGGAATAAATTGCATAAATAGAATAAAATAGCCACTGAAGCAAAAAAGGAAAAATAAATGAACTAAGTTGCAGATGAGACACATTTAATGAGAAAAATAGTGAATGTGGAGAAAGAGAGAGGGCGTAGCTAAAAATGAGATGTGCAGGAAAAGAAGATAGTTCAGTGCAGCAGTCTTCTCTTGTCCGTGGTCTCCCCTGCCTACAACTTCACTTTCTGCAATTTCAGGAGTCTGTGGTCAATTGCAGTCTGAAAATACTAAATGGAAAATTATGAAGGTAGACAATTCATACACTGTACACTTTTCTACATAGTGTAATGGAATTCTGTGCATTTTCTTCCATCCTGTCCGAGGTCTGAATTATCCCTTTGCCCAGCATATTGTGTGCTTTGGTCACTTGGTAGTGTCCGGGTTATCTGATCACCTCTGAAGGTGTCACAGTGCTCATGTCCAAATGACCCTTATGTTACTTGATAGTGGCCCCAAAGCATCAGAAGGGTGATGCTCCCAATTCAGACATGCCACAGAGAACCCATAAAGTGCTTCCTTTTACTAAAAAGGTTCAAGTTCTCTACTTAACGAGGAAAGAAAAGAAATGGTAGGCTGAGGTTGCTGAGATCTACAGTAAGGATGAATCTTCTATTTGAGAAATGGTGAAGAAAGAAAAAGAAATCTGTGCCAGTTTTACTGTTGCACCACAGTGTGGTCTGATAAGTACTTTGTTAAGGTGGAAAAGGCATTAAATTTGTACAATAAGGTATTTTGAGAGAGAGAGACCACATTCACAAAACTTTTATATTAGTATATTGTTATAAGTGTTCTATTTTGTTATTATTCTTATTCTCTTACTGTACCCATTAATAATTTATGGGTACAGTAATAATTTATGAACTTTATCATAGGTATATATGAATGTATAGGGAAATATTAGATATATATACACACACACATTTATTTTATTATATATATTTAATTCCTTGGTGACTCAGATGGTAAAGAATCATGCAATTCAAGAGACCTGGGTTTAATCCCTGGGTTGGGAAGATCTCCTTGAGAAGGGAATGGCTACCCACTCCAATATTCTTGCCTGGAGATTTCCTTGGACAGAGGAGTCTGGCAAGCTACAGTCCATGGAAGTCTGACAAAGAGCCGGGCACAAATGAGCAACTAACACACACACACACACACACATATCCAGTCTCAGGCATTCTTGCTTTGGTACTATCCATGGCTTCCACCATCCAATGGGGGTCTTGGAAGGTGTCCCCTGAGAATAAGAGGGAACTACTGTATGTCTTACTGGATTTTCAGACATACTGACAAAAAAATTGAACAAAAATATTTCATAGACTGGTTGCTTTATATTTGGTATATAGAAACAAATAATTTCTGAGATTCAAATAAGCTCAATATAACTTTAACAAGAAAAAAAAAGCATAAAAACCTAGGTAAAACATACTAACATAAAATAGCAAAGACAAATTAAGTTTAAAAATAATATAATTGCACTGACAACAGACTTCTTTCTTATTAAGGCATGCCTTGGAAATTCTGAGGTAAACCATTATTTAATATAGAATTCTATAAACCTGTAAAAAATAAAATTCAAGGGAAAGAATTAAAACAAGGAAAAAGAAAAGACTTAAAGAATTTGCTATTAACAGAACCTCATCAAAGCACGTCAAATTAAAATGCATTTTAGAAGCAGAGAAACTGAACCCAGAAAAAAAAAGATTGAGTTCAAGAAGTAGCTATGAATAAAGATTGTGATACATTTGCAGGCAGAGATCAAATTACCAATCTTTGGATCATGGAGAAAGCAAGGGAGTTTCAGAAAAACATCTACTTCTGTTTCATTGACCACACAAAAGCCTTTGACTATGTGGATTCCAAAAAACTGGAAAATTTTTAGAGATAGGAGTACAAGACCACCTTACCTCTCTGATGAGAAACATACATGTAATCAAGAAGCAACAGAACAGGGCATTGAACAACTGATGGTTCAAAATTAAAGCATTTGCCTGCAATGCAGGAGACCCGGGTTCGATCCCTGGGTTGGGAAGAACACCTGGAGAAGGAAATGGCAACCCACTCCAGTATTCTTGTCTGGAGAATCCCATGGACAGAGGAGCCTGGTGGGCTCCAGTCCACGGGATCTCAATGAGTGGGACACGACTGAGAGGCTTCACTTTCACTTTCAGGCCAAAGCTGTATAGTGTCACCCTGCTTATTTAACTTATATGCAGAGTACATCATGTGAAATGCCAGGCTGGATGAATCACAAGCTGGAATCAATATTGCTGGGAGAAGTATTGACAACCTCAGATATGCAGATGATACTACTCTAATGGCAGAAAGTGAAGAGAA
Source organism: Bos mutus (assembly GCF_027580195.1). NCBI lineage: Eukaryota > Metazoa > Chordata > Mammalia > Artiodactyla > Bovidae > Bos > Bos mutus. The sequence continues at coordinate 36,016,967 of NC_091643.1, forward strand.
ACTAGAGGGTCTCTTGGTGGGGGTGACAGAAGAGAGTGAAAAAAGCTGGCTTGAAACTCAGCATTCAAAAAACTAAGATCATGGCATCCAGTCCTATTGCTTGATGGCAAACAGAAGGCAAAAAAGTGGAAGCAGTGACAGATTTTATTTTCTTGGACTCCAGAATCACTGCAGATGGTAACTGCAGCCATGAAATTAAAAGGCATCTGCTCTTGGAAGGAAAGCTATGACAAATCTAGACAGCATATGAAAAAGCAGAGACATCATTTTGCCAACAAAGTCTTTCTAGATAAAGCTTTGGTTTTTCCAGTAGTTGTGTACTAATGTGAGAGCTGGACCATAAATAAAGCTGAGCATCAAAGAGTTGATGCTTTCTAATTGTGGTGTTGGAGAAGACTCTTGAGAGTCCCTTGAACTGCAAGGAAATCAAACCAGTCAATCCTAAAGGAAATAAACCCTGAATATTCATTGGAAGGACTGATGCTGAAATTGAAGCTCCAATACTTTGGTAACCTGATATGAAGAGCTGACTCACTGGAAAAGATTCTGATGCTAGGAAAGATTCAGGGCAAAAGGGAAAGGAAGCCACAGAGAATGAGATGGTTAGATAGCATCACCAACTCAATTGACAAGAATTTGATCAATTTCAAATAGTGAAGGACAGAGAAGCCTGACATGCTGCAGTCCATGGAGTTGCAAAGAGTCAGACAGGACTTAGCAACTGAACAACAACAGCAATAGGTGTCCATGCATACAAAAGCTTTTGTTGCTCAGACACCTATTTTGGTTTTGAAAATAGTGAATTTTGTTATTAGGCCAATTATCTTTTAAAGACAAGATATTGGATGGGACAATAGAGTGTGGAGGCTGCACTTCAGGCACTTGTCGTAGCTAGGGGGCAGGGTTTCTTGTGGGTAGATTCAGCCAGCTTTTTCATGGTTTCCCACAGGAAGGTGCTGAGGCAGGAGCTATCTCCACACACATCCCTTGCCCCGTGTAAGAAGAGCTCTTGCTTGCACAGGATGTCAGAGAGAGCACTGCTTGCCACAGATGAAAGGTCCTGGGACTTTCCCATAAAACTGCCATGACAGAGGCACTTCTGGTTAAAGAAGAATTGCAAATCCTCTGCCTAGGTCTTTACCTCTCATGCCTTCTTAGTGTGCCCCGATTGAAGGAGTCAGGATATGGAGGAGAAGGAGGAAGTCAAGAAAGGACCTCTGAGTATATTAAACCTCTAACCCTTCACGGGCTCCGGGACAGGTGAGTGGAGAATGATGGGATTTGACATGAGATCAAAGTTTTAATTTAGAGTGACTGAAATTTTAACATGTGTAGGTGCAAATAATTAATACACAAGAGTATCATTTTGAGCCTTTCTATTTCCATTATAGAGTATTTATCAATTATTTGCATCTACGCAAAGTTCTATGAATCATTTGACAAAACAGCATTGGAGCTGTTAAGTGTATTTTTAAGCCGGGGTTGGTTGGAATGTGAAATGGTTGGGTAGTTACAAGGGGAGAACTTCTGACCAGAAGGAAGCAGCTGGCACCTGCTGGAAGGTATTGTTTAGAAAATGGCTGAGTTTAATCCAATTCAGAAAATTTACGTTCTCAGGGATGCAGGAATGTATCTGAAGCCACATCCACAGTGGACCCATGGCACCATTACAAATGCCTGAATCCATTATTAATACTTCATTTGACTTTTAAATGCATTCTTTTATTTTCTTATATAAATTTATTCATTTTAATTGGAGGCTAATTACTCTACAATATTGTAGTGGTTTTTGCCATACATTGACATGAATCAGCCACGGGTGTACATGTGTCCCCATCCTGAACCCCCCTCCCACCTCCCGCCCTATCCCATCCCTCAGGATCATCCCAGTGCACCAGCCCTGAGCACCCTGTCTCATGCATTGAACCTGGACTGGCGATCTGTTTCACATATGATAATATACATGTTTCAATGCCATTCTTCCAAATCATCCCACCCTCGCCCTCTCCCACAGTCCAAAAGACTTCTATACATCTGTGTCTCTTTTGCTGTCTCGCATACAGGGTTATCGTTACCATCTTTCTAAATTCCATATATATGTGTTAATATACTGTATTGATGTTTTTCTTTCTGGCTTACTTCACGCTGTGTAATAGGCTCCAGTTTCATCCACCAACATATCAGAAAGATCATACATCATGACCAAGTGGGCTTTATCCCAGGGATGCAAGGATTCTTCAATATCCGCAAATCAATCAATGTAATACTCTACATTAACAAATTGAAAGATAAAAACCATATGATTATCTCAATAGATGCAGAGAAAGCCTTTGACAAAATTCAACACCCATTTATGATAAAAATCCTCCAGAAAGCAGAAATAGAAGGAACATACCACAACATAATAAAAGCTATATATGACAAACCCACAGCACACATTATCCTCAATGGTGAAAAATTGAAAGCATTTCCCCTAAAGTCAGGAATAAGACAAGGGTGCCCACTCTCACCACTACTATTCAACATAGTTTTGGCATCCTTTTCTTTAATGGTTAAAGCAGTTGTACAGTGTATGATAAACAGGCCATGAGTCAGGCTATTCTAATTAAAGTAAAGTTCAAGTTAAACTGTGTCCTAGCCAGAATGACCTCTGTAGACGCCAATATGTGAAAATTTCTTCCATAACACTTGTGAGTAAATGGTAACTCTCTAAAAGACAGAACCGAAGTTCATAAGGAAATTGTGGGTCCTGCCCAAGATGGCATCTAAATTGAAGAATGGCATTTCTACAAGGTGTGTTTAAAGAATCAGTGGGGGAAACATTCATGTATTCAAGGAGACATGTTCAGGGGTCTGGGTTCTCCATAAAATTGAATGTTTTGAGTTAAAATGTATGCAAATCAAAGAATAATGTGCCCTACTATAAATTTAGAAAATATTTAGGAAATTAAGCAAGTTGAAAAGGATACATGCAGAATAATACCATTAATATAAAAGCTTACACACAAAAATAATAAGCATTTCTATGTTTATATACTCTTTGTTATCATATATATTTTGTGTAAATATAGAATTCTTGGCTATGTGGACAAATGACTATGTCTAATGTAGAATAAATTCAAAAAGTTAACTATTTATGGTTTTCAGCATTTTGTTAATAGTCACAAAAACAAGTAATAATAATTTACTGTATGTATTTTTACAGTATAAAGTCTATTGACACTCTTGAAATTGGCTTAACTACAGTTCTGTTTACTGATATTAGAAAATTTCTTAATTTTGCCTACAACATGAAATGAGTTTTCCAGTCTAATGCATTTTTAATAAGACAGCAGCCCACCCATCTATGACCCATCCCTTAATGCATAAAAGTAGATGCCCATCGTCATATGCCATTAAGTTAAGTGTTTATCAATGGGGTGAATGTAATTTCCCTAAAGCATTGCTTATTTGCTCTAACATAGTTAAAATCAGTTATTTATTTATAATCATTTTTAGCCTGTGGAACTTGTTGATAAGAAAACTCACTCAGACAAATAACATAAATCCAAAAAAGTTATTTTAAGATACCACATTTCAAAATAAATGATTAAGTTTGATACCTTTGTAAATTTAATACATTCTGAAGTTTGAACTGTTGAAGTTTTCAGATGATAATTTCTTTTACTTCAATATTGTAGAGATTGCTTTTTAATCTTACAAGTTTAACTTAAGCTTCCATCATTGAGGTAGCTTAATACATATGCCCTTTGTATTTTAATTGTGATGTAGGATCATAAATATTTAAAATATAAAGGGAATGAAAATACATAATCCAGTTTTCTTCTTACAGTTGAATTGATCAAAATAAGAAAGTTGAGAAAATTAACAAGTGTTTTCCCCATAAATGGCAGTCCTTATTTCTTACATGAATGAGCTATCTCAGAAGACTCTGGAAGCCTACATAAAAGAATATAATTTTTATGATAGGGCTCAGTGACTGCCTTTATCCAAGGTCAAGTTTCCCTGAAAATTTGAAGACCTTAAATTCTGAACTTATAAATTTCAAGATTCATTTACTCCTGACAATATGCCACCTCTTAGTTCAAAGGAAAAGAAAGAAAAATACATATGCATTTAAGAGCTAAGGGGTAAAGCCCAATAGAGTATTTAACTTTATATAGCTCTTTAAAATGAAAAAATTTTATGACTTGAGTGTAAGATAGTAAAAAAAATCATAAATTAATTTTTATTCACCATGGATTTAGGGTTTTAAATGAAAGTTGAAAGTGGTCATAAAATGTTCTATTGGTTTCATACTTTCTAAAGAAAAAAATATTGGTAATAAAGTATGAAACCAACTATGGATTTAGCTGATTGGGGAGGAAATAATATATGAACATTAAGATAGTATCTACAAGATAGCAATAAATCTTTTGAAAGAAATAGAATTCAGAAAATCAGACAATTTCTTATATTTATTAAAATTGTAAATTAGTTAATGTGTTCACTGAATTGATAGATTGTCTACATTGTTTGGTATGTTTATGCTGATTAATTTCCACCTAAATATTATATTAGGAAAGATCCTACCTGCAGACCTGGGGGAGAAGTCGATTGATTGCAAGTAGTCTTATGAGAATATAAGTGAAAAAAATTCAGTTTTTTCTACATGGAATTAATCATAAAAATGAGAGTAACTTTATCCCTGTGAATTAAGTGCTTGGTAAAATTGGCCTAATGTATTATTTTGGCATTAATTCCAATCACAGAGTTTGTTTTCACATAAATTTAAGAAATGTAATCTTTTCTTTCCTCTCTACTCCTTGTTATGTAGCTCTGTGATTCCCTTAGCCTAATACTTCTTCCTCAAAAGCAAAATCATGAGATTTCCATATAGCAAAAATTATCAGTCTCATAAATTTTGAGTCCAAATGCCCAAAATATTAAGCATCTTTTGACTTCAAATTTTACTTCAAGAAAATTAGATTAAGAATAGAATGATGAAGGGAGCTAAATTTTGTTTCAAAGTTCTTTATTATTATTTAACTTGGAAACGGTCAATAAAGAATTATGTAAACAGATTGTTGTATAGGCACTAAATGGAATTTAGTGGCCTTGTAACCATTAGAACTATCACAGCAGCACACTAGCTTACATGGAAAAGTATCAATGATATTTTTAAACTGAGAATAATTAAAATTATTGCATGTAACAAAATGCCCTTCAATATGTGAATGGATGAACAAATATCAAGGCAATGGAATACTGCTCATTAATGAACTATTGATTCTTAGAACAACAAAAATGGATATTAAATATGCTTTGACAAATGAAAGATGCCAGAACTGAAAGGTTATGGATTGTATGAGTCCATTTATATGATGATGTGAGAAAGGCAAGGCGGGTATGAAGCAGGGAGTAATGCTTGTGTGGTGGTGCAGTACTGTCTTCATTTAACTCCCACACTAGATAACCCAGATTGGGGATATTCTTTTTTCCCCCATGCATTCTCAGAATGTCTAGAGCCTCATCATTACAAATGTTTTTCAATTCTTAAGGTCTAGTTCAAGACCCCCTCCATGGAGAATTCTCTGAGATTCTCTAGCACACAAAGCATTGCCCTTTCTTTTTAAGTCATATTACTTTGCCAACAAAGGTTCGTCTAGTCAAGGCTGTGGTTTTTCCTGTGGTCATGTATAGATGTGAGAGTTGGACTGTGAAGAAGGCTGAGTGCCAAGGAATTGATGCTTTTGAAGTGTGGTGTTGGAGAAGACTCTTGAGAGTCCCTTGGACTGCAAGGAGATCCAACCAGTCCATTCTGAAGGAGATCAGCCCTGGGATTTCTTTGGAAGGAATGATGCTAAAGCTGAAACTCCAGTACTTTGGCCACCTCATGCGAAGAGTTGACTCATTGGAAAAGACTCTAATGCTGGGAAGGGTTGGGGGCAGGAGGAGAAGGGGACGACAGAGGATGAGATGGCTGGATGGCATCACTGACTAAATGGATGTGAGTTTGAGTGAACTCCGGGAGTTGGTGATGGACAGGGAGGCCTAGCGTGCTGGGATTCTTGGGGTCGCAAAGAGTCGGACACGACTGAGCGACTGATCTGATCTGATCTGTGACATCTTCAATTATAGTTCTCTTCTCTTCCCTTGTGGCTCAGTTGGTAAAAAAAATCCACCTGCCATGCAGCAGACCCCGGTTGGATTCCTGGGTTGGGAAGATCCACTAGAGACCCAATAGGCTACCCACTCCAGTATTCTTGGGCTTCCCTTGTGGCTCAGCTGGTAAAGAATCCAGGAGACCTGGATTGAATCCCTGGGCTGTGAAAATCCCTTGGAGAAAGGAAAGGCTACCCACTTCAGTGTTCTGGCCTGGAGAATTCCATGGACTGGATAGTCCATGGGGTTGCCAGAAGAGTCAGAAATGACTGAGTGACTATTGACTCACTTCTCCTCCCAGATATATTCAGATCAGATCAGATCAGTCGCTCAGTCGTGTCCAACTCTTTGCGACCCCATGAATCGCAGCACGCCAGGCCTCCCTGTGCATCACCAACCCCCGGAGTTCACTCAGACTCATATCCCTCCTCCCTCCTCCCTCCCCATACCCTCCCTCTGGGTCGTCCCAGTGCACCAGCCCCAAGCATCCAGTATCCTGCATCGAACCTGGACTGGCGACTTGTTTCATGCATGATATTATACAAGTTTCAATGCCATTCTCCCAAATCTCCCCACCCTCTCCCTCTCCCACAGAGTCCATAAGACTGATCTATACATCAGTGTCTCTTTTGCTGTCTCGTACACAGGGTTATTGTTACCATCTTTCTAAATTCCACATATATGCATTAGTATACTGTATTGGTGTTTTTCTTTCTGGCTTACTTCCCTCTGTATAATAGGTTCCAGTTTCATCCACCTCATTAGAACTGATTCAAATGTATTCTTTTTAATGGCTGAGTAATACTCCATTGTGTATATGTACCACTGCTTTCTTATCCATTCATCTGCTGATGGACATCTAGGTTGCTTCCATGTCCTGGCTATTATAAACAGTGCTGCGATGAACATTGGGGTACACGTGTCTCTTTCCCTTCTGGTTTCCTCAGTGTGTATGCCCAGTAGTGGGATTGTTGGATCATAAGGCAGTTCTACTTCCAGTTTTTTAAGGAATCTCCACACTGTTCTCCATAGTGGCTGTACTAGTTTGCATTCCCACCAACAGTGTAAGAGAGTTCCCTTTTCTCCACACCCTCTCCAGCATTTATTGCTTGTAGACTTTTGGATCGCAGCCATTCTGACTGGCGTGAAATGGTACCTCATAGTGGTTTTGATTTGCATTTCTCTGATAATGAGTGAGTGATGTTGAGCATCTTTTCATGTGTTTGTTAGCCATCTGTATGTCATCTTTGGAGAAATGTCTATTTAGTTCTTTGGCCCATTTTTTGATTGGGTCATTTATTTTTCTGGAGTTGAGCTGTAGGAGTTGCTTGTATATTTTTGAGATTAGTTGTCAGTTGCTTCATTTGCTATTATTTTCTCCCATTCTGAAGGCTGCCTTTTCACCTTGCTAATAGTTTCCTTTGTTGTGCAGAAGCTTTTAAGTTTAATTAGGTCCCATTTGTTTATTTTTGCTTTTATTTCCAATATTCTGGGAGGTGGGTCATAGAGGATCCTGCTGTGATGTATGTTGGAGAGTGTTTTGCCTATGTTCTCCTCTAGGAGTTTTATAGTTTCTGGTCTTGCATTTAGATCTTTAATCCATTTTGAGTTTATTTTTGTGTATGTTGTTAGAAAGTGTTCTAGTTTCATTCTTTTACAATTGGTTGACCAGTTTTCCCAGCACCACTTGTTAAAGAGATTATACTTTCACAGGCCAGTTAAAAGACCAAAGTTGCTACAAGGGCCAGAATAAATTCTTATATAAATAATTTAGAATATTGTCATTTTTATAAGAACTATATATTTTAATTGAATAATTTTAAAATTATAGTAAGGCATTTAAATATAGGAATAAATAGTAAGACCCAACCATATGTTTTTATGGGCATTACTAATGTTAAGATGTTATTGTATTTCATTCATATTTATATATCTCTATGTTTACCTACTCTATCAATATTTAACTACATAAAAATGTGCATAAATATATTTATATATATACATAGAGAAAAATTATAGATATTAATACAACTTGAATGTTTTGACATAGTCAAACTTATTATAATTTAACAAACAAAATTATATATTATTCTTAAGAAAATTTGATTTCCTTTCAAAAATTCTACTTGGCCATTTCCAATATTTTATTTGGTCATTAGTCATTTTTTCTCCAATCCTTTGTGAACTTTTTGGCCATGCCTTTGTCATTTGATTGATTAGAGCATTTAATGGAATTTTTATTGACTGGTAAGGCAATGGCACCCCACTCCAGTACTCTTGCCTGGAAAATCCCATGGATGGAGGAGCCTGGTAAGCTGTAGTCCATGGGGTCGCTAAGAGTCGGACACGACTGAGCAACTTCCTTTCACTTTTCACTTTCATGCATTGGAGAAGGAAATGGCAACCCACTCCAGTGTTCTTGCCTGGAGAATCCCAAGGATGGGGGAGCCTGGTGGGCTTCTGTCTATGGGGTCGCACAGAGTCGGACACGACTGAAGTTACTTAGCAGTAGCATGAACTATATTTTGCACCAGCATCAGGGGTCATGAGTTTGAATTGACAAATATCTCACATCTGCAATATGTCCTTCTTTGCCTGTGTAAGAATATCTATGAAATATAAACCCAAGATGAGAATCACTGGTTTAAACATTTTATATAGATACAGATATATAAAATTTGATAAAGTGTACCTAACGCACTCATATTTCTAAGGGAGATTTCTCTCATGTAAGTGAGATTTCTCTAGTGTATATGTATGTGGGTAGAAGTAAAAATGTGTATGTAAAGTAAAAATGTGCAGCCATTATGAGTTTAACCTTAGTTTCTGATGACATTTGATCCTTTATTGTGTTCTGGATTATCAGTAGTTAATTTAACATAAAAGAAACTTCAGGTAAAACCATCTGCTCTAAATGTAAGAATGCAGCTGACTATTTTTACAAAATCTTTAGCCTCTTGCACATTATCTGCTTTAGTGAGTTTTAATGAATTAAAAATTTCCATTGTCTTTGTATTTATGAATTATTTTCTTTTTATTATTTCTGATGTCTATTTTGTTTATTTCTCTTTACATTTTGATAACTTGCCTTTGCTGTCTTATTTAATATGTTTTATTAACAACTTGACATATAGTTTAACTCATTTGTTTTCATAATTTCATGTTAAAGGCCATTATTTTACATTAAAGACCATCATTTATTACATATATTTATAAGATTAAAAAGTTCAAACATATATTATTCTGTGTTTATTAATTGCATGAATGGGCTTTTTGTTATATTAATTTTTTCTGTCAGAGAAATGTTAAATTATTCACTGTAATTATGTACAGGTTTACCCAGAAGAGTCTTGATTTATTACTGTTTTCACCAGTATAATTATAAATAATGATACTTTCATCCTCAAAATATCAATTTGGATTACAAATTATGTGTTCATTCTAACAAAATTACTTCTATTGATCTATTCTGTTATGTTTAAGATTAGCTTTATATATTATGATGTTAATTATGAAAAATTGTAATAAAAGTAAAACTAGCCAAATTTTTGGAGAACTAAAATGTGCATTCTTCCATACACTGTCCACATGTGAAATAAAGTAATAGTCAAGCCATCCTGTGAGGGGGCATTAATCTCATTATACAGGTAAAGAAAGTGAGGCACAAAGTATTAAATATTTCCTTAATTTTCTTTAGTTTAACAAAACTAAAAATAAGCATGATTTCTTATTTAATTATGTATCATATAATTATTATGCAGTTAATTGTATCTCAATCGGATGGGTTTTTGCTTTATAAAGGATTAGGATCAATCATTTAAATGAATATTTTTAAATGTGTTTATTTTTGTTCCAGAAAATGACAGAACAGGAAGTTCCAAGCCCTTGTTCCCCCAAGGAAACATCAAGCACATTCAAAATGGGCCAAATTAGAGGAACTCTGGTTAGAAAGCCTACCTCAACCAACCCATTCAAGAAAAAAGCCACAGCATTCAGGTGTGAGATCTTGCAATGTTCCCACTTGCTTGTCCCACCTGCTCAGCAGCTCACCTGGTCTTTGTCTGCAGGAGGCTGCAGCCCTGTTTCCAGTTCTCCCCGCTGAAGTGGAAAGAGGAGAGAAGACGTACTTGAAATGTTCTAACCTGACTGGGGGCGGTCTGAAGGGCTAGTCTCTGTTCCGCCTAACTTAGATCTCAGCAGGAGAAGCAGTGTGTGCCTCTTGGGAAAGCCGCAGGGAGACCACGTGGAGCAGGAGGGTACAAGTGGGACAGACAGTAGACCAAGGCCCAGGGTAGCTAGGGTGACACTCTCAACCTTTAAGATGTTTAAAGGCAGCCCTGTGGAAGGAAGGGAGAATCAAAAAAGCCACCTTAGACCCAGGCAAGACACACGCTCAGGAAAGACCTGAGAAAACCTTTTATTAACTATTAATATAACCACCTTGAATGTATTAGTCACTCAGTCGTGTCGGACTCTTTGAGACCCGATGGACTGTAGCCTGCTGGGCTCCTTTGTCCATGGGATTCTCCAGGCAAGAATACTGGAGTGGGTTGCCATGTCCTTTTCCAGGAGATCTTCCCGACCCAGAGATTGGACCCGGTTCCCCCACATTGCAGGCAGATTCTTTACCATCTGAGCCACTAGCGATACCATATATAATCACCATGTAATCACCATATACTCACTATGCTGCACATTAAATCCTCAGAACTCATTCATTTTATAGCTACAAGTTTTACTCTGACCAGCATCTCCCACCCCTCCCCCATGCCCCCTCTCCAGTCTCTGGTAACCACTCTTCTACTCTAATTCTATGAGTTTTGGTCTTTCTCATCCTAAATATAAGTGTATTATATGTTATTTGTCTTTCTCTGACTGACTTATTCCACTTAGCATAATGCTATCAAGTTCAAACCATATTGTTATAAATGGCAGGATTTTTGCTCATGGCTAAGTTTTACTCCACTCTATATACATACCACATGTTCCTTATCTATTTGCCCATCAGCAGATTCTCAGGTTGCTTCCATTGTTACAGCCACAAGTTCTGGGAAACAAACTCACTCAGAAGGACAATGCAGATAATGGAGTGCAGTTTATTACACCGGCGGGCCCAAGGCAGAGTCCCCTCTTAGCCAAGGACCCCGACCAGTTTTTGTGAAAGCCTTATATACCCTACGTGTATGTGCTCAAAGCCACCTCCCCAAATTCCCTGAAACTAGTCTGAACAAAGGAAAAGAAAGATATAATCAAAGTTAACCCATGATTCGTATGCCTTAAACCCATGATTCGTATGTCTTAACCCTAGGTAGTTAACAGTGGACAATTATCAACCAGCCTGTGGTCATACCCCAATAAGCATAATAGAATTTATTATTCTATTCGGTTACACAGATAATTAGGGTATTCTTTTAGGCAACAGAGAGTCTAGGTATGAGCCCTGGGGCTCTTCCATCCGGGGATCTGGTTTTCCACTTGGTATGTCATTTCCATAGGTACAGGACATATAGCTCAAAGTCCATGGTCCTGCCAAAGACGGAGTCCTGCTTTCAAGATGGAGCCTGTTCTGTCTGCTTCCTCCTTCACCATAACTTGGCTGTTGTGAATAATGCTGCAGTGAACATGGGATACAGATACCTCTTTGAGATTCCGTTTTTGTTCCCTTTGGTTTTGTACTCAGAAGTGCAATTGCTGGACCACATGGTAGCTCTATTTTAATTTTTTTTGAGGAATCTTCATACAGTTTCCATAGTGGTTGCACCAATTTACATTCCCACTAACAGTGCACAAAGGCTTCATTTTTCTCCACATCATCACTAACTCTTGTAATCTCTTTTATATTTGATGTAAATATCAAATATAGCCATTCTAAGAGGTGTGAGGTGGTGTCTCATTGTGATCTTTATCTGCACTCCTCTGATGATTAAATGGACTTTCCTTGCGGCTCAGCTGGTAAAGAATCTGCCCACAATGCAGGAGACCTGGGTTCCGTCCCTGGGCTGGGAAGATCCCCTGGAGAAGGGAAAGGCTATCCACTCCAGTATTGTGGCCTGAAGAATTGCATGGACAGTCCATGGGGTCACAACAAGTCAGACAGGACTTGGTGACTTTCACTTTCACTTGAGCCTCTTTTCATGTATATGCTGGCCATTTACATTGTCCTCTGTTCAGTCCCCAGTCCATTTTTAAATTGAGTTATTTGTTTTCCTATTGAATTATATGGGTTCTTTATATATTTTGTATATTAACGCCTTATCAGATGTATGATTTGCAAGTATTTTCTCCCATTCCATAGTTGTTTTTCATTTTATTGATTGTTTCTTCTGCCTTGCAGAGGCTTTTCAGTTTGATGCCAGATTCAATGAGCTCATGCATTACATAACATGAAAACGAGGAAGCTGTATAATCCAAACTTGAGTTGAAAATTAACCATAATATCTTTAAAGTTTTTTTCACTGTTGTTTTTTTTTCCAGACCATATGTTTCTTCATTATACATCATTATCTCTTGTAGACTCAAAAATACTCAATTTACCACTTTCAATTGTTTTTTTTTCTTTACAAAACTATACCTTTCATACAAATACCTTCCAAAATACTTTTTTAAAAATCTCAACAGAAAGAATGATTGCTTTATTTTGATTACTCATGTTTAATCACAAACATTCTGTAGATTCAATGCATGCAAGAAGATTAGGCATTTAAAGTTTTCAATTAACATAAGTTATATAATACATGCTATGTAATTTAATAGAACTTACGCTGCTGCTGCTGCTAAGTCGCTTCAGTCGTGTCCGACTCTGTGTGACCCCATAGACGGCAGCCCACCAGGCTTCCCCGTCCCTGGGATTCTCCAGGCAAGAACACTGGAGTAGGTTGCCATTTCCTTCTCCAATGCATGAAAGTGAAAAGTGAAAGTGAAGTCACTCAGCTGTGTCCGACTCTTGGCGACCCCATGAACTGCAGCCCACTAGGCTCCTCCATCCATGGGATTCTCCAGGCAAGAGTACTGGAGTGGGGTGCCATTGCCTTCTCCAACTTATAGTTACTTCTTATTTTGAGGTTACCTGGAACATATATATGCATAATAGTGAATAACAACTTACTGAACTATTCTACATAAAACACTCTGAGATATAAGGAAATATTTGCTGCAGGGTTCCTGATCTCATGTAGGGTGCTAGAAAGTATGTCAAAGAGTACTAAAATTCTTAAAGACAAAGCAAAAAAAATTACTTATGAAGTTTGCCAATATGTACATACTCTTTCATGGACTGCCACCTTAGGATGACATTGTTTGCTTTTCCATGAAAATTGTAGCAATTATAAATTGTTAAATATAGTAATTAATATTTACTCACTAAGGTGGTAAGTCGGAGAAGGCAATGGCAACCCACTCCAGTACTCTTCTTGCCTGGAAAACCCCATGGACGGAGGAGCCTGGTAGGCTGCAGTCCATGGGGTCGCTAAAACGACCTTGAAAACGAACAGAGATCATTCTGTCATTTTTGAGATTGCATCCAAGTACTGCATTTCGGACTCTTTTGTTGACCATGATGGCTACTCCATTTCTTCTAAGGGATTCTTGCCCACAGTAGTAGATATAATGGTCATCTGAGTTAAATTCACCCATTCCAGTCCATTTTAGTTCGCTGATTCCCAGAATGTCAATGTTCACTCTTGCCATCTCCTGTTTGACCACTTCCAATTTGCCTTGATTCATGGACCTGACATTCCAGGTTTCTATGCAATATTGCTCTTACAGCATCAAATCTTGCTTCTATCACCAGTCACATCCACAGCTGGGTTTTTGCTTTGGTTCCATCCCTTCATTCTTTCTCCACTGATTTCCAGTAGCATATTGGGCCCCTACTGACCTGGGAGTTCCTCTTTCAGTATCCTATCATTTTGCCTTTTTATACTGTTCATGGGGTTCTCAAGGCAAGAATACTGAAGTGGTTTGCTATTCCCTTCTCCAGTGGACCACATTCTGTCAGACCTCTCCAATGGAGAAGCTCTATACAGTCAACAAAAACAAGACTAGGAGCTGACTGTGGCTCAGATCATGAACTCCTTATTGCCAAATTCAGACTTAATTGAAGAAAGTAGGGAAAAGCACTAGACCATTCAGGTATGACCTAAATCAAATCCCTTATGATTATACAGTGGAAATGACAAATAGATTTAAGGGACTAGCTCTGATAGACAGAGTGCCTAATGAACTATGGACTGAATTCAGGACATTGTACAGGAGACAGGGATCAAGACCATCCCCATGGAAAAGAAATGCAAAAAAGCAAAATGGCTGTCTGAGGAGGCCTTACAAATAGCTGTGAAAAGAAGAGAAGTGAAAAGCAAAGGAGAAAAGGAAAGATATAAGCATCTGAATGCAAGTTCCAAAGAATAGCAAGGAGAGATAAGAAGGCCTTCCTCAGCAACCAATGCAAAGAAATAGAGGAAAACAATAGAATGGGAAAAATGAGAGATCTCTTCAAGAAAATTAGAGATACTATGGGAACATTTCATGCAAAGATGGGCTTGATAAAGGACAGAAATCGGATGGACCTAACAGAAGCAGAAGATATTAAGAAGACATGGCAAGAATACAGAGAAGAACTGTACAAAAAAAGATCTTCACGACCCAGATAATCACGATGGTGTGATCACTGACCTAGAGCCAGACATCCTGGAATGTGAAGCCAAGTGGGCCTTAGAAAGCATCACTATGAAGAAAGCTTGTGGAGGTAATGGAATTCCAGTTGAGCTATTTCAAATCCTGAAAGATGATGCTATGAAAGTGCTGCACTCAAGATGCCAGCAAATTTGGAAAACTCAGCAGTGGCCACAGGACTGGAAAAGGTCATTCCAATCCCAAAAAGTTTTCATTCCAATCCCAAAGAAAGGCAATGCCAAAGAATGCTCAAACTACTGCATGATTGCACCCATCTCACACGCTAGTAAAGTAATGCTCAAAATTCTCTAAGCAAGGATTCAGCAATACGTGAACCATGAACTTCCAGATGTTCAAGCTGGTTTTAGAAAAGGCAGAGGAACCAGAGATCAAATTACCAACATCTGCTGGATCATGGAAAAAGCAAGAGAGTTCCAGAAAAACATCTATTGCTGCTTTATTGACTATATAAAAGCCTTTGACTGTGTGGATCACAATAAACTGTGGAAAATTCTTCAAGAGGTGGGAATACCGGACCACCTGACCGGCCTCTTGAGAAACCTATTTGCAGGTCAGGAAGCAACAGTTAGAAATGGACATGGAACAATAGACTGGTTCCAAATAGGACAAGGAGTACGTCAAGGCTATATATTGTCACCCTGTGTATTTAACTTCTATGCAGAGTACATCATAAGAAATGCTGGACTGGAAGAAACACAAACTGGAATAAAGATTGCCAGGAGAAATATCAATAACCTCAGATATGCAGATGATACCACCCTTATGGCAGAAAGTGAAGAGGAACTCAAAAGCCTCTTGATGAAAGTGAAAGAGGAGAGTGAAAAAGTTGGCTTAAAGCTCAACATTCAGAAAATGAAGATCATGGCATCCAGTCCCATTACTTCATGGGAAATAGATGGGGAAACAGTGGAAACAGCATCAGACTTTATTTTGGGGGGTTCCAAAATCACTGCAGATGGTGACTGAAGCCATGAAATTAAAAGACACTTACTCCTTGGAAGAAAAGTTATGACCAACCTAGATAGCATATTTAAAAGCAGAGACATTACTTTGCCAACAAATGTCTGTCTAGTTAAGGCTAGATTTTTCCAGTGGTCGTGTATGGATGTGACAGTTGGACTCTGAAGAAAGCTGAGTGCCGAAATATTGATGCTTTTGAACTGTGGTATTGGAGAAGACTCTTGACAGTTCCTTGGACTGCAAGGAGATCCAACCAGTCCATTCTGAAGATCAGCCCTGGGATTTCTTTGGAAGGAATGATGCTAAAGCTGAAACTCCAGGACTCTGGCCACCTCATGCGAAGAGTTGACTCATTGGAAAAGACTCTGATGCTGGGAGGGATTGGGGGGCAGGAGGAGAAGGGGACGATAGAGGATGAGGTGGCTGGAGGCATCACTGACTCGATGGACGTGAGTCTGAGTGAACTCTGGGAGTTGGTGATGGACAGGGAGGCTTGGTGTGCTGGGATTCTTGGGGTCGCAAAGAGTCGGACACGACTGAGCTACTGAACTGAACTGAACTGAGTGCTTAAATAAATTACCTACAGTCTTTCAACTCTTTGAACAGAGCTCTGATTCCATGGTCCTAACTTTTTTCTTTTCACTGTACAGTTGCAATTTGGGACTTGGCTAAGGACATTAAAATGCACAAAATACTAGCAGGGAACAGAATCAGGGAAAATACCCACATGAACACACACACATGCACATATTGACTCTGAAATAGTTTGAGTTCTAAAACTATAAAATAACACTACAAAAATAACACTAGAGAAATAAAGAATTAAAGAGCCATATGGTCACCAAAAACTTCTGTTTATGAATGTCCTGTCCATCTATTAGCTGTGAAAATACAGTATTCCTCAAGTTCAGCAATGCAACTTGTTGGTAATCTAAAGAAACTGACTTTCCAGATTGTTCTTTCAGACACCTTCATATTGTCTTAAGATTTGTAACATAGGTAGAGACTAAAATTCTATTTACTTTGAAAAGTAAAATATTTCAATTCAGCCATTCACATAACTCTGGCTTCAACTTCAACCTAAGTCATCTCAGTGGGAATTGGCAGACAAAACAATGATAATATTTTTAGTTGTTGTCCTATTGTCTCTCCTTTCTCATTCTTATAGAATTCATCCATCTCATTGTATTGAAACGGGTTTATGACTTCCATAATGCATGAATGGATTAACATAATTTTCAGTGGTAATATTGTTGACTTTTAACAGAGTTAAAAAAACAAGAAAATAAGCAAATCACATTTATTCATATTCATATATTGAAGACCTGCAGGATTCTAATATTGAGGACTGAAAAAAGACCAATGATTTTAATAGAAGGAGACACAAAATGTCACCTCTCCTTTCTATTTTGCTGCAGAAACCCAGTTCACTTCACTGAATGACTTGCAGTTGCTGTGATATCAGCAATTTCTTACTGTGGAGTTCAAAGATCTAAATGATTATGTTAAATACAATTGCATGTAATCATTTCAAGTATTCTCCTTTAAAGATTCTGGGAATAATTGATTTACATTTCAAGAAATATGTAGATAATATGGAATGCAGATTTTATACTAAAAGTGTACTTTTATGAATGTATCAAAACATTCCAAAGAACATACCAAATGTTCCAAAGAATATACCAAATGTTGTTTTCATTCAGTTTCAGTTCAGTCGCTCAGTCGTGTCCGACTCTTTGTGACCCCATGGACTAAAGCATGCCAGGCCTCTCTGTCCATCATCAACTCCCTGGGTCTACCCAAACACACATCCATCGAGTCGGTGATGCCATCCAGCCATCTCATCCTCTGTCGTCCCCTTCTCCTCCTGCACCCAATCCCACCCAGCATCAGGGTCTTTTCAAATGAGTCAGCTCTTCGCATCAGGTGGTCAAAGTATTAGAGTTTCAGCTTCAGCATCAGTCCTTCCAATGAAAACTCAGGACTGGTCTCCTTTAGGATGGACTGATTGGATCTCCTTGCAGTCCAAGGGACTCTCAAGAGTCTTCTCCAACACCACAGTTCAAAAGCATCAATATTTCGGCGCTCAGCTTTCTTCACAGTCCAACTCTCACATCCATACATGACCACTGGAAAAACCATAGCCTTGACTAGACAGACCTTTGTTGGCAAAATAATGTCGTTGCTTTTTAATATGCTGTTTAGTTTGGTCATAACTTACCTTCCAAGGAGTAAGCGTCTTTTAATTTCATGGTTGTAGTCACCATCTGCAGTGATTTTGTACTTCTGCTAATAATTATTTAGGATGCTTTTCAATAGCAGCTGCTATTTACCCAAAGATAACCCTGCCGAGCATATGACTGCTACAAAATCTACTCTGAGCATATTCTTTCTTCTAGAAATGGAAAACTTAACATAAATACTAATGTCAATAAACCCTTTAAGGAAATATAAACAGTAAAATTAAACATTACATTAATACACAGAAAGGTTGGTGGAGATAGATTTAAGTGCCGAAAGTGGGCAAAAACATGACGTTAGAGGAATTAGACATTAGACATTAGAGGAATAGAGGAAACATAGGAGCAATAATGAATTTATTGCACTTCTATGTGTCCAAAAAAATCTTCATGATATATGAACATGCTCAAAATAGACAATTACATGATCTTATTATGTATTTTTGCCTTTAATCATATGTAAATTCATGAAAAAAGATTGATGTCAAACTCAAATTCTACCATCAGTATTCATACATACGTGAAACATTTAATAAAAAGTTATATGTAGACAGATATATTATTAAGAGACATTTTCAGTGTAACTTTCATGCCTTTTTAGAAATTTGAAGTACATTTTTATTCTTTAGATTAGGTCTGTACTAAAGTAATTGAAGTCTTAACTCAATCTTGAAGAAATCTTTTAAAACATATAGGTTTATGGCCTAAAGAATTAAAAATAGAGTTCAATATGCATATGTGATTTTACAGATAATTATTACATGATGATTAACAGAAAGCTTTCCAGTTTAAAATTTAAAACATAATTAGGGTATGTGAATTAAGAAAAGTTGACACAATCAAAAATTTGACTGTCAAAGATGGGTTTATTTATGTATTTTTTTCTTCATAGATAAATGAGAGTTATCAAATTCTTTTGATATTTAGATTCCAGTGGGTGTATTTCAAAGAGAAAAGTATACTTGTATTTTAAATATAAATATTTAAGGCAATATAATGGAGATTATATTTGTTGTTTATTCTAAAACTATTAAGAAGCCTATTACATAAAAATGTAGATATCATCATAAAACATGTGATTGTTCATCAAGGTCAAGGACCGTTGTCTTTTTGCCTGTCTAGCACAAGCAAACTGTCAAGTACAAAGATATCACAATAAGCCATGATTGATTAAATTAATATTAGTAATTAAATAACTAAATTAACCAGTTAGATTTTGTTATCTCACCATGTTTGTGAATTTCTGCTTGAAATAATGTCCTTGCCTTTAGGATAGCTTATTAATAAATATGCTAACATATGATAATATATAATATTATAATAATATCTATTATGCTAACATAATTTGTGAATTAAACCCAGAAAAATAGAAACAGGCATAATTTCTACAAAAGGATGTGTGATGCCATGGAGAAACATTTGAAATGTACGAAACTATAGAGAGGACATATAAAATAAATTTTAAAACAAAGTAATGTACAAAATAACAACATCATGATGTGCTCTTCAGTTTTTTTCAATATTATGTGAAGGAATTATCTCAATTCTTGTGAATAATATGCTTAGACACCTCTTTCTCATTCTAAGTATCCACTTGAACTTCCCTTCTTGAAACTTCTTGTGTATATTCTAGACTCATACAAAAGTAGTTGATGTCTGTATATTGTTATTGGTAAAATATGGAATTTTTTTAATATCCCAGATATTTTACAATTATACCTGAAGGGAAAATCTACTTGCATCCATATATTTCAAAGAATTTTATATAATTCCACACTTACATACTGAAATTTAGTCTTGTATTTAATGGATACTGTATTTATCCCACAGAGAAGGCAATGGCACCCCACTCCAGTACTCTTGCCTGGAAAATCCTATGGATGGAGGAGCCTGGTAGCCTGCAGTTCATGGGGTCACTGAGAGTCTAATTTGGAAAAATTACACATATTATTCATTTTTGCTATTTCATGCCATTGATTACTTCAACCTCCAATTTTCTAGAAGTATGAATAAGACTAAATTAATTTTATTCTCTCAGAAAATGCATCATATTTTTATAAAATTAATTTTAATTGTAAATTAAATTACTTCAATTTTGCTAGACTACATTATTCCATATTCACCTTCATGGAAAAAGTAATTTGAATACTTTTATATAATAAACATTATATAGATCATGTAAGAGATAACGATGAAACATTTCAAGATGAATAGAAACCACAGAAATCATATATTTTCAGAGGAAATGACAAATGCAGTGAACTCAATTTAAAATTGAAGAAAATTATAGTATTAAATTTGCAGTAATTTAAAGAAACACAATTTTTAAAATGTCAGATTCTTGGTATGTTAGTACCCATTTAATTTTACTGCTTCAGAGAAAATTAACTGCTCTGAATGAACACATAGAAGAAGCATGGCACACATGTGTTGCTTTGTACACTAGCAATTTTATTCTTAATTTTCCAAAATAGCCCTCCCATCGATACTTTGATTGTCCTAGAGAATATTAAGCTATGGTTCATCCAGTGCTCTTCAAAAGAAAAAAATATACGAAACAACAAACAAACGTCAGAGAAATTGCACTATCGAATGAGAAGAACAAGGGTTGTTTATTCATTTCACTCTCCTATTCTAGAGGAGACAAGTGGTTTGTTTCTGTCCCCAGAGAAGGCTCTTGGTATGAGCTTTGAAATGTCAAGTATAATTAAGACAAAGTGTTCTTTTTAGCCCCACAAAAGAACTGCATCTTTCAAAATAACTGTCTCTTGAAGTTAAAGAACACAAACAATCCATCTCAGTTGAAACAGCTCACTGTGCTCAATCAGTTGTCAGCTGCAGAGTGGCTCCAGGTTGGCGTGGCCTCCTGTCCCCCATCGCTGCCCAGCATGGCTGTTTTGACCCGTGATACAATCGCAGCCCACTTACGAAGTTCTGACTACCCAATCCAAGAGAACCCGGGTGCCAGCGGCCGTAAGATGCAAACAATATGAGTCTGTTTGTGACAGAATCAACTCAAATTAAAATAGTACTTTCAGGAGTAGTTGCGATGGAATAGGTAAGAAAAAAAGGAAGACTTAAACACAGTTAAGCATTTCACTGAAATTTCTCACTTCCCTGTCATGACACATGCTGTATTTTAGACGTGTGAGCATTCATTTCTTCAGAGAACAGCCGTGGAGCACTTTTATATAGAAAATACACAATTCTTTGTGATTTCATGGATGGCTTCTCCTAACAGCATGTATATTAATGTAACACAAAAATATGTGTAAACCTTATTGTAGGAGATTTTTTTCAAGGTATATTCTTATACTCAGTGCCTGGCAGGATGCAAATAAGTTATCAGAAAAGTTTTTTAATTTTTATTAAAATTTCCTCTACAGCTTTTTATTTATTTATTTATTTTGCAGATAGGAAACAAACAATGGTTTTTATGAATAAATAGATTTTCATTATATTTCCTTGTGAACAGCTAAGGAGAAACTCCAGCATGCTCTTAGATCCAGGAATAACAGTTCCCAGGCAAATACACCATCAACAGAGTGTATAATCTCAGCACATGGTAAGCAACTTCATTATTGTAATTATGACTTTATTAGGTACTGTGGTGTTTATGATTGAAGCCAGTTTTCATTCAATGTAATTCCTATCTACTTTTGTCAAATGGCTTTTCTTGAAGTTCTATACCTTTAAGGTATTTTTGAAACTTGGAAGGACGTTTTGCT
This sequence comes from Bos mutus, assembly GCF_027580195.1. NCBI lineage: Eukaryota > Metazoa > Chordata > Mammalia > Artiodactyla > Bovidae > Bos > Bos mutus. Next base: position 36,038,730 of record NC_091643.1, read on the forward strand.
AAGGACAGTTATACCAGTGGCCTAATTTCATTTGTGGTTTTGAGAACTCTGTGGGTCTTTTCTCATACTCTTGATTCTGCTCTACACGGCATTCTCTCATTTTCTCTTCCTGGGCAGATTTATCTCTTCTTAAAGACTGAAGTCAATTGTGACCTCATTAAGTAGAGTATTCCTTAATACTTGAAATCACTGAATAGCACACTTTTCTTTGTTTTCAAGATGTACTGCTGTTGTATTTGTTCTAGTCCTTCTTCCGTTGATTATATAAGTTAAACAAGTACCTATACTCTGAGATAATTGTCAGTTTTTCAAGGACAGAGGATATATCTTATTAATCTTTAAATCGCTAGTTCCTAATAATAAGTAATAATTAATCAAACACCTGACATGAATTTAATTGAATTTAAATACCATGCTCACTATTATAATAAGTCCATATTAGCATAAGTATAAAAATTGAAGAAGATCATCCATATTGCCTTTATGACCTGGTTAATAGGTCTTCAAAACTCGTGTCCACATCTCATGGGGAAATAGTGCGAGCAGGACAGATTAGATGATAGGTGCAGAAATAATGCCAAGAATACTAATGATTTGGGAGAACTATATTTTATGAAAAATTCAATATATTCTAAATCTGAGCCTCTTCTGAGCAATGCATAGAAAGATTTCTTCTTGCAACTCCCCAAAATTCATCAGGCTTCTTGTAATAATTTTGAGCTTCTTAGACAGTTTGAAGGCAATAAATAAGTCCCCAAAGCACTGAAGACAAAAAGGGACTTCTCCATTTTTTTTTTTAACAGAAAATTTGAGCCTCAAGGAGTCTCACCTCCCCTCCTTACCCATCACTCATCTTCTCAAGTCTATATCTGTAAACATAGTGTTAAATCGCTGCAGAACCATAAGGGATAGTAGACATGCTAACTGACTCATCTGTTAATCATTAATTGGGCCATATATATGCCAAAGAGTATGTCATTCATTATGTTTTGCTTTATTCCATCTTCATAATAGTCTTAGAAAATGTATTTGCAGATGGTAAAATTGAGGCTTATAGAATTTTCCCAAGTCTATGTAACTTCAAAGCTTATCTTTTAAGAGCTCTTCTGTACTCCTTTCTTGAAGGAAAGCACTTTTGCTGGCTATTCCACATTAATAATTGTTGTGTTCAAACTGTTTTTTGCCAGTGTGTAAAAAATTTTCCACCTGCTTTCAAAATACATTTATAAGTATAGATTATTTAAAAAGTGGCTACATTTTCCAATGGAAAATATATTGACCTATAATGTAAGAAGGGGGAGACTAAGCTAAAACAAATGTCAGAATATTTCAAAACTAAGGTAAGTAATTCCAGTGGTCACATATGGATGTGAGAGTTGGACTGTGAAGAAAGCTGAGTGCCGAAGAATTGATGCTTTTGAACTGTGGTGTTGGAGAAGACACTTGAGAGTCCCTTGGACTGCAAGGAGATCCAACCAGTCCATCTAAAGGAGATCAGTCCTAGGTGTTCATTGGAAAGACTGATGCTAAAGCTGAAACTCCAATACTTTGGCCACCTCATGCGAAGAGTTGACTCATTGGAAAAGACCCTGATGCTGGGAGGGGTTGGGGGTAGGAGGAGAAGGGGACAACAAAGGATGAGATGGCTGGATGGCATCACCGACTTGATGGACATAAGTTTGAGTAAACTCCAGGAGTTGCTGATGGACAGGGAGGCCTGGTGTGCTGTGATTCATGGGGTCGCAAAGAGTCAGACACGACTGAGTGACTGAACTGAACTGAATATGCATTAACATATGCCCAGTGAAAGTACTCACCTGATCAGGTGTGTCTGTTTCCCTTGACTGTGCATGTGACCATAATTCTATATGCCAAAGACCCTGTGATGAGTCTGGCTCCTGGGTCAGGCTCTATGTGTAATTTTTCCAACCTGACCATTGACTTTGACCAAAGCTTTAGCTGACAGGCCTCATGGAGTCAAGGGTCCTTCCCACCCCAGAAGCCCGGTACAGCCAGCGTGCTGCCATCTCTGAAGGGTCCAGACCCTCCCAACAGGGGATGCTCTCACATGTGTTTGCATTCCTAACCTTGATGCCTTCATGCCTGGTCTCTTTGTCTGAGATCTGGGGCAGAGGTCTTCATCTTTAGACTGCAGACTCCTATCTATGGGGAGGAGTGTCTGTAACTGTCCCCCACTCTGACCCTGTGCTCCCCGCTTCTCCACTCCCAGCCCTACCTTTTCATACCCTCCTCCACCTCAGGGTTGATCAGCTGCAGGACCTTTGGTTCAGGGCCTGCTCAGCAGTGAAATGACCCGCACTTCTGCCTGACCCTCTGGTGTGAGCCCTTGCAGGGGAACCTGGTTCCCTGTTAGCCTCCTGGTGCTCCTGCTGCAGTCAGGGACGAAAGCTTTAACTCATGCATCGCTGGCATGTTGCTTTAACAGGAAACTCTGGTGTCTGACAGCCCAGCTCCCACTTTCCCTCCTCAGCTGAACTCCCAGCACCACACACTAAAGAGTTCGAGTTTGTTTTCTGATGTTTGACTGCTGACAGCTTTTCAGCATCATTCCTCTCCCTTTTCTGCCTCACATCTGGTCAAGCTGATGAGAAACCCAGATGGCTGCTCACTCGGTGGCAGTGAGAGCTTCAGAGCACTGAGAGCTTCCTCTGTGACAGCCTTCATCCCCGCCCCACCCCTGACCACAGTTCAAGTCTTTTCCTTGCTTTTTCAAGCAATTTTAGGACTTTGTCAGAAAAGTTGGGCTGCATTCTCCAGAAAGTTTCATTTTATAAGTGATACCATTTTTTATAGTCCATTATGTATGTGTGATTATCAATCTTATTAAACCAAATTTTGGGTGGGAATGCATTGTGTTTTTGAAGAGTGGCTACAACAGACACCACTAGGAAGAACGAGTGATGACATGGGTTAATGTGACTAGGATCAGTCTAGAGATTCAGCACCTTCTTCCCAGAGAAGGTTGTGCCATAGGTTAGATGTGAAGAGGAGTGGGATTACCCAGGTGATGAAGCCAGAGTATTCTTGGTGGAGTAAGTGCATTTGAAAAAACACAAATAGAAGAGAGTTCAGTATCCAGAGACATTTGACACATAATATAGAAGTTAGGATCACAGTGCAGTGGTAAAGAATCCACCTGCCAGTGTAGGAGACACAAGAGACGAGGGTTCAATCCCTGGGTTGGGAAGATGCCATGGAGGAGGGCATGGCAACCCACTCCAGTATTCTTGCCTGGGAAATTCCATGGGCAGAGGAGTCTGGCTGACTACAGTCTATGGGGTTGCAAAGAGGCAGACATACTGAGCGCACAGACACGCCTGAGTATAAAAAAAGACAAAGGAGATTATTGAATTTTTTTAAGTGTATGATTTTGTTGAGGATAAAAAGACAAAACCTAGAATCCTGGCTTGGATAACTTGCTGATAACTTGGTTCCTGTACACGAGATATGACATATCAATAGTTCAGATTATTTGATGTGAGATAAATGTGGGACATAGAGTTAGTGAGTTTAATATAGAACTGAGTGAATCTGACACTCTGGGGAGAAAGCTGGGCTAAAGATGCAAAGCTGTGTGAAATATAAGTTGCAATTTAAGTTGTAAGAAGGAAAGGCTATTCAGAGAGTGAAAATAAAGGGGTCTGAGAAAAAAGATATAAAGAACAATAACAATAAATACACTGAAGTGTCAGCATGGTTAGAAGAGCCTATGAAATATGAGCTCAGATGAGCTAAGAGACATTGCTATGAACTGAATTCATGTGTTGAAGCCCCTACCTGCTCCATCACATGTTTGGAAGCAGGGCGTGAAAGTCATTAAGTTTGGATGAAGTCCTAAGGGTAAAATTCTAATCATATGGGATGGTTAGATGAAGTCCTAAGGGCAAAATTCTAATCATATGGGGCTCATAACCTTATAAGAAGACAAAGCACACATATACACTATTAATATTATGCATAAAATAGATAACTGATGAGAACCTGCTGTACAGCACAGGGAACTCTACTCAATGACCTGTGTGCATGAAAAGTCACTTCAGTTGTGTCTGACTCTGTGACCCTGTGAACTGTAGCCTGCCAGGCTCTCCTGTCCAAGAAATTCTCCAGGCAAGAATACTGGAGTGGGTTGCCATGCCCTGCTCCAGGGACTCAATGACCTATAGTGGCCTAAATGGGAAGGAAATTTTTTAAAAAGGGGGTGTATGCATATATGTATAACTGATTCACTTTGCTGTACAGTAGAAACTAACTCAACATTGTAAAGCAACTATATTCCAATAAAAAATCATTTAAATAAATGTATTTATTATTGGAAAAGAAGAAGAGAAGGCACCAGAGTGCTCTCTGCATAGGCCCCAGGGAAAGGCTGTGCTAGGATTCAGCTGGAAAGCTGGCATGTGTTAGCCAGAGAGACCCCGTCAGAAACAAAGCCCCTGGCACCTCTATCCCCACCTTCCTGCTTCCAGAACTGAGAGAAAAAAAAAAAATGTCTATTGTTTAAGGCACCAAAACCTGTGATGTCTTATGATGATGGCCCAAGCAGACTAATTCAGATGTGGTTAGTCTCTAAGAAGAGGCAGGGAGGAACTTGACAAGAACACATACTGTGGAAAAGTCAGGTCAACGAGGAACCAAAATATCCATTTACTTCAGGAAGAAGTCTTTCTGTTCACTCTGTAACCTAGGTTGAAGCAGTTATAGGACTTGAGTTAGAAGTGGCAGTCAGAGTAGAAGGGGAAGAAGAGGGAAAGGGATGTTTGTTATGACAGAAAGGGGGATGCCCTGGGCTTCCCTGGTGGCTCAGACGGTAAAGCATCTGCCTGCAATGCGGGAGGACCTGGGTTCGATCCCTGGGTCAGCCCCTGGAGAAGGAAATGGCAACCCACTCTAGTAGTACTCCTGCCTGGAAAATTCCAAGGATGGAGGAGCCTGGTGGGCTACAGTCCATGGGGTCACAAAGAGTCGGACATAACTGAGTCATTTCACTTTCTTTCTTTCTTTCTTTTCTATGGGACATGGTTAGAAAGAAGAATTGAAATCACAGGAGAGAAAGTTGATGGAAGGCTTTTCTGCTGACTGTGATTGGAGCAGGCTTATGTGCTAATAAGAATGAGCCCCACAGAAAGGAAAATGCTGACAATATATTTGAGAGAATGCCTCATCAACAAAAGTGTGAGAGAGCTAATTCTTAGGTAGGTTGATAAGGAGTCCGGGACCCTCAAAGAGGAAGGGGTCCAGGGCTCTCAAGGAGGAGAAAAAGGGCAAATGGATTATATAACAACAATTGTATCTTGCTTGAGGACACGTTTCTCCTTCTTAACAAGAACCTTCTTACTGATCTTATTATCTTGAGACAGGAGGACCCCCCTGGAGATGGAAATGACAACCCACTACAGTATTCTTGCCTGGAGATCGCATGACCGAGGACCCTGGTGGGCTATGTTCTATAATGTCACAAAGAGTCAAACATGACTTAGCAACTGAACAACAGCTCCCTGACCCCAAATTAGGTAAAATTTCCACCCTATTACGCACCCTATAGCATCCTAACCAATCACCTAATGCCACTCTTCCAGCAGGAACTTTCTCTGTTTTGAGGCAATAAAAATTCTCTGTTAGCCTTTGGAAGCGGCTGGCTCTCCCTTGAGTTGGCCTGTTTTTCTAGCAGTGTCACCGACTCTAATAAACTTTATGCTCCTCTCATTCTGCTTCATGTCTGGAAATTATCTTCCAAGCTGCACACAGACCACAACAAAAAGTTTATAAACTATTAAAAAGTTTAACTGGAAAACTACATAATGTCAGATTTTTTAGAATGTGCTATAGCTATGATACAGATGAAATTAATTTACACTGTAGGCGATGAAAAAGAATTTTCCCTCTACTCTTCTAGGTCTCGGCTGAGACAGCACTGCCTTCCTTGTAATAAAAGATTAACAGGAGAAAAAGAAACAGCAGAAGTTGAATAGCATGTACACCTCCTGTGTACATGGGAGAGACCAGGATAATAATTCCTCAAAATGGTCCAAGACACCACCTTCAATGCTGTGTCCAGTTAAACAGAAGAAGGTGTTAGGGGATGGGTGAGCCTGCTTGGGAGCCTGCCTGGAGGACACAGTCAACAAAGGTAGGGTTGTTGTGCAGATTCAGGTCATTGTCTTATCCTGTGATAAGAGTTTCTAGAGATCTGGTCATCCTTCTCTTCCTGGTAACAGAGACAGGGACCTTTTCAAATGGAGAGTTCCCATATAAATGCAAATATCTCTTTCTAAAGGGTAACTTCTACTTAAGTTTCAGAGTTTTTCTTGTGTCTGAAGCTTCTTAAAAATAATCAGCCAACAATCACCCTTGGGCTTCCCTCATAGCTCAGTAGGTAAATAATCTACCTGCAATGCAGGAGACCTGGGTTCGATTCCTGGGTCAAGAAGATCCTCTGGAGAAGGAAATGGCAATCCACTCCAGTATTCTTGCCTGGAAAATCCCATGAACAGAGGAGCCTGGTGGGCTACAGTCCATGGGGCCGCAAGAGTCAGGCATGACTTAGTGACTAAACCACCACCACAATCACCCTTATGATAGGATCTATTTTGAGGTGGCAAATTCTGCCCTCCTTCAGAATATGCACACTATTTCTTCAGTGGCTTTGGTTCAGTTCAGTTCAGTTGCTCAGTCATGTCCCGCTTTTCATGACCCGCTCTTTGCAACTGCAGCACGCCAAGCTTCCTATCCATCACCAACTCTGGAGCTTGTTGAAACTCATGTCCATCAAGTCAGTGATACTATCCAACCATCTCATCCTCTGTCGTCCCCTTCTCCCTTCAATCTTTCCCAGCATCGGGATCTTTTCCAATGAGTCAATTCTTCACATCAGGTGGCCAGAGTATTGGAGTTTCAGCATCAGTCCTTCCAATGAATATCCAGGACTGATTTCCTATTTAGGATTGACTGTTTTGATCCCCTTGCAGTCCAAGGGACTCTCAAGAGCCTTCTACAATACTACAGTTGGTCCAGCTCTCACATCCATACATGACTACTGGAAAAAACATAGCTTTGACTATAGGGACCTTTGTAGGCAAAGTAATGTCTCTGCTTTTTAATATGCTGTCTAGGTTGGCCATAGCTTTTCTTCCAAGGATTAAGCATCTTTTAATTTCATGGCTGCAGTCACCATCTGCAGTGATTTTGGAGCCTAAGAAAATAAAATCTCACACTGTTTCCATTGTTTCCGCATCTATTTGCAATGAAGTGATGGAATCAGATGCCATAATCTTAGTTATTTGAATGCTGACTTTGAAGCCAGCTTTTTCACTCTACTCTTTCACTTTCATCAAGAGGCTCTTTAGTTCTCCTTCACTTTCTTCCATAAAGGTGGTGTCATCTGCATATCTGAGGTTATTGATATTTCTCCTGGTAATCTTGATTTCAGCTTGTGTTAGGATCTTGATTCCAGTCAATGGCTTATCTAGGCTTTATTTCTTACAAAAAAGACTTCCTGGATATGACCTCAGGTGACTTGGATTCCCAGCAGTAACTGGGCTGGGTCATGGCAGTGAGAGCACCAGAGCCTAGTGACTAGACTGGTGGTCAGTGACAAGGACCTTGGCCCTTTGGCTTTGCAGAAAAAAAATTCCACAAAAGTGGAAAGTAATGAAATGAGTAAAGTATTTATTAGGAGAAAATGAGTATAATACGTGTGGATCGACACATAGGTGGACTCAGGGAGAGAGAGAGTCGCTGAGCTGACCCTCCTGGCAGCTTGAATTACTTTTATGGGACATTTCTTTTGGTTTTCCTTTGACCAATCAGTATGTTTTGCCTGGTTCACAGTTCATATGTGCTATATCTCAGGATCCTTCCATGTGTGTGCATGCATCTCTTAGCCAAGGTGGATTCTACTACCATGGTGTGTGGGTAAGCTGGCATTAGTTGGCATCATTCCCCTTTGACCTCCAAGGAGTCTTTCTGCACATGTGTGGTCAGAGAGATCTCCTGACTCTGGGAAGGAGAAATTTGTGGTCTGAGCAGGGCCCAGCCTCTTCCATTAATTGTTCTATTCTTGTCTTGGAGTTTCTGTCAATAGAGAAAGAATCTCCATTTGCTTTACCCTGGGCAGTGTAACTATCTGCCTCCTGCTTCAAAAAGAGACCAAGACTCTTTGTACATATTTTTGTAATTTCTAATCCTCAATTCAGAGACCCATGGTTGGTATCAGTCAGAAACCACAGCCCTCCCATGCTGTTCTGTGTTGTATGGAGAGAGCACTACCCCAAACTCTCCTCTCTTCTGCATTCCCTCAGACAGTGGATGTTGCTGAAGCTGAAAATCTGCTGGATGGGAAATGAGCATTGTGGAGGCAGAGAAGGAAATAGCAAGAACTGTGGGAACTTTATAGCATCCTGGAATTACAGAATTGATTCCAAGTAAAACAGGGAAGGTTGGAGTGGAGGCTGCCACCATAGTTATGGTTCATACTAAAATTAATATTGAACTATTTATATATTTAAAAGATGTGAAAACTAGACCATGAAGGAAAGACTGCATATCTAGGTTGGAATTACAGTAGCAGATATAGTTCTCTAAGTAGGTGGAACTTGATAAAACCTGTGCCCATCACACGATTAAGAATTTTCCAAACTGATAAAGGAATTCAGCCATTCCCCCAAATATATAGTATAGACAAGGCTCCTCTGCCTGTGGATTTCTCCAGGCAAGAATACTGGGAGTGGGTTGCCATTTCCTTCTCCAGGGGATCTTCCCAACCCAGGGATCAAATCTGGGTCTTCTGCATTGCAGATGGATTCTTTACCATCTGAGCCATGAAGGAAGCTCATAGACAAGACTAAGATATTATAAATCTTTAAGAGAAATCTTAGCTGGCCAAGGTAAAAATTTAAAGGAAAAAATAAAACAATAGTATTTATTGGTAAATATAAGAGAGAACCAGATAAAGAATTATTATATGAATAGTCAGAAACAATGTCTGTTTCTAGAAACTATGTGTCTCAGAGTCCAGAAGACAATTTAAGTGCATTTTCCAGTTTTATTTATTTTTAATTGGAGGATAATTACTTTACAATTTTGTGTTGTTTTCTGCCATACATCAACATGAAACAACCATAGGTATACATATGTCCCCTCCCTCTTGAACCTCTCTTCCACCCCTCACCCCATGGCACCCCTCAAGATTGTCACAGAATACCTGAGTTGGTCTCTGAGTGCCATACAGTAAATTCCCACTGGCTATCTATTATATGTATTATACATGGGCTTCCCTGGGAGCTCAGCTGGTAAAGTATCCTCCTGCAATGCAGGAGATCCCAGTTTGATTCCTGGGTTGGAAAGATCTCTTGGAAAAGGGACAGCCTACCCACTCCAGTGTTCTTGGGCTTCCCTGATGGCTCAGACAGTATTAAATCCTCCTGTAAAGCAGGAGACCTGGGTTTGATCCCTGAGTTGGGAAGATCCCTGGAGGAGGGCATGGCAACCCACTCCAGTGTTCTTGCCTGGAGAATCCCCATGGACAGAGGAGCCTAGCAAGCTATAGTCCATAGGGTCGCAGAGTCGGACATGACTGAGCAGCTAAGAACAGCACATCTGTTTTGCAGATGGTAGTTACAAAGCTACCCTCTCAATTTGTCCTGCCCTCTCCTTCCTCACCTATGTCCACAAGTCTGTTGTTTGTGTCTGCATCTTCTTTGCTGCCCTGCAGATAGGTGCACCAGTACCGTCTGTCTAGATTCTACATCAGCTCAATTTAGTCATTAGTCATGTCCAGCTCTTTGCGACCCCGTAGACTGAAGCATGCCAGGCCTCCCTGTCCATCACCAACTCCTGGAGCAAAAGGAACAACAGCCCAGGTCCTCAAGGTAACTGAATCTTCAACTGTCATGATGTATTGGCTTCAGGGCCCAATTTATCTTGTGGCTTTGCCAAATCTCTTGGCTTTGTTTCCACTTCCAAAATAAGACCACACCACATCTGGGAAGTGGCTTCTCCAGTCTAGATCATGAAATGAAAGAGAAATGGGGAGCTACCACTGACTCAAGACTCATATGCAGTGAGAGCAAGAAATAAACTTTTGGAGGTATTTTGGTCATTTGGAAATATTTTGGTTGTGTGTTACTGCAGCAAAGATGACAAGACAGCATAATAAAATATATTGTTCACTTTTAAGAACACTGTTAATTAAATAAGGTATAAAAGAATTTTCCTTTAAGTATTAAGGGAATTCACAAATGAGCTTTTTATTTTGAATTTATAGGCTTCCAGGTAGTCCCAAAGCTAACAACAACAAAAAAAAAGGACATCTTTAAGATGGTGAGTTTGAACAAAGATAATATTCCAGGCAAATAAAGCCTCAAGTTAGCCTAAATTTGTGATATTTTCATGTGCACATGAAAAATAAGCTTGCTAATGCTCTATGGGTAAAACTACTGGCCGAGCCTTTCATCATATAATTAATGAATACATTTCTGAAATAATTGTTTGGAAGCCCAAACAATAAACTAATAATGCTGAATAGAGCAGAAATGGAGGGATGTGGTAGGTATAAGCAAAAGCAACCAGGTACTAAAGCACTCTTCCTGGAAAATGTTCTGAAATTCCCCAGAGCACTTGTGTATGAACACAAAAAAAGCATATTTAATCATAGAATATTTGACTTCCATTTAAGCTTTCTTTTAATTAGACAATCATTCATTGCTCTTTAAAACTTTTACAGACACACTATATATAAGTTAAATTTTATCTTTATCTGATCTTATTTTTAATCTTTGGTATGTTTTGAAATAATAAGATTCTGTAGCTGTTCTGTCCTTTGAAAATATGAAGCACATATACAAATATCATTAAATGTGATGCCTCTTGCACCCTGGAGTAGGAGGATGAACGTACATTGTTATTTCAGCTTTCTAGAATGAGAACCCAAGTCTCATTAAGGTAACAGTACTTACCTAAGTTCCCATGACCAACAAGTGTTGGAAATGAAGACACTTACTATATCAAGAAAAGACCAGAGCTTTTCCCTTAGAACTAGTATTCTTTTCTCATACTAAAGTTAAGCTCCTTCTTGGAAGAAAGGCTATTTTTCCTTACTCAGTCTGCCATTACTTTCATTCCTTCCTTCCTATCCATCCCCTTCTTTTTTGACCTCCCTCTCTCCTTTCCTTTCTCCTTTCATCGAAGGATTAGCTTCCAGTATGCCCTAAGCAGGGACTTTCCTGACGGTCAAGTAGTAAAGAATCTGCCTGCATGCAGGAGACACAGGAGACACAGACTTGATCCCTGGTTCAGGAAGATCCCCTGGAGGAGGGTATGGCAACCCACTTCAGTATTCTTTCCAGGAAAATCCCATAGATGGAGGAGCCTGGCAGGGTACAGTTCATGGGGGTCTCAAAGAGTCAGACATGACTGAAGCAACTGAGCACACACACACACACGCCATAGACAATGGGATTGTTGCTAAAGAAATATAGGTGAAGAAAAGCGTCCTTTGTCTTCAGGAATCTTAAAGTCCGAAGGATGGACTTAGAGTAACACCAGTGTCAGACTCTAAGGAACAGGCTTTGGGGGCAGTTTCAGCTAAACAATCTTACTAGGATCTTAAATGCTGAAGTTGAAGCTCCAAAACTTTGGCCACCTGATGGGAAGAACTGACTCAGTAGAAAAGACCCTGATGCTGGGAAAGACTGAAGGCAGGAAGAGAAGGGGACAACAGAGGATGAGATGGTTGGATGGCATCACCAACTCAATGGACATACATTTGAGCAAGCTCCGGGAGATAGTGAAGGACAGGAAAGCCTGGCATACTGCAGTCCATGGGATCACAAAAAGTCGGACACAACTAAGTGACTGAACAACAACAGAAAGAAATGTAACAAGAAGAAATGCAGTGCAAGTCAAAAGGGCAGTGGGTGAAACATGAGACCCAAAAGATGTGCACCTACTGTGGTTTGCAAGTGGTTGTACACAAATTAAATGCCTGAAATGTAAATTACATTGGAAAAACAGGAGATTGGAATGGGAACATAGATAGGTTCAGGTTACAATGATATGTAGATTTTGTTTTGAAGACAATGGAGAACATTTATATGATTAGATGACTGAAAGGTGGATGACATATGTCATTTTTGGAAGGAGTGTAAATTTCTTATAGTTTCTATCTCAGAAATATAATCTCCTTAATCCACAATTGACACAATTTAGCGACTGAGCAACAATCTACAGTGACCCTCCTCCTTTACACTACCGCCACTTCATAACCCAGTTGTGTGTGTTTTCTTAGCACAAGGAGGCTTTGTTAATTCATAACAGACATATTTCACACTAAAAATTATTTACCGGTAAGAAATGACAAATATCTAAAGTAAAGGCCTAGTCAAAGACACTTTTTGTGACATCCAACAGGCTGAATATCATTTCATCTTAGATTTTATCCACAGTTTATACTCCTATTTTCCTGGCTGTTTTTCTATCCATCACCATTTTTTTTTTTTTTTTCTCAAAATAGATAGCCCCAGCTGAGCCAAACTCCCAAGGTTATCTAAGAGGAGTATTCATCAAGAAACCAAAATATATCCCAAATTTTTAAGTAGTATCTTCTCTGCCTAATGCTTTTGCTCTGCCTCTATCTTAGGGTTTGTTTCAGCATTGTTTCTTCAGCTTGGAGACAACTGGTATTTCCTGGGGGAAACAGATACACATCCATTCACGCTTATCAAGTATTAATATTATTCACTCTAATATGGATACAACCATGCACCGTCACTTGTACCACGTGTAAACCTCCACATGGGCATTTGCCACAAAGTGGCAGTTGATAGGGAGAGGAAATGATACGTTGTTCTACTGTTACACCCCAGGGAGGAAAATAAGGGTGGTGATACAAAATGTTCTGCTTCTGGAGAAAGCAATCTGAAAGCTAGATTGGAGTTTTGTTTAAAGATATTCGGCAAATACAGGGTTATATGCAAACTAATGATGCTAATAATTTGATGGATGATGAAATGTATTCTTCCAAGTATCTTAGGTTCCAAAAGAAACGATCATGTGAAGAATATAGTAAAGGACAGAAACAAAAACCTGTTTTAAGAAGATCGTGATGTGGGTGGGGAGGGGGCTAAAGACCTGAAACACAGTGAATCATATTTTCAAAAATATTTCCTTTACATGAGCTATATAGAGCCATCTCCATGGAGAGATGATAAATCATTCTGATAAATAGAAATAAGTACTAAATTCATGATACATTGCTGCTGCTGCTGCTGCTGCTAAGTCGCTTCAGTCGTGTCTGACTCTGTGCGACCCCATAGAGGGCAGCCCACCAGGCTCCCCCGTCCCTGGGATTCTCCAGGCAAGAACACTGGAGTGGGTTGCCATTTCCTTCTCCAATGCATGAAAGTGAAAAGTGAAAGTGAAGTCGCTCAGTCGTGTCCAACCCTCCGCTACCCCATGGACTGCAACCCACCAGGCTCCTCCGTTAGCAGCAGCATACTCATGCATCACATGAATGAAGACCTTGAAATGCTGTATTTAACTACCAGGAAGAACCTGATAAAAGTCTACTCTTTATAGTATCTCCTCACACAAGTGGTTCAGCTCTGTTTCAATTCCAATTCATTATCATAATAGAACCTTCATGACCACCTAGCAACTTTTCAGGGAAGCATTTTGAAAGACTACAAAGCTCCTAAACTCATGATTTCTTAAGAGAAGAGAGCATTCCTCTAAGAAAACCATTTCCAAATCACTCGAGATTCACCTGAAGCCTAGCAGCTGCCACCCAGCTCTCTGTGCCTGCTAGCTTTCCGCAGTCAGCCTTGCATGCAGAAATAAATAATAGCAAGATATATCTCCTTATAAAACTTGATAGTTTCTTTTCCATAATATTTACTTTTCGAGCCAGTGTAACTGACTGAAAAATTTACTTGCAATTCAGTCACACATTTCTGAGGAATGAAAAATATACTGACTGGCATGACGGGCAATAAATCACAAGCTATAAGAAAATAAATGACACTACCAAAATACTGTAAAGACGAACTGCAGATCTCTCAGAAATATATAATCGCATTTGTCCACAAAGTTTTTCATTTTAAACATGAGTGGAGAAGATGCATGTAGAAATAAAACCTAATGGTGACCTTTACGTAAATAAAGTGCACTCCTCTTTAATGTTTCCTGCATTCTAAAGCACCTACAAATCATAAAAGATGCTTGGTAGGTTTTATTTATTCACTTTTTATGTATTTTGCAACACTGCAGTCCTTCTCACGGCTTAAAAATTCCTGCATTTTATACCACTTATGTGCCTGGTCACTCAAATTGACAGACATATCCCAAAGCAGATTTTTTTTTTTCAATAGGCAGAGTGAGAATGGAAATAAAAATCTATCTACCAGAAGAATTGATTCTTAATGGAAAAAAAAATCCTCTCTGCCCTTTGTGCTGTCAGTTGACTGATAAATCATGGATCAAAATCCTACCTATAAAATATTGAAGGAAAACCTCTTCAGGCCCAGACTAGAGCTTTAATGACTTGTGCATACTAAAGACTATTTGAATCGAAGATAAATTCAGAAAGTTATCCCAGGATCCAATTTTCTCCAAGCCAAAGGCCATCTGCTCAGTAGGTCTATAATCTTGATTTTGTGTTGTGTGTGTGTGTGTGTGTGTGTGTGTGTGTAGGGGAGGCAAAAAAAAAAGAGAGACGTGCTTTACACCATGTCACATGTCAATTTTCCTAGGAAAATATGTATTCGTGTTATATTGAACAACACATTTGTGTATTTTTCAATAGATAAAACATTAAGGGATTAAATTAATAGATTTTAGAATGTAAACCAAAGATAAAAGTTATTAGTTTTTTCATAGGTCCTCTGTTTTATAATACTAAGCTTAATAAGCATACAAAAACTATTTCAACATAATGCCCATTAATTTATAAAGAGCTGAAAAATACTGCCAAGTGAGTTCTTTCATATGTATCAGGTTTTCAAAAGACATTCTTCTGGTTTAGGTATATCTTTTTTTTTTTTCATTCATTTTTCTTTTTTTCATTTATTCACCAAAAAATTAACCAAATAGATAAACAGGACCTAATAGACAGCTTGGATCATTTGAAACTCCCAACTCAACACATATGTACATCAGATTTAATTTATTCCAAATTGACTACACTGTCTAGTCTCCGAACCCTCATGCATATAACAGCCCCTCCATGTTTAAACTTCCTATTCTCTTTTCTAAAGGAAAAACCCACTACTCTTCTCAGATTCACTAGTACTTCTTCCAAGCTGTTTGCTGAAATCAACAGATGGGCCGAGGGAATAAGTGGTCACAAATATCCTCTCATCCCGGGGGATCAGCCTTCTCAGCAGCTTGATATCACACTTCTTCACTTCCTGGTTAGCTCTTAAGTCCTTTCAAAAAAATGTTTTCTAATATTTTTCAACTCTTCTAATTGACGTCAGCAGAAAGATGGGAGCAAATCACCTAACCTAGCATTCTGGGAAGAAAAGCCTTGTGTAGCCCTGGGGTGCACACCAGGCTCTCCTTTAGGCTCCGGGACTGCTGCAGGGGGTTCATATCTAACTCCAGTGCTTCCTGTTGTGTTTCCAGCTTTTCCCTAAGTCAGGATGCACCCTGCCAGGTGCACGAGTCCCAGAGCACACACACACTTCAGCACTAACCCACATGGGGCAGGTTCACACGTACTGGCTTTGGTTTCTCACATTGTCTCTGCCCCCAGACAAAATTTCCCGTTCTTTCTAAAGCCTGACTGTGTACATGTGTCAGTGTGTCTATACTCAGAGGGCACTGCACGTGTCTGCTCAGGCTGCACGGGGACTGAGCTTTGAAATTTGATTTCCACAGTATAAAGTCTGCCTTTTACCGCTTCTACTGTAGAAATGTATTCTGACATTGGATTTAAATTCTTTTGCAGCCCTGCCATACATCATTTATTTCTCTTAAATTAAATAAATTATTTTTTCTTCATGTTCTGTTAAATTTTAATTGGATCCTGCTGAAATTTCAAGTCCCCTTGATTTCCTCAGGAGGATCTTAGGGCTCATACAGTAGAGGCTATGCCACCTAGCATAACGTTAAAAATGGCAAATATATTAAAACTGTCTTCTGGACTCTGAGATAGATAATTTCTAGAAGTAGTTTTGCTCCTGAATTTTCATATAATAATTCTTTATCTGGCTCTGTCTTGTATTTACCAACGGACAGTATTGTTTTACTTTTTTAATTTAATTTTTTTTACCTTGGCCAGCTAAAAGACAGTATGGTCCTGGCACAAAAACAGAAATATAGACCAGTAGAACAAGATAGAAAGCCCAGAGATAAACCCACACACCTATGAAAAATTTATATTTGGCAAAGGAGGCAAGAATATACAACAGAGAAAAGACAAACTCTTCAATAAGTGGTGCTGGGAAAAGACAGCTATGTGTAAAAGAATAAAATTAGAACACTTCCTAACACCACATACAAAAATAAATTCAAAATAGACTAAAGACCTAAATGTAAAATGAGAAACTATACAACTCTTAGAGGAAAACATAGGCAGAATACTCTGACATAAATCACAGCAAGATTCTTTCTGGCTCACCCCATAGAGTAATGTAAATAAAAACAAAAAATAAATAAATGGGACCTAACTGAGCTTGTGCTCAAACTACTGCACAGTTCCACTCATCTCACACGCTAGTAAAGTAATGCTCAAAATTCTCCAAGCCAGGCTTCAGCAGTACGTGAACTGTGAATTTCCAGATGTTCAAGCTGGTTTTAGAAAAGGCAGAGAAACCAGAGATCAAATTGCCAACATCCGCTGGATGATGGAAGAAGCAAGAGAGTTCCAGAAAAACATCTATTTCTGCTTTATTGACTATGCAAAAGCCTTTGACTGTGTGGATCACAATAAACTGTGGAAAATTCTGAAAGAGATGGGAATACCAGACCACCTGATCTGCCTCTTGAGAAACCTATATGCAGGTCAAGAAGCAACAGTTAGAACTGGATATGGAACAACAGACAGGTTCCAAATAGGAAAAGGAGTACATCAAGGCTGTATATTGTCACCCTGCTCATTTAACTTATATGCAGAGTACATCATGAGAAAGACTGGGCTGGAAGAAGCAGAAGCTAGAATCAAGATTGCCAGGAGAAATATCAATAACCTCAGATATGCAGATGACACCACCCTTATGGCAGAAAGTGAAGAGGAACTCAAAAGCTTCTTGATGAAAGTGAAAGAGGAGAGTGAAAAAGTTGGCTTAAAGCTCAACATTCAGAAAACGAAGATCATGGCATCCGGTCCCATTACTTCATGGGAAATAGATGGGGAAACAGTGGAAACAGTGTCAGACTTTATTTTTTGGGGCTCCAAAATCACTGTAGATGGTGACTGCAGCCGTGAAATTAAAAGACGCTTACTCCTTGGAAGAAAAGTTATGACCAACCTAGATAGCATATTGAAAAGCAGAGACATTACTTTGCCAACAAAGGTCCATCTAGACAAGGCTATGGTTTTTCCAGTGGTCATATATGGATGCGAAAGTTGGACTGTGAAGACAGCTGAGTGCCAAAGAATTGATACATTTGAACTGTGGTGTTGGAGAAGACTCTTGAGAGTCCCTTGGACTGCAAGGAGATCCAACCAGTCGATTCTGAAGGAGATCAGCCCTGGGATTTCTTTGGAAGGAATGAGGCTAAAGCTGAAACTCCAATACTTTGGCCACCTCATGAGAAGAGTTGACTCATTGGAGAAGACTCTAATGCTGGGAGGGATTGGGGGCAGGAGGAGAAGGGGATGACAGAGAATGAGATGGCTGGATGGCATCACCAACTCGATGGACATGAGTTTGAGTGAACTCCGGGGGATGGTGATGGCCAGGGAGGCCTGACGTGCTGTGATTCATAGCGTCACAAAGAGTCGGATATGACTGAATGACTGAACTGAACTGAATTGAACTTAAAAGCTTTTGCACAATCAAGGAAACTATGAAGAAGGTGAAAAGAAAACCCCCAGAATAGGAGGATATAATACCAAATGAATCAACTGATAAAAGATTAATCTCCAAAACAAACAAGCAGCTCATGCAGGTCAATGCAAGGAAAAAAAAAAAAGCACTAATCAAAAGTTGGGCCGAAGACCTAAACAGACATTTCTCCAAAGAAGATATAGAGATGGCTAATAACCACATGAAAAGATGTTCAACCTCACTCATTATTAGAGAAATGAAAATCAGAACTAAAATGAAGTATACCTCATACCAATCAAAATGTCATCATCAAAAAATCTATAAAGAGTAAATGCTGGAGAGGGTGTGGAGAAAAAGGGAAGCCTCTTACACTGCTGTTGGGAATGTACAGCCACCATGAAGAACAGAGTGGAGATGCCTCCACTCTGTTGTGGAGATTCCCAATATACTATTGGGAATATACACTGAGAAAATATAACTGAAAAGACATATGTACCACAATGTTCATCACAGCACTATATACAGTAGCTAGTACGTAGAAGGGAGAAGGCAATGGCACCCCACTCCAGTACTGTTGCCCGGAAAATCCCATGGATGGAGGAGCCTGGTAGGCTGCAGTCCATGGGGTCGCTAAGAGTCAGACACGACTGAGGGACTTCACTTTCACTTTCCACTTTCATGCATTGGAGAAGGAAATGGCAACCCACTCCAGTGTTCTTGCCTGGAGAATCCCATGGATGGAGAAGCCTGGTAGGCTGCAGTCCATGGGGTCGCATAGAGTTGGACACGACTGAAGCGACTTGGCAGCAGCAGTACATAGAAACAACCTAGATGTCCATCGACAGATGAATGCATAAAGTTGTGATATATATATGTAATAGAATATTACTCAAATACAAAAAGGAACACATTTGAGTCAGTTCTAATAAGGTAGATGAATCTAAAGCCTATTTTACAAAGTGAAGTAAGTCAGAAAGAGAAACACAAATATTTTATATTAATACATATATATATAATCTCTGTCCTTCATTGTGCCCATCATTGCATGAAAAGTTCCCTTGGTATCTCTAATTTTCTTGAAGAGATCTCTAGTCTTTCCCATTCTATTGTTTTCCTCTATTTCTTTGCATTGATCGCTGAGGAAGGCTTTCTTATGTCTCCTTGCTATTCTTTGGAACTCTGTGTTCAAATGGATATATCTTTCCTTTTCTCCTTTGCCTTTTGTTTCTCTTCTTTTCATAGCTGGAAAAGGTCAGTTTGCCAAAGAATGCTCAAACTACCAAAATTGCACTCATTTCACACTCTAGCAGAATAATGCTAAAAATTCTCCAAGCCAGGCTTCAGCAATATGTGAATCCTGAACTTCTGGATGTTCCAGATAGATTTAGAAAAGGCATAGGAACCAGAGAACAAATTGCCAACATCCGTTGGATCATTGAGCAAACAAGAGAGTTCCTGAAAAACACTTATTCCTGCTTTATTGACTAAGCCAAAGCCTTTGACTGTGTGGATCACAACAAACTGTGGAAAATTATTAAAGAGATGGGAATACCAGACCACCTGACCTGCCTCCTGAGAAATCTGTATCAGGTCAAGACGCAACAGTTAGAACTGGATATGGAACAACAGACTGGTTCTAAATCAGGAAAGGAGTACATCAAGGCTGTATATTGTCATCCTGCTTATTTAACTTTTATGCAGAGCACATCATGAGAAATGCTGGACTGGATGAAACACAATTGGAATAAAGATTTCTGGGAGAAGTATTTCTCATATATCCCAGATATGAGGATGACACCACCCTTATGGCAGAAAGCGAAGAAGAACTAAAGAGCCTCTTGATGAAAGTGAAAGAGGAGAGGGAAAAAGTTGGCTTAAAGCTCAACATTCAGAAAAGGAAGATCATGGTATCTGGTCCCATCACTTTATGGCAAAAAATGGGGAAACAATGGAAACAGTGATAGACTTTATTTTTTGGGGCTCCAAAATCACTGCAGATGGTGACTTCAGCCATGAAATTAAAAGACGCTTGCTCCTTGAAAGAAAAACTATGACCAACCTAGACAACATATTAAAAAGCAGAGACATTACTTTGCCAACAAAGGTCCATGTAGTCAAAGTTATGGTTTTTCCAGTAGTCATGTATGAATATGAGAGTTGGACTATAATGAAAGCTGAGCGCAGAACAACTGATGCTTTTGAACTGTGGTGTTGGAGAAGACTCTTGAGAGTCCCTTGGACTGCAAGAAGATCCAACCAGTCCATCCTAAAGGAAATGAGTCCTGAATATTCATCGGAAGGACTCATGCTGAAGCAGAAACTCCAATACTTTGGCCACCTGATGTAAAGAACTGACTCACTGAAAAAGACCGTGATGCTGGGAAAGATTGAAGGCAGGAGGAGAAGGGGACGACAGAGGATGAGATGGTTGGGTGGTATCACTGACTCAATGGACATGAATTTGGGTAAACTCCGGGAATTGGTGATGGACGGGGAGGCCTGGCGTGCTGCAGTCCACGGGGTAGCAAACAGTTGCACATGACTGAGTGACTGAACTGAACTGATGCCACAACTAAAACCCTGAGCAGCCAAATAATGCATAAGTAAGATAAATTTTGAAAAATAAGGACAAGACAGAAGAAAGGGGCCAGGGGCAGCCTCAGAAAGTGAGTGTGTTAGTTTGCACGTGGAAATGACTGGTATCAAACAAATGAAAAATAATGTTATTAAGAGAGATGCACTGTCGAAAGAACCACCAACATGGATTAAAAGAGATGGTGACTATTTGAGATGTATAATGGTTTTGCATAGATGTGTAACTTCTGGAAATAGTGGGCAAGCTATTTAAGCACGTTAAGAATGTTCTTTAAGCTAGTTAAGAACGTTAAGAAGGTATGTTATTCAATGCTTTCTTCAGAGTTAACCAAGTTTACTCATATAATAAATATGAATTGTCCAGAAGTATTGCTGAGGGCCACTAAGAAGGACAGATTGGAGAATATCCAGGAAGCAAAATTATCTCATAATCAACAAATATTTTATGTTCCTTGAAAAACCTGGCTAACAGAATTCCAGAATTACTATGGGCCACTGATGACTATACACCACACAACCCATTTCTGAATAGTAGGATTAATTGTGGCTATCTAGCTCTTATTCCACTATTAACCCTGAGTATGTAGGAATTAGAATACAGAATAAGTGAGTGTGTGTATGTGTTTGTATGTTCATGTGCCACCAACTTTTAAAAGCTCAATTTGGACCTGTTATAGAGATTAAGACTCTTGAGAGTCCCTTGGACTGTAAGGAGATCCAACCAGTCCATCCTAAAGGAGATCAGTCCTGGCTGTTCATTGGAAGGACTGATGTTGAAGCTGAAAGTCCAATACTTTGGCCACCTCATGCAAAGAGCTGACTCATTTGAAAAGACCGTGATGCTGGGAAAGATTGAGGGCAGGAGGAGAAGGGGACGACAGAGGATGAGATAGTTGGATGGCATCACTGACTCAGTGGACATGGGTTTGGGTAAACTCTGGGAGTTGGTGATGGACAGGGAGGCCTGGCGTGCTGTTGTTCATGGGGTCGCAAAGAGTCGGACATGACTGAGAGACTGAATTGAATTGATTGATAGAGATTAAATGTATGTGTGTGCTCAATAACTCAGTTAAGCCTGACTCTTCGAGACCCCATGGACTGAAGCCCACCAGATTACACTGTCTGTGAGATTTCCCAGAAAGAATACTGGAGTGGGTTGCCATTTCCTTCTCCAGGAGATCTTCCCATCCCAGGGATCACACCCCAGTCTCCAGCTTGGCAGGTGGATTCTTTAACACTGAGCCCTAGGGAAACCCAATAGAGATTATTAATATCTTATCAAATATGAATCTGATTGTCATGACTGGATTGTATTTTTGGCACATCTTGCTTGGGGAGGGGTTGGCCATCTTTACTATCTGTAAAAAAAGTTGTTTGTGATTCAGCTACCCTGGTGGCTCAATGATAAAGTACCTGCCAATGCAGGAGATGTGAGAGATGTAGGTTCAATCCCTGGGTTGGGAAGATCCTCTGGAGTAGGAAATGGCAACCTGCTCCAGCATTCTTGCCTGGGAAATCCCGTGGACAGAGGAGCCTGGTGAGCTACAGTCCATGGGGCTGCAAAGAGCTGGACATGGCTGAGCACACTCACAGATGTTTGTGACCAAGACTGTGGATATTGTTGTTTGTACTATTGTGTTATTTTCCTCTTGCTTTTTAGTGATTATGCATCACTATGTTGCTATACAATCACCATGCTTTCCTAGGTGAAGGAATGATCTTCTCCACCCATGAACATGAGCTTGGCCTCCTGGCTTATTTGGCCCATAAGATAATTCAATGGACATTGGCAATTTGATCTCTTGTTCCTCTGCCTTTTCTAAATCCAGCTTTAACAGCTGGAAGTTCATGGTTCATGGACTGCTGAGGCCTGGCTTGGAGAATTTTGAGCATTACTTTACCAGCATGTGAGATGAGTGCAATTGTGTGATAGTTTGAGCATTCTTTGGCATTGCCTTTCTTTGGGATTGGAGCGAAAACTGACTTTTTCCAGTCCTGTGGCCCCTGTTGAGTTTTCCAAATTTGCTGGCATATTGAGTGCAACACTTTCACAGCATCATCTTTCAGGATTTGAAATAGCTCAACTGGAATTCCATCACCTCCACTAGCTTTGTTCGTAGTGATGCTTCCTAAGGCCCACTTGACTTCACATTCCAGGATGTCTGGCTCTAGGTGAGTGATCACACCATTGTGATTATCTGGGTCATGAAGATCTTTTTTTGTATAGTTCTTCTTGTATTATTGCCACCTCTTCTTAATATCTGCTGCTTAATATCTTATGCTTATGTATGTTAGGTCCGTTCCATTTCTGTCTGAAGTTGTGGCATATGAGTTCCTAAGTTGCAGTGTGTGTGATCTTTAAAAGTTGGGACATGTGGGATCTTTAGTTGGGGCATGCAAGCTCTTAGTTGTGGTGTATGGGATCTAGTTCCCTGATCAGGGATGGAACCTGGGCCCCCTGCATCGGGAGCATGGAGTGTTAACCACTGGACCAGCGAGGAAGTCGGTGACTCGCCCTTATATGATGTTATATTGAGTTTATTAGACTTCACTCTGAAGCCAGTCTAGGTCCGTTTGCTGTGCCCTGTTTTGTTCAACTGAAATGATTTATCTGTAGCTACCATAATCTATTTGGACTTACGAACCAAAAGCAGATGACAATTATAGGTATCCCCTGCTTTTGGAAAGTTTGCCTTAGGCCACTTCACTTTTACAAAAGACGGTTTTTATATGGGTTTCTGTTTTCATTAACCAAAAAATCTCAAGAGGATTTTAGCTTTTACATAAAAAGGTGACAAAGCAAACTAGCTTTGCACCTGTGTTTTGCAGTGAGCTGTTGCAGAGGCAGTGCACACTCAAGCAGCCAACTAAGCCCCTTTCCTGGGTACCACACTCCACATCTCAGCATCAAGCTGCCAGAGCCTTGAACTTCCCATGAGCATCTGTGCTTTGTAGCAGTTTATTTTGTTCATCCGCCAGCATCATGTCCTACAGTACAATAATTGCTTCTTCACTTTATTGCTAATATGACTTAATGAAAGTTTTCATAGGAACGCCCTATTTCCCATAGGGACATGAACATGTATCTTAATTTGGTCTTTGCTCTGGGTTAATTAGAAGTTTGAGTCTTTCAAGAACTTCCAGGTTTTTCAACTCTGCAAGTCCTTAATGTGTCTGCACTGTCTTATTCCTCTTTTACTCCTTGTTAACTAGTGAGTTCTATTCTGGTCTCACCTTTGTTTTCTTAAATCCAGCCAAAGGCAAAAGCACCCTTGATAAAGTTTTGTGTTTTACACCTTTTGCCAAAAGTCACAAGTTAATTAGGTACATTAAATGGCTTAAATATTATTGTAGAAAACATTGTTCAGTTCACTTCAGTCGCTCAGTTGTCTCCAAGTCTTGGAGACCCCATGAACCAGAGCACGCCAGGCCTCCCTGTCCATCACCAACTCCCAGAGTCGCCATCCAACCATCTCATCCTCTGTCATCCCCTTATCGTCCTGCCTTCAATCTTTCCCAGCATCAAGGTCTTTTCCAGTGAGTCAGCTCTTTGCATCCAGTGGCCAAAGTATTGGAGTTTCAGCATCAGCATCAGTCCTTCCAATGAACACCCAGGACTGATCTCTTTTAGGATGGACTGGTTGGATCTCCTTGCAGTCCAAGGGACTCTCAAGAGTCTTCTCCAACACCACAGTTCAAAAGCATCAATTTTCGGCGCTCAGCCTTCTTCATAGTCCAACTCTCACATCCATACATGACCAATGGAAAAGCCATAGCCTTGACTAGGTGGACTTTTGTTGGCAAAGTAATGTCTTTGCTTTTTAATATGCTGTCTAGGTTGGTCATAACTTTTCTTCCAAGGAGTAAGCGTCTGTTAATTTCATGGCGACAGTCACCATCTGCAGTGATTTTGGAGCCCAGAAAAATAAAGTCTATCACTTTTTCCACTGTTTCCCCATCTATTTGCCATGAAGTTATGGGACTGGATGCCATGAATTTAGTTTTCTGAATGTTGAGCTTTAAGCCAACTTTTTCACTCTCCTCTTTCACTTTCATCAAGAGGCTTTTGAGTTCCTCTTCACTTTCTGCCATAAGGGTGGTGTCATCTGCATATCTGAGGTTATTGATATTTCTCCCAGCAATCTTGATTCCAGCCTGTGCTTCCTCCAGCCCAGCGTTTCTCATGATGTACTCAGCATAGAAGTTCAATAAGTAGGGTGACAATATACAGCCTTGACGTACTCCTT
The DNA here is from genome assembly GCF_027580195.1 of Bos mutus. NCBI lineage: Eukaryota > Metazoa > Chordata > Mammalia > Artiodactyla > Bovidae > Bos > Bos mutus. The sequence continues at coordinate 36,063,580 of NC_091643.1, forward strand.
TTCCTATTTGGAACCAGTCTGTTGTTCCATGTCCAGTTCTAACTGTTGCTTCCTGATCTGCATTCAGATTTCTCAGGAGACAGGTCAGGTGGTCTGGTATTTCCATCTCTTTCAGAAATTTCCACAGTCTATTGTGATCCACACAGTCAAAGGCTTTGGCAGAGTCAATAAAGCAGAAATAGATGTTTTTCTGGAACTCTCTTGCTTTTGCGATGATCCAGTGGATGTTGGCAATTTGATCTCTGGTTCCTCTGCCTTTTCTAAAACCAGCTTGAACATCAAGAAGTTCATGGTTCACATATTGCTGAAGCCTGGCTTGGAGAATTTTGTGCATTACTGTACTAGCGTGTGAGATGAGTGCAATTGTGAGGTAGTTTGAGCACTCTTTGGCATTGCCTTTGTTTGGGATCGGAATGAAAACTGACCTTTTCCAGTCTTGTGGCCACAGCTGAGTTTTCCACATTTGCTGGCATATTGAGTGCAGCTCTTTCACAGCATCATCTTTCAGGATTTGAAATAGCTCAACTGGAATTCCATCACCTCCACTAGCTTTGTTCGTAGTGATGCTTTCTAAGGCCCACTTGACTTCACATTCCAGGATGTCTGGTTCTAGGTGAGTGATCACACCATTGTGATTATCTGGGTCATGAAGATCTTTTTTGTACAGTTCTTCTGTGTATTCTTGCCACCTCTTCTTAATATCTTCTGCTTCTCTTAGGGCCCTACCAATTCTGTCCTTTATTGAGCCCATCTTTGTATGAAATATTCCCTTGGTATGTCTAATTTTCTTGAAGAGATCTCTAGTCTTTCCCATTCTGTTGTTTTCCTCTATTTCTTTGCATTAATCACTAAGGAAGGCTTTCTTCTCTCTCCTTGCTATTCTTTGGAACTCTGCATTCAAATAGGTATATCTTTCTTTTTCTCCTTTGCTTTCCCCCTCCCTTCTTTTCACAGGTATTTGTAAAGCCTCCTCAGACAGCCATTTTGCTGTTGTGAATATTACAAAACATTGTTTTTACAATTGTTACAAATGTTACAAAACATTTGCTGTTACAATATTACAAAACATTGTTAACAATTTCATTAATACATAAAATTCATCAGTACACAAAACAGGTTGCCATTTTCCATCCACCAATTTAGTTGATCTTCAGCCCTGGAGCTGGGACCACATATGCCCCTTTTGCTATGTGGCTGGGCTTCAGTTCTGACATAGTTTCTGAACACTCAGTTTTGCTGTGTTAATCAACCACCTCCAAAATATCAGTGACTCACAGCAGCACATATTCTTTCCCCTAATATTGGTTTTAGTTGTTGACAGCTCTGTTCGTGTTCCCCTTTTTCCTTCATTTCAGGATGAAAAGAAATTACTCTATATTGTGACATTCTGTCTTGTGGCAGATTAAAAAAAAAATAAACAAAACAAGAGTTGGATAAAACCTACCGTGGCTCTCAACGTTTCTGTTTGGAATCGACATCCTGTCACATCATTCACCAAGAGAAAGCACGTGGTCAAGTAAGTAAGTCAGTGGCTTAAGTAACTGCACTCTTCATACTTACTTCCTGCTAGAAGGCACTGCCTATCCAAGGCAAGCAATTGATAAATAATCCTTTTCAGGGAAGTGGGTAGTAAATAATTGGGAATAATTATAATCATGATGTCACAAATGGTCTGATACTTCTTTATCCCTTGATGCAGTCTATAAAAAGCTCATTAATTTTCTACCACTTTCTGTTCCCAAACTCTGTGACACAGTTTATATAGTTGTTGTTATTCAGTCGCTAAGTCATGTACAACTCTGTGACCCTATGGACTGCAGCGTGCCAGGCTTCCCTGTCCCTCACCATCTCCCGCTCAAACTCACGTCCGTTGAGTCGCTGATGCCATCCAACTGTCTAATCCTCTGTCATCCCCTTCTCCCCTTGCCCTCAATCTTTCCCAGCATCAGGGTCTTAGATATTTAGCTTTGTGTTTGTCCTTGATTTCTTCACTTCCATCCAGTTGTATGTCCTTCCAACTTTCTATGTAAGCGCTCAGCTTCACCTAATTATTTAAGTCTGGCAACATACCAGAAACCAAGTTTACAAAAGTAAATCTCATCTGGAATTGGCCCTCTGCTCTAAGTCTCATATATATAATGTAAGTGAGTTCCAACCTTTTTGGTGAAGATGAAACCTGCTCTTGAGAGGCTTCATTTTCTGGAAGTTCAGTTAAGGTTCTCATTTCTTGGCTGGCTATTGCCATCTCTCTTCCTGGAGGGTTGGTCCTGTTTTTAACCCTTGTTGAGTATATTTAGTGTCTTGCATCAACATTTCACAGATATATACCAAGATCTCTGCAAAGTCCTTTCCCAAGTCCTCCAGCATTTCCTCATTAATCCAGTTATTTTAGAGAACAGAAATCGGCTGAATTAAGACTAGATTTCCCGTTCCCCATGGACATTGTAAACACTAGTCAGCTCAATAAAGGCAGGCTTCACTCTAGAACAGCATATTCCCAGGTTGCTCTGGCCTTCCTATTGTCTCATTCAGAATCTGCTTTAGTTAAAGTTATATATAGATTTTAAACTTTGAGGTAAATGTACATGTATTTGATTTGAGTCTGACCCCTAATGTTGGTGAAATACTTGATAAAATATTTCTCAATGAATGATTACAAAAAATAGCTCTCTAACTGATTTAAATACAGTTATTTTTTGTTTTCTTTTTACTATCATCATTTTAAAGAACTAATGTTGGTTCATCACAGTTCTGAAAATTCATATGGGGTCCCCATAGTGGATGAAATACAAAATTGTTTGTGTGTGTGTGCAGTGAAGGACAGGGAGGCTTGGGGTGCTGTAGTCCATGGAGTCGCAAAGCACCATACAGGACTTAGTGACTGAACAACAGCAAATCAATCAGACCCCCAGTGGTTTTAATAATTATTTGACAGCTAACAAGCTGTAATTTTGTTAAAGCACAGAGTATATGTTTGTATATTATAGACCTGGTGAGAGAGAGTGTGAGTAATAGTCATTTTTGATATTATGTAATTGATCGTTTAGCATCTTAAAATCAGAAGCCAAACTAAAGGCCAGAGTTGCCTACTTTTAGCCATATAGTCCCCATGCTTTCTTAGGCATGCGTATATCATATTATCAAACCTCCAGGCTCTATGCTGCTGCTGCTGCTGCTGTGTCACTTCAGTAGTGTCCGACTCTGTGCGACCCCATAGACAGCAGCCTCCCAGGCTCCCCCGTCCCTGGGATTCTCCAGGCAAGAACACTGGAGTGGGTTGCCATTTCCTTCTCCAATGCATGAAAGTGAAAGTGAATGTGAAGTCACTCAGTCATGTCTGACTCTCAGAGACCCCATGGAGTGCAGCCTACCAGGCTCCTCCATCCATGGGATTTTCTAGGCAAGCGTCCTGGAGTGGGGTGCCATTGCCTTCTCCACCAGGCTCTATAGTCACCATAAGTCCTTCTTATGTATTGGTTAAAATTTAGTTTTCAGGTTAAAATGGACATCAAAAGACATGATTTTGTATAAAGATGTACAAAGGAAACACGTGAATCCCAATAGGCATATTATTTAGAAATAAGCTAAATAAAATAATATAGACTATACAAGTATTTCCACACCTAAAATTTGTAGAACTGCAAATATTTGAAATGTACACTCCACAAATTCTTCGTGTCTTTTAAATGTTAATTAAGTCAGTCCTCATCACAGTACTAGAATTTTAAGACTATGGTCAACAAAGGAACACACAACAGCAATAAAAACAGTCTCTAAAGGTAGCTATCAGCCAGTTTGCAGAGCATTATTCAGAAGATTTATAGATGTTCAGTTTTCCATCAAACATCTTAAAGCCAAGTATATGTATTTGTAATAATTCAAAATCCCAAAGGATTTGGTCTGAATGCTTTATTCTTGTTATAATTTCAGCATGCAAATTCTATATACAGAGAGAGAGAGAGAAAGTTATCAACATGGTCTATCATTTAACAAATAGGTCAGTTGGTAAAGAATCTACTTGTAATGCAGGAGACCCAGGTTTGATTCCTGGGTCAGGAAGATCTGCTAGAGAAGTGATAAGCTACTCACTCTGGTATTCTTGGGCTTCCCCTGTGGCTCAGCTGGTAAAGAATCAGCCTGCAATGCAGGAGACCTGGGTCTGATCCCTGGGTTGGGAAGATCCCTGGGAGAAGGGAAAGGCTACCCACTCCAGTGTTCTGGCCTGGAGAACTCGGACATGACTGACTTTCACTTTCACTTTCTTTTCTTTCACATGTATTACATGTGTTCTCGTGGATCATGGGCCTGCCTTTGTGCTCAGACTGTTGAGCTTCTCTTAGGAGTCTTGGCACCTACGAAGTTTGATGATGAAACTCTGTCTTTGTTTCTCTGTGACTTCCATGCTGCTGGACAGATTAAAAAAAAACACAAAAAACACATTGTTTAGATTAGAACCATTTAACCTCAGTGTTAGGATTTCATGTCTCTTCTCTCCTTCACCTGGGATTTCTCATAATAATTTGTTCTTACCTGCCCTCATTTAATTGATAGACCTCTCCTACAGGACTGACATATACTTACATAATGAAAAGAATAACACTGCAAACGTCACCATCATGGAAGTAAGGCGCTAAAAAGAAATCCTAGTTAATATTTTATCATCTCTGAATATATTTGTTTTAATTTATGGTTTTCATGTTGATCTTACAAAGGGCTGTCATATTAATCATGTAAAGTACAACCTGAGGTGACAGTTCCTGTACAAAAATATGGTCATAGTTGGATCCACTAAGGTGCAAAGACATAGCCATGTATGCCTCTCCCAGCTGTGCCTCGCTCTTTTCATTAAGCTCTCTCTGTCCTCTTTGGTTATTTCACCACCAAGCTGCTTGGAAGAGGCTTGGTGTTTCCACTTCCTCAGCTCCCACTTTAACAATTTTAAATTATTAATCCCCAGTGCCACACTCTGCTCTTGAGACTCTCATCAATGATCATCTAGGATCTGGTTGATAAATAAAAGGCGCAGTTCATTTTACCTGACATCTATGCCATCACTTTAACTGAAAGGGCCCTCATAGCTACGCCAGCACCTCAGCAATTTATGCATGTCTGGACCCAATTTGCACTTCTCAGAATAAGTCTACATGGTCCAGCCGCACCCAGAGCTGTGCCAATGAAAACACAATGCGTTACTCTGTCACAAGCTTCCACTTCCCTCCTGTATTTTCTGTATCTCTAAATGGTGTAACCATTTACCTGCTCTTTAAAAGTAGGCATTCTAGGCTGAATGTGACTTTTTCTCATTCCCAGCTAAAGTTAGCCATCATATCAGGTTTAGTTCATGTGAACATCTCTGTTGAATGGCTTCTCCTCTACTTTGTTACTGCCTGAATCCTTATAGCAGTAGCCTCCTTGACCTTATTATCTTTCCACACATAGCCATCAAATTTACTATTTTAAGAAGCAAAACTGCTTCAGTTTTTAAAAAGTCAAATTCTCTTTCCAACAAGACAAAATCCAAACTCTTCATCCTTTCACAGTATGACTCCTATTTTTCCATTAAATATCCAGCCACTAACCTTGTAACCCTTCTCTGTTTCCGCCCCAATTAACTTCTTTGAAGTTCTCTTCTTCACACATTTTCTTTCTTTGAACTTTGGTATTAATGATATCAAACCCTCTTCTTTTATCAAACTATCTGTTCCCCAATTTAAATATGTATTCAATAGACAATATCTTCCATAATCCCTCTGAAATTCTAATTACTTGACATCCTGTGCCCTGTGCATTTGGTTCAGTTCAGTCACTCAGTCATGTCCAGGTCTTTTCAACCCCATGGACCGCAGCACACCAGGCTTCCCTGTCCATCACCAACTCCCAGAGCTTGCTCAAACTCATGTCCATTGAGTCGGAGATGCCATCCATCCATCTCATCCTCTGTTATCCCCTTTTCCTCCTGTCTTCAATCTTGCCCACCATCAGGATCTTTTCTTTTTTTAAAAAAAATAAATTTATTTTTTAAGTGAAGGATAGTTGCTTTACAGAGTTTTCTGTCAGACCTCACCATGAATCAGCCATCGGTATACATATGTCCCCTCCCTCTTGAAACTCCCTCCCATCTTCCTCCCCATCTCACCCCTCTAGGTTGATACAGAGCCCTTGTTTGAGTTCCTGAGACATACACATTCCCATTGGCTATCTATTTTACATATGATAATGTAAGTTTCCATGTTACTCTTTCCATACATCTCACCCTCTCCTCCCCTCTCCCCTTTTCCATAAGTCTGTTTTCGATGTCTGTTTCTTCATTTTTGCCCTGCAAGTAAATTCTTTGGTACCATATTTCTTGATTCTGTATGTACCCATTTGTATACGATATTTCTCTTTCTCTTTCTGACTTACTTCACTCTGTATAATTGGCTCTAGGTTCACCCATCTCATTAGAACTGACTCAAATGTGTTCCTTTTTATGGCTGAGTGATATTCCATTGTGTAATATGTACCAAACTTCTTTATCCATTCATTGTCAATGGACATCTAGGTTTCTTCCATGTTCTAGCTATTGTAAATAGTGCTTCAATGAATATTGGGTTACATACGTCTTTTTCAGTTTTGGCTTCCTCAGAGTATATGACTAGGAGTGGGATTGCTGGGTCATATGGTGGTTTTCTCCCCGTAGTTTTTTAAGGAACCTCCATAATGTCTTCCTTTCATAATGGCTGTATCAATTTACATTTGCACTGATAGTGAAAGAGGATTCCCTTTTCTCCATATCCTTTCTAGCATTTTTGGCTTGTAGATTTTTTGATGATGGCCCTTCTGACCAGTGTCAGGTGATATCTCATTGTAGTTTTGATTTGAATCACTTTAATAATGAGCGATGTTGAGTACCTTTTCATGTGTTTGTTAGCCATCTGTATGTCTTCTTTGGAGAAATGTGTTTCAGTCTTTTTCCAACTTTTTGATTGGGTTGTTTGTTTTTCTGGCATTGAGTTGTATGAGCTGCTTGTATATTTTGGAAATTAATCCTTTGTCAGTTGTTTCATTTGCTATCATTTTCTCCCATTCTGAGGGTTGTCTTCTCACCTTGCTTATAGTTTCCTTTGCTGTGCAAAATCTTTTAAGTTTAATCAGGTCCCACTTATTTACTCTTTTTATTTCTACTACTCTAGGAGGTAGGTCAAAGAGGACCCTGCTTTGATTTATGTCATCAAGTGTTCTCCCTATGTTTTCCCTCTAAGATTTTAATAGTTTTATAGTTTCTGGTCTTACATTAGGTCTTTAATCCATTTTGAGTTTATCATTGTGTATGGTGTCAGGAAGTGTTCTGATTTCATTCTTTTACATGTAGCTGTCCAGTCTTCCAGCACCATTTATTGAAGAGACTGTCTTTGCCCCATTGTATATTATTGCTCCCTTTGTCAAAAATAAGGTACCCATAGGTGCATGGGTTTATTTCTGGGCTTTCTATCTTGTTCCATTTATCTATATTTCTATTTTTGTGCCAGTACCATACTATCTTGACGACTGTAGCTTTGTAGTATAATCTAAAGTCTGAAGTCAGGAAGGTTGATTCTTCCAGCTCCATTCTTCCTTCTCAAGACTTTTTTGGCTATTCAGGGTCTTTTGTGTTCCCATATGAATTGTGAAATTTTTTGTTCTAGTTCTGTGAAAAATGCCATTGTTAATCTGATAGGGATCACACTGAATCTGTAGATTGCATTTAGTAGTATAGTAATTTTCACAAAATTGACTCTTCCTACCCAGGAACATGGAATATGTCTCCATCTGTTTATGTCATCTTTGATTTCTTTCATCAGTGTCATGATTTTCTGTGTACAGTTGTTTTGTCTCCTTATGTAGGTTTATTCCTAGATATTTTCTTCTTTTTGTTGCAATTGAGAATGGAATTGATTCCTTAATTTCTCTTTCTGATGTTTCATTGTTAGTGATTTCTGCATATTGATTTCATATCCTGCAATTTTGTTAAATTCACTGATTAGCTCTAATAATTTTCTGATAGTATCTTTAGGGTTTTCTATATATATTATCATGTCATCTGCAAACAGTGAGAGCTTTACTTCTTCTTTTCCAATCTGGATTTGTTTTATTTCTTTGTCTTCTCTGATTGCTGTAGCTGAGGACTTCAAAATCTATGTTGAATAATAGTGGTGAAAGTAGACACCCTTGTCTTGTTCCTGATCTTAGGGGGAATGCTTTCAGTTTTTCACCACTGAGAATAGTGTTTGCTGCAGACTTATCATATATGCCCATTTTTTAGGAGTTTTAATCATAAATGGGTGATGAATTTTGTCAAAGGTTATTTCTGCATCTATTAAGATGATCATATGGTTTTTATCTTTCAATTTGTTAATATGGTATATTACATTGATTCATTTGCATATATTGAAGAATCCTTGCATCCTTGGAATAAATCCAACTTGATCATGTTGTATGAGCTTTTTAATGTGTTGTTGAAATTGTTTGCTAGAATTTTGTTGAGGATTTTTGCATCTATGTTCATCAGTGATATTGGCCAGTAGTTTTCTTTTTTTGTGTTGTCTTTGGTTTTGGTATCAGGGTGATGGTGACCTCATAGAATGAATTTGGAAGTGTTCCTTCTTCTGTAATGTTTTGAAAGATTTTTAGAAGGAAAGGCATTACCTCATCTCTAAATGTTTGATAGAATTCTCCTTTGAAACCAGTCTATATGTGTCTTTAGGTCAGAAGTGGGTTTCTTGTAGATAGCATATATATGGGTCTTGTTTTTGTATCCATTCAGCCAGCCTGTGTCTTTTGGTTGGAGCATTTAATCCATTTACATTTAAAGTAATTATTGATACTTATGTTCCAATTGCCATTTTCTGAATTGTTTGGGTTTTTGTTTTGTTGTTGTTTTTTTTGTGTGTAGATCTTTTTCTTTTCTTGTATTTCCTGACTATGTAAGTCCCATTAACATTTGTTGTAGCTCATTTGGTGGTATTGCATTCTCTTAGCTTTGCTTGTCTGTAAAGTGTTTGATTTCCCCATCAATTTTTAATGAGATCCTTGCCATAGAGTAACCTTGTTGTAGATTTTTCCCTTTCAGTACTTTAAATATATCCTGCCATTCCCTTTTAGCCTACAGAGTTCCTGCTGAAAGATAAGCTATTAAATGTATGGGATTTCCCTTGTGTGTTACTTGTTGATTTTTCCCTTGCTGCTTTTAATATTCTTTCTTTGTGTTTAATCTTTGTTAGTTTGATTAGTGTGTGAATTAGCAGGTTTTTCCTTGGGTTTATTGTACTAGACTCTTTGCACCTCTTGGACTTGACTGTTTCCTTTTCCATGTTGGGGAAATTTTTAACTATAATCTCTTCAAAAAATTTTCTCATACCCTTTCTTTTACTCTTCTTCTGGGTCTGCTATCATTCAAATGTTGATGTGTTTAATATTGTCCCAGAGGTCTCTGAGACGATCCTCAGTTCTTTTCATTCTTTTTACTTTATTCTGCTCTTCAGCAGTTATTTCCACCATTTTATCTTCCAGATCACTGATCCATCCTTCTGCTTCAGATATTCTGTTATTGATTCCTTCTAGAGTATTTTTAATTTCAGTAATTGTGTTGTTTGTCTCTGTGTGTTTATTCTTCAGTTTTTCTATGTCTTTGTTAATTGATTCTTGCATTTTTTCCATTATATTTTCAAGGTTTTTGATCATCTTTACAATCACTGTTCTGAATTCTTTTTCAGGTAGTTTGCCTATTTCCTCTTCATTTACTTGGACTTCTGTGTTTCTAGTTTGTTCCCTCATTTGTGCAGTATTTCTCTGCCTTTTCATTATTTTTTTTAAACTTATTGTGCTTGAGGTCTCCTTTTCCCAGGCTTCAAGGTTGAATTCTTTATTACTTTTGGTTTCTGCCCTCCTAAGTTTGGTCCAGTTTTATGTAAGCTTCATATAGGGTAAGATTTGTGCTGAGTTTTTTTTTTTTTTTTCCTCTTATGTGTAGGGCTGAGTGAGGTGGTAATCCTGTCTGCTGATGATTTGGTTTGTGTTTTTTTCTTGTTTGTTGTTTGAATGAGGCATCCTGCACAGGGTGCTACTGGCAATTGGGTGATGCTTGGTCTTATATTCAAGTGGTTTCCTTTGTGAGAGTTCTCACTATTTGATACTCCCTAGGGTTAGTTACCAGAGAAGGCAATGGCACCCCACTCCAGTACTCCTGCCTGGAAAATCCCATGGATGGAGGAGCCTGGTGGGCTACAGTCCATGGGGTTGCTAAGAGTCGGACACGACTGAGCGACTTCACTTTCACTTTTCACTTTCATGCATTGGAGAAGGAAATGGCAACCCACTCCAGTGTTCTTGCCTGGAGAATCCCAGGGACGGGGGAAGCCTGGTGGGCTGCCGTCTATGGGGTCGCACAGAGTCAGACACGACTGAAGTAACTTAGCAGTAGGGTTAGTTATGGAGAAGGCAATGGCACCCCACTCCAGTACTCTTGCCTGGAAAATCCCATGGGCGGAGTAGCCTGGTAGGCTGCAGCCCATGGGGTCTCGAAGAGTTGGACACGACTGATCGACTTCACTTTCATGCATTGGAGAAGGAAATGGCAACCCACTCCAGTGTTCTTGCCTGGAGAATCCCAGGGACAGGGAGCCTGGTAGGCTGCCGTCTATGGGGTCGCACAGCATCGGACACGACTGAATTGACTTAGCAGCAGCAGCAGGGTTAGTTATCTCGTAGTCTATGGTCTTGGAGTCAATGCTCCTACTCAAGGCTCAGGGGTTGATATCTGGCCAGGAACAGAGATTCCACATGTGGTTTGTTATGGCATTAAATGAGATTAAGATAAATACCCAAAAGTGAGAAACCAAAGATGAACCCTAGACAAATAGCAGTTATAAAGTTAGACAAATAATAGTTAAAATAATGGAATATACACCTACAAATATACACCCATAAGCAAAATCAAAAGAGTCCAACAAAAATAAGGTACAATAGATTGACCTGGAGAACAAAGCAGATCAAAAATGATATCCACCAGTCAAGAATAAAACTAAATAAAGTTTTAAAGTTTTATTCTTTATTTAAACTGGAAAACAAAACTAAACAAGGTACCAACTGGGGTATAAAGCAATGAAAACAAAACCAAAAATATGGTGAGACAAATAAAGAAAAGAAAGAAAGAATAGAAATGCAAAGTTAAATAGAGCTAGATAAAGAAGATTTATATGTATATATTAAAGATTAACTGAAAGGGGAAAAGAACAGTAGGAAAAGCAAACAAAGGAATAAATGTAGAAAAATAATAATAGGTTAAAAAATTTAATTAAAATTTAAAAAGAAAAAAATGAAAAAGGAAACTCCACAGAACTGCAAAAGGCCAATGTAGAGGCAGAGGTTTATAACAGCAATAAAAAGTGTGGTTGGGGGAAAAAAAAAAAAAAAAACTCAAAAGCTGAATTAGATTTCATAGAGCTAATAAAATTGACAACTACAACAGAGGGTGGGGGGGGCACGAAAAAAGTAAAAATCCTAAAGAACCACAGAACAAGTCAAAATATAAGGATAATAAATGTTTTCCTTGAATCTCTGCTGTCAGCATCCTTTCCCTCTCTGGGAGTCACAGTCCACCTCACCTCCCTAGGATGCCCTCCAACACTGTGCTGGTCTCTGGACCTGCTGTGGGGGCAGCTCAGACTCTAATCTGGTCCTACTCCTGTGTGTTCTTGCTTCCAATGTCCACAGATATCAGAACTAGTGTGTTTTCTTTTGTGGGAGCTCTCAATGTCCTTTTATATCTTGCATAGACACAGTGTCTGCCTAGCTTTAATCACGTGGATTTAATCTGAAGCTTGTATAGCTGGTGAGAAGGTTTTGGGTCTACTTCCTTATCCACACTGCCTCTGGGTGTCAATTGTGGTTTTATCTCCACTTCTACATGTGGGTCATCCACTGGGGTTTGGCTGCCCTGGAGGACTTGGGTCTGCCCCCGTGAGGGCCAGGTGTGGATGTGGTGCAGCTGCTTGGGTCCCAGGGGCTTTGGCAGCACCAGGTACTCAGGGGAGTTGGCGGCTAGGGCAGCAGGAAATATAGTGCTCTAGAAGGGTATGGCAACCAGTATTGACCAATATGCTCCAGTATTCTTGCCTGGAGAACTCCCCTACAGAGAAGCCTGGAAGGCCAAAGTCCACAGGATCACAAAGAGTTGGGCACAACTGAAGTGACCCCAAGTGCCCCAGTGAGGGTTGAGCATGAATATGGCACAGCTGCTTGGGACACAGGGGCCCAGAGAGATTGCCTCAGCTGCAGGATTTATGGCCTGATCGGAGTCTTTTATCGAGGCTCTGGTAGTTGGTAATCAGAAGGCCTCTTTGGCTAGTCTTTCTCCATAGCTCCACTCGCTCAGGCACTTAGAGGGCTCCCTTGCCTGAGGCCTTTCTCTGCTGTTTGGTGCATCAGGCACATAGAGGGCCCCCTGGCTAGGGTCCAACTTTGTAGATTGGTGCTTGAGGCACTTAAAGGGGCCCCCCCCCGATGAGGTCCTACTCTGTTGTTCCACGTGTTAGGCACTTGACAGGGCAGCCACTCTATTGTTCAGCTGTGGATGCTGGCCTGCGGGGAGAGAGACTCTATGGTGATGGCTCCACCCCCTACACATGACTCAGCAGTATCGCCTTGCTTCCATGGCTGCCTGGCTTTTCTCAACAGCATTTCCCGCCATAATCTCCTCCCTCAGTTCATATCCCCTCTGTCTGTCTCTTCACAGTCAATGGCAGCCCTCCCCCTGGGATTGCTCCACAGTCCTTACACTCCAGCTCCCAGCTGCTGTACCTTCCAGGGGACCTGCATCCCTGTCCAGGGTAGGTATGGCTGCAGCAAGGACTGTCTGCTTCTCATTCCATTTAGGCTGTCACAGATCAGCTGCTTGACTCTCAGCCTTAAATGCTTCTTCTCTGACCCAGACAACTGCCTTAATGTGGGGATTGGACCCCTGCTTCAATTTCCCCCATCCACTGAGGTCAGGTTCAGTCCTACTAACATTGCCATCAGGGTCTTTTCCAATGAGTCAGCTCTTCCCATCAGATGGTCAAAGTATCAGAGCTTCAGCTTCAGCATCAGTCCATCCATTGAATATTCAGGACTGATTGACTTTAGGATTGACTGGTTAGATCCCCTTGCAGTCTAAGGGACTCCAAAGAGTCTTCTCCAACATTCTCCAGCACCACAGTTCAAAAGCACCAATTCTTTGGCTCTCAGCTTTCTTTATGGTCCAATTCTTTGTCAGTAAGGTCTCTGCTTTTTAACATGCTGTCTAGGTTTGTCACAGATTTTCTTCCAAGGAGCAAGCATCTTTTCATGGCTGCAGTGACAATCTGCAGTGATTTTGGAGCCCAAGAAAATGAAAATCTATCAATGTTTCCTCATCTGTTTGCTAGGAAGTGATGGGACCAGATGCCATGATCTTAGGTTTTTGAATGTTAAGTTGTAAGCCAGCTTTTTCACTCTGTTCTTTCACTTTCATCAAGAGGCTTTCTAGTTCCTCTTCTTTCCAGCATAAGGGTGATGTCATCTGCATATCTGTGGTTATTGATATTTCTTCCAGCAATCTTGATTCCAGCTTGTGCTTCATTTCACATGATGTACTCTGCATATAAGTTAAATAAGCAGGGTGACAATATACAGCCTTGTCATATTCCTTTCCCAATTTGGAACCAGTCTGTTGTTCCATGTCCTAACTGTTGCTTCTTGACCTGCATACAGATTTGTCAGGAGGCAGGGAAGGTGGTCTGGTATTTCAATTTCTTGAAGAATTTTCCACAGTGATCCACACAGTCAAAGGCTTTAGCATAGTCAATGAAGCATAAGTAGATGTTTTTTTCTGGAACTCTCTTGCTTTTTCTATGATCCAACTGTTCATGAGCATTTCTGCCTGCAGCCAGGATGTGCTGGATTGGATCTGCTGAGGCAGAGGGTTCCCCAGGCCCTGTTTGAGGACCTAGGAACAGTTGATTTGCACTTGCTTCTTCAGCACCATGCACTTCGAATGAGTTGATTAAAATCTTTAACTGTCTGCGCTGCCTACCAACCAGTGCCTGAACTCATGTGCTCAGATTTCCAGAGCATTTTCCCCAGTGCCTACTTACCACCTGCATCAGCTTACAATGCCTTCTTATCCCTGCCTCCGAGTTGTTGCTATGTTCAAGTTGCTCCCAAACCCTAGACCCCGTTCATTACACAGAAAAATCCCCTCCTCCTCTGAGCACTTTAATCCAGAGCTGGTAGCTGGCTAGTTAGATGGCAGTGCTATTATATGAATGTAGGCTGGTACCAAAGAAAGTGAAGTCGCTCAGTCATATCCGAGTCTTTGCGACCCCACGGACTGTAGCCTATCAAGCTCCTCAGTCCATGGAATTTTCCAGGCAAGAGTACTGGAGTGGGTTGCCATTTCCTTCTCCAGAGGATCTTCCCAACCCAGTGATCGAACCCGGATCTCCCGCATTGCTGGCAGATGCTTTACTGTCTGAGCCACCACCAAACCCACACCAATTAAATATCCTGATTATCCACTCTTTCCATATCACACGAGGTATAGAACATCTGTGTCTGACTTTATTATTATTAGTTATAATACATGAGTTCTAGAGGTGTGTAGGAGCCAGCTCCTAATGAGTCATGGGAGCCCATTGTTACATCTTCAGGGAATTTTGTGCATAACTTGTTAAATACTGAGATTATTTAAAACTTAAAATATGTAAAATTATCATTAAATTATATTTAAAAAATAAGTAGTAAATACTCAAAACTCATTGTTTCATAATCAGTTTGCTGCTATATGTTATGAGGTTATTTACGTCTAGTGAGAGGATGCCGTGCAATGCTGTGGTGCTGTGCGTCTCTTTTCAACATCGCCTTCAATAACGCTGCACAGCTTGAGTCATATAATGGGAATATTTGTATCACAGCAGTCAGGAAACTCTGCACATCAGGCTTTGAGTTATTGTTTCAACAAAACAAAACAGAAATTGTCTAAACTTCAGAAAATGGTGTAGAAAATATTAATAATGTAGTGTAGGTGTAAAAGCGTGCTGTGTCTATAGCCACTGCGTGGGGAACAGCTAAGACTTTGAAGAAACATTCTTTCCATTTCAGATAAGAAGCTACTCATGTCATTGTTGAAGGTTTATTTTCAACATATATTTTCACTGTTTCTCTTTTTTCTCACTCATCAATTTAAATGAAAAGATCAAAGAACTCTCGTTTTGCAATGACAGTTATTCATCAGATGCAACTATAGCAGTGGGCTGCTGATACAGACATTCAGCCAAACCAACAATAGCATTCTGTGAGAATTGATTGGCTATATGAAAATGATAATGAAGAATATTGCATGTTATTTTATTATTTGAACTATGTCTTAAAATGCTTTATATTAACACAACTTACACTGAAAATGTACATATATGCACACATGTTTTTTTAGAGAGAGACAGTTTTTATGGGGTCGCACAGAGTCGGACACGACTGAAGTGACTTAGCAGCAGTAGCAGTTTTTATACATTTACCAGTTATCCCCAATAATTCTACCTTGTTGTTTTTGTTCAGTCACTAAGTTGCATCTGAATCGTTGTGACCCCGTGGACTATAGCACTCCAGGCTTCCCTGTCCTTCACTATCTCCTGGAGTTTGCTCAAATTCATGTCTATTGAGTTGATGATGCCATATAACCATACATCCTCTGTTGTCCCCTTCTCCTCCTGCTCTCCGTATTTCCTAGCATCAGGGTCTTTTCCAGTGAGTCAGCACTTTGCATCAAATGGCCAAAGTATTGGACATAGGATACAGTGAAAAAAACAAACAAAAAAGTAAATGACAGCACTTGTCTATAAATCAGACTGATAATATAACTGAAGAATACTCACAAGAGTTTACATGTTCCATTCATTGTTTTGTATATAAAGTAAGTTTTTCTAGGTAATTTTCTGCAAAACTTGGAGTTAAACTGAAGTTTCCTGATATTCCTACTATTTCAGGTTTAATTTCAATTGTTTTGCCACCTGCTTGTATGATCTGCTACAATGTTTTAAGCATTTTTTTCTTTGTTTAGTTTTTATGTTGTTGCTGTTGCTCTTCAGTCGCTCAGTCGTGTCTGACTTTTTGCAACAATATGGACTGCAGCATGCCAGGTTTCCCTGTCCTTCAGGATCTCCCTGAGCTTGCTCAATCTCATGTCCATAGAGTCAATGATGATATCCAACAATCTCATCCTCTGCCGTCCCCTTCTCCTTCTGCCTTCAATCTTTAAGCAACAGGGTCTTTTCTAATGAGTCAGTTCTTCGCATCAGGTGGCCAAAGTATTGGAGCTTCAGCATTAGTTCTTCCAATGAATATTCAGGATTAATTTCCTTTAGGATTGACTGGTCAGATCTCCTTGCTGTCCAAGGAATCTCAAGAGTCTTCTCCAATATCATAGTTCAAAAACATCAATTCTTTGATGCTCAGATTTCTTTATGGTCCAACTCTCACATCCATATATGACTACTGGAAAAATCATAGCTTTGAATATACGGACCTTTGTCAGTAAAGTAATATCTCTGCTTTTAAATATGCTGTCTAGGTTTGTCATAGCTTTTCTTCCAAGGAGCAAGCACCTTTGAATTTCATGGCTGCAGACACCATCTGCAGTGATTTTGGAGTCCAAGAAAATAAAGCCTGTCATTCTTCCCATTTTTTCCCCATCTATTTGCCATGAAGTGATAGGACCAGATGCCATGATCTTCGTTTTTCGAATATTGAGTTTAAATCACCTTTTTCACTCTCCTCTTTCACCTTTATCGAGAGGCTCTTTAGTTCCTCTTTGCTTTCTGCCAGAAGGCTGGTGTCATCTGCATATCTGAGGTTATTGATATGTCTTCCAGCAGTCTTGATTCCAGCTTGCATTTCATCCAGCCGGGCATTTCACATGATGTACTCTGCATATAAGTTAAATGAGCAGTGTGACAATATACAACCTTGACATACTCCTTTCCCAATTTGGAACCAGTCTGTTGTTCCATGTCCAGTTCTAACTGTTGCTTGACCTGCCTACAGATTTCTCAGGAGGTAGGTAAGGTGGTCTGGTATTCCCATCTTTTTAAGAATTTTCAACAGTTTGTTGTGATCTACACAATCAAAGTCTTTAGTGCCATCAATGAAACAGAAGTAGATTTTTTTTTTGGAATTCTCTTTCTTTTTCTGTGATCCAGTGAATGTTGGCAATTTGATCTTTGGTTTCTCTGCCTTTTCTAAATCCAGCTTGAACACCTCGAAGTTCTGGTTCAAGGACTATTGAATAGTAGCTTGGAGAATTTTGAGTATTTGTCAGCATGTGAGATGAGTGCAATTATGCCTTACTTTGAACATTCTTTGGTATTGCCTTTCTTTGGGATTGGAATGAAACTGACCTTTTCCAGTCCTGTGGCCACTGCTTAATTTTCCAAATTTGCTGGCAGATTGAGTGCAGCACTTTCACAGCATTGTCTTTTAGGATTTGACATAGCTTATCTGTAATTCCACCACTTCCACTAGTTTCGTAGTGATGCTTTCTAAGGCCCACTTGAATTCACACTCCAAGATGTCTGGCTCTAGGTGAATGATCACACCATCGTGGTTTTCTGGGTCAAGAAGATCTTTTTTGTATAGTTCTTCTGTATATTCTTGCCAGCTCTTCTTAATATCTTCTGCTTCTGTTAGGTCGATACCATTTCTGGCCTTTATTGTGCCCATCTTTGCATGAAATATTCCCTTGGTATCTATAATTTTCTTGAAGACATCTCTAGTTTTCCCCATTCTATTGTTTTCATCTATTTCTTTGCATTGATCACTGAGGGAGGCTTCCTTATTTCCTTGTCTCTGCATTCAAATGGGTATATCTTTCCTTTTTTCCTTTGCCTTTCACTTCTCTTCTTTTCTCAGCTATTTGTAAGGTCTCCACAGACAACCATCTTTCCTTTTTGCCTTTCTTTTTCTTGGAAATGGCCACATGTACAAACCTCTGTCCATAGTTCTTCAGGCACTGAATCTATCAGATCTAATCACTGGAATCTATTTGTCACTTTCACTGTATAGTTGTAAGGGTTTTGAGTTAGGTCATACCTTAATGGCCTAGTGGTTTTTCCTACTTTTTTCAATTTAAGTCTGAATTTTGTATAAGAAGTTTATGATCTGAGCCACAGTCAGCTCCTGATTTTGTTTTTGCTGACTGTATAGAGCTTCAGCTGCAAATTATATAATCAATCTGATTTCAGTTTTCACCATCTGGTTATGTCCATGTGTAGAGTCTTCTCTTGTGTTGTTGGAAGAGGGTGTTTGATATGACCAGTGCATTCTCTTGGCAAACCTTTGCTAGCCTTTGTCCTGCTTCATTCTGTTCTCCAAGGCCAAACTTGTCTGTTACTCCAGGTTCTCTTGACTTTCTAGTTTTGCATTCCAGTCCCCTGTGATGAAAAGGACATCCTCTTTTGGTATCAATTCTAAAAGGTCTTGTAGGTCTTCATAGAACTGTTCAATTTCAGCTTCTTCAGTGTTAGTGGTTGGGATGCAGACTTGGATATCTGTGATATTGAATGGTTTGCCCTACAAACAAACAGAGATCATTCTGTGATTTTGGGGATGGCACCCAAGTACTGCATTTTTGACTCTTTTGTTGACTATGAGGGCTACTCCATTTCCTCTAAGGGATTCTTGCCCACAGTAGTAGATATAATGGCCATATGAATTAAATTCACCCATCTAATCTATTTTAGTTCACTTATTCCTAAAATGTCAATGTTCACTCTTGCCATCTCCTATTTGAACACTCCCAATTTACTCTGAGTCAAGGACCTAACATCCCGGGTTCACATGCAATCCTGTTCTTTACAGCCTTAGACTTTACTTCAGCACCAGAAACATCCACAACTGGATATTATTTCCACTTGGGCTCAGCCTCTTCATTCCTTCTGGAGCTATTTCTCCGTTGTTCTCCAGTAGCATATTGGGCACCTATCAACCTGGGGAGTTCATCTTTCTGTGTCATATCCTTTTGCCTTTTCATACTGTTCATGAGGTTCTCAAGGCAAGAATGCTAAAGCGGTTTGCCGTTCCCTTCTCCAGGGGACCACGTGTTGTTAGAACTCTTCACCATGAGCCATCCATCTTGTCTGTCCCTACAGGGCATGGCTTATAGTTTCATTGAGTTAGACAAGGCTGTAATCCATCTGATCAGTTTGGTTAGTTTTCTGTGATTGTGGCTTTCATTCCATCTGCCTTCTGATGAATGAGGATGAGACTTGTGGAAGCTTTCAGAAGCGAGGGACTGGCTTTTGGAAAAACTAGGTCTTGCTCTGGTGGGTGGGGCCATGCTCAGTAAATCTTTAATCCAACTTTCAGCTGATGGGTGGGGCTGTGTTCCCTCCCTATAGTTTGGCCTCAGGACAAGGGTATGGTAAGGGTAAAAGTGGTAATTGTGACCTCCTTCAAAAGGACTTAGGCCAGCAAGCCATGGCTTCCAGGGCTGTTGTAATCAGTGCCTCTGATCTTGCAGCAGGCCGCTGTTGACCCATGCTCTGCTGGGTGGTCAAAGTATTGGAGTTTCAGCTATAGCATCAGTCTTTCCAATGAATATTCAGGACTGATTTCTCTTAGGATTGACTGGTTTAATCTCCATGAATTCCAAGGGATGCTCCAACACCACAGTTCAAAAGCATCAATTCTTCCATGCTCAGCTTTCTTTATAGTCCAACTCTCACATCCATACATGACTACTGGAAAAACTATAGCCTTGACTAGACGGACCTTTGTTGGCAAAGTAATGTCTCTGCTTTTCAATATGCTGTCAAGTTTGGTCACAACTTTTCTTTCAAGGATCAAGCGTCTTTTAATTTCATGGCTGCAGTCACCATCTGCAGTGATTTTGGAGTCCAAGAAAATAAAGTCTGTCACTGTTTCCATTGTTTCCCCATCTATTTGCCATGAAGTGATAGGACCAGATGCCGTGATCTTAGTTTTCTGAATGTTGAGCTTTAAGCCAACTTTTTCCCTCTCCTCTTTCACTTTCATCAAGAAGGTGAAGTCGCTCAGTCATGTCTGACTCTTTGCGACCCCATGGACTGAAGCCTACCAGGGTTCTCCATCTATGGAATTTTCTAGGCAAGAGTACTGAAGTGGGTTTCCATTTCCTTCTCTGGGGGATCTTTCTGACCCAGGGGCCAAACTCAGGTCTCCCACATTGCAGGCAGATGTTTTGCCATCTGAGCCACCAGGGAAGCCCTCTAAAGGAAATCAACCTGAATACTCATTGGAAGGATTGATGCTGAAGCTCCAATTCATTGGCCACCTGATGGGAAGAGCTGACTCACTGGAAAAGACCTTGATGCTGGGAAAGATTGAGGGCAGGAGGAGAAGGGGGCAACAGAGAATAAGATGGTTGGATGGCATTATTGACTTAATGTACATGAGTTTGAGCAAACTCTGGGAGATAGTGAAGGATAGGGAAGTCTGGCATGTTGCAATCCATGGAGAGATAGATACAACTTAGCCACTGAACAACAACAATCAGTATTCTTGCCTGGGAAATCCCGTAGATAGTGGAACCTGGTGGGCTACAGTCCATGGAGTTGCAAAACTTAGTGACTAAACAACAGCAATAACAACAAAAATTCATTTCTTTCTGATGCAGAATTCACTTTTACCCAATTAAAAGTAGGAGCTATATCATAAGTTTGGAAAGTATAGAGCAAAGTTATAGAATTTAAAATTAAATCTCTTTCCCATTTGAGCTTTCATTATTTATTTTGTTTAGTTTCCTTCTTAGGGGCCAATT
The DNA here is from genome assembly GCF_027580195.1 of Bos mutus. NCBI lineage: Eukaryota > Metazoa > Chordata > Mammalia > Artiodactyla > Bovidae > Bos > Bos mutus. Next base: position 36,084,404 of record NC_091643.1, read on the forward strand.
TCAATGTCTTCAATGTCTTACAATTTCAATGTAAGGTTAGTTTTCAATCATAAATTTGCTAAAAGCTTCAAACGTGATAGTCTTTTTTTTTTTTTTTTTTTGGCCACATTATTTGTTGAATAAATTCATTAAAGATTTCCAACTTTCTATATAGAAGAAATCAAAACATGCAGGACCCATTAAAAAAAAATCACTTTGTGAGGACAGCAGAGGTTGACTTATAGACCAGTTCTTCAAGACTTCAAACATTTCTAATGTCTGCTTAATGGTGGGCAATAACAATAAAGTATAAACTGCCATGCTTGCTTTTTAAAAAACTGTTATTCAACATCAGCTTCTCTCACACTGTTTGTTTGGGTAGGCAATTTACTCTTGTACTGTATTTATGTAACTGTTCCTCGATTAAGCATTTATGTATCTTTAAAAAATATGGCATTTTTATATGTACATTTTTATAATACAATATAAAGGTAAGTATATAAATTTTGTGTCAGCTATGATTCAGCAGTTTTAAGTCTAAAGTCAATAAAGGGATGCGGGCCAAAAAAAAAAAAAGAGGCTCTTTAGTTCTTCTTCGCTTTCCACCATAAGGGTGGTGTCATCTGCATATCAGAGATATCTGAGAAATATTTCTCCCAGAAATCTTGATTCCAGCTTGTGCTTCATCCAGCCTGACATTTCACATGATGTACTTTGCATACAAGTTAAATAAGCAGGGTGACAATATACACCCCTTGAAGTACTCCTTTCCTGATTTGGAACCAGTCTGTTGTTCCATGTCTGGTTCTAACTGTTGCTTCTTGACCTGCATACAGACTTCTCAGGAGGCAGGTCAGGTGGTCTGGTATTCCCATCTCTTTCAGAATTTTCCACAGTTCGTTGTGATCCACACAGTCAAAGCCTTTCACATAGTCAATAAAGCAGTAGAAGATGTTTTCCTGGAACTCTCTTGCTTTTTTGATGATCCAACAGATGTTGGCAATTTGATCTCTGGTTCCTCTGCCTTTTCTAAAACCAGCTTGAACATCTGGAAGTTCAAGTTTCATGTACTATTAAAGCCTAGCTTGGAGAATTCTCAGCATTACTTTACTAGTGTGTGAGATGAGCGCAATTGTGGGCATGATGCCTCCTGCTTCTGGTTGAATTAACAGTGGGTTCTGCACCGAGGTTGTGACCCCCAGGGATTCTGCAGCTCACCCAGCACTCTCCACGGCATCCCACGTAGTCTTCTGCTGGCCCCACATATGCACAATAGTGTTTCTAATAGTTAGTATTTCTCTTATTATACAATATATTAATTTTCTTATCAATTACAACACTATCTCAGTTAAAATGTATTTATAAGATATAGGCCAAAATCAAGTATATGCTGAATCTATGATAGGAAGATAATTAAACAGAGTGAAGAAAAGTCTTAATCAATAATCCTTGTTTTCAGGGAATAGAAGCCACTTGTACAAGTTTAAATTGGAAAAAAAAAAGTATGCTTCTTAGGAATATTTAAAGCCATTTCATAAAATTTAAGTCCAATGAACAATGCCTCGGACTGTAACAATCTGTCTGGGACAGCAACTCTCTTTTTATTCCAGCAATGTTAGGAATCTTCCCGTCTTTCTCTGCAATTCCTCTATTTTGGTTATTCATGCAAAATCACAGTCCCAGAGGACTCCTATTGCCTCAAGTCAACTTAATAACCTAATATTTGCCAAAAACTGACCCCATTTAAAAATCCCATTGAGAAAGTCATTTATTGGCCCCATTTGGATCAAGAGTGCCCTCCGCCTTCAATCAGCAATGGATATAAGGTGTGTATTAAGGTTAGCCCAGGCTGCAGGTCCCACTCGGACAGTCCTTGGAAAAGAAATTAGGACTTACTGTCACTTGAGGTTATTCTAAGCAACTTTCTAATTAATTTCGTGCAAGTTCTTTATTTGGGCTTAGTTCGTGTTTCATTCCTCTTTGATTAGAAGGATAGACTTAATACAATCATATTTTTCAAGAATATTCTTTCTCTGGGGAAATTTTTTTTTTTTTTTAGCAAATCTCTATTTTTATAGTACTTATTTTCTCTTCTAAAATATCTAAAAATGAATATTTTAACATCTTAAAATATTTAACTTTATCCATTTCTGAAATCAAGACCATTACATAATCTGTAGTTTCACTGAGTATTATACATAAACCAAATAGGATATAAAATTTAAAACCATTATTTGCTATAATACTTTTTTCTATTGTTTAAAGGCAAAATGTAAATGGAAAATCCACAAAGAAATAATCAACTAAAAGCAGCTCAAGTGCTTTCATAAAAAGGTTTCTGATTCATTAATTTGCATATTAACATGACAAAAAATTTTTAAATCATTATTCCTCTAAGTAAGCACCACAAATAATGTTTTAAGGTCCTGAAGGTCATCAAGTCATGGGAACTTCAAAACAAATATACCACCAAGCCCAAATGATCATTTCTTGGCACGTTCAGTTCAGTTCAGTTCAGTCGCTCAGTCGTGTCCAACTCTTTGCGACCCCATGAATCTCAGCACGCCAGGCCTCCCTGTCCATCACAAACTCCCGGAGTTCACTTAGACTCAAGTCCATCGAGTCAGTGATGCCATCCAACCATCTCATCCTCTGGAGTCCCCTTCTCCTCCTGCCCTCAATCCCTCCCAGCATCAGAGTCTTTTCCAATGAGTCAACTCTTCGCATGAGGTGGCCAAAGTACTGGAGTTTCAGCTTCAGTATCATTCCCTCCAAAGAAATCCCAGGGCTGATCTCCTTCAGAATGGACTGGTTGGATCTCCTTGCAGTCCAAGGGACTCTCAAGAGTCTTCTCCAACACCACAGTTCAAAAGCATCAATTATTTGGTGCTCAGCCTTCTTCACAGTCCAACTCTCACATCCATACATGACCCCAGGAAAAACCATAGCCTTGACTAGACGAACCTTTGTTGGCAAAGTAATGTCTCTGCTTTTGAATATGCTATCTAGGTTGGTCATAACTTTTCTTCCAAGGAGTAAGCGTCTTTTAATTTCATGGCTGTAATCACTATTTGCAGTGATTTTGGAGCCCCACAAATTAAAGTCTGACACGGTTTCCACTGTTTCCCATCTATTTCCCATGAAGTGATAGGACCACATGCTATGATCTTAGTTTTCTGAATGTTGAGCTTTAAGCCAACTTTTCACTCTCCACTTTCACTTTCATCAAGAGGCTTTTTAGTTTCTCTTCACTTTCTGCCATAAGGGTGGTGTCATCTGCAAATCTGAGGTTATTGATATTTCTTGGCATGAGTATATATCAATTAGCACTTTTTATAACCCTAATTATAGTTGGAGCTAAGATGGACTATTGATCTTGATATAAAACAAACCCCACCATTTTCAAAATATTGGTGTATAAAAAATATATTATTGTCAGGGAGAGGGTCAGGGATGGTTGATTTAACAATTCTCAACATGCTGTGTATGGTGATACATAGACACTTTTAATGTCTCTGATTCTTAAGCAAACTGAAGTGCTATAAATTTGTCCTAACAGAGTAAAACATGTGGATCTGATGGCTAGTTTTCTAATAAATACTTATATGCTGTCAGATACACTTGTCAAGATGCCACACTTTTAGTTATAAGCCATATCCTTTTAATAAATAGTTGTGTATCTATAATGAATACTCAGGGGCAGCTAAAGTTACTGTCTACTAAAATTATAAGCCGACTGTTATTTTTACAATTTCAGGAAGCACCATAGCTCATAATAGCAGTAATTTAAATGCAAACTGACACAACTGTGTTATTTTACTATCAATTATAGTCTTATATGTGTTTCCATGTCACTATCTACATCTTAAAATGCACTTAATTTGGAGGCTTGAAGAATACAAACAAGTTCATCATAAGAAAACATGCTAACAAATGCTGGATTTCTAAAACAAGGAATGAAGGAATGCTTATTAAATTCATATTAGTTATGAATAAAACTATCATCAGGTGTGAAGAGGCTATAGCTTGCTTTTCAATATCTGGCATCAATACCAAAAGAGTATGTCTTAAGATAAATGAAGCTCTCAATTTCATATAACGTGTAGTATATTCTAGCTCTTTGGCTTTTAAAAACCCAATTTCACGTTTCCTAGCTTTTATAGGAAAAACACATATATTCAGTAAGCATTTAACCTGCTATAAGTTTTAGATGACACCTTGATGAGTCATTCATGATTCTCTTCTCAATGAGTTTGCAGTCAATCACTGAGAACAGATAGACATACACACACATATAGAAAGAAAAAATAACATAAGCACTGAATATAATAAACTTCCTTGAGAATATGATAAGCAATAAAATTAATCTCTTGAAACTGATTTTGTGATCATGTACCCACTGGACATGCTGAGTCGCTTCAGTCTTGTCTAACTGTGTGTGATGGACTGCAGCCTGCCAGGCTCCTCTGTCCATGAGATTCTCTAAGGCAAGAATACTGGAGTGGGTTGCCATGCCCTCCTCTGGGGGCCTTCCTGACCCAGGGATCTAACTCACTGCGTTGATCCAACCTTCTGCATTGCAGGCTGATTCTTTACCACTGAACCATCCGGGAAGCCCCATGTACCCATTACTTATCACTATCTGCCCAATACGATCACAAGAACAACTTTAAGACATTCACATAGCTGAGGAGTGGTATTTGTCATTTCCAATTGTCCCCATAGACACGTGATCCTATGAGGAGGAGCATGACCAGAGGAAGTTCAGAATGGAGGCAGGGGTCGGGGGAACAGCTAATCTAGAGGCTCCAAAAGGTGGGATGTCAGGCATTTTATGAATGCTACTTAAATTTGGTTAAAAAGTTAATCAATAAAGATGTGGTGGTGGTGGTTTAGTCAGTCAGTCATGTCCGACTCTAATGACCCCATGGACTGTAGCCTGCCAGGCTCCTCTGTCCATGGGATTCTCCAGGCAAGAAGAATGGAGTGTTTTGCCATTTCCTTCTCCAGGAAACAGTAATGATAAAACTGTTTATTTTGAAGTGGTAACACAAACAGAGTTTTCCATGATATATAACATTACAGAAAAAAAGTATTCTCACTTAATTTTAAAATCTTATTATTGAAAATCTTCATTAAGCCAGAAAATCAAATTAAAAGACATACAGATTGGAAAAGAAGAGACTTAAAAATCCTATTCTCAGACATCATTATCAACATATAAAACCCCACACAATCTGCTAAGAAGCTATTACAACAAATACATGAGTTTAACAAGGCCTCCAGAAAACAAGTTAAATATACAAAACACAATAATATTTCTACATTTTAGAAATGAAATCTTGAAAGTTTTAAGAGTACCATACACAACTACAACACAAAAAATTAAATATATAGATGTAAATCCTACAAAAATACATGCAAGAACTGTCTGCTGCAAAGTATAAGGATACTGCCATATACATGGTCAACTGATTTTCTGCAAAGGTGTACAGGAAAAACAGAAATGAAATGTACTTGGAATTGTTGCTGTTGCAGACGTAATTCTCAAGTATTTCCAAATAAGCTATACTATTTAGTCAACTGAATCAGAAGTCAGTTCCAAAATCCATAAGTAGGTTCTCTGTACCATTTACTGTAACTAAGTTTGGTGAGGAAGGTGCTATTGAAGACACAATGATGTTCCAGCATCTACTTTAATCTGTCCTGCCTATTATCAGTTGAAATTTTAAAATGTAAGAATTTACAAATCAATATAGGTGTCTTACAATTGTTTTAATTTTTATTTTGATGAGTTCTTTGATTTTGCTTGTCTTGTTTGCTCATGACTTTTGTAAATTCTTTAATTAGTTAATATGATACCTCCAATAATTTTAATATTTTAAGATTGAATTGAGATGCTATTTTTAAAATGAACCATTTGGAGTAATAGAACATTAAAATATATCACTTTACTGTCAAGGACAAACTAAAAATTTTAAATGATGAGTTTTAAATTGTGTACAAAAATCGACTTTTAAATGTTATAAGTGGGGAAAGTTTTTTCAAAGGAGCTCCTACTTGTAATTGAATGAAATTATATTTTATAGCATAATGGAGTTACATTGAGTCCTAAACTTTTCATAGCATCTAGATTTGGCAAAACATATAGTCATCTAATTTAGCAAATTTCTTTCATTTAAATACTATTTCTCAAAAACTATAATCTAAAGAAGGCCAAACAGACTATACTTCTGAAAATATTTAGGAAAATATTTATACATTTCAAAAACAAACATATAATTAAGAATTCCCTCTTGAATTTACCAGGTAAGCTGTAGAAAAAGTGTCTCCTTAATTTAGAAAAATTATGATCTACAACAAAGCATAAATGAAGGTGTAATTTATTCAAAATTTTTAAATCCTAAAATACAACTTTGAAGACTATTGAAGGCAATTTTGTAAGAAATACATAATAAGACAGAATTTAGAAATAAAATTTTCAGAAAATATTAGTCATGAGTATTAAATATTAGATCAGATAAGAGTATAAATTTTAATGTATGGAAACATAGTACAGAATAATAATTTTAGTTATGGTTTTTTAAAGCTTATATAATCAAAAAACATTTATGCACTTTCAATTTAAAATGCAGATAGATATTAATTTATAGAAGGAATTTGGTCTCAGTGATATTTTGAATATAACTATTTCTATGATAAAGAATATTATAAACCCAACATTCTGTTCAATAAATATTTTACAATTGTACTTAAAATATAAATAATTAATTTTTGAACATTTACCAACTCTTAGAAGTGTCTTGTTTGGGATTACACTTTTTTAAAAACATTTTCTTCTCAACTCTAATTCTATACTTGACTCCAACACAGATTTTCAGGTTAAATGTTTTCATTAATTTTTGTCTCACTCTTGGTTTCTTGCTAGTAAATATATTATCTTTCCATTTGAATGAAACAATAAATATAACTGAAGTGAAATTTGCTCAGGAGTGTTCAATTCTTTGCAACCTCATGGACTATACAGTCCATGGAATTCTCCAGCCCAGAATACTGGAGTGGCCTTTCCCTTCTCCAGGAGATCTTCCCAACCCAGAGATCAAAGCCAGGTCTCCTGCATTGCAGGCAGATTCTTTACCAGCTGAGCCACAAGGGAAGCCCAAGAGTACTGGAGTGGGTGTCCTATCCCTTCTCCAGCGGATCTTCCCAACCCAGGAATCAAACCGGGGTCTCCTGCATTGCAGGCAGATTAAGGGATGGTTATTTTCATCCTCCATTTAAGAAGTATTTGAGAACTTTATTATAAAACTGACAATATTATAGGAGGTGAGGGAGAATTAACAGATCAACAGATAGTCAAGTCCCCTTTACTCTGTGTTTATCGTCTGTAAAGGAGACATAGTTTAAATACCCATCTTTCTCTTTCTTCTTCACAAACACACACACACACAAACCACCACCATGACAACATAACAGGGATTCTGAATTAAGGCTAGAGCTATCTTGAATGCTTCTAAAAAGGAGATTTGATACATTCATGGGATTCACTCTTTAGAAGAAATTTTATGTTGAAAGGGTAAATATTCCCAATTTGTTGAGGGTTTTTATGATGAATGGATGCTGTCTTTGTCAAATGTTTTCTTCCGCATTTATTGAGATGATCATTGCTTTTTATCTTGTTTTCTGTTAATGTGATTATCACATATACTGATTTGCATGTGTTGAATCATCCTGATATTTCAGGTACAAATCCCAGTTGATCTTGGTGTATGGTCCTTTTATTGTCCTTTTGATTTCTATTTGCTAGTACTTTGGGGGATTTTTGCATCTCTATTATCAGGGATATTGATTGGCCTTTAGTTTTCTGTTTTTTTTCATGTCCTCATCTAGCTTTGGTGTCAAGGTAATGCTGGCCTCATAAAATAAATGTGGGAATATTCTCTCTTATTCTGTTTTTGAAAGAGTTAGGAAGGATTGGCATTAATTCTTTTAATGTTTGGTGGACTTCAATCCTGAAATTCAGTGAGTTTTTGTGCCTATTTTAAACTGCTAACTCTGTTAGACACTGCTGTTCCATTAAAACATATTGCTACTATCCATATTCACAATTTTTCGGAAAGGAAGCCATAAGAGAAAAGATACTCTGCATGTATACACACACACACATCATTGCAGGGTTGATACTTGGGTCAGGAAGACCCCCTGGAGAAGGAAATGGCAACCTACTCTGTATTCTTCCCTGGGAAATTCTATGGACAAAGGAGCCTGACAAGCTGCCGTCAATAGGATCATAATGGTTAGACACAACTTTACAGCTAAACAACAATATATATAATTTTACATTTATATAAAGATATATATATAATATAGATATATAGATATAGATATATCTCCCTGATGCTGGGAAACATTGAAGGCAAATTGAGAAGAGGGCAGAGGATGAGTTGATTAGATAGTATCACCGGTTCAAGGAACATGAACTTGGGCAAACTCCAGGAGATGGTGACGGAGAGGGAGGCCTGGCATGCTGCAGTCCATGGGATCACAGACTCAGACATGACTCAGCAACTGAACAACAATAACATATATAATTATATATTTTATAATTATATAATAATTACTTATGATTATATATATAATTTGGTTTTAGTGTTTAAATCCTGATACCTTCACGAGGTAATTTTTTAATCCAGTGTCAGCCACATTTACATGGATGTGAGAATTCTGTTCTCACAATAGCAAATAACTAAACTTGATTGCAAATATCCTAACCTTATAAAGTGGGTTCAGGATGGTGTGCCTGATTCCTAAGGCTGCTGGTCTCAACTATGAGTGATCTGACTTGCTGCAGCACCGTAATTAGTACTTGTCAAAAGATAAGACTCCGAGTCATGAGTGAAACCACGTGTCCACCCCCAGTAGTCCCCACCACATCAGGATGATCTTTCATTTTGCCTCCCTCATCTTACACAGTGTCTGTCCATGGAAGAATATAACCTGAGCCCTGTTCTGAAAAGAATCCAAGAAATTCAATGAGTGCATTCAAGAGTGAGAATATTTCTGAAAATCAACAAACTGTACCTGGTAAGTCCACCCTCTTGGAAAATTAGTTTTATGTATATCTTCTACTCTTAGTTAAACTGCCAGCCATTGGTGTTAAGGTCATATTTGCCAAATACAGTGTCCAGAAGATGTACCCATTATGAACCCTAAAATAAGAGATCAAACTTTCTTATAAGTCTCTGCCTTTGTTATCATGTGGTTTCATCTGCTAGCTCAACCATCATTCCCTTTAGATAACATATATCTTAAGGAGTGCCATCACTAATTCATCCTATGTACAATATTAGTATATGAGGATGATATTCTGCAAACATTTATACTGATTGTTACAAAGTTGTAGCTGATATTTATAAGTTCTTTTTTCTAGTACCAATTTCAGCTAGAGCCTCATCAAATTATGGTTCTTAATTTCATAGATTGAGCCTAATAATTATCAAAAATTCTGAGTCATTAATGATCTTACTTATTTGAGTGTGCCGTGGTCGTTCATTAACTTGTAGTACTGAACAGGCACATCCACTAACAAGACTACCAGAGAACTACCTGAATTCCAGACATTCTTCTTCTTGAGCCAGTTTTATAGTAGCAATTCCATTTTCCCTTTGATAAACAGGATCAATCAACTTGGATCTCCATTTGTTGCTGATTGATGATCCTTAAGCTACAATATGGTAGCCTCAACTTGTGATTCAGGGCAACCATTGTTGTTATTCCTCTTGGAAACATCTCTAGATCTTTGGGATTTAAGACATAAATTAGCAGTGTCTTTGCTGAAATGCTTATGCTTTCCTGCTATATCCACAGTAAATACAGTTATTTTATCATCCATATCTATTGATTCTGCCATCAGGAGTGACTAAGAACCTATTTTTGCTTAATATTTTGTATTTTTGGTCTTCATTTAGATGTTGTGTTTTCTTATGACCCTAGATATCATTGATTGTGTGCTAAACATTTTAGTTGAAATATTATTTTTAAAATAATTGTCAAAAAGTGCTGGGTGAGGTCATATTCTTCCAGAGAGAATTTGTTAACCTCTTTCAGGCACCTGAGGACATAAGAAATACATGATTAATCTAACCCAATGTCAGGACATGAGTTTTTGGGGGTCACTGATATAACTCAGAGAATCTACGTAAGGGCTTATTTGCTTCCATCTCTAATTACCCTCAGCATACAGCACTTTAAAGCCTTATATTTAAATAAAGGTGGGTTACAGTGCTGCAAAGTTAGCACACTCCGTAGCCCAGCTCCCATCCTGCTAGTTGCAGAAGATTGAAGGTATCTGTCCCTTCTCTCAGTTGCTTGTCTTGCTTTCATACTGGGCAGAATGATCCCAAAGGCTTGGCTCATCTCACTGATGCCCATTGTATTTCCCATCTTAGCCTCATAATTCCTTTTTATACTATTATGTATTTTGCTTCTTTCAGGAATCTATTTTAGCTATATCATTCAAATTTCTTATTTTGTTTTGAATACAGATTTATTTTAGTTGGCTAGTTCATTATTACTGTAATCAAAGGACTCCCATTCCATTGTTTTATTCAGGGTATTTTTTTTTTTTTCTGATAGAGAAAACTTGAAACTTTGACTCTTTGGACTTAAGGCCATTTCTACAATTATTTTATTTTATCTGTTTATTTTTAATTAAATTTATTTATTTAGAGAGTAGTGATGACTACTCTGTAGTTAGGCGCCAGCCTTCTCATTATGTGGGGGTTTTTTGTTGTAGGGTATGGGCTGTATAGTACATGGGCTTCAGTGGTTGCGGCACATGGGCTTAGCTGCCCTGTGGCATGAGGAATCTTCCAAGACCAGGGACTGAACACATGTCCCCTGTACTGGCAGGTGGATTCTTAACCACTGGACCACCAGGGAAGTCCCGGTTTCCACAATGATTTTATCCTAAAAGTTCTTAAAAGTTTTAGCCACAAGAAGTAAAATAATAAAAAATAAATTATTTGATCATAAGCAATGCTGATTAAAGTTTCATGATGATGAATAAGGTATTTATTAAATATATGAGTGGTGCTGTTGGCGGAAATCATAGAGGTAGATGTATCAATAGTCACACACTAAGGATGTGTCTATTTTACTATGGACAAATTACTGCTCCATCCATGATGGAAGAATTCCAAGTAATCAATCTTAATTTGCAGCCAGTTGGCTGTTCTTTCCCTCCAAAGAACGATGCCATAGCAAGAAGTCAGCAGTGGTCTCTGTTGTCAACATACTGCATATGCAGTAGTAATGTCAGCCAAATCAACCTTGTTAAGGCAAGGATTGTGCAATCATTTTACCTCCGCTGCCATGGCTGTGCTTTTCATGTGTCCCTTCAGTGAAAACTAGGTCAGTTGGAAAAGGAGGGAGATAAACCTTCACTGAATGGATCATTTCCATCTACCTGATCACTAAGAGCTTGATTTGTAAAAGATTCACTTTGATGATCCAGCTCATGGCAATATAAGGTTTGTACACTCAGTTCTTACACTGAGCATCCATTTATTTACCTTGTGTTTATTCCTCTAGTGATGTTCCTTCCAAATCTGTTACCATCATCTGAGCCACTCTCCATATATTAATGTTAATGTAACTCCAACACTTTAGTAATCTCTTCTTGTAGACAGATTAATTGCCGAAATCTCTCAACTGGGAGTTTCATGGTGACCCACTGTCATTCAGGAATATTCCTTTGAGCACTTATGTGACCAACCAGTGCTATTTTAGGCTGTGTCAGCATACTATTGTGGAATGATCATGAACAAAATGTCAGTTTGTGTTTCCAGTCTGACTGGTCATAGAGAATTCCACAGGAAGCCACAGGTTTGGGTTGAGGTAGATGTGGTCACTGAAAAATAGCAGAGAGTACAGGAGTCTGAACCATTGCTTACAAGACTTTATTTGCCTTCTGAAACAGTTTAGGTCCGATATTTTATATTGCACTTGTACTTGGTAATGGAGTGCTTAACCTTAACCTCATGCCCTCATAGATTAGATTATATATATGCTGTGATAGGGAGGTCAGACCACAAGGTTGCTTAGTGACTTGAGGTCAAGCTTTCTGCCCCTACCAGTGCCATCATTAAGGCAGAAACTGCTGTCAAAGGAGAATATATACTGGAAGATAAAAGCATGCTTTCCCCAACTTTGATATATGTCTTATAAGATCTTGCCAGAGGCTCTTTATACCCACCATGTCTGCCACAGATACTTGTAATATCTTGGATCTGGTTTACAAAATGCAAGAGGCTTGGTATTAATAGTTTCCAGCAGCCATATAGTTTATTCACTAAATTACTCAAATTAGGACACTATCTTATGTTACATGACTTCCCAGGTGGCATTAGTTGTAAAGCATCTCCCTGCCAATGCAGGAGATGCAAGAGAAGTTGATTGAAGGTCGTTGGAGTAGGAAATAGCAACCCACTCCAGCAAGCATTCTTACCTGGAGAATCCAATGGGCAGAGGAGCCTGGTGGGCCATTGTCCATGGGGTCACAAAGAATCAGACACGACTGAGCAGACACAGGCACACACACACACACACACACACACACACACACAGAGCTACATTATATAACTTTCACAATACAGAGAAATGTGTCTCTTTCATAGAGTTAAAAGGTGAAAATTGCAAAACACTTCTCTTGTTTGTTTTTATCTTTAGAGAAACAATATTAACATACTCCAAATAAATAGATTCATAGAACCTTCCATAAGTTGGTTGGCCCTTGGTTTTCATTTGATTTTCACTCTTTGATAAGACCATTTTGTAACTAAATAGAATAAAATAGTCATCACTTCATGATTAACACATCTAATCATCATGTGATCAATATGGCAAAATAGTATTATGTCCAAACTGATATCAAGTGATCAAGACACCTTATGACTAGTGTTTGACAGTGATGTGGATGACACAGCCCTGAGGACTGAGAAATTACATACACTTACAGGGCTTCCCTGGTGGCTCAGATGGTAAAGAATCTGCCTGCAATGCAGAAGACACAGGTTGGATCCCTGAGTCGGCAAGATTCCCTGGAGAAGGGAATGGCAATCCACTCAAGTATTCTTGCCTGGACAATCCCATGGACAGAGGAGATTGGTGGACTACAGTCCATGGGGTCCCAAATAGTCACACACGACTGAGCGACTAATACAACAACAACAACAACAACATTGCTACCAAAAGAAGGAAAACCACATGTCGTGTGTCTCTTGCTTGGTATTGATAATGAAGCATTTTTAAAATAGATACTGTCATTGCAGCTTTCAAAGGTTGTATTAATTTGCACTTGCAAAGATAAGACATGGGTGCAACTGGAATGCTTCCTGGTACATAATGTCATTGCATTGCCATTCTCTAAGATACATTTGCCTATTCAAAGGCTAATAGGAAAATTAAGTAGACACATCATAGAAATCATCACGTTTTGAAAATGTCTTTGAACATTCCTTTACATTTGAAATTCCTTGAGAAATGGGATGTTGAATTTAGCTGACTTTTGAAAAGGAGAAGTTCCATTAGGTCTCCCTGAAACTTTAAGTCACAAACCATAAGTTCCATGGGTTATGGGACTGATTACTGGCCAGTCATGTTGGATTGGCCAAGAAGTTCGGTTGGGTTTTTCTGTGACGTCTTATGAAAAAGTCTGAATGAACTTTGTTGGTGGACCCAGTGTAAGACATGAGCCTGGGGACATGCTTCATGCCTTTCCTTGGGGGGAGCTGATTGCATCATTCTTTCCTCATCATTAAGGAGGCTGTCTCTGGTCCTCTGTCCTCTCCCCAGTCTCTAAGTCAACAGATGGTGCAGGACCATGAGGAACAGATTTCAGTGAGTGTAAAACCCTTCCTTTGTGTAGGACTTCCAGTTATCCCTAGCACGCTGAGCACACTCAGCCTTACATTCTGGCTGGTTTGTTCGTCCCCTCTTCCAGAGCAGCCACGTCTTCCTCTCCTGCTCTGCCACCGGTGGGACCCTTTTTCTTTCAGCCTCTCCTTCGGAGATACCAATACTCCGTCCCTGGTATTCAGTTGCCATTGCGTTAGGACTCTCAGCTAAGTTTTTGCATATTATCTTTTATTCCCCTCTTTAGATGATAAGATTGCATGACTTTGATATTTCCTACTACAAGCAACACTTTTAATACATGACATGAGAGGCTAACAAAATCATTGGCAAACGTGAGAAGTGCAAAAATACAGAAGCTTGGGGGTTGTAGGGGAGCTGCTCCACCAGCCTTAGCTGTGTTTGTGCTAAAGTAGATGATTCACAGCTAGGCATCCAAAATCCACAGGCAGCATCCCAAGTCAGCAAGTTGCAGACACCCATGCATCTAATTGCAGTGGCCACTTGAGAATAATCTCTTTCACCTTCCTAAAGCCACGGAGTTGGCAGTGTCTGTCTATAACCTCCCTGGCAAGACACACTCGCAAGTGAAGCACTCAGGTTTATACCTCTACATACAGCAGAGAGTTTATAGATTGGTATGAAATACGCTGAGTGCCCACAAATAGTATCTGGCACATCTCAACTCATTCAATTGTAATTTCCAGTATAAGCAAATAATTAAATCTCTGAAAATGTATTTATATAGCTGATCTTTTGAATAAATGTTACATGTTCCATAATCCCTAATTTATATTTAGAGTATGCTGTAATGGCACTGAAAATATCAAATGATAAACCATTTTTCTTTTAATAATACCAAATGAAAACTGCAGAGGAAACTCATGTTAAGCAATGGTTGAAAGTAGGAATATGACAGGAATCATAATAATACATGGAATTCTACAACTTAATAGCTATTGGTAATTATGCATTTTTAATGAAATAATTAAATGGACTATAAAATGCTGTATTGTAAACATGGTGGTTACTTTGCTAGATTCTGTGGGTTAAATATTGTAATTTTATAGCAACTATTTTTTCTCTTCAGAGTAAGTGCTATGAAGTCCAATACATCCTTCACATTAATGTGCTGTAATTTCTTAGAGATACAGCTCTGAGTGAATAATACCCAATGATACAAATGAACTAGTTACTGATGATAAAACAACTGGAATCTCAAAATACCATCACCCTGAGTGAAAGAAGCCAGGCATAGAAAGTATTACTATCTGATTCTATTCACATTAAATTCAAGAAAAGACCAATATAATCTGCCATGACAGAAACCAGATTAGTGGCTGTTTAGGACTACAGGGTTTCTATGCTGTTTAGGACTAAACAGGCTGTTTAGGACTGCTAGTGACTATATGCCACCCCACTCCAGTACTCTTGCCTGGAAAATCCCAGAGACGGCGGAGCCTGGTAGGCTGCAGTCCATGGGGTCGCTAAGAGTCGGACACGACTGAGTGACTGAACTGACTGAGGACTACAGTGAAGACAGGATTGACTGGGAAGATGCAGAAACGAACTTCTGAAGTGATGGGAACTTGATTTGGGAGGTGGTGACATGGGTGTATATATTTACCGAGATGCGTTGAAATGTGCATCTCAGTGAGTGCACTATAATACAAATTAAACTTCAACGAACTATTTAAAATTAAAAAAAAACACAAACAGATAAGAGAAAGAACTGTCATATTGACATGATGTGTCAAAATCATTTCTCTGAAGGAAGAAATTTAAAGGTGACTGAAAGGTGATATCCTATCAGTGATAGGAGGCAAGATTACAGTTTTTCAGGAAAACCTTCTGTTAGGAGATGCTTCTGAGAGTGAGAAGTTTACCTGGATGACTATTGTCATCAAGTCCTCGTTTGGAAGAAGTGAAGAAGTTTTTCCTTTGAGACTTAGAGAAATTAAGAAGGAAGAGACAGGTCGATGGAGATCCTTCCTTTTATAAATGACGCTGTTTCTCACAGCCTGAGTGGCAACTGAGCTCGGGCAGGAAGCAGGTTTCTGAGCCCTACCACTGTTCCCCCAGCCTCCTGTGCCCTCAGGAGTCAGAGCACCACGTGCAGCAGGAATAAGCACGTGCTTTGGTGCCCACAGACCAGCATGAGAACCTCCCCTTGCCACCTACTAGCTTTGTGACTTTGGCTAAGTTACTTAAATTCTATTAGATCCAGTTTATTTATTAGCAAATGAGAGAGATCCTTGCAGTACTAACGGGGTCCCAGGTATCAAGCACCTACTGCAGCAGTTGGCCCACAGAAAGCACAGTGTTAATAGTATTAACAGGTATTGCTAAGCTGCAGTAGTAGAAACCAAGCTTCATGGGTCTCTTCTATTAATATTCACTCTCATTTATGTTTGGTGAGAAAACTTAAAATTCAGATAGGCTCTCCCTGTATAACCCTCTCATCCTTATCCCCTGTTTAAGTATATACCGTGAATGTATTTATTCCTTCCTCAGTACAGCACAGCTTCAAATGTGTTTACATATTATTCCATATCTAACGTGTTCTATGGAAATCTTACCACAGTGATAACTGATGTACATCCAACCACAGTTTAACCTTTTAAAAAAAAAAAACTCCAGTACGTCATCCAAGTTCCACTATGAGCACCTTATTTATAGCCTCATTGCCGACATGAAAAATGTGTTGATATTAAATTCCACTTGTAAATAAACATGCCATAAATTTAAAATAAAGCATATTTTAAAAAAAAAAAACACGGATAGGCTCTATCAGTCTTCTCACCTCACCTGGTGTTATTGTTTCTGACAGCTGGGGTCTGGCTGCTCTTGGACTGCTCAAAATCCAGTAAGCAGACCAGGTTGGTGGAAAGGAACTGAAGTGAAAGTCACTCAGTCCTGTCCGACTCTTTGCAACCCCATGGACTATATACTCCATGGAATTCTCCAGGCCAGAACACTGGAGTGGGTAGCCTTTCCCTTCTCCAGGGAATCTTCCCAACCCAGGAATCAAAGCCAGGTCTCCTGCCTTGCAGGCAGATTCTTTACCAGCTGAGCCACCAGGGAAGCCCAAGAATACTGGAGTGGGTAGCCTATCCCTTCTCCAAGGGATCTTCCCAATCCAGAAATCGAACCAGGGTTTCCTGCATTGCAGGCAGATTCTTTACCAATTGAGCTATCAGGGAAGCCCTGGTGGAAAGGAGAGTTTGCTTTATTTCAGATGCTGGCAACTGGGGGGTCATGGAGGAGGGCAGACATCTGTTCAGAGGCAGATTCCCCCCACTGACAACCTAGTGGGACAAGAGTTTTTAATGGTGGGGGAGGGGGCTACATGCAGAAACAGCACAGTCAGCTCTGACAGTCATCTTGAAATTGGTCATTGGTGGTCTGAGCGGTGTCATTTTGCTTGTTTTAGTCACAATTAGTCTTCAGTTCCAGGGTAAGTTGGTTTCCATTCTTTGAGGCCAATTCTTGGCTTATGTCATGGCTACAGTCTTGTCATCATGTAGTTAACTTCTTCACCCGGTGGGGGTTTCAGTATCTATGAGACAGCTCTCAGGATATGGCTTGGGATATTATTTATGGACTGTGCTGCTGCTGCTGCTGCTGCTAAGTCCGACTCTGTGCAACCCCATAGATGGCAGCCCACCAGGATCCCATCCCTGGGATTCTCCAGGCAAGAACATTGGAGTGGGTTGCCATTTCCTTCTCTAATGCAGGGAAGTGAAAAGTGAAAGTGAAGTTGCTCAGTCCTGTCCAACCCTCAGCAACCCCATGGACTGCAGCCTACCAGGCTCCTCCGTCCATGGGATTTTCCAGGCAAGAGTCCTGGAGTGGGGTGCCATCGCCTTCTCTGATGCAAACACTGAGTGAGTGAGTGAGTGAGTGAAGTCGCTCAGTCATGTCCGACTCTTTGCGACCCCATGGACTGTAACCTACCAGGCTCCTCCATCCATGGGATTCTCCAGGCAAGAGTACTGGAGTGGGGTGCCATTTCCTAATTCCCGGAACCTGTGGTTCCCACTGTGCAATACACTATCTTGCACAGTGGGGTTAAATACAGGTGGTAATTTAATGATGAGAGATAAGGTGATAGAGGTGGATTCAACAGGATAAAGCCTTCTAAGAGGGAGGGGGCTGCTCAGAGCCTTGGGCGGAAGCAAGATGGTGCGTGACGGGAAGACAGGGGTGGCAGGTGGAGAGAAGGAGTTCTTGTGCAGAGCCCCCCGGAAGAACCAGCGCTGCCCAGCACCCTGATTTCCCACGTCTGAAGGTAGGAATTCACTTTCCTTGTGCTGTGGGGCTCTGAGGTGGTTTGTTGCGGCAGCGACTGGAAGCTGATGCGGGCATGTCGGGGAGCCTGGAGCAGCTCCGGAGAGTCTCCGCGGACGCCCCTGGAGACCTCGGGCCCCCCTGAGGGTGCTCACGGGCCCGGCCCTGGTCCCCGGGTTTCCCTGAGCGTCTAGGACCGTGTGTCCCACCACCTTCCCACCCTGTAGCTTCAGAGGGACAGGGCGTCTCCTCTTCTCTGCGGTCAAACTGGCAGAATAACAACCGCATCGCCTCTAACTGTTCATGTGTTAAATGTGTCCTGTTGGTTACGAGGGTCTTGCTGACTTGGCCAAAGATGACCCAGGGCAAACTCATCACTGCTAGTGGGATGAGCATAAAACTCTGTATGTTTTACTGCAGCTTGAAATAGAGAGCCAGGGTTTGTATCTCTTTTCTCCAAACCCATAAGCACATATTGGTCACTTAGGACTTCGGGAGGAGAAGGTAAAATGGTTTCTGTTTAGAAAAGTGAAATTTAAGGTGAACATGTGCCACATCATTCTTGGAGGCCAAAGTTGTTTACAATACCTTTTTTGGAAGAACTGTTCATTGGATCCTAGTATCTATATATTTTGCTGCCTTGCAAGGTATCTGAGAGCGATTTTCTTCAGACTAATGGTTGTGTGGAGAGCACTGCAGGTTGATTCACTTTAGGGATAATGAAATACTCAATTAAAACAAAAATGCTTGTGTAATGGCTATCATCACAAAGGGATGTTTTACAGAGAAAGAAAGCTGTATTTGAAAAATCTATTTTGAGTTTTTTGTGTGTGTGTGTGATTCTCAATGTAAGAAGCAGCACAGAGCAGACGATGACCTTAAAACATCCCTTTGTTTGCAGGTGAATGAATCAATAGATGGAAATTCTTGATGATACTTGTTTCAAGGTTCTCTGAATTTGGTAACTTTATCTGGAAGGACTTTCAGTTGTAAACAGTAATGGGAGGAATCATAAACTTGTAAAATAGGGTAAAATCAAATAGAACTGTCCTTATGGAGTGGAAACCAGGAAGCATTAAGTCACAGGCTCAGAAGCTCTGTGACACTTGCTCAGCTCTGGCTGAGGATAGAGAGGAATCACTGGGGGACTTTCAAAGTCCTACACCTGATTCCTACAGCAGATACTCAGGCTTAATTGGTGTGGAGTGTGGTCTGATGGCTTTTCAAGCCTCTTTCTCCCTGGGTGGTTGTAGTAGTTGGCCAGGCCTGCCACCCAGCCCCATTTCTTCCTGGGATCTGGGGCACTGCTGGGTTCCAACCTCACACTATGAACATGTCCCCTGTTGATTACAAAAAGGATAAAACACACACCAACTTTCGGCTGGCAGAACCTTAGGAGGTTTCAATATGTCATTATTTCCTCCATGAAAGATGAGCAGTGATTCAGCCTAAGCCCTTACAGAGAATAGCTGCCTTGATGATTTTGTAAACTGAGTATTGTCAAAACGGAGACACATAGAGAACAGACTTATGGACTTGGTTGTGGGTGGTGGCAGAGAAGGTGAGGGTGGGATGTAAGGAGAGAGTAGCATGGAAACATACATTACCACAGGACCTCAACGCAGGGGCTGATAGCAGCCGAGAGGGGTGGGATGGGGAGGAAGGTGGGATGGAGGTTCAGGTAGGAGGGGGCATAGGTAAACCTGTGGCTGATTCCTGTTATGCAGAAACCAACACATACTGTAAAGCAATTCAGTTGAGTTCAGTTCAGTCGCTCAGTCGTGTCCGACTCTTTGCGACCCCATGAATCGCAGCACGCCAGGCCTCCCTGTCCATCACCAACTCCCAGAGTTCACTCACTCACATCCATCAAGTCGGTGATGCCATCCAGCCATCTCATCCTCTGTCGTCCCCTTCTCCTCCTGCCCCCAATCCCTCCCAGCATCGGGGTCTTTTCCAATGAGTCAACTCTTCACATGAGGTGGCCAAAGTATTGGAGTTTCAGCTTCAGCATCAGTCCTTCCAATGAACACCCAGGACTGTAAGCAATTACCCTTCCATTAAAAATATACAATTATTAAAAAAGAAAAAGAAAAAACCTAAAAACTAAGGCTCTTGCCACCCATTTTTTCTTCTCATAAAAAAGTCCAACTGGGATCCAGTAGTGAGTGTGTGGGAGGGTAGATGTTGAACAGCCCTTTCTAGGAGAATCATCCTAGGGCTGAGAATCCCATCCTTTATTCTAATGAATCCTCCTTCTTTACACATATCTTATTTACACTGATCTCCAGCATTTTATATTTTATAATGTAAAAATATTTTAACAGGCCTCTAAAATACTTTAATTCAGCTGAGAAGGAAACAAAATGGGAAACACATATTGCAGATGTGAGGCCATTAAAAGTTATCTTGCTTTAACTGAAAGTACTTTTTTCCCCTTAAAATTTTATAGCCTTATGTATTGTAATACTAATTCAATAATCTATTAAACATAAATGTCATCATTTTTTAAATGTAATGAATTAATAATGCCAGTCATCTGTGTTTTTTTTCAGTGTGTGCCTGGGCTTTACAACCTAAAAGTTGAGTGATGTCAAGGGATGTACATGGAAAGCTTTGTTGTCTTCTTCTGGGTCAGGCTCTTTTTTTTTTAATTAATTTATTTGATTTGGAGGCTAATTACTCTACAATATTGTCATGGTTTTGCCATACATTGACATGAACCAGCCATGGGTGTACAGGTGTCCCCATCCTGAACCCCCTCCCACCTCTCTCCCCACCGTATCCCTCAGGGTCTTCCCAGTACACCAGCCCTGAACACCCTGTCTCATGCATCAAACCTGGACTGCTGATCTATTTTACATATGGTAATATACATGTTTCAAAGCTATTCTCTCAAATCATCCCACCCTCGCCTTCTCCCACAGAGTCCAAAAGTCTGTTCTTTACATCTGTGTCTCTTTTGCTATCTCGCATATAAGGTCATAGTAACCATCTTTCTAAATTCCACATATATGCATTAATATGCTATATTGCTGTTTTTCTTTCTGACTTCACTCTGTATAATAGGCTCCAGTTTCATCCACCTCATTAGAACTGATTCAAATGCATTCTTCTTAATAATTGAGTAATATTCCATTATGTATATGTACTACAACTTTCTTATCCATTTGTCTGCCAATGGACATCTAGGTTGCTTCCATGTCCTGCGATGAACATTGGGGTACACGTGTCTCTTTCAATTCTGGTTTCCTCGGTGTGTATACCCAGCAGTGGGATTGCTGGGTCATATGGCAGTTCTATTTCTTAGTGGCTGAATAGTTGTGTGTGTGTGATGCCTTGAGAGTTCTGAAGGTAAAGGCTGGTTGTAGCTGTTGTTGCTCTTTCTTCCTGCTAGGATGCTCTGAAACTGTCAGAACTGGGACAGAGTGGTTGTAAGCATCAGTCTCTCCTCCGTTCCTCAAACCAGATGAAATATATAATGATGGAAAGCACAAATACAGAGTGATCAAAAAGAACAAAAGGATTTCTTAGAGAAGCAGGGGCTATGAGACTTTTCTCTTAAGAAAGTAGATGAGATGATACTGAAGAGTGAAATGGTGGAACGTATGAAAATTGAGCCTGTTGCGGGGAGGCCCACGGGTCATGGGGCACCTTAAAGGTGGTGTATATCTGGAGGCCCCCAGGAGCCAGAGAGACTTGGGAGCACCTGGCAGGGAGATGAATTGAGGCACCACAGAGGGACCAGTCAGGCTGCTTGACCCTTGTGGGCCCCCTTCTTCCCTTTGAGCCAGGGCCTGAGATGGGGTATCTAACAAAAGTGGGAGCTGTCCTGGACACAGAGGCAGGATGGTGCTCTGAGTGGCAGGTCATGCCAAGCTCAGGGGGCGGGGTACTGAGGCTTCCTCCTGGAGTGCTTCCCATTTTAGCCCAAGAGTGGAAATAAGAAAGATAAAAACATGTCAGAGGTGGGTAAAGGATCCAAATAGGGATTCACTGAGAAGAACATAAAAATGTCCAACTCAGGTGTGGTTGAGCATTATTCCATATCTAGAAACTGAAATTTGAAAACACACATGCACACACACACACACATAGTGTATTGGCCAAATTCCAAGTCTGACAAATAAGAATGGTAAGGATAAAGGGAGAAATTTTACTCTCCTGTTACTGGTAAAGGTGAGAATTATCAGGGACACTTTTGAAAAAACTGGCAATATCTAGTAAAGTTAAATGTGTAACACATGTGTTCAGCTACTTTATTTCTGTACATAAAACTTGTAACTTCTTAAAATGATACAAAAATGTTCATTGCAAGTATCTGTAATGAATAAATGAACAAAAATCTTAAGTGATCATGAAAAATACAATAGGTGTGCCATACTGTCATAAAATACTATTCATTAAAAGAATTCATTAAACTGACTTTATCAAAATAGAATAAAATATAAAGAACTGAATAAAAGCAAAATGCAGTTGAATACGCTATTATAATTATGTAAATAAAGCAGCATAAGATATGACAAAGTTGTATTTGCTGAAACATATTAAGCAATGTAGTTATGTTAAGGAATGTAGCTGTCTACATTCCCCTTAAACATGGTTAAACTTTGTTTCCATTAGTAACTTGTTGAACGAGTTAATCTGTACCTAACTATGTTTACTTTTTTATTTTCTGAACTTAACCTTTAAGGACTTATTTTCACCTCTATTAAAATCACTCTGCCAATGACTGTGACCTTCATCTTATTAAATACATTGATTTTTGTCATAGTCTGTGATTTTTCTGATTTTTTTACTCTACACTATTTAACACAAGTGACTGCTGCCTCCTTTTTGAAATTTATGTTACTTATTTTCCAAGATGCTATACTTTTTTTTTTTGCAGAAACCTCAATTCTCCTTCCAATTTTGTCATTATTTTTTTTTAATATTTAAAAATTTTTTATTGGAGTATAGTTGCTTTACTATGTACAGCAAAATGAATCAGCCATACATAAACACACACTGCCTCCCTTTTGGACTTCTTTCCCCTCCAGGTCACCACAGTGCATTAACTAGAGCTCCCTGTGCTATACAGTAGATTCTCATTAGTTCTCTCTTTTACACATAGTATCAATGGTGTATGTGCGTCGATCCCAACCTCACAATTCCTCCCATCTTCTCTTCCCCCCTTGGTATCCATACATTTGTTCTCTACATCTGTGTCTCTGTTTCTGCTTTGCAAGTATGATCATCAATACCATTTTTCTAGATTCCACATATATGCATTAATGCACAATATTTACTTTTCTCTTTCTGACTTACTTCACTCTGTATGATCTTCTTTAGGTCTATCTACATCTCTGCAAATGACCCAATTTCATTCCTTTCTATGGCTGAGTAATGTTCCATTGTGTGTATATACTATATCTTTAGTTCTCTGTTGATGGACATATAGACAATATGGTTGTTCCCATGTCCTGGCTATTGTAAATAGTGCTGCTTTGAACACTAGAGTGCATGTGTCTTTTTGAATTACATTTTTTTTTCTGGGCATATGCTCAGGAGTGGAATTACAGGATCATATGGTAGTTCTATTTTTAGGTTTATAAGGAACCTCCATAGTGTTTTCCATAGTGCTTTCACCAGTTTACATTTCCACCAACAGTGCATGAGGGTTCCTTGTTCTTTACACTCTCTCCAGCATTTATAGTTTGTAGATTTTTAAATGATGGCCTTTCTGAATGATGTAAGTTGATACCTCAT
Organism: Bos mutus; assembly: GCF_027580195.1. Taxonomy (NCBI): domain Eukaryota; kingdom Metazoa; phylum Chordata; class Mammalia; order Artiodactyla; family Bovidae; genus Bos; species Bos mutus. Next base: position 36,108,335 of record NC_091643.1, read on the forward strand.
TTTAGTTTTGATTTGCATTTCTCTAATAATTAATGGACTGGAAGAAACACAGGCTGGAATCAAGATTGCCAGGAGAAATATCAATAACCTCAGATATGCAGATACCACCCTTATGGCAGAAAGTGAAGAGGAACTAAAAAGCCTCTTGATGAGAGTGAAAGAGGAGAGTGAAAAAGTTGGCTTAAAGCTCAACATTCAGAAAACTAAGATCATAGCATCCGGTCCCATCACTTCATGGGAAATAGATGGGGAAACAGTGGAAACAGTGTCAGATTTTATTTTTTTGTGCTCCAAAATCACTGCAGATGGTGACTGCAGCCATGAAATTAAAAGACGCTTTCTCCTTGGAAGGAAAGTTATGACCAACCTAGATAGCATATTCAAAAGCAGAGCCATTTACTTTGCCAACAAAGGTCCGTCTAGTCAAGGCTATGGTTTTTCCTGTGGTCACATACGGATGTGAGAGTTGGACTGTGAAGAAGGCTGAGTGCCAAAGAATTGATGCTTTTGAACTGTGGTGTTGGAGAAGACTCTTGAGAGCCCCTTGGACTGCAAGGAGATCCAACCAGTCCATTCTGAAGGAGATCAGCCCTGGGATTTCTTTGGAGGGAATAATGCTAAAGCTGAAACTCCAGTACTTTGGCAACCTCATGCGAAGAGTTGACTCACTGGAAAAGACTCTGATGCTGGGAGGGATTGGGGGCAAGAGGAGAAGGGGACGACAGAGGATGAGATGGCTGGATGGCATCACCGACTCGATGGACGTGAGTCTGAGTGAACTCCGGGAGTTGGTGATGGACAGGGAGGCCTGGTGTGCTGCGATTCATGGGATAGCAAAGAGTTGGACACGACTGAGCGACTGATCTGAATATTACTCAGCCATAAAAATGAATTAATGCCATCTGAAATAATGCAACACGGATGGACATAGGGATCATCATACTAAGTGAAGTAAGCTAGGCAGAAAACCAAATAATCATGTGATATCACTTACATGTGGACTCTACCAAAATGATACAAAGGAACATTTTATAACACAGAAATAGACTTACAGAACATAAACTTATATTTTACTATTAATATATGGGAAAGGAGGAGGGAGGGATAAATTAAGAGTTGGGGAATAAAATATACACACTATTACTATTATATTTCAAATACATAACCAACAAGGACCTAATGTATAGCACAGGGAACAATACCTGATACTTTTAGTAACTTATAATGGAAGAGAACGTAAAAAATCAAAAGCATATGTATTTATGTGTTTATATATGTATAACTGAATCACTTTGCTGTACATCTCAAACTACCAACATTGTAAATCAACTATTTCAATTTAAGAAAAAATCTTAGGAAATCCAGAAACCATGTCCTGGTTTATAATTTGGGTTTAATTTGCCTAATGACTAATCATATTGAGCATCTTTTCCTGTGTCTTTTTGCCATCCATTTTTTTGGTGAAATGTCTTTCACATACTTACCTACCTTAATATTAGTTTTTTTTTTTTTTTTATTGCTGTGTTTTGAGCATTCTTTTTTTCTGGAATCAATTTATCAGATAAATACCTTGCAAACATTTTCTGACTGTGGTTTGCCATTACATTTTATTTAACTATATATAGTGAAAATGAAAATATTTGAAATTTTGATAAACCTCATGCTACCAATTTGTTTATTGGATTATTTTTAAGTATCATACTTAAGTCTTTGCCAGCCCAATTTCAAGGTTTTTAACTTCAAAAGCTTTTTATAGTTCTAGGTTTTACCTTTAAGTATATGATCCATTTTGATTTAATTTCTATATATTGTACAAGATAGGAAACAAAATCACATTTTCCTCACTAGGACATACAACTTTTTAACAATATTTGTGGAAACCCTATTCTTTCATCACTGAGTTGCCTCTGAATTTTCATGAAAAATCAGTTATTCATGTGTGTGAATCCACTTCTAGATTTTCTATTCTGTTTCATTGATCTCCTTGTTTATACTGAGGCCAGTAACAAACTTTTACTGTGATTTTTTCGTTCTTATAATCAGATAATGCTTTCCAGTATTTGTTCTTTCAGAGTTGTTTTGCCTGTTTTAATTACTTGGATTTTCATATGAATTATAGAATTTAATTGGAGTTATTGAACCTACTGGCACAAAATCTTTCATGATACTCCTTTGAAATTCTGTTAACGTTTGTAGAATATGACATATTTGTAGTTATAGTCTTTTAAATCTCACACAGTTAAACTGAGTTTAATCCTTCTCTTTTTCCTGATTAAACTGACTAGACTCTTACCAGATTAAATTATTTGAATTAGTTTTGGGGTACACTGATTTTTTTCCCTGTATTTTTCTTCTATCTGTTCAGATTATCAGTTCATTTTCTCCACTGATTTGGGTTTAATTTGCTCTTTTTCTAGTTGCTAAAAATAGAACATGAGGTCATGAATTTGAGTTTTGTTTTCTTCTAATACAATTCTCTGGTCTAAATTTTTGCCTGAAATTTGGTCAGTTGTATGTTAAAGTATACATACTAGCCAGACACTTATGTTGTGCTTCTATTTACATTGAGATCAGAATATTTCTAACTTCCTTTTTTATTTTTTTGCAATGACACAAGTTTTTTAGAAGTGTTATTTCATTTTCAGCTACTTAAGGATTTTTCAGAAAATCTTTGTTAATGATCTATAATCATGCTGTGGTCAGAACATTCTTTGTAAAAATGCTCTTAAATTTTAGACTTTTGTTCTGTGGTCTTGGGTTTGATTCTATGTACACTTGAGAAGACTGTATACTCTGCTGAGAAGATTATTCTAAAATTGACAATTGAGTTGATTTAGTTGGTAGCATTGTTGAAGTCTCCCATACACTTGTATTTTCTGCCTATGTTGAGAAAGTAGTATTTATCTTCAAATATGGCCTTGAAAGTATCTGTTTCTTCTTGCAATTCTACCAGATTTTCCTCTGTATTTTGAAGATGTATACGTAAAGTTGAAGAATTTTGTCTTTATGAATTGCTTCTTTATAAAAAGACCTTACTTCTTGATTGTATTCTTCTCTAATTCACTTTGCTCATTAATATAGTGATAGCTTTATTTTGATCAGTTTAGAATGGGCTATCACTTTGATCCTTTTACTTTTTACCTACTTAGGTATTAACATTCGAAGTGCATTTCTTTTAAGAAGCATAAAATTGAAATTTGATTTGTATCTAAGCTGACAATCTCTGCCTTTTAACTGTGGTATTGTCACTTACATTTAATGTGGTTATTATGGTTTAGATTAAGTCCATCTTGAAGTTAACAGAGAAATTTAACCAGTCATCTTCAACTTCAGCATGAGTGGAGGCATATTTATATCCCCCAATTTTGTTAAAAACTGAAAATGAGAATTTGACAGTCTGTCACAAAACTAGGCCTAAAAATAAACATCTACCTACCTTTTTATACTTGCCTTTCTAAAATGCTAACCTTTAAATAATGGTAATATTTAACAAAAGAGACTATAAATTCTGTGTCCTGCTGCAGGGATGAGGCCTATTTTAAGCAAGAAATACTATAATGTCTTGAAAGTTTTCCAACTAAGTATAATAGGCAGTCGTATATGCTGTGCATAAAGCTGAAAGTGAAAGTGTTAGTCACTCAGTTGTCCACTTCTGCGACCTCATGGACTGTAGCCTGCCAGGCTCTTTTATCTGTGGGATTTCCCAGGCAAGAATCCTGGAGTGGGTTGCCATTTCTTTCTCCAGGGGATCTTCCAGACCCAGAGGTTGAACCCATGACTCCTGCATTGCAGGCAGATTCTTTACCATCTGAGCCACAATAGGCAGTTCTATATGCTGTGCTTAAAGCTAGTTTCAGGCTTCGCAGGTGGCTCAATGGTAAAGAATCTGCCTGCCAAGCAGGAGACATGGGTTTGATCCCTGGTTTGGGAGGATCCCCTGGAGAAGGAAGTGGCAACCCACTCCAGTATTCTTGCCTGGGAAATCCCATGGAGAGGAGCCTGATGGGCTACAGTCCATGGGGTTATAGAGAGTAGAACACAACTAAGCGACTAACACAAAGCTAGTCTAATAACTATTAAGTTGCACTGCTGATATATTTTTGGATAACTAGTCCAATACTCCTTGGCCCACACCCTAATACTGGTTTTCTAGATTCCTAAAATTACACCGAGGCTTCCTGTATGTGCTACAGTTTGAGGCTGACAGTGAAATAGGAGTGGTCAGATAATCACCTGTAGATGCAGGGATAGTTTGGCTCCATTGATTATATTCTCAGTGTTGTCCAATCCCACAGGCTTTATAATGTGGCCTGAACTCTGGAATTAAGGAATATGATTTTCTCACTCAGTGCCACTGACCCCATACATAAGGAATGTCTTTAAACATCTGTTAAAACAAAGTAACATATTTGATAAAGATGGAGATTAAACTGTGATAAAAATCTAAAAATAACTTATGAATCCAGTGAGAAATTCAATATTTTACCTTTCTGTTCTCCTTGATATATATTTTACAACTAAGTGATGAATACATATTGTACATATCGTATCTTAAAAAACTGAACTATTTACAGAGTTACCAATACCCATACTATATTAAATTTAACAGCTGTGGTTTTAATATATTTCACTCATTTACTAATTAGAGGGGATGCATTTTACAATTCAGTTTAGAAGTCAGATTTAATAGTTGTCTGTGTTGTGAAGATAAGCTCCTGACAAGATATCTTTTGGCTCAACTCATAGTTTTAATAATTTTTGAGTAGTTATATATACATCCATAAATAATGATTGATTTTCAAAAACAAAATACTGGGTTGTTATTTAGTCACTAAGTCATGTCTGACTCTTGCCACCCCATGGACAGTAGCTCACCAGGCTCCTCTGTCCATGGGTTTTCCCAGGCAAGAATACTGGAGTGTGTTTCCATTTCCTTCTCCAAAATATTGGGTGACTTGGTTATATCTGGAGACCTATTTAATTATTAACAAAATTAGGTCATAGAACATTATCAGGAAAAACTATGATGCAATCTGTAAAATCCTTGTTACTGAGCCATATAGTTATGTTTCTGACAAAAAGATATACCTTTCTCATAATTGTGTCAGCAGACAGCACTGTGGAGTATGTAGCTAGGAAGATAACAGCCCTTATTTGCTTGAGATGCCCTAGTGACAGTCCGAGGGCAGTCATTATAAACATGACTCCAGATAGCATTTCAGATTCAATTTTCACCAGAGAATGAGTGAGCCAAGGCGAGTTTACAGAGCCCATCGTGACCACATCCTATTCCAATAATTAATCCTTAAACTCAACACTTCTATGTAACAGCAGCTTTTCATTTTTTTTAAGTGATAAAATGCTGAAAAAGAATATACTAGGGCTGGAATGCATTCTCTGACAATAGCGGAGAGTTCCTGGTGTGTGTCACAATTTCATGTCGTAGGAAGCCTTTATCCACAATTGAACGCTAGTCTGCTGGGGGAAAGGAGGGGAGGGGCACTTGAGGAAGAAGAGCAGATAGGCAGTGCTCACCTGGGATTGCATTGTGTATAACTAGAAATTTAGGAGTGCTCCTGACCTGAGAGTGAGACGTGAAAGCTGGAGAGTTTCTGATACAAACAGCATTGAAAATGGCAGGTTGTCCTAAGCAATCTCAGAAAAGGTTATAAGCACTTGTATTTATGTATATTAGTATTTATGCATTTTAGACAACATACTAGATAAGAGGATAATGGTGTTGAAGTTAATGTCACTACCAATATCTCAATTGTTTGGAAAAGTTTTCAAGTTCAGAATTCCATCTGCACAATATTTCATTTCTTCTAGTACTTCTTGTGGAAAGTGTGTGTGTGTGTGTGTGTGTGTGTGTAGCCACCTTTGGAAAGTATAGACAAGTGTATAATACATACCATCTGTATGCTCTACTCCAGTGTAATGTTGACATGTCTCCACTGAGAGGTGTGAGCTGTGTTCCCTCCCCTCAAACCTGGGTGGGCGTCTGTGGCTAATTTGGCCAATGTAATGTAGCGGTGATGCTGCATGACTCCTGAGGCCGGACCAGAAGCGGCAATGCGGCTTCTCCCGATTCTCCTTTTCCTGGAACTCTTGCCCCTGGAATCGGAGGACCCCTTGTGGGTTATTCTGGCTGATAGTCCCAGCTAGTCCCCAAGCAGGACATCAGTATCTATGATCAAACATGAGCAAATGAGCTCCCAGATATTTCCAGGCCTGGATTTTGAGTCTTCCAGCTTTGTTCCAGACACTGTAGAATAGGAACTAAAACCATCTGCATATGTCCACCAAATTAAAGACCAGTGGAGACTGCTAATAATTATTTGTAGCCTCTAAATTTGGGGTGACTTGTTGCACAGCATTTGGTGACCAATGCATCTCTGTAGCTCTGGTGCTGAGTTTTAAAATTGTGCCTGTGCTTCTAATGGCATCCCAGACTCTTTCCTCAGCCCACATACTTCATCCTTCACTACTTTTTTCTATAGTGGCAAGGCTTCCCTGGTGGCTCAGAAGTTTAAGCATCTGCCTGCAATGTGGGGACCCGGGTTCAATCCCTGGGTCAGGAAGATCCCCTAGGGAAGGAAATGCCAACCCACTCCACTATTCTTGCCTGGGAAATCCCATGGACAGAGGAGCCTGGTGGCCTACAGTCCACGGGGTTGCAAAGAGTTGGACACGACTGAGCAACTTCACTTTCACTTTAATGTCAGCACCAGCCACAGCGTCAGGAGGGAGAATGAGTTTGGACAAGGACAAAATGTCATGGGAGGAATGATTATTCCTGGAGCAGTTAACTACAAATAGGGCGAATTTAGTGGTGAAGGAGAAATATTAGATCCAACAGCACTTTGGGCCCCATATTTAATTTCATTACAAAATTATCTTGTTTTTTGCTTAGACTGTCCATGATTAAAATAAACTTTATTTTCTCCCAGTTTTACTGAGAAATAGTTGATACACATCACTGTATTAAGTTCAAAGAATGTAGCATGATGGTTTGATTAATGATTTAATATATATGATTACATATATATTATGAAATATATATGGTTGAACCTATTATATTAGTCATCCATCTTCTCACACAGATAAATAAAACAGGAAAAAAAGAATAGAGGAAAAAATTTTGTGATGAGAACTCTTACAATTTACTCAAAACAACTGCTACGTGTCATAGAGCTGTAGTGTTAGCCATAGTCATCAGATTGTACATTACATCCCTAATATTTTTTATATAACTGGAAGTGTGTACCTTTTGTTCACCTTCTTACAACAAATGGCAGCTGAGAAATAGAATAAAGACATTTCCATGTTTTTTTGACTGTTCAAATGGAATGGCGATTAGCTCCATTTATTGAGCTGAAATATGAACAGGAATTTAGATAAGATGAGATTGAGTTCAGATGCCTCTGTGAAACCATCAAAAGCAAATACCAAGTAGAGACTGAAATCAAAGGATCCGGAGCTTAGAGATGAGATGCAATGTAGATAAGTTAATTGCTTAGTCCTCTGCTTAGATGTGGGAATGCAAACTATAGATGTGAATAAGATCAAATCACGAGAGATGTGAGAGGGAAATTGCTCAAAAAAGGTACCGCTGACATTTTGGGTAGGACAGTGTCTTCTTATCACGTGGCCATCGTGGGAACTCTAGGATGTTCAGCAGCAGCTCTGCCCTCTGCCCCTTGATGCCAGTAGCTCCTGTAGTTGTAACAGCAGAAATGTCTCCAGTTTTTGCCAAAGGTCCCTTAGGGCAAGATCACCTCCAGTTGGGAACCACTGGATTAAAATAACAAGAGAAGAAAACTCCTTTTAATATTTTCATATTTATTGTAATTCTCTGTTGTTAAAGTGGAGACCAGGCTTGAAGATGCCTCAAGCAGACAAACGGCCAAGACAAGCGTAATTTAATCAAACTCATTTCATAAACATAAGCCAGGATTAATGTTGGTTATTTTTTGTAAATGCCTCTGATAATCATGAATAAAACTTCTCATCTGCCTACAGTGGTCCAAGGTAGCGGAGTTTTGGTTAAAATTGACTGGAAAGTCCACCATAATAACCAGCCATCATAAAGTTTAAAGACCTTCCTAGTTTTCACTCTCTGTCATCCTGTAACGGCATGGCTCTGAGGAATACCACTTTCAGGTTAGACGTCTCTCTGTTCACTGTTTCTCACTCAAAATATATCAAGTGAATTTTTTTTTTTTCACAGTAATGACTTTTAAAGAGTTTCTGTAAAAGTTCATTTTTTCCCAATATCTTTTCAGAAATATAGTTCCCAGAGTATATTTGTCTCTCTAAATCACCTTTAATTTAGCAGAACTTTTGTACAAACTCATCTTCATATTTTATGGCAAAACAACTATGCTATTTCATCTTGATATCTAAATTCTCATATTTCTAAAAGAGTAATGTGATATTATTCAGAATAATTAGAGTACTCTTGGAAAATGTCCATTGGACATAAAACATAAGTATTTCAGGGATGTTTTCTGGTTTAAATGCTCTGATGAAAATCAAACATGGAAATCCCTTAAATACTTGAACTATAATTAAATACCTGGCATACTTATATGTTGTTAGATTTTTAAATGATTTAATAATTTCAAACAATTAAAAGTTGATTCTTGTAGTATAGAGCCCTCAATTATAATGGTAAGTGTGTAAAATATACTAATCAATTCATGATAAAATTAGTGCTGCAGAAGAGAAAGGTAAAATGTCACACTGATTTATAAAACTCAGTGACAAACAATTTGACAGTGTTTGGTTTTTGGTTAAGAATCCTAATACTTTCAGATTATTTCAAGATTTCTTATCAATTTGTATGTGGCATATTATTAATGTAAATCTTCCTAACCACCAAATAGACTTCTTTAATACTTATACGATTTTGTCTTAATCTTTATCTTAGGTCAGTTTTGGTACTTATCTCTTCACCTCTAATAATTGGTTTAGTCTTAGGTTTGGTCCTGGACCCTCTTCTATTTTAAGTCTAACAAGACGCACCTCATTCAGTTGCACACTTTAAACACCATAATCAACGTCACCAGGTTTGTATTTGGAGTCCTTATGTCTCCCCTAGCTCCGTATTTATATTTTTAACCCTACCAGTCACAGAGAAAACCTTATATGTTAGTAAAAGAGTGCTTCATTACCTCCCTGAAAACCACCATCAGCAGTAAGTCCTAACACTTCAGTGTCTCTGGAAAGATCCCCAACATACCCTTTCTGTGGATGCTGACTTCCCCACTACATGTTTTTGCTTTAAGAAGATCAAGACTCACGTTGTTATGCTGTTTTTTTTTTCCCAGTTTATTCCAGTCATCACAAGAAGTCCAGGACATCTTCATTATCATTCAGTCTCAGGAATTGATTAGCTCTAAACACTTTGCTCAGAGAAGGCGATGGCAACCCATTCCAGTACTCTTGCCTGGAAAATCCCATGGACGGAGGAGCCTGGTAGGCTGCAGTCCATGGGGTAGCAAAGAGTCGGACACGACTGAGCGACTTCACTGTCACTTTTCACTTTCATGCATTGGAAAAGGAAATGGCAACCCACTCCAGTGTTCTTGCCTGGAGAATCTCAGGGGTGGGGGAGCCTGGTGGGCTGCCATCTGTGGGGTTGTACAGAGTCAGACACAATGGAAGCGACTTAGCAGCAGTAGCAGCAAACACTTTGCTAACCATTCCTTCCATTTGTCCTAACTCCTACTATATTTCTCTCTGCCTTTTTACCTTGGTCAGTGTTTTGAAAAATCTCTATAACCTCAAGCCCTTTTTCTAAAGCTTGGCTCTTTTCTGACTACACAGTTGACCTTTCAACCTGTCAAATGGTGAGGTTTTCTCTTCCTCAGCCCTAATCAAATAGGCTGAGAGATGGAGTAAGTTTCTTCTACTGTACACTGCTGCTTCCAGAACTTTCCCCAGCACTTAATCACCTCTCACTTTTCATTTTGGTTATTTCTTTGACCTATAAGCCACTGACTTCCCAGCTCCTTAACAATCTGAGCTCTAAAGTTCTCCATTCGGTTTCAGCTACTCACTCATATGGTCTTCTCACAATATCATTATTATTAATAACTGAAAAATCAATACTTAACTTCAAGCATTCCACTTTTAATTACTTTTTAGAGTTTATAATAGTTTGAGGTTTATAAAAGAAATTACAGTATAGAGCTGTTATATATTCTAAACTGTTCCAGTGTAATTAATATCTCTTATTTCAATTGTATATTTATTATTATGTGTAAGCTAGTATATATAAAATGAAGTCGCTCAGTCGTGCCTGACTCTTTGAGACCCCATGGTCTGTAGCCCACCAGGCTCCTCTGTCAATGGAATTTTCCAGGCAGGAATACTGGAGTGGGTTGCCTGTTCCTTCTCCAGGGGATCTTCCCAACCCAGGGATTGAACCTGGATCTCCCACATTGTAGGCAAAGGCTTTACAGTCTGAGCCACCAGGGAAGTTATAAATATAGATAAATCCTTATTAAATATAGTTTCTATATTACTCATTGTTCTTCCAGTTAAGTTCATTTCAGTCACTAATTCACATCTGACTTTTTGCGACCCCATTGACTGCAGCACACCAGGCCTCCCTGTCCATCAGCAACATCTAGAGTTTACTCAAACTCATGTCCATTGAGTCGGTGGCCATCCAACCATCTCATCCTTTGTAGTCCCCTTACTCCTTCTGCCTTCAGTCTTTCCCAGCATCAGGGTCTTTTCAAATGAGTCAGCTCTTTGCATCAGATGGCCAAAGTATTGGAGTTTCACATTCAACATCAGTCCTTCCAATGAATATTCCTTTAGGATGGACTGTTTGCATCTTCTTACAGTCCAAGGGACTCTGAAGAGTCTTCTCCAACACCACAGTTCAAAAGCATCAATTCTTTGGTGCTCAGCTTTCTTTATACTCCAGCTCTCACATCCACACATGACTATTGGAAAAACAATAGCCTCGACTAGACAGACCTTTGTTGGAAAGGATTGTCTCTGCTTTTTAATATGCTATCTAGGTTGGTCATAACTATTCTTCCAAGGAGTGAGCGTCTTTTAATTTCATGGCTGCAATCACCACCTGAAGTGATTTTGGAGCCCCAAAATAAAGTCTCCCAGTTTCCACTGTTTCCCATCTATTTGTCATGAAGTTATGGGACCAGATGCTATGATCTTTGTTTTCTGAATATTGAGCTTTAAGCCAACTTTTTCACTCTCCTTTTTCATCTTCATCAAGATGTTCTTTAGTTCTTCTTTGCTTTCTGCCATAAGGGTGGTGTCATCTGTATATCTGAGGTTATTGATATTTCTCCCAGCAATCTTGATTCCAGCTTATGCTTCCTCCAGCCCAGCGTTTCTCATGATGTACTCTGCATAAAAGTTAAATAAGCAGGGTGACAATATACAGCCTTGACATACTCCTTTCCCTATTTGGAACCAGTCTGTTATTCCATGTCCAGTTCTAACTGCTGCTTCCTGACCTGCATACAGATTTCTCAAGAGACAGGTCAGGTGGTCTAGTATTCCCTTCTCTTTAAGAATTTTTCAGTTTATTGAAATCAACACAATCAAGGCTTTTCTATAGTCAATAAAGCAGAAATAGATGTTTTCTGGAACTCTCTTCCTTTTTTGATAATCCAACGGATGTTAGCAGTTTGATCTCTGGTCCGTCTGCCTTTTCTAAGTCCAGCTTGAACATCTGGAAGTTCATGGTTCATGTACTGTTGAAGCCTGGCTTGGAGAATTTTTAGTATTACTGTACTAGCATGTGAGATGAGTGCTATTCTGTGGTAGTTTGAGCATTCTTTGGCATTGCTTTTCTTTGGGATTGGAATGAAAAGTGACCTTTTCCAGTCCTGTGGCCACTGCTGAGTTTTCCAAATTGCTGGCATATTGAGTGCAGCACTTTCACAGTATCCTCTTTTAGGATTTGAAATAGTTTAACTGGAAATCCATCATTCCACTAGCTTTCTTTGTAGTGATTCTTCCTAAGGCCCTCTTGATTTCACATTCCAGGATGTCTGGCTCTAGGTAAGTGATGATACCATCATGATTATCTGGGTCTGAAGAAGATCTTCATGTATAGAAAAAGATCTTTTGTATAGTTCTTCTGTGTATTCTTGCCACCTCTTCTTAATGTCTTCTGCTTCTCTTAGGTCCCTACTATTTCTGTCCTTTATTGTGCCCATCTTTGCATGAAGTGTTCCCTTGGTATCTCTAATTTTCTTGAAGAGAACTCTAGTCTTTCCCGTTCAATTGTTTTCCTCTGTTTCTTTGCATTGATCACCAAGGAAGGCTTTCTTATCTCTCCTTGCTATTCTTTGGAACTCTGCATTCAAATGGGTATATCTTTCCTTTTCTCCTTTGTTTTTCACTTCTCTTTTTTCCCAGCTATTTGTAAGACCTCCTCAGACAGCCATTTTGCTTTTTTGCATTTCTTTTTCTTGGTGATGGTCTTGATCCCTGTCTCCTGTACAATGTCAGGAACCTCTGTCCATAGTTCATCAGGCATTCTGTCTATCAGATCTAATCCCTTGAATCTATTTCTCACTTCCACTGTATAATCGTAAGGGATTTGCTTTAGGTCATACTTGAATGGTCTAGTGGTTTTCCCTAGTTTCTTTAGTTTAAGTCTGAATTTGGCAATAAGGAGTTCAATATCTGAGCCACAGTCAGTTCCCTGTTTTGTTATGCTGACTGTGTAGAATTTCTCCATCTTTGGCTGCAAAGAATATAATCAGTCTGATTTCGGTATTGACCATCTGGTGATGCCCATGTGTAGAGTCTTCTCTTGTGTTGTTGGAAGAGGGTGTTTGCTATAACCAGTGTGTTCTCTTGGAAAAAGTCTATTAGCCTTTGCCCTGCTTCTGTACTCCAAGGCCAAATTTGCCCATTACTCCAGGTGTTTCTTGACTTCCTACTTTTGCATTTCAGTCCCCTATAATGAAAAGGTCATCTTTTTGGGGTTAGTTCTAGAAGGTTCTGTAGTTCTTAATAGAAGCATTCAACTTCCTCAGCATTACTGGTTGGGGCATAGACTTGGATTACCATGATATTGAATAGTTTGCCTTGGAAACAAACAGAGATAATTCTTTCACTTTTTAGATTGCATTCAAATACTGCATTTCAGACTCTTCCGTTGACTATGATGGCTACTGCATTCCTTCTAAGGGATTCCTGCCCACAGTAGTGTGATATAATGGTCATCTGAGTTAAATTCACTGATTACAGTCCATTTTAGTTTGCTGATTCCTAAAATGTCGATGTCAGTCTTGCCATCTCCTGTTTGACCACTTCCAGTTTGCCTTGATTCATGGATCTAACATTCCAGGTTCCTGTGCAGTATTGTTCTTTACAGCATTGGATTTTATTTCCAATCACCAGTCACAACCACAGCTGGGTGTTGTTTTCGCTTTGACTCCGTCTCTTAATTCTTTCTGGAATCATTTCTCCACTCTTCTCCAGTAGCATAATGGGCACTTACTGACCTGGGGAGGTCATTTTTCAGTGTCATACCTTTTTGCCTTTTCATACTGTCCATGCAGTTCTCAAGAGAAGAATACTGAAGTGGTTTGCCATTCCCTTCTCCAGTGGACCACATTTTGTCAGGACTCTCCACCATGACCCGTCCATTTTGGGTGGCCCTACAACGGCATGGCTCATAGTTTTATTGAGTTAGAGAAGGCTGTGGTCCATGTAATCAGATTGGTTAGTTTTCTGTGATTGTGGTTTTCAATCTGTCTGCCCTCTGATGGAGAAGGATAAGAGGCTTATGGAAGCTTCCTGATGGGAGAGACTGACTGGGAAATGGGATCTTGTTCTGATGGGCGGAGCCATGCTCAGTAAACCTTTAATCCAGTTTTCTGTTGATGGGTGGAGCTGTGTTCCCTTCCTGTTATTTACCTGGGGCCCAACTATGTTGGAGGTAATGAAGATAATGGTCACCTCCTTCAAAAGGCCCCATGCATGCACTGCTGCCCTCAGTGCCCCCAACCCTGAAGCAGGCCACCACCAACCCACGCTCCCACCAGAGACTCCTGGACACTCCCAGGCAAGTCTGGGTCAGTCTCTTGTGGGGTCACTGCTCCTTTCTCCTTGGTCCTGGTGCACAGAACGTTCTGTTTGTGCCCTCCAAGAGTCTATTTCCCAGTCCTTTAATCCATTTTGAGTTTATTTTTGTGTATGGTGTTAGAAAGTGGTCCAGTTTCATTCTTTTACAAGTGTTTGACCAGATTTCCCAGCACCACTTGTTAAAGAGATTGTCTTTAATCCATTGTATATTCTTGCCTCCTTTGTCAAAGATAAGGTGTCCATATGTGCGTGGATTTATCTCTGGGCTTTCTATTTTATTCCATTGATCAATATTTCTGTCTTTGTGCCAGTACCATACTGTCTTGATAACTGTGGCTTTGTAGTACAGCCTGAAGTCAGGTAGGTTGATTCCTCCAGTTCCATTCTTCTTTCTCAAGATCGCTTTGGCTATTCGAGGTTTTTTGTATTTCCATACAAATTGTGAAATTATTTGTTCTAGCTCTGTGAAGAATACTGTTGGTAGCTTGATAGGGATTGCGTTGAATCTATAAATTGCTTTGGGTAGTATACTCATTTTTCACTATATTGATTCTTCCAATCCATGAACATGGTATATTTCTCCATCTATTAGTGTCCTCTTTGATTTCTTTCACCAGTGTTTTATAGTTTTTTCTATATAGGTCTTTAGTTTCTTTAGGTAGATATATTCCTAAGTATTTTATTCTTTCCGTTGCAATGGTGAATGGAATTGTTTCCTTAATTTCTCTTTCTGTTTTCTCATTATTAGTGTATAGGAATGCAAGGGATTTCTGTGTGTTGATTTTATATCCTGCAACCTTACTATAGTCATTGATTATTTCTAGTAATTTTCTGGTGGAATCTTTAGGGTTTTCTATGTAGAGGATCATGTCATCTGCAAATAGTGAGAGTTTTACTTCTTCTTTTCCAATTTGGATTCCTTTTATTTCTTTTTCTACTCTGATTGCTGTGGCCAAAACTTCCAAAACTATGTTGAATAGTAATGGTGAAAGTGGGCACCCTTGTCTTGTTCCTGACTTTAGAGGAAATGCTTTCAATTTTTCACCATTGAGGATAATGTTTGCTGTGGGTTTGTCATATATAGCTTTTATTATGTTGAGGTATGTTCCTTCTATTCCTGCTTTCTGGAGAGTTTTTATCATAAATGGATGTTGAATTTTGTCAAAGGCTTTCTCTGCATCTATTGAGATAATCATATGGTTTTTATTTTTCAATTTGTTAATGTGGTGTATTACATTGATTGATTTGCGGATATTGAAGAATCCTTGCATCCCTGGGATAAAGCCCACTTGTTCATGGTGTATGATCTTTTTAATGTGTTGTTGGATTCTGATTGCTAGAATTTTGTTAAGGATTTTTGCATCTATGTTCATCAGTGATATTGGCCTGTAGTTTTCTTTTTTTGTGGCATCTTTGTCAGGTTTTGGTATTAGGGTGATGGTGGCCTCATAGAATGAGTTTGGAAGTTTACCTTCCTCTGCAATAAGTCCTCTATTGTTCCTTTAATTTTCACTTTTTTTTTTTCCAATTTTATTTTATTTTTAAACTTTACATAATTGTATTAGTTTTGCCAAATATCAAAATGAATCCGCCACAGGTATACATGTGTTCCCCATCCCGAACCCTCCTCCCTCCTCCCTCCCCATACCATCCCTCTGGGCCGTCCCAGTGCACCAGCCCCAAGCATCCAGCATCGTGCATCGAACCTGGACTGGCAACTCGTTTCCTACATGATATTTTACATGTTTCATTGCCATTCTCCCAAATCTTCCCACCCTCTCCCTCTCCCACAGAGTCCATAAGACTGTTCTATACATCAGTGTCTCTTTTGCTGTCTCGCATAATCGGGTTATTGTTACCATCTTTCTAAATTCCATATATGTGCGTTAGTATACTGTATTTATGTTTTTCCTTCTGGCTTACTTCACTCTGTATAATAGGCTCCAGTTTCATCCACCTCATTAGAACTGATTCAAATGTATTCTTTTTAATGGCTGAGTAATACTCCATTGTGTATATGTACCACTTTTATAACCTATTACTTTGCAAAATAAAAAAAGACCCTATTTTTTTCTTCTTCAGCAAACTTCATATATATATATTTTATATTTTTTGACCTTGTTTTTCTGTTTTTGTTTTTGTTTTTTTCTTCTTTTCTTTAACATTGTATTTTTGAAATTTCAAACTCTACTCTAGATTTTTAATTTTCGCTTTTTTTGGTATATGTTATCAATTTTGTACCTATAGTTTTTTTTTATATAATTTCTGTGACTTTTTTTTTTTCTTCTTCTTCTCTGTTTCTTTCTCTTCTTCTTTTTTATATAACATTGTATATCTGAAATTCCAAACTTTACTCTAGATTTTTAATTTACGCTTTTTGGTATTTGATATCAATTTTGTACCTGTATTTTCTTTATAATTTTTGTGACATTGTTCGTATTTGTTTGTTTGTTTTCTCTCTTTATTTTTCTTCTTCTTCTTTTTTTTTTTTTTTTAACATTGTACTTTTGAAATTCCAAACTCTACTCTAGATTTTTAATTTTTGCTTTCTGGTATTAGTTATCAATTTTGTACCTGTACTTTCTTTATAATTTTCACGACCTTGTTTGTTTTTGTTTGTTTGTTTTTCTCTCTTTCTTTTCCTTCTTCTTTTCTTTAACATCATATTTTTGAAATTCCAAACTCTACTCTAGATTTTTAATTTTTGCTTTCTGGTATTAGTTATCAATTTTGTACCTGTACTTTCTTTATAATTTTCACGACCTTGTTTGTTTTTGTTTGTTCTTTTTTCTCTCTTTCTTTTCCTTCTTCTTTTCTTTAACATCTTATTTTTGAAATTCCAAACTCTACTCTAGATTTTTAATTTTTGCTTTTATGTATTTGTTACCAATTTTGTAACTTTAAGGACCCAATCTTCAGGACCCATTTTTCACTAGGGAGTGAGATTACTGGCTTGACTGCTCTCTCTCCCTTTGGACTCTCCTTTTTCTCCACCAGGTCGCCCGTGTCTCCTCCCTAACCCCTCTCTACTCTACCCAACTCTGTGAATTTCTGTGTATTCCAGACGGTGGAGAACACTTAGGGAACTGATTACTGGCTGGATCTGTCTCCCTCCTTTTCATTCCCCCCTTTTATCCTTCTGGCCACCTCTGTTACCTTCCTCCTTCTTCTCTTCTCTGTATAACCCGTGAACATCTCTGAGTGGTCCAGTTGTGGAGTGCACATAAGGAAGTGACTACTGGCTAGCCCACTCTCTCCACTATTGATTCACCTCATCTCATTTGGGTCACCTCTAACCCCCTCCTCCCTCTTCTCTTCTCCATGTAACCCTGTGAACCTCTCTGAGTGACCCTCACTGTAGAGAAACTTTTCATCTTTAATGTAGATGTTTTATCAATGGTGCTGTATAGAAGGAGAAGTTTTGAAACTACTGTAAAAATAAGACCGATAACCGGAAGCAGGAGACTTAAGTCCAAACCCTGACTCCAGGGAACTCCTGACTCCAAGGAACATTAATTGACAGGAGCTCATCAAATGCCTCCATACCGACACTGAAACCAAGCACCACACAAGGGCCAATAAGTTCCAGGGCAAGACATACCAAGCAAATTCTCCAGCAACAAAGGAACACAGCCCTGAGCTTCAAGATACAGGCTGCCCAAAGTCACCCCAAAACTATAGACATCTCATAACTCATTACTGGACATTTCATTGCACTCCAGAGAGAAGAAATACAGCTCCACCCACCAGAACACCGACACAAGCTTCCCTAACCAGGAATCCTTGACAAGCCACCTGTACAAACCCACACACAGTGAGGCAACGCCACAATAAAGAGAACTCCACAAACTGCCAGAATACAGAAAGGACATCCCAGTCCTGTGTAAGTTCTGGCAGCTCTATGGTGGGATTAATGGTGACCTCCTCCAAGAAGGCTTATGTCATACCCAAGTCTGCTGCACCCAGAGCTCCTGTCCCTGTGGCAGTCCACTGCTGACCCATACCTCCACAAGAGATGCTCTGACACAGTTCTGTCTCAGTTCTGTCATTTTTCTTTAGTTTTGATGTAATACTTGAACCCCTCAGACAGTAAAGCGTCTGCCTGCAATGCGGGAGACCCGGGTTCGATCCCTGGGTCAGGAAGATCCCCTGGAGAAGGAAATGGCAACCCACTCCAGTAGTCTTGCCTGGAGAATTCCATGGACTGAGGAGCCTGGTGGGCTACAGTCCATGGAGTCGCAAAGAGTCAGACATGACTGAGTGGCTTCACTTTCACTTTTCAGGCTATGACATTGTATTTAGTAGTCATATCTCCTTAACTATTCTCCTTTTGGATTACCACTTTCTAGCTTAGCAATATCATTATCTTACATTTACAGAAATTTACAACTTTAACAAAATCTAAACTGCTGTGATCATATCAGTATTTCTCTGTCCCACCTTATCTTTATTTCTTAGGTAGATTAAATTTCATGGCAAGTAACTATAATTATATTCCTTGTTACACCTTCAATTCCCTTGCCACTTTTATCCTTTGACTAAACCATCACTCAATCATATTTTCTTCCCTTACCAACCTACTGAAACTGGATTTTGCCAACATTATCAGTATGGGAAGTCACTGGAAAATTACATCTGTGATGTTAAATCCAGTGGTGAGTTTCTTATCCCTATTCTTACTTGGTGTACAAAAGCATTTGATCTGGTTAATTACCATGTTCCCTTTACAACATTCTCTTCAGTTAGTGTCTGTGGCACCTTAATGTCTTTATTTTGGTCCTAGATGACTTGCTCAGTTTGAAATTAGTTGGCATTTTTCTTTTCATATCTTATTTTGCCTTGAAATGCCCCAGGGTTGTCTTTCAGCTTTATTCATTGATAAGCATATGCTATCTTATGGTTTAAAATGGCATTTAAAGACAAATAACTCTGAAATGTATATTTACATCTAGATATCTCCCCTGGACTCCAAACTATTAGGCAAAATAGCCCCCTTAATATCCTGCATGGATATATAACCAGCAGCTCAAACTGGCTATGTACAAAAGCAAATTTCTGAAACCATTCTGTCCCACAAAAATAAATATATAAATATACACACATGACTTCTCTGGTGAGTTAGACAGTAAAGAATCTACCTACAGTGCAGGAGACCTAAATTCAACCCCTGGGTTAGAAAGATCCCTGGGAGAAGGGAGTGGCAACCCACTGCAGTATTCTGGTCTAGAGAATTCCATGGACAGAGGAGCCTGACAGGCTATAGTCCGTAGTGTCGCAAAGAGTCAGACAAGACTGAGTGACGAACACTTTCACTTTTTCACTTTTCATACACACACACACACACACACACAAAGTAAAACTCCTCCTGCAGTCAATCATCTTTACCTTCATTATTGTCAACCTCACACTTTAGATTAGTCCAGAAATTTGCTGCTGTTTTTGAAGATTCTAATACTCCAAATAAATCAACAGACCGACAAATCATGAAAACTTAACCTTCAAAATAAACCCCAAATCTAAACACTTCTCATCAGACCGGCACTAAAATCCCAATTCATTACCACCTTCATCCCTTGCCTGGATTGTTGCAGGATGATTCTGCACTTGACCCCTCCAGTACTGCCTGGCAAAATGGAAGCAAATTTTAATTGGTAAGTCATATCCTGTTTATTAATATCCGAAGCCCTTAAGTGTTCTCCATTTCTCATTAGGGGAAATCTGAAATTCTAGCAAGGCCCCATATATAACTTTATGTACTCACGGTCCATTTCTTCCCTGTCTTCATCCCTTCTATAACTTTCCTTCTTTTTGACTAATTGGATCTAGCCACATTGAATTTTGTGTTCTTCTTGCTTTTGTCAAAAACTTGTATAATAGATTGAAAGCCAGTGGATCACCAAAGTAATAATACGTAAAAATTTGTTATGCATACACCAGGAAGACAGAATACTGTGAGCGTTCAAACCCAAACATAAGATGAGTCTCAAGGGCATATTTTTACCAAGCAGCTTATAAAAGAGAAAGCACTGACTGCTTATTTTTCAGTGATTGGTTCTAATATTAGAATCTTTTTAAATGATAGGAAATTGGTCAGTAGTTACCTCATATCTACTTTAGGGAACAGTTTGTTTTGCTGATGATTTCCAGAGGTGTAATAAGAAATGACTCAGGTTAAGTTAGCCTTGCCAAATAAACTAAGGTAAGGTGTGTGTATGTGTATGACAAAACTGGTCTTGTGTGCTCAGGGAGTTTTCAAAGCTTGTCTCCTTTTTTGTTTTTTTGGACTGCTCCAAGTCTTGGTTGTGCGTATGGGATCTAGTTCCCTCTGAACTGGATCCCATATCCATTTGACCATGGACCACATCTGCCTCTTGCATTGTTGGTGAGGAGTCTTGACCACTGGACCACCAGGGAAGTCCCTCCGTTTGATTTTGATTCTAACCCTTATGTCAGGGCCTGGGTACTTGATGTTTCTTACGCCTGGAAACTTGTTCTCAGGGTATTTTCATGGCATGGTTCCACTACTCTAATGTGGTTTTAAATGGCTGTATTTTTGCTGCATTATAATCCATCTCAGTATCTTTATGAACTTTTCAGTCATCTTTCCCAAGTCCAGAAGTGAATCAATTCTCTTGAGCAAGAAACATAGGAAATCAAATGCTGGCTCTACATTCTCCCCCCAAATCCAAAATAGAGGCAGGATAACTGCAGGAATACTTCGATTTAGTAATGCAAAAAAGGGCTGGCACCCAGAAGCCATTAGTTCACAGTAATTTACAGTTCAGTTCAGTTCAGTTGCTCAGTCATGTCCAACTCTTTGCAACCCCATGGACTGCAGCATGCCAGGCCTCCCTGTCCATCACCAACTCCCGGAGTTTACTCTAACTCATGTCCATTGAGTCAGTGATACCATCCAACTATCTTATCCTCTATTGTCCCCTTTTCCTCCCACCTTCAATCTTTACCAGCATCAGGGTCTTTTCCAATGAGTCAGTTCTTCACATCAGGTGGCCAAAGTATTGGAGTTTCCACTTCAACATCAGTAGTTCACAGTAATTTGGAAATCAGTGGGTCAGTTTTGTGATGTTCTCTTAGACTGAGCCCAGAGTCTTTGAGATCTCTCTGAAACAGTGGAAGTGTTAGTCACTTAGTCATGTCTGACTCTTCGCGATCCCATGGACTATAGCCTGCCAGGCTCTTCTGTCCATGCAATTCTCCAGGCAAAAATACTGGAGTAGGTAGCCATTCTTTTCTCCAGGGGATCTTCCCAACCCAGGAATCGAATCTTAGTCTCCTGCCTTGCAGGCAGATTCTTTACCATCTCTCTATCTTTTATTAAATCTATATTTTGCTCCCTGAATGCATTTCTGTTCATTTATTTGGCACTTTACCTATCCTTTGGGTGTCCTTTGCTTTTTCATCATCCTCCTTGGCCACCTCTGGAGAGAGTAGTAGAAATCTTTTAATATCTTGAGTAGTCTCAATGTCTTTTAATTCAGGATGATAATGCTCTGGCCTATATAACTTAATAAAAGCTTTGAGATATCCTATTTATTTGATTCTGTTTCATCTTATGTGCCAAAAGTTATGCCCACAATTTGTTATTCTGTCTAGATTTAAGGAAAAATTTGATAATATAAAAGCCTTCATGGGACAATGTCTATAGTCTTCTTGAACCCATTAGGTCCAATTGAAAGAGTATCTATCAGTCTTAATTTCAAGACCTTAATGTGATTTCTGTCTTAAGGCTGTGGTGTAAGGGCAGACATCTGAACTGTCTCTTTTCCCTGAGTACACATTGATTTAATGAGTACACATTGTTTCTCTTGAGAGTAAATTCATTTTCTAAATCAAAGTCCTAGAATTTCTGGGGTCTCCCTATTCAGTTACATTTTCGTGAAGTACCAGACGATTCTTCTGAGTCCATTTCTTTCTTTGTTACCTTTGTTAAGTGCAGCTGCCAAGCAGACTTGGGCCACAAGTCTCATCACTGCTAGGCTACCACAGGCAAGAATTACACAACATTTTCACCACACTGTGTTGCTATCTTATATCTTTTATCACTTCTCAGTGCACTTTCCCACAGCCAATGGCACATATTTCATGGTAGAACAGCCCATACCATGGTTCTAGTACCAATGTCTCTGTTAATCTTTTTTTTTTTTTTTAAATAAAGACATTGTATGTTATAGTTCTGAACCTAACAGAATATTGTAGGTGAGCTAAAATGAACTTAAGCCCCTCTGATTTATAAAGCAGATGCTTGTTTTATGAGTATGTGATCTGAGAGTGGAGAGTCTGGGTGATATTGATGACACTGAGTTAAGCTAAATCCAGGCTTCAAGTCAGGTCCATTCCAATTCTGTCTGTTATTAAGACACCAGAAGCTACCTGAGGCATGTTCTTCTCATGGCAGATACCAAGACAAACTAGACCATGTAACCACAGTTGTATCTCAGTGCAATTACATATAACCACATAATACAGTAAGAAAGCAAATTGCATGGCAGTGCCAACAGCACCATGACAGGAAAATTTAATTTCTCCACACTGGAAGGCAATTCAGCATTGAAAGGAACAAGTATGAATGTATGATTCTATTACAGAGGAGTAAAATGTTGAGTCCACC
This sequence comes from Bos mutus, assembly GCF_027580195.1. Classification (NCBI taxonomy): domain Eukaryota; kingdom Metazoa; phylum Chordata; class Mammalia; order Artiodactyla; family Bovidae; genus Bos; species Bos mutus. The sequence continues at coordinate 36,131,055 of NC_091643.1, forward strand.
AAAACATCATTTCAGTGAAGTCACCCTGACTACCATATTTAAATATAACCCTCTCACAAATTTTCCTAGCTCCTCAAAGAATGTATCAATATATCTCTTTACTTAGATGTCTACTCTGCCTCTCAACTCAACGTTAAGTAAACATGGTTGACCATTTCTTCCTCCCACACAAACTACCCCAGGCTCACCCATATCTATAATTGGAGTCAGCAACTTGATTAAAACAACAATGAAGGAAAACCCTGAACTGTGTATATCATTTATTTAAACATTTGCCTTTCCTCTAATATGTAATCCACCAAATCCTGTCTACTGTACACTGAAAATCTCTTCCATATTATTCCCTTTTTCATCTTCCTAGATATCAGTCTGAAAGTCACCATGATTCATGTCTGGACTCTAAGAGTGTGTTTTGGAAACAGGGTGTCCTTGAATTATTTTCTGGATCCAACCTAACTTTCACAAGTCAGATCTCAGTTTACCTGTTGTTCCTAGGAATCTAATACGAATTTTCTTGGATTCGCTTTGAGCTCATCTCTTGTCTTTGGTTTTCAACTGTGTGATTTTTTTTTTTTTCCTTATTCTGCCTGGGATGCTTGCAGATCTTTGAATTTAGGGGTTTGTTTCTTCTATTGGTTTCAGAAATGTTTTGTCCACTATCTCCTTATATATCAGTTCTTTTTCCATTCCTGTGGGGCCTCCATTTACACGCATGATACACGTCTTCATGGTGTCCCATGTGGTTCTAATTTTTTCTCAGTCTCTGTTTTATAATTTTGTGATCCTTAAGTTTAGATATTTTCTAATGACTTTCTTTCCAGTTCAGTAATCTGTCTTGAATTTCTTATGTGTTATTAATCTCAATGAAAGTATGCATAATTTCAGATGGTATATTTTGCCATTTTAGAATTGTCATGTTAGTCTCTATTCTAGATTACTATTCTCTGGTGAGTGAGTGGTGCATATGATAAAATGGACATATTGTAGCTATTGATACAGTAAATTTGAACCAAAGTTATTTACTGTGGTTTCCCAAGTAGCATAGTGATAAAGAATCCACCTACCAATGCAGGAGACACAAGTAGATGCACGTTCGAATCCTGGGGTGGAAAGACACCCTGGAGTAGGAAATGGCAATCCACTCCAGTATTCTTGCTTGGAAAATTCCATGGACAGAGGAGCCTGGTGGGCTACAGTCCGTGGGTTCACAAAAAGTCAGGCTTGACTGAGCACATGCACACACACACACATAATAATTACATATACCCCGGATGTTGTTGCTCTTCAGTCTCCAAATCATGTCTGACTCTTAGCAACCCCATGGATTGCAGCATGTCAGGCTTCCTTGTCCCTCCTCATCTCCTGGGATTTGCCCAAGTTCATGTTCATTGAATCGGTGATGCCATCCAAACATCTCATCCTCTGTCTTCTTCTGCCTTCAGTCTTTCTCAGAGTGAGTGAGTGAGTGAAATCACTCAATTGTGTCCGACTCTTTGTGACCCCGTGGACTGTAGCCCCCCAGGCTCCTCCATCCATGGGATTCTCCAGGCCAGAATATTGGAGTGGGTTGTCATTTCCTTCTCCATCAGTCTTTCTCAGCTCTGGGTATTTTCGAATGGGTCAGTTGTTTGCATCAGGTGACCAAAGTATTGGAGCTTCTGATTCAGCATTAGTCCTTCCAATGAGTATTCAGGGTTGATTTCCTTTAAGACTGGACTGGTTTGAACTGTTTGCTATCCAAAAGACTCTCAAGAGTCTTCTCTAGCACCACAGTTTGAAAGCATCAATTCTTTAGATATAAACAAGCTTAGATAAAAACATATTCAATTGAATCATGTTATTTCAATGTGTAACATATATTTGGATACAATGATGAAACTTATGTCCTTGAATTTATAGGACAGAGAATATTCATATGTGTGAAAACTTGGGAACAATATTTAAAAAGCATAAGAAAGTGCACAAGCTTTTGAGGATACAGTGAAAACTAGAGGCATAAGAGGATGAAATGTGTGAGTTACAGGTAAAATCAGATTCCTGCCAGAGGCCTGAGAGATTTCATAAAATTCAAATATGCAAAGAAAACCGTCATTGCAGATGTGGTGACATGGCCACTCTTAATAAACTAAGTGAAATTTAAAAGATATAAAGATCCTAAGGAAACTAGCTTGAGTATAATTCATGTAACATTGTATTTAATGGTTAATAAACATTTTTGTAAAATTTTATTATATCTTTCTTGATGCTGAAATAACCACTTAAACTACTATTTCATGCTTTAGAGTATTTAAAAATGTACATTAGATATTTTAGCATCTTATTTTTATAAATGCTAACTGCAAAAATGCCTGCTTTCATAAAGTCTAAGCAGTGAGTAATATATACACATCTGATTTGAAATTGAAATGGATAACCTAGTCCATTCACTTATTAGTTATAGGAAAATGCTTTAAGTGCTTAAAGATCCAAGTTTGCTTTGGGAAAAGAGTAATAATATAAAAAAAACAGTGTGTGAGCATAATTCTAAAATTGTATTTTATTAGTTGTGATGCTGTAATATTCCCCAAATAAGGAAAAATTGTGGCTGGTTTGGGCTTCCCTGGTGGCTCAGATGGTAAAGAATCTGCCTGCAATGCGGGATACCTGGATTCGCTCCCTGGGTTGGGAAGATCCCCTGGAGGAAGGCATGGCAACCCACTCCAGTATGCCTGCCTGGAGAATCCCATGGACAGAGGAGCCTGGCACGCTACAGTCTGTGGGGTCACAAAGAGTTGGACATGACTGAACGCCTTTCTCTACCACTACCTAGTTTAAACATACATACATTTCCCACCTTTTCTGTTAGTTTCTATCCCACTTTAGTAAAGACACAAAATGTTAAAATACATGGAAAAATATCAGTTAGAGGCTACATTCAACCAGGGACAGCGTTTAAATAGAAAAATGAAAGCCATCTGTTTGCCAGCTATCTATGTATTTACATCTCTTAATCCATCTGTGCTCCATAAAATCTGGGTCAGAAATGTTTCTTGTTTTAAAAAACTTAAAATAAATATGATACAATGTTTGCTTAAATATGGAAATCTTTGTCGTACTGAACCATGAAATAATTCCAGGAACTGACTAAATTAGCACTAGATTTCACCCTTTTTTTCCTGCAAAATTAAAACTTACTGAGAAAGTGAATAGTATGACATAGCACCTGCAAATTATTTTCATTTAAATTCCAATCCTGCAAATAATTAGACACACATACTGAATCTGGAAACGTAATTTATGGCATAATGTGTTTTCTAGGGTCAAATCTTTCACCAGATATTTTAGGAATATGTTGTATAAATATATTTGTTCAGTATATACTAAAGCAAGTTATTTAAAGCTATACATATTCTGAAATTATTTTGTCATTACTTGAAATGCAGATTTATAAAGTTTGTCAAAGCTCATTTAAAATATGTATAGTTTCCATTATTAAATAAAATAGTATTAGATTAATCTTAAATATTAAGCAAATATTAGCAAATATTAAATGATAATGTGTTGGTCCAAAGCATAATTTTTGTAAGAATTAATAAATTGGTACAAGGATTTTAGAAACAGTTTTGAGATTTCCATATTATATCTTGTTTCATGACTTACAAATTATTAGATATGTATTTTCTTTCCCAGATAGTTTTAACTAGAATATAATTTTAAAAGCTTAATATATAATATTTTTCATTTAAAAGGTTGAATGGGAACAATAATAGTAACAATTTAGCAGGGATAAATTAAAGTCTGAATTTCAATTTCCTCACTTGCAAATGGGTGGGAAAATATTTACCTGGAAGGAATGCTTAAAATCAACACACAGTAGGCATTACATATCTATACAATTATTATAATTATTTTCCTTTCACATTTAGCCTGGGTATTAACTAGATAGGCATTAACCTTTACTATCCCATTAGTTCTATAGCAAGAGTATTAAGCTACTCATCACAGGATCACAATGACATATAATCACCAAATCATACACACACATATATCTCTAAAGGGATGCAAAATCTGTGATGTATTTAACCTCAGAGAGCTAAGAAAATGGACCATGAACTAATTTGGGATTTTCCCACATTCATTTGATGAAGAGCATTATGGTTACATTTGCTCATTATATTCATGACAAATTTGCAAATTAAACCAATAACTCTGGGGTCTATGTCCTAAATGCTACCTTATTTTGGAAGGAACCCGTGTAGAATTCAAGTGTGGTGTGAACAGATTAGACTAAGGTTTCTAGGTATTCTGGCAAGCTGATAAAATTAATATGTATGAAATTTTGAAGAGGGACTATAACTTTAAAAAAATAGAACAACTTTTTAGAACAGTTTAAACTTTACAGCAAATTGAGAAGATATATTTTTTATATACTGCATGCCTCACACAAGCAGTCTTTCCCGTTATTAACATCCCCAGCCAGAATGCCATATTTGTCATAACTGAAGAAAGTATGTTTATGTATAAGCTAAGCTAAGTCGCTTCAGTCGTGTCCGACTCTGTGGGACCCCAGAGACGGCAGCCCACTAGGCTCCCCCGTCCCTGGGATTCTCCAAGCAAGAACACTGGAGCGGGTTGCCATTGCCTTCTCCAATACATGGAAGTGAAAAGTGAAAGTGAAGTTGCTCAGTCGTGTCCGACTCAGCGATCCCATGGACTGCAGCCTACCAGGCTCCTCCATCCATGGGATTTTCCAGGCAGGAGTACTGGAGTGGCGTGCCACTGCCTTCTCCGATGTTTATGTATAGTAAGCATCAAAACCAGAGGTGACATTCCAGTTTATTGTTGTACATTCTGTGGGTTTGGACAAATGTATAACAGGATGTATCATATGGTAACATGTATTTTACCATCTTGAGATCCTCTTTGCTCTCCCTATTCATCCCTCCCTGGGCTCACAACCCACATCTTATTAGTGTTTCCATTTGTTGCTCGGTTGCTAAGTCGTGTCCCACTCTTTGCAACCCCATGGAATGCAACATGCCAGGCTTCCCTGTTCTCCACTGTATCCTGGAGTTTGCTCAAACTCATGTCCATTGAGTCAGTGATTCCATTCCACCATCTCTTCTCTTGTTGTCCCCTTCTCCTCCCACCTTCAATCTGTCCCAGCATCAGGGTCTTTTCCAATGATGTGGCTCTTTGCATCAGGTGGTGCAAGTATTGGAGCTTCAGCATCAGTCCTTCGATGAATATTCAGGGTTGATTTCCTTTAGGATTGACTGGCTTGATCTCCTTTCTGTCCACAGGACTCTCAAGAGCCTTCTCCAGCACCACAATTCAAAGGCATCAATTCTTCGGCACTCAAGACATTTTTATGGTCCGACTCTCATAACCATACTGACAAATAGAGAGACGATAGCTTTGGCTAGATGGACCTTTGCCACCAAAGTAATGTCTCTGCTTTTAAGTGCACTAAGTTTGTCTAGAATATTCAATATCTCAGTAGTTTCACCTTTTCTAAAATGTCATGTAATTGGAAGTAGTTTTTAGTCTGTTTAGATTAGCTTCTTTCAGTTAATAAGTTGAATTCAATTTTCCTCCAGGCCTTTTCATGGTTTAATAGCTCATTTCTTTTCAGTGATGAATAATATTCTGTTGTTTGGATGTACATTGTTTTTTACCGTGAAACACACCTGTGAGTTTTCAATAGATCTCATTTATGAGTTTGAGGAAGATATCCCTTTCCTTATTTGGCTGAGGTTCTGATCATGAAAATATATTAGATTTTTCTCTAATGTTTTTTTCTGTATTTGAGATGATGATGTGGTTTTATCCTTTACTCTATTGGAGGTATTACATTTTTATCATAGAATGTTAAGATAATCTTGCATTTATGGTCTAGATCCAACTTGATTATAGTGGACATGGCATTATGTGTTTTGAGTGTTTTTACATCTTGTTGAAAGATGTACTGGTATGTATGTAATGATATATATGTAATTTTCCTGTGATGCCTTGCTAGGCTTTTGGTATCAGGGTATTGTGGGCCTCAGAATAAACTAAAACCTGCTCCTCTTCTGTTTTTATAGCAGCTTATGAAGTGTTGGTATTAATTTTTTATAGCATTTGGTAGAATTACTTAAGTAACTGGTAGAAAAGCCAGTGAAGACTTGGCTTTTCTCTACTGGAAGTTTTAAAATTACTAATCCAGTATACAGTACTTACTTTTTGTACATTTTTTTATTTGCTGTTTCTTCTTGACTCAGTTTTCATAGTGTGTCCTTCTTGGAATTTGTATAGTTTATTAATACATTTATTTTTGTTGGCTTAAAATTGTTGATGACATTCTCTTAAAATCACTTACTTTTGATTATCAGTGATATATGCATTTTCAAGAGCTTCCATTAATTTTTAAAAACTGACCTTATAATTCAAAGGGTATATAAGTACTTGAAGTGATGAAAAAGATTGCTGAAATCAACATATATAAAAAGTGACAGTTGTATGCACAGTGGCAAGTCCTTAGAAAATTTAGTAAAATATAATTTATGAATAAATATGTTAAAGTATCTAGGATTAAATCTACAAAGTATATATTAAAACATTTTAGACAATTAAAAACTACATTGATAAACATTAACTATCACCTGCATATTGTGGAAATATCACTTTTACTTCATGGAAGATTCAATATCAGTTCAGTTCAGTCACTCAGTCGTGTCCAATTCTTTGTGACCACATGGACTGCAGCACAACAGGCCTCATTGTCCATCACCAACTCCCAGAGTTTACTCAAACTCATGTCCATTGAGTCACTTATGCCATCCAATCATCTCATCCTCTGTCATCCGCTTCTACTTGCGCCTTCAATCTTTCCCAGCATCAGGGCCTTTTCCAATGAGTGAGTTCTTTGATTCAGGTGGTCAAAGTATTGGGCTTTCAGCTTCCAAATCAGTCCTTCCAACGAACATTCAGTACTGCTTTCCTTTAGGATGGATTGGTTGAATCTCTGTGAAGTCTAAGGGACTCTCAAGAGTCTTCTCCAACACCACAGTTCAAAAGCATCAATTCTTCAGCGCTCAGCTTTCTTTATAGTCCAACTCTCACATCCATACATGACTACTGGAAAAACCATAGCTTTGACTAGACAGACGTTTGCTGGGAAAGTAATGTCTCTGCTTTTTAATATGCTGTCTAGGTTGGTCATAACTTTCCAAGGAGCAAGTGTCTTTTAATTTCATGGCTGAAGTCATCACCTGCAGTGATTTCTGTCACTGTTTCCACTTTTCCTCATCTATGTGCCATGAAGTGATGGGGCAAGATGCCATGATCTTAGTTTTCTGAATGTTGAGCTTTAAGCCAACTTTTTCACTCTTCTCTTTCACTTTTATCAAGAGGCTCTTTAGTTCTTCTTTGCTTTCTGCCATAAGGGTGGAGTCATCTGCATATCTGAGGTTATTGATATTTCTCCTGGCAATCTTGATTCCAGCTTGTGCTTCATCTAGCCCAGCATTTCCCATGATATACTCTGCATATAATTTAAATAAGCAGGGTGACAATACACAGCTTTGACGTACTCCTTTTCCTATTTGGAACCAGGCTGTTGTTCCATGTCCAGTTCTAACTATGTTAGATGCAAGTTGCTTCCTGACTTGCATACTTGTTTCTCAAGAGGTAGGTCAGGTGGTTTGGTAGTCCCATCTCTTTAAAAACTTGCCACAGTTTGTTGTGATCCACACAGTCAAAGGCTTTGGCATAGTCAATAAAGCAGAAATAGATGTTTTTCTGGAACTTTCTTGCTTTTTTGATGATCCAGCAGATGTAGGCAATTTGATCTCTGGTTCCTCTGCCTTTTCTAAATCCAGCTTGAACAGCTGGAAGTTCATGGTTCATGTACTGTTGAAGCGTGCCTTGGAGAATTTTGATATTACTTAACTAGTATATGAGACAAGTGCAATTGTGCGATAGTTTGAACATTGCTTTCTTTGGGATTGGAATGAAAAGTGAACTTTTCCAGTCCTGTGGCCACTGCTGAGTTTTCCAAATTTGATGGCATATTGAGTGCAGCACTTTCACAGCATCATCTTTTAGGATTTGAAATAACTCAACTGGAATTCCATCACCTCCACTAGCTTTATTCCTAGTGATGCTTCCTAAGGACCAATTGACTTTGCATTCCAGGATGTAATTTGCCACCTCTTCTTAATATCTTCTGCTTCTGTTAGGTCCATACCATTTCTGTTCTTTATTGTCTTTATTTTTCATCTCTGCATGAAATGTTCCCTTGGTATCTCTAAATTTCTCGAAGAGATCTCTAGTCTTGCTCATTCTGAAAATCTGATAAATTCAATATAGAAAACATTCAATTTTTCTGCAATGTATTTAAATATTCAGTGTAACCACCACAGCTGTTTTTGCCATTGTTTTCTTGTTTGATTTAGTTTTTTAGACCCTGATGCTGGGAAAGATTGAAGGCAGGAGGAGAAGGGGATGACAGAGGATGAGATGGTTGGATTGCATCACTGACTCAATGGACATGAGTTTGAGCAAGCTCTGAGAATTAGTGATGGACAGGGAAGCTTGGCGCACTGTAATCCAGGGGGTCACAGAGAGTCAGACATGGCTGAGCAACTGAACTGAACATATATCTAAAACTAAATTTTTATTGTCCCAAGAATGCCTAAAGCACTGTTCCTTATCAGGTATCCAGATATTGAGAAACAGAGAAAATCAATCTATGGAATGAAATAAAAAGCTAAATCACACATCTGAATACTGTGTGACAGTGGTAGAGTTTGCAGAATTGCATTTATAATTTTAAACAGTATTTAATACAGTATTTCAGAATGCCATTGTGAGCATGAAGTAGGAAATACTGTTTAAATAACATGCAAATAATTTAAATCATAAGGGCAGCGTCTGAAAAGTTCTATAGTTACACTGAGAGATTCTTCAAAATAAATGCTACCAGAACAAAAACGCTAAAAAAAATAGACAGTATCTTCAACATAGGAAATCTCTATGTGTAATTTTAAAGAAATCCTCACAAATGATGACAGTAATATAATGAGAAAAGACTGGAATTTTACAGTACAAAAGATCAATAAACAAATGATTAGTAAATAAAAACCTTATTTACATTCTATTGATTATCAGAAATTAAAGTCTAATGTTAACTGTTTGAAGGTGGACCTTGATGGGAATACACATTGCCTGTAATCAAGTCAAAATTGCTACAAAACTTTGAAAAACAACATAAAACACTGGTTAAGGAAATTCAATATGTGTGCATTTTATGATGTAGCAATTCTGCTTTTGGGCATACGCAGCGAGATTATACGTTTACACAATGAACAATAAAACAGCATGTTAACAAGGAAAAAAGATAAAATAACTATCAATCATAACATTAGAATGGATAAATGACTTGTACTATATATGTACAAAGGAATATTATTTGAAGGTAAATATTAATTTGCAACAAATATCAGCCCCATCTGAGACTGGGAAAGTGTGAATAGAATTTAGTCAAAAAAAGAAAAAGTGAAAAAGAGGACATAGACTCTACAGTCCTGTCCCTAAAGAGAGTAGGAATTCCCTTACGGCCAGTTTTGTTTTAGAGTGAGTTTCATTTAGGAAAATTACTTACTTAGATATAACTTTATCACTGTTATTTGAAGAGCTTTCTCAAACTGTATTAAGTTCTTCCCAAGTCCATGAAACACTTCATGAGTGAGACTGGATGTGGGTATAGCTACTCGTAGTTTTCTCTACCACACTTTCTTTTCTTCTACTATATACATTTGGTATCAGTATAACTTAGTTGCTTGCACTACATGTATTTATGACCTAATTTAGTGTGAGAATACTAGAACCAAATTTAATTCTCCAATAGGAATGACACATAGTATGTGGTCTTTCAATCAGTACTAGACCTCCTAGCTGTAGTACACATAAGCAAAATATGATGCTCTAATATGGATCAATTTCAAAAGTGAATCAAACTGAATTATCTAAGAATTTATTTATATTAGACAACTGTTAAATAAAAACATGAAATTCTTTATTCAGTAAATCTCATTGTCTATGAAGAATCACTTTTCGGGTGCTATGGATGTAATGGTGAAGAGCACTAATGTCCTAGCTTCCTGATGCTTACAATATTTGAAAAGATGCCCAACTGACCCAAGGACAGACACCATATTGTTGTTGTTCAATCGCTAAGTCATATCTGACTCTTTGCAACCTCATGGACTGAAGCATTCCAGGTTTCCCTGTTCTTCACTGTCTCCTGGAGTTTGTCAAACTCATGTCTGTGGAGTTGGTGATACCATCCAACCATCTCATCCTGTGGTGCCTCTTTCTCCTCCTGCTCTCAGTCTTTCCTAGAATCTTTTCCAATGAGTCAGCTTTTCACAACATGGACAGAGACTATTGTCCAGAGACACCAACATCACATTCCAGTCTGTGGTCCATAAGCAGCTCTTGTCACAAAGTCATAGGTAGATCTACTGAAAAATCAGTTTATATAGCATGCGGTTTCTAAATGATAACTATATTCTGATTAATTCACTAAAATAGTTATATCAAATTTTACACAAAACTAATAATAAATATGATTATATTAAAGTTAAGAGGAAATAGTGTACTAAAAGTCTCTACTTTAGCTAAGAGAGGAGCACCTATTTAGCTGTTTTCCTACCATGTATCACAACTAGTAAAATTCAATCAGTTACTTAAAATATCAATTGCCGGGGTCTGGGGGTAGATGCTCGAGAATTTCCATGGGGACTCCTGAGGCTCGATCCCGCTTTTGCGTATGCCGAGCCTCCTTCCTCATGACCTTTGCCACGGGCGGAGTTCCTCACGCTGGCTCCCGACAATCAATGCAGAATAAAAGTACTTTTAATAAAATAACAGAATACAGGAAATTCTTTTCTGACATTTTTGAAGACAGATTTCAAGAACATCTTCATAAGATGCTTTGCTTTAACTTTGATAAAGACAGGGAATTACCATGGAAATGAACTTAAAGAGCCTAGGAATCCTCAGGCTTGAATTTGCCTCCAGAATCCACTGAGGATGTGGAATACATGAGTCAAGTCAGATCACAGGATCCTGAGCTTCTCTGAAGAGTGGACAGCTTCAGATTTTTTCCTGCTTCACTCATTGTAAGGTGATAATTGTGCAAACTGGACCATCACTCTTGCACTCATATACTTGAAGTCCTGTTCAGTTGCAGGCATGGACCAGTGAAGAGAGCATTCAATATCATAAACAATGGTGTTATCAAATCCAGAAATTTTATGTATTCATTTACTTACGTGTATTATATGTAGTAAGAATTTTTTTCAAGACAACAAATTTGGATGGTATAACTTATTACCTTTCTCCCACCCTGCAACTGCATAAAGATGTTAGATCTCCTTTACAGGAACTTAAAATCAACGGGAGGAGACATAAAGCATCACAGTATTTTGTTCTACATTTATACTTATGAAATATATTCTAATACAACAAATATTAAAATTAATTGATATTAAAGATATTTCTACAGCATGCCAAAGGAATATCTGGAAAATTGACTCACTATTATCATTTTAAACATAACTAAATTCTTTAAGGAAGGCACATATTTTTAAAGTGAAAGCAGTTACTAATGTAACAAACTTACTTTTAGGCAGGCTGCAGATATTAATTATTTGAGTATATTTCATGAAGAAACTTGGGCTTCCCTGATAGATTAGTTGGTAAAGAATCTGCTTGCAATGCAGGAGACCCTGGTTCAATTCCTGGGTCAGGAAGATCTGCTGAAGAAGGGATATGCTACCCACTCCAGTATTCTTGGGCTTCCCTTGTGGCTCAGCTGGTAAAGAATCTGCCTGCAATGTGGGAGACCTGGGTTCCATCCCTGGGTTGGGAAGATCCCCTGGAGAAGGGAAAGGCTTACCCACTCCAGTATTCTGGCCTGGAGAAACCATGGACTGTATGGTCCATGGGGTTGGACACGGCTAAGCAACTTACACTTTCTTCTCTTTCCCTTGAAGGAACTTACTTGTTAAATCACATCCTTAACTATCACTATGGTATTGAAATTTGATATAAAATATAATATTAATCATCAATTATATAGACATTGTGCTGTTAAACAGATGTTTATTACTATAAGTAATTTTTAAAATAGCTAACCTGTAATATAAAAAGTAGTGATTTTATTAAACATTCCCATAGATTATTTTCTTCCATCAAATATTTATATCTGACAGTGCAGGAAGAAATAATGAGTACATGCAGCACCTTCATCTCTATGCAGATGAAGAAGAAGAAGCTCTCATCCTTGATTTAACATTCTCAGAAAATCAACCAACTTGAAGAGTAATTTGAAAAATATTTGTGTCAGCACTTTTAGTGTCTCCATGTATTTCAGTACAGCAGTGTACAATTTAATGAGACTCCCTTCAAAATAAATCATAGCACTGGTATACACTTGGAAAGTATAGCTCATCATTGAAAAGTTCCAAGAGGGAAAGTCATTTCTGACAAACAGTATATATAGAGCTTCACAAGGGAATGGAATGAAAACATGGGCAGCTTGTCTGAATGTCCCCTAATGTACTTTCAATGATCCATATTATCAAGGTAATGTAGGGTGCGTTAAAAACAAGATTAAGACCAAAAATCTATCGCCACAGACACAGACACACACAGAGACACAGAGGACCCTTTGATCCTCTCCTCGTTCAGGGATATTGCTGTAAACAATCATCAGTGTTTCCAAGGATATTTATGTACATGTAGATTTGTTTTGCCTGAACATAATTTTATATTTATGAAGCAAGCCAATTCTCTGTAAATAAATATGAATGGAAAACAAATACCACGAGCATCAAGTGTAGGAGAATTTTTGGTTTGAGCACCTAAATTCCTTCTTAGCTTTGTTTGTCTTTTGGGTACTATTGCTTTCTTTATAAATTATAATCCTTGCATCACTTGGTGAAATTTGTTGAATTCTTTAGACGTATCCAGACATTCAAACTTCTGTAAGTTTGATTTTGACTGTTCTAATATTGCGAAGAGTTGACTCATTGGAAAAGACTCTGATTCTGGGAGGGATTGGGGACAGGAGGAGAAGGGGACGACAGAGGATGAGATGGCTGGATGGCATCACTGACTCAATGGACATGAGTCTGAATGAACTCCGGGAGTTGGTGATGGACAGGGAGGCCTGGTGTGCTGCGATTCATGGGGTCACAAAGACTCGGACATGACCGAGCGACTGAATTGAACTGAATATTGCTATGATTTAACAGAGATTTTCATGATTCCACTTAAATGATCTAAAATGTATTTTAAATTGGTAATCAATACATGTATCAAGTTGAGCCTCAGTTATTAACACAGTTTGACAAAGTCAGTTACTAAAATCTTAGGTTTCCTTAGGCTCAGACACTAAGGGAACACATTTAATCTTTAACATTTCGATTAGTAGCACTTGATTTCCTTGTTTCACACAAAGAAGGCAAAACAAAGTGCACGAAGTTTACAGGGGTCTTCTTAATTGTTTCTCTGCTGCTGCTGCTAAGTCGCTTCAGTCGTGTCCGACTCTGTGCGACCCCATAGACGGCGGCCCACCAGGCTCCCCAGTCCCTGGGATTCTCCAGGCAAGAACACTGGAGTGGGTTGCCAATTGTTTCTCTAACTTTTCCCAATCCTTGTGTTCCCAGTGTTGAGAGTAGTTCAGTTATACATGCAGTTCTAAAATTTACTGCATTGAAGATTTCAGACGATATATTGAAAATTTTATAATTTCTCTTAAAATGGACCTCAAATTTGCATGGAAATATTCTGCCATACATACTAAAATATATATGCATATATCATAATAAAGGAAGAGAGGGTGTCCTAGATACTTGATACATAAGAAATAGGAGATACAAATAGAACATTCATATACTTAGCAGCATGCACAATAAAACAGTAAGGTGTTACCTACTGACTCCATGCTTGGATGACCTGAATATTAACTGAGAATTTTTAGTGTTCAGCTTAAATATTATCTTTTAATGAGACTTAAGAACTGATTTGCATAATCCTTAAGCAAAACACGTTGGCTATTCAAAAGAGTCATCAGTATTCTTTCTTAATGTTCATATTACTGTAAATTCAAAAAGGACTGTTTATGACAACCAGACAAGAAAATAGAAATAGAGTTGGGCATGCCTGTGCTAAGTGGCTTCAGTCGTGTTCAATTTTTTGCAACCCTGTGGACTGTAGTGCACCAAGCTCCTCTGTCCATGGGATTCTCCAAGAATACTGGAGTGGTTGATCACTGTATGATTACAAAATGTCCCTCATAATTGTAGCAATATTTTATTCCAAACTTAACATTTTATTGCCTTGTAGGTGTCTTCTATAATTTATTTTCTATCATTCTTTAATGCCTATAAATATAAAAGGAATATCAAGGTAGTCTAAAATGTAAGTAAATCTTTTGGCAACTGACCTCTTTTTAGTGAAAATTAAATTGAAGTAGGCTTTGTAATTCTTAACTATGAATCAGAGTTAGTTGAAAATAAGTTGTACTTCAAAATTTCTTAACTTTAAAACTTAGGCTAATGTACATTCAGTGTTAACTTTTCCATGATTCTGTTTTATTTATTTTGATTTATTTTATAAGTTAATTGGTGAAAAAGGTTTGTTAAATATAATGAATATATTAAATATTTTGGCAGTCCAAATTAGAAAAGGTGTTATCACACTTTATTTCCATCATTTTATACTTCAGTACTATATAGTCAAACATCAATTTGCATTTTCTTTTTAATTCAATGTTGCACTTGCCAATTATAATTATTGATTCCACTTCCACAGAGTCTTTACATAGGATTAAGCAAAATATTTACATTAATCCCATAGAAAACCAAAATATTAAAGAAAATACACCAGTATGTCTGTTTAAACCTGCTTTTACCTATATGTATATAACCTGAGGTTTTATGAAACTGGTTAGGTATGAACATGGAGAAGGCAATCGCACCCTACTCCAATACTATTGCCCGGAAAATCCCATGGATGGAGGAGCCTGGTAGGCTGCAGACCATGGGGTCGCTAAGAGTCAGACACGACTGAGCGGCTTCACTTTCACTTTCCACTTTCATGCATTGGAGAAGGAAATGGCAACCCACTCCAGTGTTCTTGCCTGGAGAATCCCATGGACGGAGAAGCCTGGTAGGCTGCAGTCCATGGGGTCACACAGAGTCGGACACGACGGAAGCGACTTAGCAGCAGCAGCAGCAGGTATGAACAAGATAACATTTACTTATTTGGAGTATAACTGCTTTACACTGTTGTGTCACTTTCTGCTGCATGTTACATCCAGCCCCCTCGCACCCCGTACTCAGATCTGCCTCCATCTCACCCATCTCGGTCATCACAGAGCGCCACGCTGAGCTCCCTGTGCTAGACAGCAGGTTCTCACCAGCAATGTGTTTTACACATGGTAGTGTTTATAAGTCAGTTCTAATCTCCCAGTTCCTCCCACCCTCTTCCTACCCCTGCTGTGTCTACAAGTCCATTTTCTATGTCCGTGTTCCTATTCTTGCCTTGTAAACAGGCACATCTGTACCATCTTTCTAGATTTATGTATATGCATTAATATACAATATTTGTTTTTCCCTTTCTGACTTCACTCTGGATGACAGACTCTAGAAGCATCCAAATCTGAAAATTACCAAATTTTGTTCTTTTTTTATGGCTGATTAATATTCCATTGTATCCGTTCAGTTCAGTCACTCAGTTGTGTTCGACTCTTTGTGACCCCATGGACTGAAGGACACCAGGCCTCCGTGTCCATCACCAACTCCTGGAGTATACTCAACTCATGTCCACTGAATTGGTGACGCCATCCAACCATCTCATCCTCTGTCATCCCCTTCTCCTCCCACCCTCAATCTTTTCCAGCATCAGGGTCTTTTCAAATTGGCCAAAATATTGGAGTTTCAGGTTCAGCATCAGTCCTTCCAATGAATATTCAGGACTGATTTCTTTTAGGATTGACTGATTGAATCTCCTTGCAGTCCAAGGGACCCTAAAGAGTCTTCTCCAACACCACAGCTCAAAAGTGCTAAGCTTTCTTTATAGTCCAACTCTCACATCCATACATGACTACTGAAAAACAATAGCTTGACTGGATGGACTTTTGTTGGCAAAGTAATGTCTCTGCTTTTTAATATGCTATATAGGTTGGTCATAACTTTCCTTCCAAGGAATAAGCATCTTTTAATTTCATGACTGCAGTCACCATCTGCAGTAATTTTGGACCCCAAAAAATAAAGTCTGCCACAGTTTCCACTGCTTCCCCATCTCTTTGCCATGAAATGATGGACGAGATACCATTTTCTGAATATTGAGCTTAAAGCCAACTTTTTCACTCTCCTCTTTCACTTTCATCAAGAAGCTCTTTAGTTCTTCTCTTTCTTCCAAAGGGTGGTGTCATATGTATATCTGAGGCTATTGATATTTCTCCAATCAAACTTGATTCCAGCTTGTGCTTTATCCAGGTTAGCATTTCTCATGATGTACTCTGCATAGAAGTTAAATAAGCAACCTTGACAATATACAACCTTGACGTACTCCTTTCTGTATTTGGAACCAGTCTGCTGTTCCATGTCCAGTTCTAACTGTTGATTCTTGACCTGCATACAGCTTTCTCAAGAGACAGGTCAGGTGGTATGGTATTCCCATCTCTTTCAGAATTTCCCACAGTTTATTGTGATCCACACAGTCAAGGCATTGGCATAGTCAATAGAGCAGAAATAGATGTTTTTCTGAAACTCTCTTGCTTTTTCGATGATCCAGTGGATGTTGGCAATTTGATCTCTGGTTCCTCTGCATTTTCTAAAACCAGCTTGAACATCTAGAAGTTCACGGTTCATGTATTGTTGAAGCCTGACTTGAAGAATTTTGAGTATTACTTTACTAGTGTGGGAGATTAGTGCAATTGTGCAGTAGTTTGAACATTCTTTTGCATTGCCTATCTTTGGGATTGGAATAAAAAGTGACCTTTTCCAGTCCTATGGCACTGCTGAGTTTTCCAAATTTGCTGGCATATTGAGTGCAGCACTTTCACAGCATCATCTTTTAGGATTTGAAATAGCTCAACTGGAATTCCATCACTTCCACTAGCTTTGTTGATAATGATGCTTCCTAAGGTCCATTTGACTTCACATTCCAGGATGTCTGGCTCTAGGTGAGTGATCACACCATCATGATTATTTGGGTCATAAAGATCTTTTTTGTATAGTTCTTCAGTGTATTCTTGCCACTTCTTCTTAATATCTTCTGCTTCTCTTAGGTTCATACCATTTCTGTCCTTTATTGTGTCCATCTTTGCATTAAATGTTCCCTTGGTATCTCTAATTTTCTTGAAGAGATCTCTAGTCTTTCCCATTTGTGTGGTTTTCCTCTATTTCTTTGCATTGATCGCTGAGGAAGACTTTCTTACCTCTCCTTGCTGTTCTTTGAACTTTGCATTCAGATGCTTATATCTTTCCTTTTCTTCTTTACTTTTCACTTCTCTTCCTTTAACAGCTATTTGTAAGGCCTCCTCAGACAGCCACCACACTTTTTTGCATTTCTTTTTCTTAGGGATCGGTTTGATCCCTGTCTCCTGTACAGTGTCACAAACATCCGTCCATAGTTCCTCAGGCACTGTATCTATCAGATCTAGTCCCTTAAATCTATTTCTCATTTCCACTTTATAATCGTAAGGGATTTGATTTAGGTCATACCTGAATGGTCTCGAAAATGGCAGAATGATCTCTGTTTGTTTCCAAGACAAACCATTCAATATCACAGTAATCCAAGTCTAGGCTCCAACCAGTAACACTGAAGAAGCTGAAGTTGAATGGTTCTATGAAGACCTATAAGACCTTTAAGAACTAATACCCAAAAAGATGTCCTTTTCATTATAGGGGACTGGAATGCAAAAGTAGGAAGTCAAGAAACACCTGGAGTAACAGGCAAATTTAGCCTTGGAAAATGGAATGAAGCAGGGCAAAGGCTAATAGAATTTTGCCAAGAGAACCCTCTGGTCATAGCAAACACCTTCTTCCATCAACACAAGAGAAGACTATACACATGGACATCACCAGATGGTCAACACCGAAATCAGATTGATTATATTCTTTGCAGCCAAAGATGGAGAAGCTCTATACAGTCAGCAAAAACAAAACCGGGAGCTGAATGTGCCTAAGATCATGAGCTCCTTATTGCCAAATTCAGACTTAAATTGAAGAAAGTAGGGAAAACCACTAGACCATTCAGATATGACCTAAATCAAATCCCTTATGATAATACAGTGGAAGTGACAAATAGATTCAAGGGACTAGATCTGATAGATAGAGTGTCTGATGAACTATGGATGGAGGTTCATGACATTGTACAGGAGACAAGGATCAAGACCATCCCTATGGAAAAGAAATGCAAAAAAAGCAAAATGGCTGTCTGGGGAGGCCTTACAAATAGCTGTGAAAAGAAGAAAAGCAAAAAGCAAAGGAGAAAAGGAAAGATATAACCATCTGAATGCAGAGTTCCAAAGAATAGCAAGAAGAAAGCCTTCCTCAGCGATCAATGCAAAGAAACAGAGGAAAACAACAGAATGGGGAAGACTAGAGATTTCTTCAAGCAAATTAGAGATAGCAAGGGAACATTTCATGCAAAGATCGGCTCAATAAAGGACAGAAATGGTAGGGACCTAACAGAAGCAGAAGATATTAAGAAAAGGTGGCAAGAATACACAGAAGAACTGTACAAAAAAGATCTTCATGACCCAGATAATCACAATGGTGTGATCACTCACCTAAAGCCAGACACCCTGGAATGTGAAATCAAGTGGGCCTTAGAAAGCATAACTAAGAACAAAGCTAGTGGAGGTGATGGAATTCCAGTTAAGCTATTTCAAAGTCTGAAAGATGATGCTGTTAAAGTGCTGCACTCAATATGCCAGCAAATTTGAAAAACTCAGCAGTGGCCACAGGACTGGAAAAGTTTTCACTTCAATCCCAAAGAAAGGCAGTGCCAAATAATGCTCAAAGTACCGCACAATTGCACTCATCTCACGTGCTAGTAAAGTAATGCTCAAAATTCTCTGATCCAGGCTTCGAGATGTTCAAGCTGGTTTTAGAAAAGGCAGAGGAACCAGGGATCAAATTGCCAACATCTGCTGGATCATTGAAAAAGCAAGAGAGTTCCAGAAAAACATCTATTTCTGCTTTATTGACTATGCCGAAGCCTTTGACTGTGTGGATCACAATAAACTGTGGAAAATTCTGAAAGAGATGGGAATACCAGACTACCTGAACTGCTTCTTGAGAAACCTATATGCAGGTTAGGAAGCAACAGTTAGAACTGGACATGGAACAACAGACTGGTTCCAAATAGGAAAAGGAGTACGTCAAGGCTGTGTATTGTCACCCTGCTTATTTAACTTCTATGCAGAGTACATCATGAGAAACACTGGGCTGAATGAAGCACAAGCTGGAATCAAGATTGCCAGGAGAAATATCAATAACCTCAGATATGCAGATGACACCACTCTTATGGCAGAAAGTGAAGAGAAACTAAAAAGCCTCTTGATGAAAGTGAAAGAAGAGAGTGAAAAAGTTGGCTTAAAGCTCAACATTCAGAAAATGAAGATCATGGCATCTGGTCCCATCACTTCATGGGAAATAAATGAGGAAACAGTGTCAGACTTTATATTTTGGGCTCCAAAATCACTGCAGATGGTGCCTGCAGCCATGAAATTAAAAGACACTTACTCCTTGGAAGAAAAGTTATGACCAACGTAGATAGCATATTCAAAAGCAGAGTCATTACTTTGCCAACAAAGGTCCGTCTAGTCAAGGCTATGGTTTTTCCTGTGGTCATGTATGTATGTGAGAGTTGGACTGTGAAGAAGGCTGAGCGCTGAAGAATTGATGCTTTTGAACTGTGGTATTGGAGAAGACTCTTGAGAGTCCCTTGCACTACAGGGAGACCCAACCAGTCCATTCTGAAGGAGATCAGCCCTGGGATTTCTTTGGAAGGAATGATGCAAAGCTGAAACTCCAGTCCTTTGGCCACCTCATGCGAAGAGTTGACTCATTGGAAAAGACCCTGATGCTGGGAGGGATTGGGGGCAGGAGGAAAAGGGGATGACAGGGGATGAGATGGCTAGATGGCATCACTGACTTGATGGACATGAGTTTGAGTGAACTCTGGGAGTTGGTGATGGACAGTGAGGCCTAACGTGATGTGATTCATGGGGTCTCACAAGGAGTCGGACACAACTGAGTTACTGCACTGAACTGAACTGAACTGAATGGTCTAGTGGTTTTCCATACTTTCTTCATGTTAAGCCAGAATTTGGCAATAAGGAGTTCATGATCTGAGCCACAGACAGCTCCTGGTCTTGTTTTGCTGACTGTATAGAGCTTCTCTATCTTTGGCTGCAATTCCATTTTATAAACGTACCATATCTTTATCTGTTCATCCGTTGATGGACATTTAGATTGCTTCCATATCCTGGCTATACTAAGTAGGGCTGCAGTGAACATTGGAAAAGACTAATGCTGGGAAAGATTGAAGGTGGGAGAAGAAGAGACAACAGAGGATGAGATGGTTGGATGGCATCAGCAATGTGAAGGATATGAGTTTGGGCAAGCTCTGGAAATTGGTGATGGA
This sequence comes from Bos mutus, assembly GCF_027580195.1. NCBI lineage: Eukaryota > Metazoa > Chordata > Mammalia > Artiodactyla > Bovidae > Bos > Bos mutus. Next base: position 36,151,752 of record NC_091643.1, read on the forward strand.
CAGGGAAGCCTGGCATGCTGCAGTCCATGGGACTGCAGAGAGTCGGACATGACTGAGTGAACTGAACTTAACATTCAAGTACATGTGTCTTTTTACATTATTATTTTCTTAGGTATCTGCCCAGTAGTGGGTTGCTGGATTATAAGGTAGTTGGAGAAGGAAATGGCAATCCACTGCAGTATTCTTGCCTGGAGAATTCCATGGACAAGCCTAATTGACTACAGTCCGTGGGGTCACAAGGAATCGGACATGACTAATTGACTAACTTTCTTTTCAAGGTAGTTGCATTTTTAGTTATTTTAAAGAACCACCATAGTAGTCTGCATAGTGGCTATATCAGTTTACTACCTACTACTACTTACTACTAACAGTTCAGTTCAGTTCAGTCACTCAGTCATGTCCGACTCTTTGCGACCTCATCAACCGCAGCACACCAGTCCTCCCTGTCCATCACCAACTCCCAGAGTCCACCCAAACCCATGTCCATTGAGTTGGTGATGCCATCCAACCATCTCATTCTCTGTCATCCCCTTCTTCTCGTGCCTTCAATCTTTCCCAGCATCAGGGTCTTTTCCAATGAGTCAGCTCTTAGCAGGTGGTCAACGTATTGGAGTTTCAACCTCAGCATCAGTCCTTCGAATGAATATTCAGGACCAATTTATTTAGGATGGACTGGTTGGATCTCCTTGCAGTCCAAGGGACTCTCAAGAGTCTTCTCCAACACTACAATCCAAAAGCATCAGTTCTTTGGTGCTCAGCTTTCTTTATAGTCCAACTCTCACATCCATACATGACTACTGGAAAAACCATAGCCTTGACTAGACAGACCTTTGTTGGCAAAGTAACGTCTCTGGTTTTTAATATTCTGTCTAGGTTGATCATAGCTTTTCTTCCAAAGAGCAAGCGTCTTTTAATTTCATGGCTGAAGTCACCATCTGCAATGATTTTGGAGCCCAGAAAACAGTATTAAAAAGTTCTCTTTTCTCCCCACCCTCTCCAACATTTTTTTTTTTTTGTAGATTTTTTTGATGATGGGTATTCTAATCAGTATGAGGTGATATCTCATTGTAGTTTTGATTTAAACTTCTCTCATAATTAGTGATGTTAAGCATCTTTTCATGTGACTCAGCCATCTATATGGCTTCTTTGTAGAAATGTCTATTGAGTTCTGTAGCCAATTTTTTCATTGGATTATTCATTGTTTTGTTACTGAGTTGCATGAGCTGTTTGTATATTTTGGAGATTAATCCTTTGTCAGTTGCTTCATTGCAAATATTTTCTTCCATTTGAGGGTAGTTTTTTCCTCTTGTTTATTGTTTCCTTGGCTGTATGATTTTAAGTTATTTAGGTCCAATTTGTTTATTTTTATTTTTGTGACTCTAGGAGTTGGGTCAAAAAAGATGTTGCTGTAATTTATGTCAAAGAATGTTTTTGATATGTTTTCCTAAAAGAGTTTTATAGTGTTTGGTCTTACATTTAGGTCTTTAATCTATTTTGAATCTCTCTTCAAAATATGGTTTTTCTGAGTTTTCTAATGCCATTCTTCTATATGTAGATGTCCAGTTTTCCCAGCACCAATTATTGAAGACTGTCTACTCTCCACTGTGTAGTCTTTCATCCTTTGTCATAGGTTAGGTGACCATAGTTGCATGGGTTTGTTTCTGGGCTTTCCATCCTGTTACACTGACCTGTATTTCTGTTTTTGTGTCAGGACCATACTGTCTTGATTACTGTAGTTTTGTATTATCTTCTGAAATCAGAAAGCCTGATTCCTTCAGCTTTGTTCCTCTTTGTCAAGATTGCTTTGCCTATATGGGGTCTTGTGTCTTTCCATAAAAATCATGAAATGTTTTTTCTAATTCTGCGAAAAAATCATTGATAGTTTGATATGGATTGCATTGAATCCAGAGGTTGGTTTTGATAGTATAGTCATTTTCACAATATTGATTCTTCCAGTCTAAGTACATGGTATAGCTCTCCATTTGTTTGTGTCATCTTTGATTTTTTTCATCATTATTTAATAGTTTTCCAAATACCGGTGTTTTGTCTCCTTAGGTTTATTTCTGGATATTCTTTTTGTTGTATGGTTAATAGGACTGTTTCCTATATTTGTCTTTCTGATCTCTTGTTATTAGCATATAGGAATGCTTCTGCATATTAATTTTGTATCCTGCAAAATTACCAAATTCATTGATTAGTTCTAGTGGTTTTTCAGTGGCATCTTTTGGCTTTTTCTTGTATAGTATCATATCATCTACAAACACTGACAGCTTTACTTCTTTTCCAAGTTAGGTTCCTTTTATTTACTTTTCTTTGATCGCTGTGGCTAGTACTTCCAAAACTATGCTGAATAACAGTGGTGAGAGTGGATATCCTTGTTTTGTTCCTGATCTTAGAGGAAATTCTTTCTTCCTTTTTTTTTTTTTTTTTTTACCACTGAGAATGTTGTTTGCTGTGAATTTGTCACATTTGGCCTTTATTATGTTGACATAGTTTCCCTCTATGCCCACTTTCTGGAGAGTTTTGTTTTACTTTTATCATAAATAAGTGTTGAATTTTGTCATATCTTTTTCTACCTCTATTGAGATGATCATATGTTTTTTTTTTAATTTGTTAATATGGTATATCATATTGACTTGTGTATATAAGAATTCTTGCATTGCTGGGATAAATCTCACTTGATTGTGGTGTATGATTCCTTTAATTATTTTTGGATTCTGTTTGCTAATATTTTGTGGGGAATTTTTGTGTATATGTTCATCAGTTATATCGATCTATAATTTTCATTTTTTAATATATCTTTATCTGGTTTTGATATCAAGGTGATGGTGGCCTTGTACAATGATTTAGGGAGTGTTCTTCCCTCTGCAACTTTTTGCAAGAGTTTGAGAAGAATGGGTGTTGGCTCTTAATATTTGATAGAATTTGTCTGTGAAGCCATCTGATCCTGGACTTTTGTTTATTGGAAAATTTTAAATTACAGTTTCAATTTCATTACTTATGATTACTCTGTTTTTATTTCTTCCTGGTTTGGTCTTGAAAAAAGAGTTGTCCCGCTTCTTCAAGGTTGTCCATTTTATTGGCATATAGTTGCTTGTAGTAATCTCTTAGGATCGTTTGTATTTCTGTGGTGTCAGTTGTACTTTCTCCCTTTTCATTTCTAATTTTATTTTTTTTCTTGATAACAGGGTTTAGAGACACATCTTGATACAATGTGTGTTAGAAACTGTGGACCCAACCCTCATGTATCTTTTATGGAAAGTACAGGTTAAATTTTTTAAGTTTTGAAGATTAATTAGACAGTGTAACTCAGTCTTCATCACTTGATGGTTGGGCAGCACTGAGCAATTAAAGTTATTTTGAGTGTCAGATTTTCCTAATGTGAAACGGAAGTAGTAATGCTTCCAAAGTAAAATGGACAATATGGCCATTTAGTAAAATTAATAAATCATAGCACCTTGCCCATAAACACCCTTTGATGCTACAAGAACACTGGCAAACCAACCTGTGTAACACAAATGGGTTCCAAAGTCCCTGGCTTTAATCATCCAGAGACAGTACAATTATTTGTACAAAATAAATGTCAATTATGGTATCTTCAAGCAGAAACACACATAAGATAAAGTGTTTATAGATGAGTTGATGAAAACGTTGTGGCCAGAGATTCACGGGCACCTGATCTTTATTTCTCCTAAGGGCAATGACTTTGTTTTTGCTGATTTGGTGTTCTCAGCAACTCTATAGAAAGTAACTCTAATGAAAAAGGAGAATCTACCCATTCATGTATATATAGTCACATATACAGGATGGTATTAAAGGGAAAGTGAACAACCCTAAATTAATCCCTGTCCCAGAAGCTAAGAATGTGAATTACTGAAATGAATAGCTTTTAATTCAGATGCATGTGAAATTATTTTCAATTATTTGTGTTAAGTTGAAGGAGGGTGAAATCAACTTTGCAGTTCATTAAAAATTTAAAATAAACCTTTATAAAAATTATTTGAACTTGTAAGTTGGATGTTCAACCTCATAACATTTACATAAACAAAATGTATAGTTGAGATTTCTAATTTTTTCTAATTTATGTAGGCACAAGAGCAAGACAGTTCGAACTGATAAAGAGAAATGTATTTCTCTCCACATACTGAGCTAGTTCCTCTGTCTCTATTCCACAATTCCCTTGTTTTTCTCCATTGCTTAGCTAAGAACTTTAAAACTTAAATGCCATAAATTATAATTATAAAATTTATAATTTAATAGGAAATACATGTCCATTTCTAACTTCTGTTTTACTCTTTCTTGCTCTAGTAGTATTTTGAAACCATCATGGCTCTGTATGTTGCACTTACATATGATAGGGTGGAACTTCTTACGTTTGTTTTCTTTTATGAAGTTGCTTTAGTCATTGGAAACATTTTTCTATGCAAAAGCTTAGAATAAATTATTCAAATAACTCTGAAAATCAAGCTCAGAATTTAATAGGAATTTAAATAAATACTTGAGTGTGTGCGTGTGTGCTCAGTCGCTCAGTCAGGTCCAACTCTTTGCGACCTTATAGACTATAGCCTGCCAGGCTCCTTTGTCCATGGAATTCTCCAGGCAAGAACACTGGAGTGGGTTGCCATTTCTCCTCCAGAGGATGTTCCTGACCTGGGGATCAAACCCATGTCTCCTGTATCTCCTGCACTGGCAGGTGGATTCTTTACCACTGCAGCACTTGGGAAGCCCAAAAATACTGATGAACAGCGAAACTGTTTATTCAAAACTTATTTAATATCACCAACTCAATGGACATGAGTTTGTGCAAACTCTAAGAGCTAGTGAAGGACAGGGAAGCCTGATGCAGTCCATGGGGTTGCAAAGAGTTGGACATGACTCAGTGACTGAATATTTAATATTTTAAGTCATTTAAAAATTATTTTCTCTATTAAATTAGTACATGTTTTGTATGGTTGGTTTCTAGACTTTTTTGAGTGGTTGATAAGAATAAGAATGATTTTTAAAACATTTTCTAATATAGTTTCTTAATGAGGTTCTGTGGTATAAAGGAATAAAATGTAAATTATCAATCAGTAGATAACTCTGCAGTCTACTGTAATGCCTAATCTACTTGGCCAGAATCAGTGGCTTTTGTTTTAAATTGAAAATCAAATTTACAAAACACAATTGGCCAGTAGCTAGTTTACTCTAAGAAGGAAATGAGGCAGGCAATGTACCATGCATAGTCAGGTTCTGGAAGGCCGGGGATTTCCGGACACATTTATCAGCATCCCTACTCTACATATAAGAAATAAGGCTCTGTGGGCTCAAACAGTCTTAATTAAAGCAAACCATCCAACCCAGGAAACCTTCTCCTGGATCTCATTAATTTCAGGGTATGCATAAGTTAAGGATTACTCAATCAATAAATCTCAACAGTGAGTTACAACTGTTCAGTTTGTTAATAGTAAATTTAGCCAGGATCGCATGCAAGTATAGACTGACTAAGTTAATATGGTGAGGAGTATTTGACTAGGGGCTGAGTTTTCAGGCATCCTTAGGGCTTGTGTGTGTTACAGGCCAACTCACCTTGCAACCTATCAATGTCTAGCTCTATTTGGCCTGTATTTAGTCCACTGTGTTCAGTGAAATCATTAAAATCCATAACAGTCACTTGGTCTTGACATATTACCATTTATAGATATCACCAGTATTGATTTCCTGATAGATAAGAATATTTGTGACTATGCTCATGAATATTGATTTTATAGTTTTTTTTTTTTTTTTTGTAAAATCTTTGATTTTGATATCAGAGTAAATCTCATAAAATAAATACAAAGTACCTTCTCCTCTTCTATTTTCTTTTAAGAGTCACGAAAGATGGATACAGGTCTTCCTTAAATCCTTAATTGAAATTTATCACTGACAACAATCGGCTCTATAATTTTCTTTGAGGAAAGGTTTTGATAATTTCTTTAGTAGATACATGGCTAACTGTAACTGTATCCAAATACTCTAAGATGTTCATTGAACGTAGCATCACTGGTCCTGGGTCTGAGTTTCATATTCTCTGCTCCTGTGAGGATCCGTTTTGTTCTGAAACATAAATCTACTAGCCTCTGGGTTTCTCTGTCCAACTCAGTTGGAATCGCATTCCAATTTCTGTCACTTCTTGTCTAGTACAGGTTCTGAGTGACTCTGATGTTTTCTGTATTATCACTTGTAGATTTATCTATTCTTGTGGGCTTAGTTTGTAGTAAAGCTGTCATTTAGTCCTTAAGTTGAGTCCAACTCTTTTGGAGCCCCATGGCCTATAGCCCGCCAGGCTCCTCTGTCCATGGAATTATCTAGGCAAGAATACTAGTGTGGGTTGCCATTTCCTACTCCAGGGGATCTTCCCGACCCAGGGATTGAACCCATATCTTCTGCATTGGTAGGTGGATTCTTTACCACTGAGCCACCAGGGAAGCCCAGGTTTAAGTTACTGGCATCAAAAGGTAATAATAATCATCCTCTTCCAGGTTGCTGTGTATGGATGTGAGAGTTGGACTATAACGAAAGCTGAGTGCTGAAGAACTCATGCTTTTGAACTGAGAAGACTCTAGAGAGTCCCTTGAACTGCAAGGAGATCAAACCAGTCAATCCTAAAGGAAATCAGTCCTGAATATTCATTGGAAGGACTGATGCTGAAGCTGAAACTCCAAAGTTTGGCCACCTGATGTGAAGTATTGACTCGTTGGAAAAGACCCTGATGCTGGGAAATATTGAAGGCGGGAGGAGAAGGGGACAACAGAGGATGAGATGGTTGGATGGCATCACCGACTCAATGGACATGAGTTTGAGCAAGCTCTTGGTGTTGGTGATCGACAGGGAAGCTTGGAGTGTTGCAGTCCATGGGTCACAAAGAGTTGGAAACAACTGAGTGAGAATTAAACTGAACTGAGGTTGGCCATAGCTTTTCTTCCAAGGAGCAAGTGTCTTTTAATTTCATGGCTGCAGTCACCATCTGCAGTGATTTTGGAGTTCAGGAAAATAAAGTATGTCTCTGTTTCCATTGTTTCCCCCACCTATTGCCTTCAAGTGATGGGACCAGATGCCATTATCTTAGTTTTTTGACTGTTGAGTTTTATACCAGCTTTTTCACTCTCCTCTTTCACTCTTCTGAGGATCTCTGGAGACGTATTGAAAACTTAGTCTCAATAAAACTTAAAAGAACTCTAAATGTTGACCTGATCACCTAACCTAGTGAGTTGTAGTCTGTATTATAAACAGCAAGTAACAAATTTCAGAGTTCCTGTAACCGGGGAGAAACAGCCTCACTTGCTCCTAATAAGACCTCTGGAATTTCTCTCTTGCTGTTTATGATATAGACTATAACTCACTGGGTTAGGTGATCAGACCAACATCTAAATATTTTTTAAGTTTTCTTGAGACAAAGTCTTCAGTAGGTCTCTAGGGATTCTCAGAATTTAAGACATAATCCAGTCTATCCCTAAAGTACCTCTTGAGTGATTTTGGCAGGGCAACAAGAGAAACATTAATTATTGTCCTCCTGTCTTTCACAGCAATGTTTAAAATGTTTTATTATAGAGGCCCTTAATAAAGTGTTCCACAGTTTATGTAATATGCTAGGGCAGTATTAAGATAGGTATTGTGGCTGGCTTTAGTATTCCAACTATAATAGCACAATTTTGTCCATTCATGAGCTGCTTATGATTTCAGTAGGATGACATAGATTGTAAATAGTTCATTAAGTTTAAAGTTTTTCATGTTGGGCTCTACCAGACTTCAGTCAATCATAAATTTAGTGTAATTTATCTACCTGTTTTTCAGATTTGACATGGAGCGTGGTATATCCTTCAGCACTGATCAATATTATTATTAGTTTGAGTTGGATTGCCTATCACACCAATTACATTTGGGACAAATTGTGTGCAGACTGAGATTATCTTTTGCAGTATTGTGTTTCCCACAGGTTCAGGGTGGAAATTGTAATATTTCACAACCCGATATCATACAGGAGAATGTCTCTTAATAAGCCAATAAAGAGATAACATACTCCAAACTAAGGATAGATTAAGCACACTATTGTTCCAGGCAAAGAGAAGATGAAAAGTATAAAACGTCTAAATTTAGCTCAAGTGTACCTTTCTGTGGGTTGATTCTCAGAGGAGTCAGCTTAGCCAACCAGTAGCTGACATCCAGCTGCCAGTGAAGACAGAAAGGCCCCACTGCCGGAGCACGATGCTGGTGGAACCAAGGCGGCAGTGCTCACAGGCGGGATGATCTCGGTTCTGGAACCACTAGGGTTTTCACCACAGCTGGCAGAGTAGCCTTGCCTATACCAAATACTCTCATTAAGTCTTCACAAAATCTTGGTATTTAGGGTTTAAATGTTGATAGTCATTCCTCCCATATGTTCATTGCAGTAAGCAGTGAACACAACAGTTTTGCTGACATCATCCTGACAGCCTCCCCAATGTAAAGAAACTCTCCCTTAGCTCAAACAACTTTACTTAAGCCATCAACAACTGGATTTGAAATTGTAACACACCAGTCCACAACAGATATGAATATTTGATTTTTAGTTTTAGGCCTTCTAGTAGGTATGCTGTAGCATCTTGTAGTTTTAATATGCATGTGCCTAAATGACATTATCCTGAGCAGTTTTTCATGTGTATTTCCTATTATTTGAATGTCTGTTATTTATTTCTAGTGAGTTATTTCTCTTATTACTCTAAAATATATTTTATTTATGTATGGGTACGTGTGTGTATATATATGTGTGTGTGTGTGTGTATAGAGAGAGAGAGGTAATATAATTCCTATATCAGGTATAAGTTTTGCAGATGTTTTCTACTGGTCTGTAGCTTTACTTTCCATTTTATTCAGACTGTCTTTTGAATAGGAGAAAAATATCTTAAATTATTAATTTCTTTCATAGTTTATGCTTTTCTGTATCCTACATAAGAAATCTTTTACCTATTCCAAGGTAAATAATTTTGCTACATTTTCTTCTAGAAGATTTTAAAGGTTAAGGTCTGATATTTAAGTTGTTCTATTTTAATGTAATTTTGGCACTTTTGCATATAGTGTTAGGTAAAGATATATATATATACAAAATATATACATAGTATATTGGTTATCAACTTGTTCCAACACAATTTGTAGAATGTATTCATCTTAACTCATTGAAATGCTTTGACATTTGTTAAAAATAAATGACCGTTTATCATATTTTTGCAATTTGAAAAATAAGAAAGAGAAAAAAGGGTAAAAGAAAAAATAGTGACCATATGTATGTAGGTCTACTTCTTGACTCTAATTAATTTATAATCTAATGACTTTGTTTCATATATATATATTTTAAAATTATTTTTGATTGTTTTTTTTGAGTTTACATTAGACATCTTCAAAATTTCAACATTTAAACTTAGTAGTATTCTACTTTCCACTTCCCCTTGGTTCTAAAATCCCATTTCCTTTTTTGTTCTCATTTTATGTTTTATACTTTGCATCTTCTTTACTTTGTTCTATTTTCCTGTCTTTCCTTCTACATATTTTCAGTGCTGTTCTTAAATCATCACTTGCCTTCAAGAAATCAATAGAAAAATGTACTGTGTATTTTCCCACTTGTTTGCTGTTTCTGATACTGAGTTTTTATCTGGTGTTGTTCTCTTTCTTCCTAAAGAATGTTTTTTAGCCCTTTTTCCAGTGCAGTTCTTTAGCCACCATCTTCAACTTTTATTTGCCTGTAACAGTATTTTCTCTTCACTGTACAAAAGATTTCCTGGACTTTGTGTTGAAGCGTTTCTTTTGGCACTTTAATGATTTGTTGTATTCCCTGTGGCTTTAGTGGTGTCTGAGAAGTTAGCTGTCATTAAGCTCAGTGTTGCTCTTTGTGTAAATTTGTTCTCTGGCTGTTTTGAATTTTTGCCTGTAATTTTCAGCAATTTTACTATGATGTGATTTTCTTTATACTTATCCTGGTTAATGTCTACTGAAATGTGTAGATCTCCAAGTGTAAGTCAGTCAAATTTGTAATCAAATTGGAAAAAAAGTAATCATTGTCATCTAAATATCTCCTTCTGTCCCAATCTGTCTTCTTTCTGTGACTCCAACTCTAGATATGTTAGACGCTTGTTGGTAATCTTTTTTTTTCAGTCTTTCTTACCGATACTACTAAATCACTTCAGTCGTGTCTGACTCTGTGCGACCCCATAGATGGCAGCCTACCAGGCTCCCCAGTCCCTGGGATTCTCCAGGCAAGAACACTGGAGTGGGTTGCCATTTCCTTCTCCAATGCATGAAAGTGAAAAGGGAAAGTGAAGTCACCCAGTCGTGTCCGACTCTTAGCGACCCCATGGACTGCAGCCCACCAGGCTCCTCCATCCATGGGATTTTCCAGGCAAGAGTACTGGAGTGGAACCAATACCTTGAGACAAAACCATTTCCACTGATAGAGCTTCAAGTTCACTGATCATGTCTTCTCTCCTCTCCAATCTGCTACTGACAACAAACAGTGAATTTCTCATTTCAATTATTGTACTTCTCTTTTTAAATCTGTGTTATTTTTAATTGTTTCCATTTATTTCAGTTGCCAAGTATTTACCAACTAATGTCATATTACTTAACCCATCAAAACATTTGTAATAGCTGCTTCAGTCTTCAAAATGCATACATCCTTCAACTCAATATATAAATCATCTTCATACATTCTGCTATAGTCTTCTATTTTTTTCTTGACCAATTAGTATATTTTTGCTTGGTATAGAAATGCTGTTTGAAATATTTTTCTGTCAGAATTATAAAAATATCTCCTCACTTTCGGCAACTTGCATAATCTCTGAAAATAAATGTTTAAATTTTTATGTTCCCCACATGCAGTTATTTTATTTTGTCATCAAGATTCTATTTACATTTGTTTTTGAGCAAATTGACCTTAAATTTTTTCTTAATTTTTCTTTTATTTTGTGTTTATCATGTTGCAGTTATCTAAACTTTGATATGTGTTTGTGTTTCTTTATTTTGAAATTTTGGGACTATCATCTCTTTAAATAACTCCTTGGCCACTCAGTCTTTTATTCCTCTATAAATACAGTACTAAATGTTAAGTTTTTGATTCTAGCCCACAGGTCTTAGATGTTCTGTTATATTTGATTTTTTATTTGCATTTTATTTTGAAAGTTCTGTTGACCCATTTTCCAGTTCAATAGAATCACCCCTTACCCTTAACTAGTTATTAGACTGTTAAAGAAACTTTTTCATTTCTGATATAATATACTGCCCAGAAATACAATTAAGACCAAGTGAGACTGAGATATATATTTTTTACAGTCAGAAATGGGTACGCCTACTGCTTTGTCGGGCCGTTATGATGGAGAGTTAGGTTACTAGGGTGAACCATTGAGATAGATTTGTGCTTTGTTGTCGGTATCACTGACTTCCCGTGCCCCAGACTTCACATTCATTCAGCAACAGGCTATCATTGCGCATGCTTCCTGTTGGTCCTGAGAGCCTGACAACCTAGTGTTTCCATCCATCTTCCCCTCATGTTTCACCTGGTTCCTGTGCTTTTGAATCACAGAGAGGTCTATCCCTCAGCTCTTGCGTCTTCTCCAGAGGCAGTTGCTGCTGCTGCATGCTTGGCGGTGTCCATGCCCTGGCTTTGTGTTCCGTGTAGGGGGCGTGGGGCTCTCCTGCTCCATCCAGTCTTTGGCTGGCAGCTGTGTTTGGCCTCACAGAATGTTCCTTCTTATTCCTGCCTCCGCTTCACCCACAGCAACTGAACTCCACCTTATGTCTGTTGTGGTCTCGTGTAGGAGAAGGTCGTCTTTGCTTAGTGGTGGAGGAACACCATCTTGTTCTGGTGAGGCATTCAGGGACTATTTTTCTTTGCTTTCTTGCAAAGGCAGAAGGTTTTGCATCTGTTTTTCCCCAGAAGCCAAGGATCTTTGCCTTGCCCTTGAGGGCATAATCCATCTCCCCTGGTGGCTCAGATGGTAAAAGTGTCCGCCTACAATGCGGGAGACCCGGGTTCAATCCCTGGGTCAGGAAGATTCCCTGGAGAAGGAAATGGCAACCCACTCCAGTATTCTTGCCTGGAAAATTCCATGGACGCAGAAGCCTTGTAGGCTACAATCCATGGGGTCCTGACTGAGCAACTTCACTTTGAGGGCATAAAGGTGGTTTTCCCCAGCTCTTCCCAAGATGCAGATGGGTTCATCTCTAAACATATCCTCACAGGCCTGTGTCTGAGAAGAGCATCAGCTGCTGCTCCATCATGAGGGTAAGAAAAACTCTACCCTGCTTTCCCATTCTCCACTGGTAACAGATCATCCCTTGTGGTTGTCTGGGAGCACAGAGAGACTCTTTCGTCTGCTCCTTTGCTCATAGCCTCCTATTAAATATCTGGAAGAGGCCCATGTAGAAGAGTTTGTGAATGAACGCATGCTTTCTGTGTGTATGTCCCTTTATGTGTAGGGCTCGCGGCTGTGGGAACTGGTGTCCAGCCCTTCCCTACAGTTCCCCTTTACAATATTGTTAGTTTTTATTATTTCTCTTTTCGTCCTGCCTACAGTTCCTGTGTCTCTGGTCCCCAGAAGAGCTTGTCACTCCTCCATATGCCGTTCCCTTTAAGAGCCTTGCAACTTCAGCTCTTTGACTAGTTCCCCAAAATTGTGTCTGCATTTTATCTGGCTGTTGCTCACTTGAAGTTTGAGGGTGATGTTCTCTGTTTTCCCAGCGGAAGCAGCAGTCCTTTCTTGTGTGCGTGCATGCTCAGTTGTGTCTGACTCTTTGTGACCCCATGGACTGTAGCCCACCCAGATCCTCTGTTCATGGAATTCTCCAGCAAGAATACTGGAGTGGGTTGCCTCTTCCTACTCCAATTCTTGTGTACTTTAATGACATTTTAAATACGACAGAACAGTGCTATGCACAGCCAAAATCACACTTAAATACACACTTCTGGTTACTCTTTTCCTGTTTTTTTTTTTTTTTTTCCTGCCTGATTTTACCCATCAGCCAGGTTTCTGGCTGATGAATTACCTGTATTTGACTTTGGTAAAAATGCTTTTGAGTTTTTTGTTTGTTTGTTTGTTTTTTTCATTTTAAGCAGTTCTTCCATAATGTTCTTAAGGACTAATTTTCTTTGTAGCACTTCTTTAATCTATGTTTTTTTTAAATTTCCCTAATTTGGGAATATTCTTGAGTGCTCAGTTGCTTCAGTCATATCCGACTCTTTGAGACCCCATGGACTGAAGCCCACCAGGCTCCTCTGTTCATGGAATTCTCCGGGCAAGAATACTGGAGTGGGTTGTCATTTCCTCCTCCAGGGGATCTTTCCGGCCCAGGTATTGAACCCACTTCTGCATTGCAGGCAGATTCTTTACCACTGAGCCCTGGTAGCCCTTGTCTTATTAACATATACAGTTCTAACTATAGGTTTTAACACTAGGTTCCTATGGAGTTCTTTGATTTTAGTGTTTTTTTTTTTTTTTTTTTTTTTGTGCTCGAGTGTTTTCTAGCCTTATTGAGGTATTACTGACAAATAAAGGTTATGTATATTAAGACTGTTTAGCATGATTTTTAAAATTTATCTAAACTGTATTATATTGAAATATAGTTGATTTACAGTGTTGTGTTAATTTCTTTTTAAAAATTTTTTTAATTGGAGGATAATTGCTTTACAATATTGTGTTGCTTTCTGCCATATATCAACACGAATCAGCCATAGGTATACGTATGTCCCTTCCCTCTCAACATGATTTTTTTAAGGTGTACAACTCAAGGTTTATAATGATTTAATATACATTGTGAAATGATTACCACAAGTTTAGTAACATACCACCTCACAGAGTTAGTATTTGTGTGTGTGTGTGTGCTATGAACACCTCAGATCCACTTTCTTATTAACAAGTTTCAAGTACACAAAACAGTACATAATATTAACTATAATCACCATGTTGTATGTTTGTTTTTAACTAAAATCACTATGCTAGATCCTCAGAACTTACTCATCTTATGAGTGAAATTCTGTGCCTTTGACCAACACTCCTCCTTCCCTTCAATCCATCCACAGCCCCTGGCAACCACTATCCTTCTCTGGTTCTATGAGTTTGGCTTTCTTGGATCTTCATATATAAGTGAGATATATAGTGTTTGTTTTTCTATGTCTGGCTTCTTTTACTTACTATAATGCCATCCAGTTTCATCCATGTTGTTGAGTATGGCAGGACTTCTGCTTTATAGTTGAATAATATTTCATTTTACATATCTATTATATAATATTCCATAATACATACAATACATATTACAGTTTCATAATCTATTCATCCATAGATTTATTAAGACCTCTTTTGGGTTTTTCCATTCATTATACACTACTTGTTCATCCTGCCTGAGTGTTTTCTATGGATATATCCTCAATTCCTTAATCCTCTTTTTCTCTATGCAACATGCTGCTTAACTGGCTTATTGAATTCTTAAACTTAATTTATGAAGTTTTCACTATTAGAATTAACATTTGAATCTTTTTCTTAGACTTCAGTTCTCTGCTGAAATAACTTTATCTCTGTGAGTATTTAAGTATTTTTATTTTAACGTCTTACATGAATGATATCATCGTCAGCATCCTCTGTAGTTGTCTTTCTGTTATCTAATTTTCTTCTGGCTTTCTGTCCCATCTCCTTGTTTCCTCTCATGCTGATACTTTTGAGTGACTGAATTATAGACACTTATATAAAAAAAAAAAAGAATGAGGCTATATGTAATTTTAAGTCATGCCACAGTATTTACCTTTGCTTTGTGGTGAAGAGAGGTAGACTGTCATCCTTGGATTAATATAATCCAGTAAAGTATTTAAAATAACATGACTTTGGGCTTCAGCACATGTGAAGGCTAATATAGTTCTAGTTTTAATTTCCTCTTAAAACCCTGCTTATAATCATTTAGCCCTTCAGGGAACCAAATCAAACAATTGGAGAATTAATAAGTCACCACTTCCTTGGTATACCCTGGACTCCAAATTCTGCCTCTCTATCTCCAGTGGCTGATGAAATCCATGCACAGCTCCTCATTCTTTCAGCTGCTTTTTCCAAAATAGTCTTAGGTAAAACATTGCCCTAAATGATGGGTTACAAAATATTCACGTTGCCTTTTTTGCATTATAATCTTGAATTTCTCTACTGATATATACAGAAAAATCACTCTCAGTAAGAGTTGGTGCACATTAGCCAGCATGTCATTACTGTGAATGAACACATATTCCATCTTTTTTTTTTAAGTTAATACACACACACAGATACACACATATAAATAATTTTGATATGGTAGGTATTGTTGAAGTTATTAGAATAATCTATAAATCCCACTCAATGCAAAGAAATAGAGCAAAACAATAGAATGGGAAAGACTAGAGATCTTTTCAAGAAAGTTAGAGATACCAAAGGAACATTTCATGCAAAGATGGGCTCAATAAAGGACAGAAATGGTACGGACTTAACAGAAGCAGAAGATATTAAGAAGAGGTGGAAATAGTACACAGAAGACCTGTACAAAAAAGATCTTCACCACCAAGATAATCACAGTGGTGTTATTACTCACCTAGAGCCAGACATCCAGGAATGTAAAGTCAAGTGGGCCTTAGGAAGCATCACTACAAACAAAGCTAGTGGAGGTGATGGAATTCCAGTGGAGCTACTTCAAATCCTGAAAGATGACGCTGTGAAAGAGCTTCACTCAATATGCCAGCAAATATGGAAAACTCAGCAGTGGCCACAGGACTGGAAAAGGTCAGTTTTCATTCCAATCCCCAAGAAAGGCAATGCCAAAGAATGCTCAAACTACCGCATAATTGCACTCATCTCACACACTAGTAAAATAATGCTTCAAATTCTCCAAGCCAGGCTTCAGCAATATGTGAACCATGAACTTCCAGATGTTCAAGCTGGTTTTAGAAAAGGCAGAGGAACCAGACATCAAATTGCCAACATCCGCTGAATCATCAAAAAAGCAAGAGAGTTCCAGAAAAACATCTATTTCTGCTTTATTGACTATGCCAAAGCCTTTGACTGTGTGGATCACAATAAACTATGAAAATTCTGAAATAGATGGGAATACCACACCATCTGACCTGTCTCTTGAGAAACCTATATGCAGGTCAGGAAGCAACAGTTAGAACTGGACATGGAACAACAGACTGGTTCCAAATAGGAAAAGGAGTATGTCAAGGCTGTATATTGTCACCCTGCTTATTTAACTTTTTTTTTTTTTAATTTTATTTAACTTTAAAATATTATATTGATTTTGCCATATATCAATGAATCTGCCACAGGTATACACGTGTTCCCCATCCTGAACCCTCCTCCCTCTTCCCTCCCCATACCATCCTTCTGGGTCGTCCCAGTGCACCAGCCCCAAGCATCCAGTATTGTGCATCGAACCTGGACTGGCAACTCGTTTCATATATGATATTATACATATTTCAGTGCCATTCTCCCAAATCATCCCACCCTTTCCCTCTCCCACAGAGTCCAAAAGACTGTTCTATACATCTGTGTCTCTTTTGCTGTCTCGTATACAGGGTTATTGTTGCCATCTTTCTAAATTCCATATATATGCGTTAGTATACTGTATTGGTATTTTTCTTTCTGGCTTACTTCACTCTGTATAATAGGCTCCAGTTTCATCCACCTCATTAGAACTGATTCAAATGTATTCTTTTTAATGGCTGAGTAATACTCCGTTGTGTATATGTACCACAGCTTTCTTATCCATTCATCTGCTTATGGACATCTAGGTTGCTTCCATGTCCTAGAAGCAGTCCATTAAGTTGCAAAGAGTCAGACACTTTCACTTTCATAAATTGTAAGGTTATTGACAATTCAAAAAATAATATAAATTATTCCTTGAGTCACAGACTTTTGTTACAGGGGAATCTACCATATAATGCTTTGACTTTATTTTATAAATAAAAAGGATTCTATGTGAGTGACATTTCCTAATATTATAATAGTAATTACAGAGGAATCCTACCTAATTTCCAAACAAAACTTTATCCTCAATGAGAACTCATTCCAGTGTCTTATGTCCAAACTCTCAGTTCATTCTAATACACATCTATCATCATTGCCAAGAAATGTGGTGAGAGATTGAGGATCTGGGGGGCAAGGAGGAGTGGGGAGGCATACCTGTCTTTCAGAAACATTTGGAAATTTTGAGCTTAAAAGAATAGTTCAAGAGAAGTGTTTTCAATACATCTTCGATGATTACACCATCAGTCTGGTTTAAGATTCTGTAAGTAGATTCTTTATACAACACATTAACTCAGAGAAAGCTTCACAGTTAAGAAACAAGCATTTGAAAAAAAAAATCCATTACCTTTGACTGAAATGGTTCTACTTTATTGACACCTTTTTACAATTTGAATTTGTAAAGTCTCTCACATTTCTGTATTAACATAGAAACATGAAAAATGATACCAGACTCAGCAATAATTGTCTTCTGCTCTGGAAAAGTGTAAACTAGCTGTAATTCAGGATTTAATACTTCATTTACCTCTCTGTGCCTGTGCTATTCGTTGTTCTAGGTGTATATTGAAGTCATCTGTATTTCATTTTGTTTTCTTCCATTTGTTTGAGCGTACAGTCTTAAACTAGATCAATAGCTTTCTAAAGGAAGTAAAACATGATAGTTAAATGAAAGAACGAAAGCTTTAGTCTTCAAAGATAATTCTGTAATGAAAAGTTAATTATTAGTGAAAACAATGATAATTTCATATAAAAATCTATTTAGCTGTAGAAGTAATATTGGATTTAGTAGCATAAAATCGTGACCAAATTTCTGGCAAAATCAGCAAGTTGAAACTTCAGTATTAATATATGCTGTCTTTTTTCTGTTGCAAATCATAATTAAACATCAAACAATCTATCAAAACCAATGTAAAATTTAACCTTTTCCATTGTAAGCATCTGCTGCTCTTTAAAAAAAAAACTTCAGGGGTTCGGGATGGGGAACACATGTATACCTGTGGCGGATTCATTTTGATATTTGGCAAAACTAATACAATTATGTAAAGTTTAAAAATAAAATAAAATTAGAAAAAAAAATAAAAAATAAATAAAAAATAAATAAATAAATAAATAAATAAAAATAAACTACTGTCTGGAAGGATAGATGGTTGATAATTGAATAGATGCTTGCAACATGCTAAGTTGCTAAAGTTGAAAAAAAAAAAAAAAAAAAAACTTCATTCATGAGTGCAATCATGCATATTTACTAATATTTAAGAAATATATAATTAATGTTATTTTTATGTATATTTCTGATAACTATCAGTCCATATAATATTTTCAGTGTTCATCTAGTATTAATTAAAATCTCTTAATGGATTAAATGGCCATAGGTATTATCTTTTACATATATACTATGAAATAATTTATTCCTGGAAAATTTTATTTGCTACTATCATGTATTTTAGCCAGTCACTCATAGTCATGTATTGTCCTTTGGTATATTGTACTAAGCATTATATTATAGCTGATGTTACCGTCATCACCATATGATACTGTTAAGACATTTTTTAAAATTTACTTTTAATTGGAGGATAACTGCTCTACAGCGTTGCATTGTTTCTGCCATACAACAATGTGAATCATAAGTATAAATATGTCCGCTCCCTCCCCGAAGCCCACCCCTCAGGTTATCGCAGAGTACCGGGTTGAGGTCTCTGTGTTACTCAGCAAGTTCCCACTAGCTGTCTGTTTTACACATTGTGAAGTGGATGTTTCAGTGCCACTCTCTGTTTGCCCCACCCTCTCCTTTGCCAGCTTTGTGCACAAGTCTCTTCTCTGTGTCTGCATCTCCATTGCTGCGCTGAAGATAGGTTTATCAGCACTGTCTTTTGAGATTCCATATATACCTGCATGAATACACAATATTTTTCTCTTTCTGACTTATTTCCCACTAAGACATAATTAATCTTCTAGTTGAAAAAAATGTGCCCTAAGAATTCTGCAGAGTCACATTTGTAACTATGTCCTTTTCACTTGGAACCATGTCCGTCATTGGCGGTGCTCCTTCCATGACTTGAAAGCAGTAGCATCTTTAGGGTACCATTTACCATGAAGGTCTCCTAATTCACAGGCATGAGGAAAATCTATTCCCTGTTAAAATCTCACCTTGAACTGAAAATGTTTGATCATATGCTGTTTCCTTATTATATTTTGGTAGAATAGTCAACTCTTTGCGACCCCTTGTACTGCAGCACACCAGGCTTCCCTGTCCTTCACTATCTCCTATATTTTGATCAAATTCACATCCACTGAGTTGGTGATGCTATCTAACCATCTCATCCTCTGCCACTTTCTTCTCATTTGCCTTCATTCTTTCCCAGCATCAGGGTCTTGTCCAATGAGTTGGCTCTTTGCATCAGGTAGCTGAAGTATTGGAGCTTAAGCTTCATCATCAGTCATGAATGAGTATTCAGGATTGATTTCCTTTACGAGTGACTGGTTTGATTTCCTTGCAGTCCAGACAACTCTCAACTCTTCTCTAGCACCACATTTCAAAAGCATCAATGCTTCGGCACCCAGCCTTCTTTATGGTCCAACTCTCACATCCATACATGACTAGTGGAAAAACCATAGCTTTGACTATATGGATCTTTGCTGGCAAAATAAAGTCTTTGCTTTTTAATATGCTGTCGAGGTTTGTCATAGCTCTTCTTCCAAGAAGCAAGCTTCTTTTAATTTCGTGGCTGCAGTCAGCATCCGCAGTGATTTTGGAGTCCAAGAAAAGAAAATCTGTCACTGCTTCCACTTTTTTCATTCTATTTGTCATGAAGTGATGAGACCAGATGCCATGATTTTAGTTTTTCAAATGTTGAGTTTCAAGCCAACTTTTCCACTTTCCTCTTTGACCCTCATCAAGAGACTCTTTAGTTCCTCTTCACTTTCTGCCATGAGGGTGATGTCATCTGCATATCTGAGGTTATTGATATTTCTCCCAGAAATCTTGATTCCAGCTTGTGCTTCACCAGCCCAGCATTTTGCATGATGTACTCTGTATAGAAGTTAAATAAGCAGGGTGAAGATATACAGCCTTGTCATTTTGAACTAGTCAGTTGCTCCATGTAAGGTTTTCATTGTTCGTTCTTGACCCAATACAGGTTTCTCACGAGACAGGTAAGGTGGTCCGGAATTTCCATCTAAGAATTTTCCACAGTTTGCTGTGATCCACACGGTTAGAAGTTTTTGCTTAGTTAATGAATCAGAAGTAGATGTTTTTCTGGAATTCTGTTGCTTTCTCTATGATGGAATGAATGTTACCAATTTGATCTCTGGTTCCTCTATCTTTTCTAAACCCAACATGTACATCTGAACTTTTTTGGTTCATATACTGCTGAAGACTTACTTGAAGGATTTTGAGCATT
Source organism: Bos mutus (assembly GCF_027580195.1). Taxonomy (NCBI): domain Eukaryota; kingdom Metazoa; phylum Chordata; class Mammalia; order Artiodactyla; family Bovidae; genus Bos; species Bos mutus. The sequence continues at coordinate 36,172,165 of NC_091643.1, forward strand.
ACCTTGCTAGCATGTGAAATGAGTGCAGTTGTGCAAAAGTTTGAACATTTTTTGGCACTGCCCTTCTTTGGGATCGGAGTAAAAACTGACATTTTCCATTCCTGTGACCACTGTTGAGGTTTCCAAATTTGCTGGCATTGAGTACAGCACTTTAATAGTATCATCTTTTAGGATTTGAAATAGCTCAACTGGAATTCCATCACCTCCACTAGCTTTGTTTGTAGTAATGCTTCCTAAGGCCCACTTGACTTCACCCTTGGCTCTAGGTGAGTGACTCCAACTTCTCTGAGTCAATAAGATCTTTTCTGTATAGTTCTGTGCATTCTTGCCAACTTTTCTTAATCTCTTCTGCCTCTGTTAGGACCTTGCCATTTATGTCCTTTATTGTGCCTATCCTTGCATGAAGTGTTCCCTGGATATGTCCAGTTTTCTTGAGATCTCTCATCTACCCCATTCTATTGTCGTTCTCTATTTCTTTTCTTTATTCATTGAAGAAGGCCTCTCTCCTTGCTATCCTCTGCATTCTGTTGGGTATATCTTTCCCTTTCTCATTTGCCTTTGACTTTTCTTCTTTTCTCAGCTATTTATAAGGACTCCTCAGACAACCACTTTGCCTTGCTGCATTTCTTTTTCTTTGGAATGGTTTTGGTCACTGCTTTCTGTGCAATGTTAGAATCTTCTGTCCATAGTTCTTCAAGCACTCTGTCAAATCTAATCCCTTGAATCTATTTGTCACCTCCACTGTATAATCAAAAGGGATTTGATTTAGGTCATACCTGAATGGTCTAGTGGTTTTCCCTACTTTCTTTAAACTTGAATTTTACACTAAGGAACTGATGATCTGAATCACAGTCAGCTCACAGTCTTGTTTTTGCTGACTGTATGCAGCTTCTCCATCTTCAGCTGCAAAGAATATAATCAATCTGATTTTGATATTAACCATTTGGTGATGTCTGTGTGTAGAGTCTTCTCTTGTTTTGTTGGAAAAAGGTGTCTGCTATGACCAGTGTGTTCTCTTGACAAAACTCTGTTAGCCTTTGCCCTGCTTCATTTTGTACTCTATGGCCAAACTTGCCTGCTACCCCAGGTATCTCCTGACTTCCTACTTGTGTATTCTAATTCCCTGTGATGAAAAGGACATCTTTTTTTGTGTTAGTTCTAGAAGGTCTTGTAATTCTTCATAGAACTGGTCAACTTCAGCTTCTTCAGCATCAGTGGTTGGGGCATATACTTGGATTACCGTGATGTTGAATGGTTTACCTTGGCAACTAACTGAGATCATTCTGTCATTTTTGAGATTGCACTCAAGTACTGCATTTCACACTCTTGTTGATTATGAAGGATACTCCATTTCTTCCAAAAAATTCTTGCCCACGGTAGTAGACATGGTGGTTATCCAAATTAAATTCACCCATTCTAGTTCATATTAGTTCACCGATTGCTAAGATGTCATTATTCACTCTTGCCATCTCATGCCTTACTGTGTCTAATTTACCTTGATTCATGGACCTAACATTCCAGGTTCCTATGCAATATTGTTCTTTACAGCTTTAGACTTCACTTTTATCACCAGATTACAACCACAACAGAGCATCATCTCTGCTTCAGCTCAGCCACTTCATTGTTTCTCCAGCTATTAGTAATTGCCCTCTGCTCTTCCCTAGTAGCATCTTGGACCCCTTCCGACCTGTGGTGGCTCATCTCCTGATGTTGTATCTTTTTGCCTTTTCACACTGTTCATGGGATTCTCAAGGCAAGAATGTGAGAGTGGTTTGCCATTCCCTTCTTCAATGGAACACGTTCTGTCAGAACTCTCCACTGTGGCCCATCCATCTTGGGTTGCCCTGCACAGCAATGCTCATAGCTTCATTGAATTTTGCAAGCTCCTGGCCAAACAAGGCTTTGATCCATGAAGGCAGGTACTTGCCATATACATGTGTTTTTATTTTTGTGATTCTATATTATTTTTTTGTATAACACAGGCTGTGAAATAACAGGTGAGTTAAGTCATAATGGAAAAATTTGCTTCTAAGCAAATAGTTAAATTTTTCCAATATTCCCTGTGTGTACTCAGTCACTTTCAGCTTTTTACCACCCACAGACTGTAACCCACCAGGCTCTTCTGTTCATGGGATTTCCCCGGGCAAGAATACAGGAATGGGTTGCCATTTCCTCCTTCATGGGATCTTCCCTACCCAGGGATTGAACCCATGTTTCCTGCAGCTCCTGCTTGGCAGGTGGATTCTTTACCACTGAGCCAACTGGGAAACTCCAGCATTACCTGTGACCTTCTGAATAAACTTAGTGTCCAGTCGGTCTCTCTGTGAAGTCAATTTTGAAACTGATGGACTTTTTAAAATGTTTAGATTTAGCACCACAATTTAAAACTCACTATAGATTTTGATCTATTTAGATTTACTAAAAAATTGTTAGTTGTGACTTGTTTCTTGTGACTCTGAAGCAAAGTTTTTTGCTGTATCAATAAATTAGTTCAGAATTGTCATTGTGAATGTTAAATATTTCAATATTTCATGTGACACCTATAAATCATATAGTTATGCAAGCTAGTTTTTCACATAAAATCTAAGTGACTCAAATGATGTAACTGCAATTTAAATTTAGGTGACTAGGAAATGAATGGCCTAAAAGGTCATATAATTCTCATTGTTGGTGTTGTTTAATCTCTAAGTCATGTCTGACTGTTTCGTGATCCCATGGACTGTAGCCTGCCAGGCTCATCTGTCCATGAGATTTCCCAGGCAAGAATACTGGAGTGGGTTGCTATTTCTTTCTCCAGGGTATCTTCCCAACCCAGGGATCAAACCCATGTCCCCTGAATTGTCAGGTGGATTCTTTACCACTGAGCCACCAGGGAAGTTCATGTTTTTCTTACATGTATTTTAAAGAATAAACAAAGATAAGTCAGGTAATATATTGAGAAGTTCCAGCTACTTAGAATTAGACAGAATTGTTAAAATAATCATCTTATTTGTTATAAGGAGTAAGATATTACATATAAGAATATTTAATGTTATATATGGTATAAAATGTTTTCATGGTATCAAAATACAAATATTGATTAGACTACTGATGAGTTTCACCTTTCTAAATGAGTATTCACAAATGCATGCACAATTTACATAATTTAATGTGATTTATGGAGTTCAGAGTTTGCACTTCCTGCACTTTGGGTATTACAAAAGTAGTGTTATAGATAATTGTTCATAGCTGTGCTAATATTGTAAAAGTTTTATGAATATATCTTCTAGAAACTTCAGCTTCTGGCCTAACACTGTTAAAAGTAAACTTGAATTTTTTTTTTTTTCTGATATAGTGATATAAGAACTGTGTTCTCTCAGGGCATTTTGCAGTGTCATTTATATATGAGAATATTGGCTTTCTTGGAAGATAAGAAGTATATGATTTATTTAACTTGGGTGATGTCTGTGCTTCTCATGAACACATTTTATGAAAAATAAGTAGATGGTTGGTGCCTAATTTATTAATAAATAGAATGCAATGGGCTACAAATATGCCACCCATCTTATATTATCTTAATGCATTGGGTGTACATGTTATTCTGAAACAGATTTAATGCTTTCTGATGTAAGTAACTTATTCAAATTTAAAACCAATTAATCTTTATAAATAAAATAAAATATATAATATTTATAAGCAATCACTTGTATTTTGATACAGGATTTGTGATAAGTACAGTAAGATGAAATTCAATTTTTTAAATTGTCCCAAACAGCATGAAATTATAGTTGATGTTATTTCAACCACATACATTGATTTCTATAACCCATTATATACTTTTAACTATTATTCTTTTTTCAATATCATCATCAGACTTTAAAAAATCAGTCATTCCTTAATATCATCAATATCTCATTGGTACTCACTTGTTTAACAGTCTAAACATCATAATTTTCCCCCTTCTCTTTATGCAGTCAAATCAGGATCTTTTCTTAAGTTGAAGTATAATTTCTTTACTAACCCTGAACTCCCAGCCCATCCTCCTCCCACCCCTCTCCTTGGTAACCACAAGTCCATTCTCGTGAGTCTGTTTCTGATTCATGGATAGGTTCATTTGTTCCCTATTTTTAGATTTCACCTTTAAGTAATATCGTGTGGTATTTGTCTTTCTCTTTCTAACTTACTTCACTTAGTATGATAATCACTAGTTGCTTCCATGTTGCTGCAGATGGCGATATTTTGTTCTTTTTTATGGCTGAGTAGCATTCCATTGAATATTTATATCACATCTTCTTTATCCATTCATCTGTTGATGAACATTTAGATTGCTTCTGTGTCTTGGATATTGTGAATATTGGTGCTGTGAACATAGAAGTGCATGTATCTTTTTGAATTATAGTTTTGTCTGGGTGTATTCCCAGGAGTGGGATTGCTGAATCATATGGTAGTTCTATTTTTAGTTTTCTGAGGCACCTCCATATTTTCTAAAGTGACTGCACCAACTTACATTCCCACCAACAGTCTAGAATAGTTTCCTTTTCTGGATATCCTTTCTAGCATTTATTTGTAGAGGTTTTCATGATGGCCATCCTGATCAATGTGAGATGGCACCTCATTGTAGTTTTAATTTGCATTTCTCTAATGATTGCCTGTATTGAACATCTTTTCATGTGCCTAATGGTCATCTGTGTGTCATCTTTGATAAATGTCTAGATCTCTGCCCATTTTTTTATTAGGTTGTTAGTTTTTTGGGGTTGAATTACACGAGCTATTTGTATATTTTGCTGTTTAATACTTGTCTGTTGTGTCATTTGCAGATATTGTCTCCTATTCCATGTGTTGTCTTTTCATTTTTCTTATGATTTCTTTTGCTGTGCAAAAGCTTTTTAAGGTTGATTTTTTTTTTCAGTCACTCAGTCATGTCCGACTCTTTGAGACCCCATTTGTTTTGTTTTTATCTCTATTGCCTTAGGAGACTGACCTAAGAAAACATTGGCACATTTTATGTCAGAATGTTTTGCCTATGTTCTCTTCTAGGATTTCCATACTGTTTTGTCTTGTATTTGTGTCTTTAAGCCATTTTGCGTTCTAACGTTGAGTTATGTGCAGCTGTCCCGCTTTCCTAGCACTGCTTGCTGAATAGACTGTTTTTCCCCATTCGTCCCACCCTTGCCTCCTTTGAGAAACATTAACTGACCATAGGTGTATGGGTTTATTTTTGGGCTCTCTACCCTGTTCCATTATTCCATATGTCTGTTTTTGTACCAGTACCACAGTGTTTTAATTATTGTAGCTTTCTACGATTGTCTGAACTCTGAGACAGTTATGCCTCCTGCTTCCCCACCCACTGCCCCAGGTTTGCTTTGGCAATACTGGGTCTTTATGGTTCCATATAAAAATGCCGTGGGTAACTTGATAGGGATTGTATTAAATCTGTAGATTGCTTTGGGTAGTATTGCCGTCTTAACAGTATTCATTCTTTCAGTCCAAAAGCATGGAATATCTTTCCGCTTCTTTAAATTATTATGCTTTTTAATTTTTAAGGCTTTTTATTTCTTTCATTGACATAAAGAATTCCATATGTAAAATTCTGAGGCACAGATATCCTCAAATAATGTCATCTTTAAAACTTAATTACAAAACAATATTACATGCTTACTATCCTTTGAATGGAATGCGTATTTTGTATTGGTTGTTATTTCCTAGATTTGCTTTATTAAAACTGAAGTTAAAAATCTGTTCTCTCAAAGGATTCATATTAGCTGATTAGCTAATAAACGCTGGTTGAATAAGAAATTAAGAAACATTAAAAATTCCTGGTACTGGATAAAACTTGGTCAGGGAGTGTGGGATATCAAGGTTGATAAGACAGAAATTATTTGCTCTGAATACAAACAATTAGGGTTGTGTTATCTAAATTTTAAAACAAATATTAAAATCTAAAGCCTGTGTTAAAATCACTAGAGGTGTTCTTTTTACTAACAGTGTTTGTTGGCAGTTCTAAACAATGTCAGTATTAAAATTCCCTTCCTAAAAATATTAGTTTGTAGTTTTAGGTTCTAAATAATTGTGGCAGTTACCTTTGAACTTTAATTGTATACAATAAATACATTTTTGAATATACATATACATTACCTCATGCAAAGAGTTGACTGATTGGAAAAGACTCTGATGCTGGGAGGGATTGGGGGCAGAAGGAAAAGGGGATGACAGAGGATGAGATGGCTGGATGGCATCACCAACTCAATGGACGTGAGTTTGGGTGAACTCTGGGAGTTGGTGATGGACAGGGAGGCCTGGCGGGCTGCGATTCACGGGGTCGCAGAGTCAGACATGACTGAGCGACTGAACTGAACTGAACTGATACATTCAAATCAGAACCTATTTTAATTTTAGGTGTCTCCTTTAGTAAATATTGATTGTATTCTCCAAAGAATTTAATTAAGAGAACCCCATTCTATAACACCATATATCGACATATGATTATATTGAATCTTGGTTTGTAATAGCTCAAAACCATTGCTTTTACTCTGAACAAAATTTGTGTCTCCAACCCTGTGTTACTAGATAGACTTTCCTACAAAAAACTGATTCAAAGTAAATGTTGAGAGTTGACTCTGGGTACTTAGTTACTTAGTCATATCTGACTCTTTGTGATCCTCTGGATTGTACCCTACCAGGCTCCTCTCCCCATGGAATCCAGGCAAAAATACTGCAGAGGGTTTCCATTTCTTCCTCCAGGGAATCTTCCTGACCTAGGGATTGAACCCACCTCTCCTGCAGTGCAGCACACGGCACTGCAAGCGCTTCTCTACCCGCTGAGCCATCAGGGAAGCTGCAAGTCTACTATAAAGATGAAAATAAGATTTGTTTCAATTCTGTAAATTTTTTTTTTTGAACACCAGGAGAAACAAGTCCAGTTTAGCAAAGTTGTACTATACAAAACAGCACACAAAACTCATTTTCATTTCTTGTTACAATGAAATTGAGTGATTGTTTATGGAAAGTAAAGTAAGTCCTATGTGTTCAATAACATTGAAGACATGAAATAATTTTAGAGAAATTGAAATATGTCCCAGATTTATATGCTGAAAAGTATAACATCCATGAAAGAAGATAAAAACTATCTAAATAAATGGATAAATATACTTGAATTGAACCATTTAATACTCTCAGGATGTCAGTTCTACCAGAATTCATTTAAAAATTCATTATAAGCCCAGTAAAATTCCAGCAGAACTTTCATAGATTGTGTCAACTAATTTAAAATGTACACAAAAGAACAAAGGACCAAAGTTTTGAAGTAAAACTGTTAAAAGGCTCACAGTAATTGAGTTTGAAATTTACCCTGCAGCTATGATAATCAACAGAGTGGGATATTATCATAATAAATATATTGTAAGTTACAGAGAAATAGATGTGTATATTTCATTTGAAACAAAAAATTTTGACTCTTCAATAAGCTCATATTGAAATAACATAATAAATCTTCAACTCACATCTGATATTGGAGCATATTGCTATATACATGAGACATATAATTGCAAATGCATATCTCTAAAGGACTTATATTCAGAGTTTATGAAGGACTTTTATACTCAGTAATAAGAATAAATTGGCAACTAAAAAATGCAAAATATTTGAACAAATACTTTACCAAAGATGAGATAAAACTGGGAAATAAATAAATATTTGTTACCATTTTTCATTAGAAAAATCTATACTAAAAAGAGATACCACTACACATTTACTAGGATGGCTAAAGACCAAAAAAAGAAAAATGAAGTGTTTGGAAGGATAAAGGATGAGGGTTTGACGTTCATACTTATAATTAGAACACAGACTAATACAGTGACTTTGGAAGATCTTTGGCAATTTCTTATAAAGCTAAACATACACAAGTCACCATTCTCATTCAAAGGTAGAACACATGTGGTCACTTAGAGACCTATACACAAATGTTCTTAACAGCCTTCTTTATACTTATGTAAAACTGGAATCACCTGAAAAGACACCCAATAGGGAATGAGGATAGAAATGTTAGTTTATTCATAATGTATTACTGTCACCATAAAAAGAATAACAAGGGTGGATTTAAAAACATAAAACTAAGCCAGCCATAAAAATCTGCATGTTTGTAATTGCAGCTATATTTTACAAGAATGTGTATTTACACAGAACCAGGTTGTTGCAAGGTACTGGGAGCAGAGAGAAAGGAATATCTAAAGGGGACTGAGGGAGACTTTTCTAGCGATAGAAACATTGCATACTTCAATCATGGTAAAGTTTCCATTGATCTACATGGTTCTCAAAGTAATTGAATTATACAGCTAAGCAGAAAGATTTCTACTACAAGTGAATCATATTCAGCAAATCTGAATTTGAAAAAATACATAAACAATGTTAGGAGGGTTAAAGTGGTTTTAGCTGCTGGGAAAGAGCATTGTTTCTCCTGGAAGAGAGGATATTCAAATATTATCCTTTGATAACTAAATATTTGTATTATCTCATGTAGGACTTGGAAGTGACAGTGCTTTTTTAAAAAATGTCAAACCAGAGAAAAAATAAGATAGTAAAAAGATATAACTGATGGAACCAATAGAAAGCAAAGTATGAGATCTTATATTAAAACCAAAAATATGTCAGAAACTGCATTTAAAAACACATATAGCTGAATTACTCCAACTAGAGAAAGCAAGATGCCTTTCAGAGTCATTTTTAACATTTAGAATTTTTACACACAAGAACTCTTGAGCATAAAGTATTAATATTTTGAAATTAAATGTTATTAGAAGGAAGAGAAGGAGAAGAAATAGAGGAGAGGTGGCTTCCATTTCAGATTGCAAGAAATTTGAATGTCACCACTTCGTTTGCGTCTTATTTTTAGATATAAGTAAGACTCAAAGAAGTGACCAAAGCAGGCAGTTTTCATACCTTTAGACAATTATCTGTGAGGGTTTTGGAAAAACAATAAAAATTCTGGGCTTGGAGTAACAAGTTAATGAAGTAATAGGATTTGTTTCTATAGCTTTCTCAGTTTTGAATTCCTTCTCTCTGGTGATAAGGGGATGCCTTCTACCTTCCTAATACAGGGAAGGTACCTTCACAACAAAGATTTACTTCCTGCTTTCAGGGAGACAAAGGAGGGTCAGGGTATCGGCACTGGCTGCTTGCTGCTGCTGCAGCTAAGTCGCTTCAGTCATGTCCGACTCTGTGTGACCCCATAGATGGCAGCCCACCAGGCTCCCCTGTCCCTGGGATTCTCCAGGCAAGAACACTGGAGTGGGTTGCCATTTCCTTCTCCAATGCATGAAAGTGAAGAGTGAAAGTGAAGTCACTCAGTCACGTCCGACTCTTGGCAACCCCATGGACTGCAGCCCACCAGGCTCCTCCGTCCATGGGATTTTCCAGGCAAGAGTACTGGAGTGGGGTGCCATTCACTGCTTAAGTAACCTTAAATCGAAAAAATCAACATGCCATAGTGGCACATTTTGATCCCCCTCACTGTATTTCAAATAACTATCATATGATCAAAGAGAAAACCAAATACAAGCAATTTTGGAAACATGACTACGTATTCTTAGGCTGTATGTTTGGATTTTAGCAGTGTGGTATGTGTACATAATACACATCTTGGTATAATGGCATCTATTCTGAAAATATGTTATTAGGTTGAAAAATATATGAATATATTGAAGATTGATCTTGGGAGACAAAGTTTACACAGTAAAAGAAGGGAGATACTAATATGAAGTGAGGAAGGTAAGAAGGGATCCTATAATGTTGGATTGAAATTAGAGCTATCACTATGACATTATGAGTTTATATTTTAAATTTTAGACATTGAAATTATATAAATGTCATATATAGTTTAATTTTAAATGCAACATTCATATATTTGTATTTGGTATGTTTGCAGGTGAGTGGTGCGATCTTTTACCTAGTTCTTTCCTCTAAAGTGGCCCAGAGGCAGTTACTCCAGTACTGAAGGACAATACACTTTAGCTCAGAAATCTTGGTTGCTAAATACGATTTCCCAATAAGAACTAGACTCTGGGGAAATAACTGATTCCAGTGCTGAAACAGGATAAGTACAAGATGTGTATGGACATGCCAGAAAGGAAGAAAGTCCTTAAAAAAAAAAATGGGTTATGTCAAAAGTAAGAAAAAGCCATTTTGAATAGCTGTACCTGTCCAAATGCATAATGCAAACATCAAAATAAAGATGACAGTAATGAACAGTAGTCCATTGAATAATATAAAAATCTGTTTGCATGTAAAAAAGCAATGAAAGGAGGAAAAGAAATGTCTTCCTTACAGCAGAATGCCAACTAATAAACATAGAAATAATAATAAAGTTACAAAACTGTCACTGCAAAACTTTCAAAAGTTGATTCAAAAAATAAAATTAAATCAAAAAAAATATCATTCAGGATTGCTAAGTCTATTGAGTGAAACGTTAGAAAAACAGAATATTTCCATAACATCCAATTATTTCCCTAACAACTTATCAATTACACAACAAGTAGCTTTACAGTAGAAAAACCTTGGTGGAACATACTCAAATTACTAGTGTTCACTCCTAATAGGGCACATGGACACAATGTTCTGTGATGCACTGTAGACATTGTATTACTGCTCTGTATTCCTATTCGCCAAATTATGGAGCTTTGCCACTGGAAAATATTTCTCAGTATGATGTTCCTGGCTTATTAAAGTCTGAAATTATTATTGCTGGCTTATTAAAGTCCAAGGGTCAAAAATCAGGCAATTAAATGATGTTTTCTTTGCATTGCTTATGGTAAAAGAAGTTATTCTCGATATTACTGCAGAAAGAAGTTCATCTTATCTACTATCATTGTTGCTGTTCAGTCGCACAGTCATGTCTGACTCTTTGTGACCCCAGGGACTGCAGCACGCCAGGCTTCCCTATCCTTCACCATCTCTTGGAATTTGTTCAAACTCTTGTCCATCAAGTTGGTGATGCCATCCAGCCATCACATCCTCTGTCGTCCCCTTCTCTTCCTGCCTTCTATCTTCTATCAGGGTCTTTTCCAGTGAGTTAGCTCTTCACATGAGGAGGCCACAGTATTGGAGCTTCAGCTTCAGCATCAGTCCTTCCAGTGAGTATTAAGGGTTGATTTCCTTTAGGATTGACTGGTTTGATTTCCATGCTGTCCAGGGACTCTTGAAGAGTCTTCTCCAACACCACAGTTCAAAAGCATCAATTCTTCTGTGCTCAGCCTTTTTAATTATCCAACTCTTTCATCCATACATAACTACTGAAAAAAACATAGCTTTGACTGTATGGACCTGTATCGGCAAAGTCATGTCTCAACTTTTTAATATGCTGTCTAGGTTTGTCATAGGTTTACTTCCAAGGAGCAAGCATCTTTTAATTGGCTGCCCACAGTGATTTTGGACACCAAGAAAATAAAGTCTGTCTCTGCTTCCATTGTTTCTCCATCTATTTGCCATGAAGTGATGGAACCAGATGCCATGATCTTAGTTTTTCTGAATGTTGAATTTTTTTAATTTAATTTTATTTTTTAACTTTACAATATTGTATTGGTTTTGCCATATATCAAAATGGATCCGCCACAGGTATACATTTGTTCCCCATTCTGAACCCTCCTCCCTCCCCATACCATCCCACTGGGTCATCCCAGTGCACCAGCCCCAAGCATCCAGTATCGTGCATCAAACCTGGACTGGCGACTCGTTTTATATATGATATTATACATGTTTCAATGCCATTCTCCCAAATCATCCCACCTTCTCCCTCTCCCACAGAGTCCAAAAGACTGTTCTATACATCTTTGTCTCTTTTGCTGTCTCGTACACAGGGTTATTGTTACCATCTTTCTAAATTCCATATATATGCGTTAGTATACTGTATTGGTGTTTTTCCTTCTGGCTTACTTCACTCTGTATAATAGGCTCCAGTTTCATCCACCTCATTAGAACTGATTCAAATGTATTCTTTTTAATGGCTGAGTAATACTCCGTTGTGTATATGTACCACAGCTTTTTTATCTATTCATCTGCTGATGGACATCTAGGTTGCTTCCATGTCCTGGCTATTATAAACAGTGCTGCGATGAACATTGGGGTACACGTGTCTCTTTCAATTCTGGTTTCCTCAGTGTGTATGCCCAGCAGTGGGATTGCTGGATCATAAGGCAGTTCTATTTCCAGTTTTTAAGGAATCTCACACTGTTCTCCATAGTGGCTGTACTAGTTTGCATTCCCACCAACAGTGTAAGAGGGTTCCCTTTTCTCCACACCCTCTCCAGCATTTATTGCTTGTAGACTTTTGGATCGCAGCCATTCTGACTGGCGTGAAATGGTACCTCATAGTGGTTTTGATTTGCATTTCTCTGATAATGAGTGATGTTAAGCATCTTTTCATGTGTTTGTTAGCCATCTGTATGTCTTCTTTGGAGAAATGTCTGTTTAGTTCTTTGGCCCATTTTTTGACTGGGTCATTTATTTTTCTGGAATTGAGCTGTAGGAGTTGCTTGTATATTTTTGAAATTAGTTGTTTGTCAGTTGCTTCATTTGCTATTATTTTCTCCCATTCTCAAGGCTGTCTTTTCACCTTGCTTATAATTTCCTTTGTTGTTCAGAAGCTTTTAAGTTTAATTAGGTCCCATTTGTTTATTTTTGCTTTTATTTCCAATATTCTGGGAGGTAGATCATAGAGGATCCTGCTGTGATGTATGTCGGAGAGTGTTTTGCCTACGTTCTCCTCTAGGAGTTTTATATTTTCTGGTCTTACGTTTGGATCTTTAATCCATTTTGAGTTTATTTTTGTGTATGGTGTTAGAAAGTGTTCTATCAACTAAACAGAAAATTAACAAGGAAACACAAACTTTAAATGATACAATAGACCAGTTAGACCTAATTGATATCTATAGGACATTTCATCCCAAAACAATGAATTTCACCTTTTTCTCAAGCACACACAGAACCTTCTCCAGGATAGATCACATCCTGGGCCATAAATCTAGGCTTGGTAAATTCAAAAAAATTGAAGTCATTCCAAGCATCTTTTCTGACCACAATGCAGTAAGATTAGATCTCAATTACAGGAGAAAAACTATTAAAAATTTCAACATATGGAGGCTGAACAACACGCTGCTGAATAACCAACAAATCACAGAAGAAATCAAAAAAGAAATCAAAATTTGCATAGAAACAAATGAAATGAAAACACAACAACCCAAAACCTGTGGGACACTGTAAAAGCAGTCCTAAGGGGAAAGTTCATAGCAATACAGGCATACCTCAAGAAACAACAAAAAAGTCAAATGAATAACCTAACTCTACACCTAAAGCAACTAGAAAAGGAAGAAATGAAGAACCCCAGGGTTAGGAGAAGGAAAGAAATCTTAAAAATTAGGGCAGAAATAAATGTAAAAAAAACAAAAGAGACCATAGCAAAAATCAACAAAGCCAAAAGCTGGTTCTTTGAAAGGATAAATGAAATTGACAAACCATTAGCCAGACTCATCAAGATACAAAGGGAGAAAAATCAAATCAATAAAATTAGAAATGAAAATGGAGAGATCACAACAGACAACACAGAAATACAAAGGATCATAAGAGACTACTATCAGCAATTATATGCCAATAAAATGGACAACGTGGAAGAAATGGACAAATTCTTAGAAAAGCACAACTTTCCAAAACTGGACCAGGAAGAAATAGAAAATCTTAACAGACCCATCACAAGCACAGAAATTGAAACTGTAATCAGAAATCTTCCAGCAAACAAAAGCCCAGGTCCAGACGGCTTCACAGCTGAATTCTACCAAAAATTTAGAGACAAGCTAACACCTATCCTGCTCAAACTCTTCCAGAAAATTGCAGAGGAAGGTAACCTTCCAAACTCATTCTATGAGGCCACCATCACCCTAATACCAAAACCTGACAAAGATGTCACAAAAAAAGAAAACTACAGGCCAATATTACTGATGAACATAGATGAATGTTGAGTTTTAAGACAGATTTTCACTCTTCTCTTTCACCTTCATCAAGAGGCTAGTTAGTTCCTCTTTGCTTTCTGCCATAGAGTGCTGTCATCTGCATATCTGAGGTTATTGATGTTTCTCCCAGCAATCTTGATTCCAGCTTGTGCTTCATTCATCCTGGCATTTTGCATGATGTACTCTGCATATAATTTAAATAAGCAGGGTGACAATATACAGCCTTGATGTACTTGTTTCCAATTTGGAACCAGTCCGTTGTTCCACGTCTGGTTTTAACTGTTGCTTCTTGACCTGTATTCAGGTTTCTAAGGAGGCAGGTAAGGTGTTCTGGTATTTCCTACTTTATACGAATTTTCCATAGTCTGTTGTGATCCACACAGTGAAAGGCCTTAGCATAATCAATGAAATAGAAGTAGATATTTTTCTGGAATCCCCTTTCTTTTTTGATGATACAACGGATGTTGGCAATTTGACCTCTGGTTCCTCTGCCTTTTAAATCCACTTTGAACATCTGAAAGTTCTTGGTTCACCTACTGTTGAAGCCTAGCTTGAAGGATTTTGAGCATTACTTTGCTAGCATGTAAAAAGAGTGCAATTGTGTGGTATGTGAACATTCTTTGGCCTTGCCTTTCTTTGAGATTGGAATGAAAACTGACCTTTTCCAGTCCTATGGACACTGCTGAGTTTTCCAAATTTGCTGGTATATTGAGTGCAGCAGTTTCACAGTGTCATCTTTCAGGATTTGAAATAGCTCCACTGGAATTCCATCACCTCCACTAGCTTTGTTCATAGTGATGCTTCCTAAGGCCCACTTGACTTCATATTCCAGAATGTCTGGCTCTATGTGAGTGATCACACCATCGTGGTTATCTGGGTCATTAATATCTTTTTTGTATGATTCTTCTGTGTATTCTTCCTAATATCTTCTGCTTCTGTTAGGTCCATACCATTTCTGTCCTTTATTGTGCCCATCTTTGCATGAAATGTTCCCTTGGTATCTCTAATGTTTTTGAATAGATCTCTAGTCTTCTCCATTCTATCATTTCCCTCTTTTTTTTTTTTTTTTTTTTTTTGCACTGTTCACTTAAAATGACTTTCTTACCTCTGCTTGTTATTCTCTGGAACTCTGCATTCAGATGGATATGAATAATTTGCCTTTTCTCTTTGCCTTTCATTTCTCTTCTTTTCTCAGCTATTTGTAAGGCCTCCTCAGACAACCACTTTGTCTTTTTGCATTTCTTTTTCTTGGGAATGGTTTTGATCATAGCCTGTCGTACAATGTTACAAACCTCTGTCCATAGTTTTTCAGGCACTCTATCAGATGTAATCCCTTGAGTCTATTTGTCACTTCCACTATATAATCATAAGGAATTTGATTTAGGTCGTACCTGAATGTTCTAGTGGTTTTTCCCTATGTTCTTCATTTTAAGTCTGAATTTTGCAGTAGTCTATGGAATTGTCCAGGGAAGAATACTGGAGTGGGTAGCCATTCCCTTTTCCATGGGCTCTTCCTGACCAGGAGATTGAACTCAGGTCTCCAGCATTGCAGGCAAATTCTTTACCATCTAAGCCACAATGGAAGCCCCTACTACTATCTTAAACATTTTTAAAATATATCAAAAGTTAGGCAAAAGTCAATGGACATTGAAAGAATGGGAACACACCCCTACATTTGCATCTATGACATTTTTACTATCCAAAAGTTTTGCCTTTCTTTCATTTGTAATATCTTTTCAAGATATTAAATACTTCAAAATAAAAACCACTGAAATTATATTGATTTCTTATTTTTTTAAGTTCTTTGATTCATTTTATTTGCTTTGCCTTCTATTCTTTTTCTTCACTTTTATTAAGGCCTTATTTGTTTAGACGCTTAAATTTTTCACACCAAAATGGAAGGGGAGTTAGAGATTTTCTGTAACTCTGCCCCCAACACCTGCATAGCCTCCCCAATTTTCAGCACCCCCACCAGAAGGTTGATTTATTATAATTTGTGAACATCACAATCACCCAAGGTACATAGTTCACGTTTGGGTTCACTTCTGGTGTCATACATTCTATGGGCTTGAACGTGTGTTCATTTGTGTACGGACAAGTACCCATCATTATGGTTTGAGTTCATGTGTGCTAAGTGGCTTCAGTCATGTCTGACTGTCTGCGACTCCACGGACTGTAGCCCACCAGGCTCCTCTGTCCATGGGATTCTCCAGGCAAGAATACTGGAGTGGGTTACCATGCCCTCCTCCAGGGGATCTTCCTGAGCCAGGGATGGAAACCGCATCTCTTATGTCTCCTGCACTGATCAGCAGGTTCTTTACCACTGAGTCACCTGGGAAGCCTTCATTATGGTACAGTACTCCCCTAAATATTTTACTCCCCTAAAAATCCTCTGTGCTCTGCCTATTCATGTTTCTGCCACCTCACCCCAGACCCCTGGCAATTGTTGACCATTTACTATCTCTATAGTTTTGTCTTCTCCAAAATATTATGTAGTTGGCATCATGCTATATGTAGCCTTGTCTGATTGGTTACTTTGAGTGAGTCATATACACATTTAAGTTTCTTCCATACCTTTTCTCATTTCTTTTTAGCACTGGGTATTACTTCAATGTCTAATTGTCTACCAAACTGTTTACCAAAGTGGCTGTACAATTTTGTGTTTCCAGCAGCAATGTATGAGTGTTCCAGTTGCTTTATTTTTTTAATTTTATTTTATTTTTAAACTTTACATAATTGTATTAGTTTTGCCAAATATCAAAATGATTCCACCACAGGTATACATGTGTTCCCCATCTTGAACCCTCCTCTCTCCTCCCTCCCCATACCATCCGTCTGGGTTGTCCCAGTGCACTAGCCCCCTCACAAACATTTAGTATTCTCAGTGTCTTGGATTTTGGCCATTTGGTCTTCCCTGGTGGCTCAGATGGCAAAGAATCTGCCTGCAATGCAGGAGACCCAGAATCAATCCCTAGGTCAGAAAGATCCCTTTGGAGAAGGGAATGGCAACCCACTCCAGTGTTCTTGCTGAGAGAATCCCATGGACAGAGGAGCCTGGTGGGTGGGTGGATGTCCATGGGTTGCACGGAGTCAGACATGACTAATTTTCACTTCCAGAGATGTGTAGTGTTATTTCATTGTACTAATTTGTATTTCCCTGATGGGATAGAATATGAAGTATATTTTTATATGCTTGTTTGACAACTTTATGTTGTCTTTGATGTGGCACCTTGTAAGGTATTTGGCCCATTTTTAATTAGGTTGGTTTTCTTATTTTTAGCTTTTAGGGGTCTTTCTAATTTTTTATGATAGTCAATTATCAGATGTATCTTTTATAAATATTTTCTCCCAGTCTGTGGTTTATCTTCTCATTCTGTTCACATTTTTTCCCACAAATCAGGAGTCCTTAATTTTAATGAAGATGAGATTATCCATTAGTTTTGTCATTGATCATGCCTGTGGTGTTCTATCTAAAAGGACTTTGCCATATCCAAGATCATCTCACTTTTCTCCTCTGTGTTATCTTCCAGGTGTTTTACAGTTTTTGGGGTTTTTTTTTAATCTCCTTATCCAGATAATTCACTTATTTTAATTCCTCTGGAATAATAAAATTTTAGGGCTATAAATTTTCCTTTGTATTCAGCATTGTTCATATCAAGTATGTTTATATACTCTGATCATTTGATCTTTGATATTTGATCTTTTAAAAAATCAATAATTTCAGCTTGGATAACCTAGACATGGGAGCTATCTAGGAGACTGTTTTGTTTAACAATTAATTTCAAATTGCTTGATTTATTTATACAGTCTTAATCATTTCAAATTTTATAGTATTATGAAATTTTATATATGCTCAATTAGATCATCTTTATCATCTCACAGTCAGAGACAAAGTAGATGTATCAACCTGGCATTATCTTCAGTTCAGTTCAGTCGCTCAGTCATGTACAACTCTTTGTGACCACATGAACTGCAGCACTACAGGCCTCCCTGTCCATCACCAACTCCCAGAGTTTACCCAAACGCATGTCCATTGAGTCCGTTGCCATCTAACCATCTCATCCTCTGTTGTCCCCTTCTCCTCCTGCTTTCGATATTTCCCAGCATGAGGGTCTTTTCAAATGAGTCAGCTCTTCATATCATGGGGCCAAAATATTGGAGTTTCAGCTTCAACATCAGTCCTTCCAATGAACACCCAGGACTGATCTCTTTTATGATGGACTGGTTGGATCTCCTTGCAGTCCAAGGGACTTTCAAGAGTCTTCTCCAAGAACATAGTTCAAAAGCATCAATTCTTTGGTGCTCAGCTTTCCATATAGTCCAACTCTCACATCCATACATGACTACTGGAAAAACCATAGCCTTGACTAGATGGACCTTTGTTGACAAAGTAATGTCTCTTCATTTTAATATGCTGTCTAGGTTGGTCATGACTTTCCTTCCAAGGAGTAAGCGTCTTTTATTTTCATGGCTGCAATCACCAACTGCAGTGATTTTGGAGCCCAGAAAAATAAAGTCTGACACTGTTTCTACTGTTTCCCCATCTATTTGCCATGAAATGATGGGACCAGATGCCATGATCTTCATTTTCTGAATGTTGAGCTTTAAGCCAACTTTTCACTCTCCTCTTTTACTTTTATCAAGAGGTTCTTTAGTGCTTCTTCGCTTTCTGACATAAGGGTGGTGTCATCTGCATCTCTGAGGTTATTGATATTTCTCCTGGCAATCTTGATTCCAGCTTATGCTTCCTCCAGCCCAGCATTTCTCATGATGTACTCTGCATAGAAGTTAAATAAGCAGGGTGACAATATACAGCCTTGACTTACTCCTTTTCCTATTTGGAACCAGTCTGTTGTTCCAAGTCCAGTTCTAATTGTTGCTTCCTAACCTGCATACAGGTTTCTCAAGAGGCAGGTCAGATGGTCTGGCATTCCCTTCTCTTTCACAATTTTCCACAGTTTATTTTGATCCACACAGTTAAAGGCTTTGGCACAGTCAATAAGACAGAAATAGATGTTTTTCTGGAACTCTCTTGCTTTTTCTATGATCCAGTGAATGTTGGCAATTTGAGCTCTGCCTTTTCTAAAACCAACTTGAACATATGGAAGTTCACAGTTCATGTATTCCTGAAGCCTGGCTTGGAGACATTTGAGCATTACTTTACTAGAATGTGAGATGAGTACAATTGTGTGGTAGTTTGAGCATTCTTTGGCATTGCCTTTCTTTGGGATTGGAATGAAAACTGACCTTTTCCAGTCCTGTGGCCCCTGCTGAGTTTTCCAAATTTGCTGACATATTGAGTGCAGCACTTTCATAGCATCATCTTTTAAGATTTGAAATAGCTCAACTGGAATTCCATCACCTCCACTAGCTTTGTTGTAGTGATGCTTCCTAACGCCCACTTGACTTCACATTCCAGCATTTTTGGCTCTAGGTGAGTGATCACACCATCATGGTTATCTGGGTCGTGAAGATCTTTTTGTACAGTTCTTCTGTGTATTCTTGCCACCTCTTCTTAATATCCTCTGCTTCTCTTAGGTCCATACCATTTCTGTCCTTTATTGAGCCCATCTTTTCATGAAATGTTCCTTGGTATCTCTAATTTTCTTGAAGAGATCTCTAGTCTTTCCCATTCTGTTGTTTTCCTCTATTTCTTTGCATTGATCACTGAGGAAGGCTTTCTTATCTCTTCTTACCATTCTTTGGAACTCTGCATTCAAAAAGGTATAACTCCTTTTCTCCTTTGCTTTTCGCTTCTCTTCTTTTCACAGCTATTTGTAAGGCCTCAGACAGCCATTTTGGGTGTTTTTCTGCATTTCTTTTTCTTGCTCATGGTCTTGATCCCTGTACAAAGTACAACCCTCCATCCATAGTCAATCAGGCAGTCTGTCAGATCTAATCTCTTGAATCTATTTTTCAGTTTTTAATCATAAAGGATTTGATTTAGGTCATACCTGAATGATCTAGTCATTTTCCCCACTTTCTTCAATTTAAGTCTGAATTTGTCAATAAGGAGTTCATGGTCTGAGCCATAATCAGATCCCAGTCTTGTTTTTGCTGACTGTATAGAGCTTCTCCATCTTTGGCTGCGAAGAATATAATCAATCTGATTTCGGTTTTGACCATCTGGTGATGTCCATGTGTAGAGTCTTCTCTTGTGTTGTTGGAAGAGGGTGTTTGCTATGACCAGAGCATTCTCTTGGCATTATCTTAAAGCTTTGTAAAGGTGTATGTGAACATATATACCTAAACACTTAATATTAACTTTATGAAATATATTATTTAGATATTCTGTATCCTTATTATTTGGATCCTTATTTAAATAATAGATGAGAATGCTATTATAAAGTCTCAATATCTTTGCCTTTTTTTTATTTTTCCTTACCTTATAAAACTGATATGTTTCATATATTTGATGTAAAATTATTAGATTTATGAGGTGTCAAACAGTTATAACTTTTTTCACCTGTATATATGTATCAAAATATTTTTATTAATAGAATTTTGTTTGTTTGCTTGCTTACTTATATGTACTAGCTAGTAATTTATTTATTTCTCAGTGGGAGAAATTTTAACCTATTACAAGAGATTCAGAGGCAATTTTTATTACTTGTTAACCCAGGAGATTTTCTACTGCTTCTTGCTAGAGCAGAGATATAGGGGGGAAAGTAAACTAAAACATTAATCTCCAATTAGACATCTGCCTTCATTGTCAGCTTATTTCACATATTATCACTTCCACTTATGAACAAATTCTGATATCAAAAATACAAAGAAAGAGAAATCAAGAAGTTTCAGAAGCTTTTAATGGACTTCTCTAATAAAGTCTTTTAGATAAAGCAGTGATATACAGGGTATGCACAACGTATTTCTGGTTTTAGAGCAATACCCATATGATATAATTTTGAAAGTGCTTTAAATGTAGATCAAAGAGAAAGAATATCTTAATACTCTGAGGGGCATTGAAATACAGAACTCCAAAAGAAATTGTGAAAATTTACATTTCAAATAACATTGTATAGTAGCTATTTAATTTTGATACTTGAAACAGTATTAAAATAGAATTAAAGAAAAAGTATGTCCAGAACACTCCAAATACATTTTTTTCCTTAATGCAACAAGTTTAACTGACATAACCTAGCTTTTTATATTTCCTCCACATATATAGAAATAAGATTTTCACACTATTGTGTCAACATATAGGATATTTCTAAATGTCCCATTGCATTTTATGTTCAGTAATTTATTCTACCAGAGAATGAAGTTTTTAATCTTATTTTGACTTTCATTACCAATCATTGGATTTCATTAACCCTAAACTTATAAATTGTACTTGTGGAGAAAAAGTTTTCATACATCCCTTTCATTCCATATATAACCTAAAATCATATTCTCTGGTAGACTGAACTCTAAAGGATTATTTATCCTGCAAAGAAACTCGTGGACAATTGCCATTCTTCACTAAGTGAAATAGGCATTTATTTACTCCATTCTTATCATCGACATTCTTAACAGAATTTTCATTTCAGTGTATCCATGTGCTTTATGTAGGGAGCAGCAAAGGATACCATGATTACAAGTATAGTTTGGTCCAATTACCTTGGATTACACCGAGATAAAAGCAACAAATATCAACACAGAGAAAAGGGCAGGTGACAACCACGTATTATTATGATACGGAAGTAGTATTTTCCTATTTTAGATGAGGCTACTAAGCCACAGAAACGTTAAGTAAATGCCCTAAAGACAAAAAGTTGGAAAGTAGTTTAGTTAGAATTTGAATGCATCTGAAATCATAGCCAGATCCCTTAATAAACTGTAGGAATCTAGGGAGGGAGTATTAGTTCCATGAGCCTGTCTTTACATTTTTCCTGATGCACAGCATTTTAAACTTTAATGAGTGTTTTCAACTTTTTTTTCTTCTCTCAATGATTTCCTTAAATTGTATTCACAATCAGTAGCTACATCTGAACCTAAGGATTGAAAAGGCCACGTGGATTTTTCACCTGAGTAGCTTCTTGCTAGTTTAAGAACCAAAAATTTAGAACAGGTCCTTCATTTGTTTGTGTGAATTTGAGCAAATTACTCAACTTTTATGAATCTGAAGCTTCTTATATTCAATACTGATACTAAAGAGTTGTGAAGTTTAGCCAAGACATCATTTAGAGTTGACATACCACAGTAGTAAACGGAGTAGTAGCAAATATTCTTTAACATTCAAAAGTTGTCACACTCATGCTTTTTGTTGCCATGGTTTTTATTCATCTTCCTTTATAGTGAATTTCAGTAGGTTCATTTTGTATTTTTTAATTGATTTGTTTAACAGTTCACTGTTCATCTATGGTATTTTGCCACTAAATATTGCTTTATTAATTTACTTCCTGTGCTCTTAACACTTCATAACTCTTTGGATTCCATTCTACTATGACCCTTAAGCACAGAATCCTGGCAGCTTTGGCAAAATATTTGAAAGGAACATCAGATAAAGCAGGACTTCTAGAAATACAGTAATTTCGTTTGAATGTCTGTGTGTTTTGTGTATAAATAGTGATAATTCTAACTTCGTGAAATCAGAATGATGCTATGGACATCCTTGATGGTCCGGTGGAAGAGACTCTGGGCTTGCAGTGCAGGGGGCCTGGTCGGGGAACTAGATCCCACATGCAGCAACTAAAGATCCTGTGTGTCAAAACTAAGATCTGGTACAGCCAAATAAACAGATAAAACTAAATAAACAATCAGAAGGAAAAGCAAGATTAATTAAACAAATAAGAATGATGCTGGAGTAATTTCTTCAAGCATTGCAATGCTAAAAGGGAAAAAAAACGGGGGTGCAATCAGTTCTGGTGGTATTTGTGTATCTGTTTCTATGAGAGTGTGTACACAGATTCTTATTCTAAATTAAGTATTCTTTTTAGAGCCTACTCTAGTTAAAAATTTTACCCATAACCTTATGCTTCCATGAGGTGAAAACAACCTTAAATGTGCTTGAGATCTTGCACCCCTTTTTTCTTCTCTTTTCTTAAGAATTCTACTGTAGCTCATGCAGCTTAAGAACTTGTGTGTCTTTGTGCAACTTTGTGTGTAATTAACAATATAATATTACTATCATATCGGCACAGAAATGGGTATCTTAGTAGTGGTGATTGTCATAATACATGAGTTTCTTTTGAAAAGAACAGCTTCTCCCTCCCAAATTGTGTTTTCAATCAACCAAGTTACAATTAACACAGCAGCAGACAAAGCTAGCTGCAGGCTCTTTTCAGCCAGATGCTTCCACCTCTAAAGTAAGCTGTAGCTCTGACTTCTTCATCTTGTAGGTGGAGGCTGGGTTAATTGCTTTTAATTAGTTGCCTAATTACCCTAACTAGGACGGTATTTGTCTAAGTCTTTCTTGTACCACGAACCTGAAACCCGGAGGCAAAAATTATTTTACCAGCTTATTTCTCTCTTTGAGTTCTTTACCCATTCGTACTGCTAACTGACTTTCAGCTATCCACTCATCAGCCTCTCCAGAACCAAAGGGCCTGGAGACCCCTTTCCAATATGACATCCACTGCCTGCTCTTCACATCAGAAGAACATCTTTGTTTTTCTAAAATGTGGCCTCTGCCAGGGAAGTTATTTCCCCGATGGTATCTGCTTGTTACCTCTTCTCATAGGGCTCCTTCAGATCACTCTGTTTAATATTGACTCAGCCAGCAGCCTGCTCCCTCTGAATTTTTTTTCCCCAAATCTTGCACAGAACTAACTATCCTTTGCTAAGTCTTATTTTTGTTTTTATTCAGTCACCAAGTCATGTCTGACTCTTCATGACCCTGTGAACTGCAACATGCCAGGCTTCCCTGTCCCTCACCATCTCCCAGAGTTTGCCCAAGATCATGTCCATTGAGTTGGTTTTGTCATCCAACCATCTTATTCTCTGTTCCCCCATTACCCCCTGCCCTCAATCTTTCCTAGCATCAGAGCCTTTTCTAATGAGATAACTGTTTGCATCAGGTGGCCAAAGTATTGAAACTTCAGCATCAGTCCTTCCAATGAGCATTCAAGGTTGATTTCCTTTAAGATTGACTGGTTTGATCTCCTTCCTGTCCAAGAGACTCTCAAGAGTCTTCTCCAGCATCACAGTTTGAAAGCATCAATTCTTTGGCCTTCTGCCTTCTTTGTGGTCCAGCTCTCACACCTGTACACGACTACTGTAAAGACCACAACCTTAATGACATGGACCTTTCTCAGCAAAGTGATGTCTTTGTTTTTAACACACTAAGTTTGTCATAACTTTCCTGCCAAGAATCAATCATCTTCTAATTTCATGTCTTCAGTCACCATCCACAGGAACTTTAGAGCCCAAGAAGAGGAAATCTGTCACTGCTTCCACCTTTTCTGCTTCTATTTGCCATGAAGCGATGGGATCAGATGCCATGATCTTAGTTTTCTCTTTTTTTTTTAATTTAATTTTATTTTATTTTTAAACTTTACAATATCGTATTAGTTTTGCCAAATATCGAAATGAATCCGCCACAGGTATACCTGTGTTCCCCATCCTCCCTCCCCATACCCTCCCTCTGGGTCGTCCCAGTGCACCAGCCCCAAGCATCCAGCATCGTGCATCGAACCTGGACTGGCGACTTGTTTCATACATGATATTATACATGTTTCAATGCCATTCTCCCAATATTGAGTTTTAAGCTGGCTTTTTCACCCTCCTCCTTCAGCCTCATCAAGACGCTCTTTCATTCCTCTTTGCTTTCTGCCATTAGAGTGGTATCATCCCCATTTCTGAGGTTGCTGATATTTCTCCCAACAATCTTGATTCCAGCTTGTAACACATCAAGCCTGGCATTTTGCATGATGTGCTCTGTGTAAGTTAAATAAACAGGTGACAATAAACAGCCTTGTTATCCTCCTTTCTCAATCCTGAACCAGTCTGTTTTTCCATACAAGGTTCTGACTGTTGCTTCTTGACTCACATACGGGTTTCTCAGGAGACAGGTAAGATGGTCTTTTTAAGAGTTTTCCACAGTTTGTTATGATTCACACAACTGAAGGCTTCAGCGTAGTTGATGAAATAAAGATAGATGTTTGATCTCTCATTCCTCTGCCTTTCTAAACCCTGCTTGAACATTTGCAAGTTCTCGGTTCATGTGATGCTGAAGCCTAGCTTGAAGGACTTTGAGCATAACCTTATTAACATGGGAGATGAGTGCAATTATCCACTGATTTGGACATTCTTTAGTACTGCCCTTCTTGGGAATTGGGATGAGGACTGACTTTTCCAGTAATGTGGCCACTGCTGAGTTTTCCAAATTTGCTGATATATTGAGTGCAACACTTCAATAGCATCATCTTTTAGGATTTGAAATAGCTCAACTGGAATTCCATCACCTCTACTAGCTTTATTGACAGCAGTGCTTCCTAAGGCCCACTTGACATCACATTCCAGAATGTCTGGCTTTGG
Organism: Bos mutus; assembly: GCF_027580195.1. NCBI lineage: Eukaryota > Metazoa > Chordata > Mammalia > Artiodactyla > Bovidae > Bos > Bos mutus. Next base: position 36,197,592 of record NC_091643.1, read on the forward strand.
GTGAGTGACAACACCATCATGGTTATCCATATCATTAGGATCTTTTTTGTACAGTTTTTCTGTGTATTCTTGCCACCACTTCATCGCTTCTATTTCTTTTAGGTCTTCCATTTCTTCATCATGTCTGTCCTTTATTGTGCCCATTGTTGGATGGAATGTTCCTTCAGTATTTCTACTTTTCTTGAAGAGATCTCTAGTCTTTACCCTTCAGTTGTTTTTCTCTATTTCTTTGCATTGTTCCTTGAAGAAGGCCTTCTATTCTGGCCTTACTATTCTTGGAACTCTGCATTTAGTTGAGTGCACCTTTCCCTTTCTGCCTTGTTTTTCACTTCTCTTCTTTCCTCAGCTATTTGTAAAATCTCCTCAGACAACCACTTTGCCTTCTTGCATCTCTTTTCCTTTGGGATGGTTTTGATCACAGCCTCCCACACAGTATTACCAAACTCTGTTCACAGTTCTTCAGGCATTCTGTTTACTAGATCTAATCCCTTGAATCTATTTGTCTCCTCCACTGCATATTTATAGGGGATTTGATACAAGTCATACCTGAATGGCCTAGTTTTCCCCACTTTCTTTAGTTTAAGCCTGAATTTTACTATGAGGAGCTGATGATCTGAGCCACAGCCAGCTCCAAGTCTTGTTTTTGCTGACTGTATAGAGCTTCTCCATCTTCAGCTACAGAGAATGTAATCAGTCTGATTTTGGTATTGACCATTTGGTGATGTCCATGTGTAGAGGTATTGACCATTTGGTAATGTCCATGTGTAGAGTTGTCTCTTGTGTTGTTGAGAAATGGTGTTGGCTCTCACCAGTGCATTCTCTCAGCAGAATTCTGTTAGCCTTTGCCCTGTTTTATTTTGTACTCCAAGACCACGCTTGCCTGTTACTCCAGGTATCTCTTGACTTCCTACTTTTGCATTCTAGTCCCCTATGATGAAAAGGACATCTTTTCTGGTGTTAGTTCTAAGAGGTCTTCTAGGTCTTCATAGAACTTATCCAGCTTCTTCAGGACTGGTGGTTGGGGCATAGGCTTAGATTACTGTGATACTGAATGGTTTGCCTTGGAAATGAACTGAGATCATTCCATTACTTTTGAGGTTGCACCCAAGTACTGAATTTCAGACTCTTCTGTTGCTTATAAGCACTGCTCCATTTCTTCTATGGAATTTTTGCCCACAGCAGAAGATACCATGGTCAACTAAATTAAATTCATCCATTTTATTTCAGTGATTCTTAATGATGTTGTTGTTTACTTTTGCCATCTCCTACTTGACCACGTCCAATTTACCTTGATTCATGAACCTAACATTCCAGATTCCTATGCAATATTGTTCTTTTCTGCATTGGATTTTACTTTCATCACCAGACAACATCCTGTGTGACTATCTCTGCCTCATCACAGAGCTGTAGGAATGGTCCTATTTTGCTGGAAGTGACATCATGTCACTCCTCCCAGAAATCTCCAGTGCCCCATGCTCGTGTCAGAGTACAATTCAAAGTCCTTACGGCAGCCTCATTACGTTGCTGACTTCGTGTCCTACAATCGTATCCCTTCCTTGACCTTGACCAGTCTTTTTATTGTTTGCTGCTCTGAATGATGCTAGATACACTCTCATATTAGAGCCTTTTACAGGCTTTTTTTCTGTCTGGAATGCTCTTTCCTCCAGATAAGCAGGGAGATGTCTTTCTCACTCCTTAAGGTAAAGTATTTTATGTTCTCGATGAAGCTTTCCAAAACCATCATACTTAAAATTGCAAACCCTCTCAGTACCTACCCTTCAAAACTTTGCTTCACTTTCTTCCCTGATGGCATGGATTGTATTAAGAGACAACATAGTATATTTAATTAAAATGTGCAGAGTTTGTTTTATTTCCACAGCTAGAATATAGACACCAGGAAGGAAAGACTTTTTATTTTTTCATCAATTTCAGGTGCTAAACATAAGTGATCCTTTAGTAAATATGATTGGATTAGTTAATCTAGTAATGTATAATTTTATGAAACACGAAACACTACAAAATGTGTTCATCTGCTCAGAGCATAGAGAAAATTATAATGGATTTTTAAAGATCAAAATTACAAGTATTGTGTTATAAGTACCATTTTCTTTGATCATGATATAAAGATGATTTTTTTAAGTAGGAAAAGTAAAGAAAAGAAACTCTATACAGCAGGGAATTTAATAGTTTCCCCTAAACAAGAATTGGAAGGACAAAATTAAAATAGAAATAATGACCAAAAAATCCTTCACTACAGATTATTTCTTAAGCATTAAATTAAAAAAGTTAGAAAGAGGGTGAACAGAGTTTAATAAGTATGGAAGTAGCAAGGTTAATTTATAGAGAAATTAGATTTGATAAATCAAAGAATTGGCTTTTTGAAAAATATAATTAAAAGATAAGCAATGAGCTGCCATAAGCAATAAAGATGCAGAGAGCAAAATACACAAAATCAGAAATTGTGTATGGAAATAGAACAAATAGGAAGTTGTAAATGTCTAAAGAATATATTAATCAAATTTGAAAATGTCTATGGAATTGAAGGGCTTTAGAAAATTAAGTGGCTGTCACTAACTCTCAAAGATATACATAAAATCTCAGTAGGCCAATTATTATAAAATAATTGTAAAAGTTATCAGAATCTAAGTACCTAATAAAGATAGTGCCAGAAAATTTCAGTTTAATTACTAATCTAAAAAGAACAAATTCTAATGCTATTTAAACTTTTCAGAGAATAAAGAAAGTTTCTGAAACTATTTTATAAAACCACTGTTAACACTAATCTATATTTTGGAATAGGGGAGAATTTAAAGAAATATTGGATACATTTTCTGTAAGATACGGTATTGTTGAACATAAATAAATGTAATTAAAGAAGGCATATATTAATCTTGCATAAAATATTTTTCAAGGCCAAAATACCACCAACCATGTCAAAATACAAATGATTGGGGGAAAATACAGTGTAATGCAACAGACTATTAATATAAGAACACTTGCAGAAAAGATATAGAATTCAATTTATTGGTAAAATCAGGTAATTATATTGAAATTATATAAGCAAATGTGTAGCAAAAGACATCTATAAGAATATTCATACCAGAAATTATAATAGCAAGTAACTTAATATTGCAAATGTCATACTATGCAAAAATGAAAAATTACTGCTAGTTTTAATAGCATATATAATTTTCTCAAATATAAGATATAGAATGATTATACCTATAGAGTTAAAAATCGGGCAATAACATTTATTAAAGAAGTCAGGATAAGTTTTACTATGGCATGAAAGGAGGAAGTGGTGATTGGTTGGTACCTAAGAAGTTTTCTGAATTACTGATAATTTTTTTTTTAATTTCTTTGGTTACACAAATACATCCACTTCTAGATAATTTACACTGAGCTGAGTACTTTTGTAAACATGCATATATGGTTTTATATAAGAAATTCTGAACATACACCCAAGGTAAATAAATACATTCGAAGATATAGAAGAAACTGATCAAAGTGAGTTTTCCATGTACTTTTAATAGAAGAGGGAATGAAGGGATATTTTAACTGCATAAACTTTTATAAAATCATACATCTGTATTCTTTGGTCATTTTGCTTGTACACATATTCACATTCTTGTAGAAGTTTGAAACAATCATTTAAAAGTTCCCATTTGACTTATTTCCCCAGAACTACAATTATGTTTGGAATATGCTCTTCCAGACTTTCTTCCGTGAACTTGTGTATACCTGTATTTTCAGAGAAACAGAACATTTGGGGTATTAGAAGGTGTTCATACTATATGTAGAGTAGATAATTTGGTTCAGCGGTCCATGCAGTATAAAATATGTTGTGGGGACCCTTCTAGGAAAAAAACAAAGTTCTACCTCATTCCTTCATACATCATAGCTCTTCCTATTGCTGACTTCTAAAATTGCTGCTCTTACTAACAGCTTTCATTTCAGATAATCCTCATTTGCCATGTCTTACTATACTATACCATGAGCCACTTTGCTGCATTTCTTCAGAATTTTGTCTTGCTATTTCCACTCCCTACAATTCATGTCATAATCCTAGACACTTCACTGTTCTCATATTTTGCTTCAGAGATGTTGTCTTTTCCTCAAATTACGCTTCCCTCCTCTCCACCACAACCACTAATACATTATAACCAACTGTAACCCCTGAATCTTCCAAGGTTTACACGTTAAATAGTAATCCATCATCTTGTTCTTTCCCACTTTTTTCTAGGATTTCTAGTTCTAATAATTTATGGTTCATGCCTGAACTTTAAGTCCCTTGAAGGTTCATTCCTCCTTATCTTGCCTAAGACCCGTAAGAGTATGAGCTATAGAAAAAGGTGGCCAGGCTTTGAGACTTAACTCCATCATCTACAAGATCCAGACATGATCCAGATTTCCTTACTTTCTATGCCTCATTTTCCTTATCTGTAAAAATGGGGAGAATAGGAAATCCACCTCACAGGACTGTTAGTGACATTTAAATGAGTGAATGATTGTCAAGAACTTAAAATAGTACCTGGCATATTGTTAAGATATGTGGTAAAAATTTATTATTATAACCCTTTCCTACATGTGTGTGTGTCTGACACTTTTGCAATCCCATAGACTATAGCCCACCAGCCTCCTCTTTGCATGGGATTCCCAGGCAATAATACTGGAGTTTCCATTTCATTCTCCAAGGGATCTTCTCAACCCAGGGATCAAACCCATGTCCCTTCTGCCTCCTGCATTGGCAGGCAGACTCTTTACCACTGTGTCAGGTGGGAAGCCCATCCTTTCTAGACATATGTCTTTAAAAATTGGACACTTTCATCTCATCATAAGCATTTTGCAAAATATTAACTCTGGATGTATCTAATTGTTCACTTTTTCAGCAAACCCACCACTGCAGCTGAGGGTGTTAGGAAAAAAAATGCTGCATAATCTCACTTGTGTAATCAAGTGACTGTGTAATCAAGATGACTTGCATATTCAATGACTGTGTAATCATGTCATGAAAAGGACATGAAAAAAGATGTCTTCTTCATCATATAGGACTGTATTGCAGTAGTAGAAAGTCAAGATTTACCTGGAGTAACAGGCAAATTTGCTCTTAAGTAAAAATGAAGCAGGGCAAAGGCTAAGAGAGTTTTACTGAGAGAACACACTGGTCATAACAAACACCCTCTTCTAACAACACAAAAGACGACTCTACACGTGGACATCATCAGATGGTCAATACCGAAATCTGATTGATTGTATTTTTTGCAGCCAAAGATGAAGAAGCTCTTTTTACTCAACAAAAACAAGACTGGAAGCTTACTATGGTTCAGATCATGAACTCCTTTTTGCAAAATTCAAAACCACTAGACCATTCAGGTATAACCTAAATCAAATCCCTTATGATTATACAGTGGAAGTGATAAATAGATTCAAGGTATTAGACCTGATAGAGTGACTGAAGAACTATGAGCAGAGATTCATAACATTTCACCAGAGGTGGTGATCAAAACCATCCCTGAGAAGAAGAAATGCAAAATGGCAAAATGGTTGTCTGAGGAGGCCTTACAAATAGCTGAGAAAAGAAGAGAAGTGAAAGGCAAAGAAAAATGGAAAGATATACCCATGTGAATGCAGAGTTCCAAAGAATAGCAAGGAGAGATAAGAAAGACTTCCTAAGTGATCAGTGCAAAGAAATAGAGGAAAACAACAGAATGGGAAAGACTAGAGATCTCTTCAAGAATATTAGAGATACCAAGGGTACATTTCATACAAACATGGGCACAATAAAGGACAGGAATGGTATGGACCTAACAGAAGTAGAAGATATTAATAGGAGGTGGCAAAAATACACAGAAGAACTATACAAAAAAGATCTTAATGACCCAGGTAACCACAATGATGTGATCACTCGCTTAGAGCCAGACATCTGGAATGCAAAGTCAAGTGGGCCTTAGGAAGCATCACGACGAACAAATTGAGTGGAGGTGATGGAATTCCAGCTGAGCTAATTGAAATCCTAAAAGATGATGCTGTGAAAGTGCTGAACTCAATATGTCAGCAAATTTGGAAAACTCAGCAGTAGCCACAGGACTGGAAAAGGTCAGGTTTCATCCCAATCCCAAAGAAAAGCAATGCCAAAAAATGTTCAAATTACTACACAATTGCACTCATCTCACACATTAGCAAAGTAATGCTCAAAATTCTCTAAGCCAGGCTTCAACAGTACATGAACCATGAACTTCCTGATGTTCAACCTGAATTTAGAAAAGGCAGAGGAACCAGAGATCAAATTTCCAACATCTAGTGGATCAATGAAAAAGCAAGAGAGTTCCAGAAAAACATCTACTTCTGCTTCATTTACTACGCTAAAGCCTTTCACTGTGTGGATTACAAAAAATCTATGGAAGATTCTTCATGAAATGGAAATACCACACCACCTTACCTGTCTCCTGAGAAATATGTGTGCATGTCAGGAAGAAACAGTACTGGACGTGGGAAGGGAGTATGTCAAGGCTGTATATTGGCACCCTGCTTATTTAACTTATATGCAGAGTACACCATGCAAAATGCTGGGCTGAATGAAGCACAACCTGAAATCAAGATTTCCAGGAGAAATATCAATAACCTCAGATATGCAGATGACACCACTGTTATGGCAGAAAGTGAAGAAGAATTAAAGAGCCTCTTGATGACAGTGAAAGAGGAGAGTGAGAAACTTGGCTTAAAGCTCAACATTCAGAAAACGAAGATCATGGCATCTGGTCCCATCACTTCATGGCAAATAGATGGGGAAACAATGGAAATAGTGATAGACTTTATTTTCGGGGGGCTCCAAAATCACTGCAGATGGTGGCTGCAGCCATTAATTAAAAGACACTTGCTCTTTGCAAGAAAACCTATGATCAAACTAGACAGCATATTAAAAAGCAGAGACGTTACTTTGCCAACAAAGATCTGTCTAGTCAAAGCTATAGTTTTTCCAGTAGTCATGTATGGATGTGAGAGTTGGATCATAAAGGAAGTTGAGCACCAAAGAATTGATGCTTTTGAACTGTGATGTTGAAGACTCTTGAGAGCCCCTTGGACTGCAAGGAGATCCAACCAGTCCGTCCTAAAGGAGATCAATCCTGAGGTGTTCATGGGAAGGACTGATGCTAAAGTTGAAGCTCCAATACTTTGGCCACCCAATGTGAAGAACTGACTCATTAGAAAAGACCCTGATGTTGGGAAAGATTGAAGGCAGGAGGAGGAGAAGGAGAAGACAGAGGATGAGACTGCATGGCATCACTGACTTGATGCGCATGAGTTTGAGGAAGCTTTGGGAATTTGTGATGGACAGGGAAACTTGGTGTTTTGCAGTCCATGGGGTCACAAAGAGTCAGACATGACTGAACAACTGAACTTCATCTCTCTTGGATTCCTGAATACTTGGCTCACTGGGCTTTTAGGCAATTACAGTTTTCTTTTCCTCTCCCTCTCATCAGTTCTCACATATGAGGCTCCTGCATTATCCTTTTTATTCAAAACCTAATACCTTATTTCCTCCTCTTACACTCACCTTCTGACTTTTTTTTTTCTTTTCACTGAGAAAAGAATAAACTGTTGGAGAACTTGTGCAAGCTCCCAACCCCCATGTACGTGCATTTCTGTCCATATCATCTGCGTCTGTCCTGCATTGGCTAAACTGTCCTCATTCTTGGTTAAGGCCAACCCTTTCTTTTATGCATTTAGTGTTACCTTCTCATTTCATTATTTTCTATCCTTACTGTTTAACCACCATACAAATACACTTTTATTAATTCTACTTTAAATGCTGCTGCTAAGTCGCTTCAATTGTGTCCCCCATAGACGGCAGCCCACCAGGCTCCCCTGTCCCTGGGATTCTCCAAGCAAGAACACTGGAGTGGGTTGCCATTTCCTTCTCCAATGCATGAAAGTGAAAAATGAAAGTGAAGTCACTCAGTCATGTCCGACTCTTAGTGACCCCATGGACTGCAGCCCACCAGGCTCCTCCATCCATGGGATTTTCCAGGCAAGAGTACTGGAGTGGGGTGACATTGTCCTCTCTGATTTTAAATGCTGCACATAACAAAACCACTCATCTCTGCAGAAACCAGCCCTACTAGTTTTTTGAGTATTTTTTCTACTTGCCATTCTCCCTTAAATGCATCCAGATTTTCACCCCTGAACCCTTACAAAGATACTCAGTATCATCTGTGTTAATATTTAGGATAATTAATTTCCATATGATATTATTTAGCCTACAGACAATGGTTGACATGTTTTGGTCATTATACTGGTAATAACATTTGACCTGGCTGGTCATTATATCCTTTTTGAAAGACTCAGTTCATGTGTTTATGGTACAACATTCTCTCTCGATTTTCCTACCCACTGGTTGCCATTTCCAAGGTTTTGCTGTGGGTCTGCGGGCTTTTTTTTTCCTCTCATAGAGCCAGCATCTAAATGTTGAGCTGACTCAGAGCCCAGTCCCGTTAGTGTTTCTCTTGTATATCCATACAAAAGCCCAGGATAATCTTACCTGGGTTCACAGCTTATGGTGCTAATATCAGGCTCATCTTCTCCTCTGAGATGAGATCCATATTTATAATCTCCTACTCAAAGTTTCTTCTAGATATACTAGTATGCAGATGAACACAAGCCATCCAAAACTGATTTCTCAGAGAATCTCCTTAACTAGCTCTTACAGAAATCTTCCCCATCTTAGTGAAAGTCAACTAAGACGTCTCAGTTGCCTGACCACAGAAATCTTGATATTATTCTATGATAAACTATAAACTACTTTTTTATCTTCATTATATATTTTTTTATTTTTTTTCAAAATTCACAAGTGTCTAGAAAGTAATCATCTTTCTGCATCCTTAGCTCTATCCTCCAGCAGACTTCTGAATATCTTTCCTGGTTACTGCTTTTTCTTCCAACTGGACTTAGCCTTCCAGATCCTTCTCCAGGCCCTTCTGTCTTCATGGTAGCAAAAGGGATGGCTCTATTAAATTATGACACATCATTTCACTCCCTGCTGAAATATCTGCATTTGCTGTTGATTTCACCCTGATGGAATGTTGGATTCTTTAAGGGACCTTGCAGAATTCTCTATGAGCTGACTACCCATTTGTGAGGCTGCATGTGCTTGTCCCTGCTCTTGCTCACTCCCCTTCAGTCACAATGGACCCTTCATGATTGTTCACACATATAAGGCACATTTTCATCCAGGGCCTTTGATCTTTGGGACCTCTGTCTAGGTGAAGTGCTTCTTTTATCCCTTAACCCCTACCCAGAAAGTCATAGGCAACTCCTCAGTTGCTCCAGATTACTCAAGAAAATCTTTCCAAGAATATTCCCTTGGTCCATTTCAAGGCCCAGAAAATTTAATTCTTTTCTGCTTCATTGTTTCTCTCATAAACCCATTATGTTTTACTCATTTCTTTTTTTTCTTTCATTTTTCCACTGGGCTTTATTGGAGTATAATTGACAAATAAGGTTGTATATATTTAAAGTGTACAGAGTAATGATTTCATATACATATAAATTGTGAAATGATTATTGTAATCAAGTTAGATAATACATCAATGACCTCACACAGTTACTCTTTGTGTGTGTGATGAGAATGACTAATATCTGTTCTCTTAGTAAATTTTAAGTCCATACTACAGTATTATTTATTGTCATCATCATACTGTACATTAGATTTCTAGAACTTTTTGATCTTATAACTTAAGACTTGGACTCTTTGACCAGCATCTTCTTATTCTTCCCATTCCTCAGCTTCTGGTAACCACCATTCTGCTCTGTTTCTGTGTTCAATTTTTTTTTTTTTTTTAAGATTCTAAATTTAAGTGACATCACAGAGTATTTTTCTTTCTCTGTCTGACTTATTTCACTTAGCATAATACCCTCTAGGTTCATCAATGTTGTTGCAAATAGCAACTTGAACTTGCTATTAAAAAGCAAATAGGACTTAAAGTTCTTCCTTTCTCATAGCTTAATAATACACATATACATACACATATTACATCTTCTTTATCCATATATCCATTGATGGATACTTGAAAAAGCAGTTTAACTTAATGAATCCCCCCATACAAGATTTCCCTACATGCAACTATATTTAAAACGGACAACCAGGGACCTACTGTATAAGACATGGAACTCTTCTCAATGTTATGTGGCAGCCTGGATGGGAGGGGAACTTGGGGGAGAATGGATACTTAAGTATGTGTAGCTGAGTCCCTTTGCTGTCTGCCTGAAACTATCACAACATCGTTAATCAGCTATACCCCAACACAAAATTGAAAGTTAGGAAAAAAAAAAGTCAACAGTAAGCCTTTGCTTGATGGCTTTTTCCTTTGGAGTGTTCATTTCCTCTCAAGGTAGCCTGTTTATTACTGTACTTAAGGATGAGTCTCTGTCTATCTTTGTAGCTCCATATCTTGACCACACCTGGGAAATATTAAATGCCCTAGAAACACTTTATAATATATGAAACAAAAGTTATTATTTATATGAAGTCAAAATCTACCTCCCTGAACTTCCACTTAGTAGAACTACGTCTATACTCTATTCAAAGAAGAATGTGCCATCTCCTCCTGTGTGAGACTATTTTGATGTTTGATCTCAAGTTTTCCCAGTTCTAGATTAATCTATAGTTCCTTCACTTAATTATCTCTTGAGTAGCTGTGCCAATCATTTTGATCTTTCTGGTCACTAAAAACTTACAACTTTTTTTTTTCCTTCTAGTAATATCAAGAAAATATTTCCACCCGTCTTCTACTAGAGCAATGCTTCCCCCCCCCCCGTAATTGTGACTGCCCATTTGTCACTGTACAATTTAATCATATTGGTTTTTACCCATCTTTCTACCTATTGAGAATTTTGAAATTCTCATTTTGTCAACAGCATTGTTGTGTAGTGTTATATCTTTGAAGATTTGGTCAATAAAGTTGGTAACAAAAGACTGTGTATATTAATACTTTAGTATATGCCAGCAATCAATGCAAAGAAATAGAGGAAAACAACAGAATGGGAAAGACTAGGGATCTCTTCAAGAAAATAAGAGATACCAAAGGAATATTTCATGCAAAGATGGGTTTGATAAAGGACAGAAATGGTATGGACCTAACAGAAGAGAAGATATTAAGAAGAGATGGCAAGAATACACAGAAGAACTGTACAAAAAAGATCTTCATGACCCAGATAATCATGATGGTGTGATCACTCACCTAGAACCAGACATCCTGGAATGTGAAGTCAAGTGGGCCTTAGAAAGCATCACTACGAACAGAGCTAGTGGAGGTGATGGAATTCCAGTTGAGCTATTCCAAATCCTGAAAGATGATGCTGTGAAAGTGCTGCACTCAATATGCCAGCAAATTTGGAAAACTCAGCAGTGGCCACAGGACTGGAAAATCAGTTTTCATTCCAATCCCAAAGAAAGGCAATGCCAAAGAATGCTCAAACTACCGCACAATTGCACTCATCTCACATGCTAGTAAAGTAATGCTCAAAATTTTCCAAGCCAGGCTTCAGCAATACGTGAACCATGAACTTCCTGATGTTCAAGCTGGTTTTAGAAAAGGCAGAGGAACCAGAGATCAAATTGCCAACATCCACTGGATCATGGAAAAAACAAAAGAGTTCCAGAAAAACATCTATTTCTGTTTTATTGATAATGCCAAAGCCTTTGACTGTGTGGATCACAATAAACTGTGGAAAATTCTGAAAGAGATGGGAATACCAGACCACCTGACCTGCCTCTTGAGAAACCTGTATGCAAGTCAGGAAGCAACAGTTAGAACTGGACATGGAACAACAGACAGGTTCCAAATAGGAAAAGGAGTACATCAAGGCTGTACATTGTCACCCTGTTTATTAAACTTCTATGCAGAGTACATCATGAGAAACGCTGGACTGGAAGAAACACAAGCTGGAATCAAGATTGCTGGGAGAAATATCAATAACCTCAGATATGCAGATGACACCACCCTTATGGCAGAAAGTGAAGAGGAACTCAAAAGCCTCTTGATGAAAGTGAACGTGGAGAGTGAAAAAGTTGGCTTAAAGCTCAACATTCAGAAAACCAAGATCATGGCATCTGGTCCCACCACTTCAAGGGAAGTAGATGGGGAAACAGTGGAAACAGTGTCAGACTTTATTTTTCTGGGCTCCAAAATCACTGAAGATGGTGATTGCAGCCATGTGCAATTAAAAGACGCTTATTCCTTAGAAGGAAAGTTATGACCAATCTAGATAGCATATTTAAAAGCAGAGACATTACTTTGCCAACAAACGTTCGTCTAGTCAAGGCTATGGTTTTTCCAGTGGTCATGTATGGATGTGAGAGTTGGACTGTGAAGAAGGCTGAGCGCCGAAGAATTGATGCTTTTGAACCATGGTGTTGGAGAAGACTCTTGAGAGTCCCTTGGACTGCAAGGAGATCCAACCAGTCCATTCTGAAGGAGATCAGCCCTGGGATTTCTTTGGAAGGAATGATGCTAAAGCTGAAACTCCAGTACTTTGGCCACCTCATGCGAAAAGTTGACTCATTGGAAAAGACCCTAATGCTGGGAGGGATTGGGGGCAGGAGGAGAAGGGGACGACAGAGGATGAGATGGCTGGGTGGCATCACTGACTCGATGGACGTGAGTTTGAGTGAACTCCGGGAGTTGGTGATGGACAGGGAGGCCTGGTGTGCTGGGATTCACGGGTTCGCAAAGAGTCGGGCATGACTGAGTGACTGAACTGAACTGAACATTATACATACTTCTAATAAGCCAAAAATAACACTCAATTAAAAACACCTGCTGTGGAGCGTTGACCCATGTGGGTAAACATCCACAAATTTGTCTCTTCAGGAAAATTCTGTTTCAGTTTTATGCCATGATAGTTTGTGTTTTGGGTGAATGGATTTTCAGAATTAATGTAAGAATAAGGCTTTATTTGTTTATACTTGCTTCCCTGGTGACATTGAACAATACATGACAAGAATTTACTTTGGCTAGTGTGTGAAAGTTGTTCAGTCATGTCTGACTCTTTGCAACCCAATAGAGTGTAGCTTGCCAGGCTCCTTCTGTCCATGGAATTCTCCAGGCCAGAATACTGGAGTGGGTAGCCATTCCTTTCTACAGGGTATCTTCCCAACCCAGGAATTGAACTGAGGTCTCCCTATTGCACGGGGATTCTAAACCAGCTGAGCTATCAGAAGTAAGTGCCAAAGAATGAGAGCTGGACTGACAATATGAGACCTGCTTTCTCATCTTCTTTCTATGTGACTTTACTTTTAGACAAAGAATCAGAATTAGTTGAGTATCTCAAAGAATAAAGGTATATGCTTCTAAATTATGAGATATAATAGACATCAGTTCATTTCAGTTCAGTTACTCAGTTGTATCTATTTGCAACCCCCTGGGCTGCAAAACGCCAGGCTTCCCTGTTCATCACCAACTCCTGGAGCTTACAGCCTTGATGTACTCCTTTCCTGATTTGGAACCAGTCTGTTGTTCCATGTCTAGTTCTAACAGTTGCTTATTGACTTGCATACAGATTTCTCAGGAGGCAGGTAATAATAGACATACTGGTAATAATAATAGACATACTTGTTTCAAAGGTACACATAATGATTTGACATTTGTATACATTGCAATCAATTCATTTGCTCCGTGATGTCCGACTATTTGCGACCCCATGGACTGCAAAACGCCAGGCTTCCCTGTTCTTCACCAACTTCCAGAGCTTGGTCAAACTCATGTCCATCTAGTTGGTGGTGCCATCCAACCATCTCATCCTCTGTCGTCCCCTTCTCCTCCTGCCCTCAATCTTTCCCAGCATCAGTGTCTTTTCAAGTGAGTCAGCTCTTTGCATCAGGTGGCCAAAGTATTGGAGTTTCAGCTTCAGCATCAGTCCTTCCAATGAATATTCAGGACTGATTTTCTGTAAGATGGACTGGCTGGATCTCCTTGCAGTCCAAGGGACTCTCAAGAGTCTTCTCCAACACCACAGTTCAAAAGCATCCATTCTTCAGTGCTCAGCTTTCTTTATGGTCCAACTCACACATCCACATATGACTACAGGAAAAACCATTGCTTTGACTAGATGGACCTTTGCTGGTAAAGTAATGTCTCTGCTTTTTAATATGCTGTCTAGGTTGGTCGTAGGTTTTCTTGCAAGGGGCAAGCGTCTTTTAATTTCATGGCTGCAGTCACCATCTGCAGTGATTATGCAGCCCCAAAAGATAAAGTCTGTCACTGTTTCCATTGTTTCCCCATCTGTTTGCTATGAAGTGATGTATACATTGCAAAGTGATGGTCAAATTGAATCTATGTACTGCCTGTCCTCACACAAAGTTAACTTTGAGGATTTACTCACTTGGCAGCTTTCAAGTGTGCCCGACAGTATTACTGACTGCCATGCCATACATTATGTCTGCATGACTTATTTTATGATGGCCTTTGTATCTCTCGACCTCCTTCCCCCATTTTGTTCACCCCGCAATCCTTCTCTCCTCTGGTTTGTTATATATGGTTGTTATTATGTTGAATTATGTTCCCTCTGTACCCACTTTGTTGAGAGTTTTTCTTCATAAATGGATGTTTCATTTTTTTTCAAGTGTTTTTTCTGCATCTACTGAGATGATCATATGATTTATATCCTTCATTATGTTAATAGAGTGTATCATGGTGATAGATGTGTGGATGTTGAACTATCCTTACATTCTTGGACTATATCTCACTTGATTATAGTATATGAACCTTTTAACAGATTGTTGAATTTGGTTTCCTAATATTTTGTTGAGGATTATTGCATCTGTGTTCATGTTCATCAGGGATATTGGCATATATATATATATATATATATTTTTTTTTTTTTGGAGGGTGATGTCTTTGTCTGGTCTTGGTATCAGGGTAGTGCTGATCATAAAATGAGTGTAGAAGTGTTTTCTCTTCAATTTTGGGGGGAAGAGTTTAAGAAGGATAGGTATCCAATCTTTGAATATTTGATATAAATCACCAGTGAAGCTGTCTGGTCCTGGCCTTTTTTTTGTTTAGAGGCTTTTGATTACTGATTCAATCTCCTTAAAAGTAACTGTTTTATTTAGATTTTCTGTTTCTTCCTGATTCAGTCTTGGAAGATTGTATGATTCTAAAAGTTTATTTGCTATAGGTTTTCCAGTTTGTTGGTGTGTAATTGTTTCTAGCATTTCTCATGTTGTACTCTGCATAGAAGTTAAATAAGTAGGGTGACAATATACAGCCTTGACGTACTCCCTTCCCTATTTGGAATCAGTCTGTTGTTCCATGTCCAGTTCTAACTGTTGCTTCCTGACCTGCATATAGGTTTCTAAAGAGGTAGATCAGATGGTCTGGAATTCCCATCTCTTTCAGAATTTTCCACAGTTTATTGTGATCCACACAGTCAAAGGCTTTGGCATAGTAAATAAAGCAGAAATAGATGTTTCTCTGGAACTCTCTTGCTTTTTCCATGATCCAGTGGATGTTGGAAATTTGATTTCTGGTTCCTCTGGCTTTTCTAAAACCAGCTTGAACAACTGGAAGTTCATGGTTCACCTATTGCTGAGGCCTGGCTTGGAGAATTTTGAGCATTACTTTACTAGCATGTGAGATGAGTGCAGTTGTGCAGTAATTGGAGCATTCTTTGGCATTGCTTTTCTTTGGGATTGGAATGAAAACTGACCTTTTCCAGTCCTGTGACCACTGCTGAGTTTTCCAAATTTTCTGGCATATTGAGTGCAGCACTTTCACACCATCATTTTTCAGGATTTGAAATAGCTCCACTGGAATTCCATCACCTCCACTAGCTTTGTTCGTAGTGATGCTTTCCAAGGCCCACTTGACTTCACATTCCAGGATGTCTGGCTCTAGGTGAGGGATCACACCATCGTGATTATCTTGCTTGTAAAGATCTTTTTTGTCCAGTTCTTCTGTATATTCTTGCCACCTCTTCTTAATATCTTTTGCTTCTGTTAGGCCCATACCATTTCTGTCCTCTATCGAGCCCATCTTTGCATGAAATGTTCCCTTGGTATCTCTAATTTTCTTGAAGAGATCCCTAGTCTTTCCCATTCTTTTGTTTTCCTCTATTTCTTTGCATTGATTGCTGAAGAAGGCTTTCTTATGTCTCCTTGCTATTCTTTGGAACTCTGCATTCAAATGGGAATATCTTTCTTTTTCTCCTTTTTTTTTTTTTGCTTCTCTTCTTTTCACAGCTAGTTTTAAGGTCTCCTCAGAGAGCCATTTTGCTTTTTTGCATTTCTTTTCCATGGGGATTGTCTTGATCCCTGTCTCCTATACAATGTCACAAACCTCCATCCATAGTTCATAAGGCACTCTATCAGATCTAGTCCCTTAAATCTATTTCTCACTTCCACTGTATAATCATAAGGAATTTGATTTAGGTCATACCTGAATGGTCTAGTAGTTCTCCCTACTTTCTTCAATTTAAGTCTGAATTTGGCAATAAGCAATTCATAATCTGAGCCACAGTCAGCTCCCGGTCTTGTTTTTGCTGACTGTATGAAGATTCTCCATCTTTGGCTGCAAAGAATATCATCAATCTGATTTTCAGTATTGACCATCTGGTGATGTCCATGTGTAGAGTCTTCTCTTATGTTGTTGGAAGATGGTGTTTGCTATGACCAGTGTGTTCTCTTGGCAAAACTCTATTAGCCTTTGCCCTGCTTCATTCCGTATTCCAAGGCCAAATTTGCCTGTTACTCCAGGTGTTTCTTGATTTCCTACTTTTGCATTCCAGTCCCCTATAATGAAAAGGACATCTTTTTTGGGTGTTCTAAAAGGTCTTGTAAGTCTTCATAGAAACCATTCAACTTCAGATTCTTCAGGTTACTGGTTGGGGCATAGACTTGGATTACTGTGATATTGAATGGTTTGCCTTGAAACAAACAGAGATCATTCTTAGCTTATATGCAGAGTACATCATGAGAAATGCTGGGCTGGAAGAAGCACAAGCTGGAATCAAGATTACTGGGAGAAACATCAATAACCTCAGATATGCAGATGACACCACCCTTATGGCAGAAACTGAAGACGAACTAAAAAGCCTCTTGATGAAAGTGAAAGAGAAGAGTGAAAATGTTAGCTTAAAGCTCAAGATTCAGAAAACTAAGATCATGGCATCTGGTCCCATCACTTCATGGGAAATAGATGGGGAAACAGTGGAAACAGTATCAGACTTTATTTTGGGGGGCTCCAAAATCACTGCAGATGGTGATTGCAGCCATGTGCAATTAAAAGACGCTTATTCCTTGGAAGGAATGTTATGACTAACCTAGATAGCATATTCAAAAGCAGAGACATTACTTTGCCAACAAAGGTCCGTCTAGTCAAGGCTATGGTTTTTCCAGTGGTCATGTATGGATGTGAGAGTTGGACTGTGAAGAAAGCTGAGCACCGAAGAATTGATGCTTTTGAACTGTGGTGTTGGAGAAAACTCTTGAGAGTCCCTTGGACTGCAAGGAAATCCAACCAGTCCATCCTAAAGGAGATCAGTCCTGGGTGTTCTTTGGAAGGAATGATGCTGAAGTGGAAACTCCAATACTTTGGCCACCTAATGTGAAGTGTTGACTCATTGGAAAAGACTCTGATGCTGGGAGGGATTGGGGGCAGGAGGAGAAGGGGATGACAGAGGATGAGTTGGCTGGATGGCATCACCAACTCAATGAACGTGAGTTTGAGTGAACTCCGGGAGTTGGTGATGGACAGGGAGGCCTGGTGTGCTGCAATTCATGGGATCGTAAAGAGTCAGATCGACTGAGCGACTGAACTGAACTGAACTGTTTCTTGCAGTTACTTATGATTCTTTGTGTCTCTATGTTGTCAGTTGTAACTTCTTTCATTTCTGATTTAAGCCTGCTCTATTTTTAAGTCTGACTAAAGTTTAATGTTTTCAAAGAATCAGTTCTTAGTTTGAGTTTTTTAGTCTTATTTCTTCCCTGTTCTTTTCTTTTTCTAATTCCTTTATAAAGTTATTTTTTTATTTTTCTTGCTCCTTTTGTTTTTTTTTCTTTAAATTTATTTTTTAATTGAAGGATAATTGCTTTACAGAATTTTGTTTTCTGTCAGACATCAACATGAATCAGCCATAGGTGTACACATGTCCCCTGCCTCTTGAACCTCCCTCCCATCTCCCTCCCATCTCCCTCCCATCCCACCCATCTAGGTTGATATAGAGCCCCTGTTTGAGTTCCCTGAGACATACAGCAAAAGAAATTGTGTCAATGTATATTACTGCTCCTATTTTGGATGTATATATATTTCCAAATGCTATATTTTCTATTTGCATTTATTCCTTTATCATTATGTAATTATATAATTACATATGTATCATTATGTTTGTTTTTCTTTTATTACAATATTTGTTTCCTTTGCTTAATATGATTATAGCTACACCATCTCTTTCATTTTCGTGAAATATATTTTATATCTCTTCACTTTGTGGCCTTTCTGCTGAAGTGAGTCTCTATAGGCACTTATATTTTGATTGGCACATTTACAGTTAATTATTGACAGGTATTTACTTATTGTCACTTTGTTTATTGTTTTCTGGCTGGTTATGTAGTTGCTTTGAGTTGGTTATATTTCTTTCTTCTCATACTCTTTTCTCCTGTAGTTTGACTTTCCTTCGTGTAACATTTAGATTTGGTTTGCACATTTGATTGGCACGTTTACATTTAAAGTAATTATTGATAGGTATTTACTTATTGTTACTCTATTGTTTTCTGGCTGGTTACTTCGTTTCTTTTAGTTGATTATGTTTTTTTCTTTTCTTACTCTTTGCTCCTTTCCTTTGACTTTCCTTGGTGTTACATTTAGGTTTCTTTCTCATTTTAATTTTTGTATTTATTATACTATATATTTTCCCCTTATGGTTACTGTGAGATTTACATATAACACCCTATTTATATAACATTCTATTTTAAGTTATTAGCAACTTAATTTTTAACTCATCCCAAAGCTCTATATATTTATCCCCCTGCATGTTTTGTTTTTAATGTCATATTTTACATCTTATTTTGTATATTACTTACTGGAGTTTTAGTTAATTTTACTAATTTCATTTATTAACTTTCATACTAGCTGTGTAATGAATACATGATGTTTACTATATATTTACCTTTTTTATTTTCCCATATGAGTTTTTTTTTTCTTTTCCTATGTTTTCTTGTTATTAATTAGTGCCATTTCTTTTCAGCTTACAGAACTGCCTTTACCATTTCTTTAGTGGTGATGAACTCCTTAGCTTTAGCTTGTCTGCAAAATTCTTTAGTCTCTTTCAATTCTGAATGATAATCTTTCCAGATAGAGTATTCTCAGTTGGAAGTTTTTTTTCCTTTCAGCACTTTGGATACATACATCATACCACTCCTTTCTGACTTGCAAAATTTCAGCTGAAAATCTGCTGATATTCTTATGGGTTTTCCTTTGACATAGCAAGTGGTTTTTTCTTATTGGTTTTAAGATACTCTTTAACTTTTGCCATTTTAATTATTATGTGTCTTGGAGTGAATCTCCTTTTGGTTCATCTTTCACTGGCCTCCTGAACCTAGATATTTCCTTTCTTCCCCAGATTAGGGGAGTTTTTAGTCCTTGGTTCTTCAAATAGGTTTTCCTCCCCGTTCTCATTGTTCTTTCTAATACCCCTATAAGGTGAATGATGCTCTGGTTGATATGGTCCCACAGGCTCCTTAAACTATCTTTACTTTTTTTTTTCCCCTCTGTTTGGGTCAGTTCTATTTCCCTGTCTTCTAGATTACTGATCCATTTTTCTGCTTCATCTAGTCTGCTGTTGAATCCCTCTATTGTATATTTTGGTTTGTTTACTCTTCAGTTCCATGATTTCTGTTTAGTACTTATGATTTTTATATCACTGTGTTCACCCATTCTTCTCAGTTCAGTGAGCACTTTTATGACCATTGCTTTGAATGCTTTAACAAGTAGATTTCTTATCTCTATTTCATATATGGCACCCCACTCCAGTACTCTTGCCTGGAAAATCCCATGGATGGAGGAGCCTGGTAGGCTGCAGTCCATGGGGTCGCTAAGAGTTGGACACAACTGAGCGACTTCACTTTCACTTTTCACTTTCATGCATTGGAGAAGGAAATGGCAACCCACTCCAGTGTTCTTGCCTGGAGAATCCCAGGGACGGGGGAGCCTGATGGGCTGCCGTCTATGGGGTCGCACAGAGTTGGACATGACTGAAGCGACTTAGCAGTAGCAGCAGCAGCAGCATTTCATATATATATTTTTTTTTCTTCTGAGGTTTTGTCTTATTCTTTCCCTTGGAACACAGTCCTCTGTTTCCTCATTTTTCTTGGCCTTGTGTTTGCTCCTTTGTATTAAGTGAAAGAGAAGGGTCCCAGTCTTGAAGGAATGGCGTTGTGTGGAAACTTACACCTTGTGCCGGCGCATGGTTGTCTTTCAAATCTTCGTGGCTGTCTAAGCAGCCTGATTTATTCTCAACAGACCCCTGCTGCTAGGGGTGTGCCAAGACCTGTCAGTGATCCAAGAGGAAGGACCTCAATTGGCACTTGGTTTCCTGTTGACTGGAACATAGATGTCAGGGACCAGCTTTTGAAGTATGCACACATACAAGTTCTGTGGGGCTGTGGCTGTAGACCCTGCTGGCCTCCAGAGCAGGAGATCTGAAGCTGTTCCCTGGACAACAGTTGCAAACACTGGTGCTCCAGATGCTTGCTTACAGGCTCCTTTCTAGAAAGTTCTGTCAGGCTGCCGTCAAGCCAAGGGAGTGGGTGAAGAAAGCGTCTCGCTACTTACGCTCCCTGAGGCTGCTTCCAGAGCCTTCAGGCGTGTGGCAAACCTGAAGTCTATCCCCCAGGCTGCATCTCTGAGTAAATAGTCCTTTTTCACAGGAAGACAGGGACTGTGTTTCAATCTGCTTACTGAGCAGTGCCCTGGGGTGGGTGGTGGTGCTTGGTATTTAGTTACTAAGTCATGTCTGACTCTTTTATGACCCCATGGACTGTAGCCCACCAGGTTCCTCTGTCCATGGGATTTTCCAGGCAAGAATACTGCAGTGGGTTTCCATGCCTCCTCCAGGGGATCTTCCTGACGCAGGGATTAAACCAACATTTTTTGAGACTCCTGATTGGCAGGCAGGTTCTTTACCACTGTGCTACTTGGAAGGCCCTCATGGAGGGGTGGTAGCCCATCAATAATTATCTTTTCAATTGTTAAAACTGTGTTCCTGATGCCCAGGAACGCAAGCCCCTTGCCCATCAGGCCAGGTAATCAAGTGACATCCACTGTGTGGATCCTAGTATCTGCTGGCTTTAGTGAGGCAGCTGGTGAGTGTGGGCGCCAGGGCAGCCTACTAGCATCAGCAAGGCGGTGGGAAGATGTCTTGACGGCTTGCACAGACCAGCCTCAGCGATGAAAAGGGGAAGCGCCTTGGCCATGTGTGCACGCCAGCTTTAGCTCGGGACGGGGGGCAGCCTGTGATTGCTCCTGCTTGGCATCCCCGGCCAGGGAGCAGGGCGTTGCTGCAGCCACCTCCGCTCACTGGCTTCCCTGAGGCAGTGAAATAGCCCCCTACCCCACGGGCCGCACTCGGCGGCACCAGGAAGAGGCGTGTCCGTGTGCACCATCTAAACAAGCGGGAGGAGAGGAGGTGTGAACGTGATGACTGCAGGCACCTGCGCCCTGGAAGACAGCCCTATGTGTCCACCCTGCTCTAGCGATGCTTTAAGGTTCGCAAATGAATCCTCTTCACATACAGTCCAGGTGCATTTCAAACTGCTGCTTCTGGGCTGTGTTCTGCTTAAAGGAGAATCTCAGTTACCTACAGCTCTTGCGGGCCCTTGGACGTGAGCCCCATTTCTTGTCTAGGTCAAGGGTTTGTGGGGCTTGTGTCTCTGCTGCAGGTCCCAAGGGGTGTGTTGCTGGATCCGGGGTACACGTCTCTCCCTCCCCTGGGAGGCCTTCAGAACTTGGATGCGATCCCTCCCGCCCATGGTGGGGGCGCCGGGGCAGGGTCTCAGTGAGACCGTGAGGCTGCCTCTCCTGCCCTGTCCTCCGTGGGCCGCCTGCCCGTGCTGCGGGGCCAGGCCTCCTGCTCTCAGGTCTTATCTGGTCTATGTGTAGCTGGAGATTGACTGTCTCCCCAGGAGGAGGCAAGTTCAAGGTCTCCCTATACCACCAGCTTGAACTACCCCTCTAAACTTAAATTTCACATTTCTTATGCCTGTCTTTTCAGATTATGTAAAACTGAAAGGAAAATAAATATTACCTTTAAAGCATATTGAATTAATAAACATGTTGTATAGAAACACAACCCTGACTCTGAAACACTTTCTTCTCCTTAAAAATCAATCAAATGATGTCTAGCTTTTTTTTTCTTAGTTAGCTATACTCATGTTTAAAATTATTCTATCTTCTTCTATATGACTGCTGTAAATATATAAAGATAAAACAGCAAAATATGTTTATAATGTCATAAAGTCTGTATAGAGACATGTTTTGTTGTATATAGAATTCTACAAATAGCTTAATATCTTATACAAGATTAAATGTATTAATTGAAAGCTCATTACATTAAATATGATTTAAAACATGTTTGGCTAATTATACCAATATAGCCACGTTTGTGCTCTTAAATTATAGTTTTCTTTTTAGTTATTATATGCATTTTGATTCACTATTATAATCATTATTAAGTGTTCAGTTCAGTCACTCAGTCGTGTCTGACTCTTTGCAACCCCATGAATCGCAGCACGTATTAGAGTTTAAGAATTGCATTTCTGAGTACAACCCAACTTGAATTGTTTTATTAAAGTCAAAATAAAATCTTAAAATAATGTAAGTCTTAATATAGTATGAAGAACTTCTTTAGCCTATTGTATAGTTTTATTCAACATATTATTTGGCAGTTAAAATTTAAATCTATTATTAATTAAATTGGATTTTTAAATCTCTGAAATGATAGACGGTTGAGAAGATACCTTTAATCAGCCAACCAAAAGCTAGGTTTATTTTTTTTCAAAACCATTGTTCATCAGATCAAAGAGACTTGATATATCTTTGATTAAAGACAGAATAGTTCTTACCAGATAACTAGTTTACCTTTTGAAGATTTTTTTTATCTATGGGTAAGTTAATAATTAAATAAGTCTGGATGACAAGTATCAATTTTTCATAAAAATACACTTAAAATATGAACAGCATTAAAAACATATAAGTACAGTAGTATAAAGTTTAGTTTCCTTAAATTAAGCTTGGATGTTTTTTATGTGTAATAAAATGAGGCAAGCTCAGTATAATGAAATAAATTAAACAAACTGTAAAATGTATATTCAGGAGGCAAGCAACAGAAATTTTCTATGTAAAACTATCTTTACTAATTTTTGGTAGATGTTTTCTTTACTTAATTTATTTCTCGAGGTTTTTGGAAAATCAATGGATAGAAATTATGTTTAGGAACATTTATGTGTCCATTTCATACAGTAAAAATATGTAAGATACATTGATCTATCTATATGATGCATTTTTCCTATTGTCATCCTTAAGTGAACCATAAGTCAAGCACTTTTTTTTTAAGACAGTGCACATTTTTTTTTTTAATTTATTATTATTATTATTATTTTTTACTTTACAATATTGTATTGGTTTTGCCATACATCAACATGCATCCACCACGGGTGTGCACGTGTTCCGTATCCTGAACCCCCCTCCCACCTCCCTCCCCATATAATCCCTCTGGGTCATTCCAGTGCACCAGCCCCAAACTTCCTGTATCCTGCATAGAATCTGGACTGGCGATTCGTTGCTTATATGATATTATATATCATTTTAATGCCATTCTCCCAAATCATCCCCCCCCACCACAGAGTCCAAAAGACTGTTCTATACATCTGTGTCTCTTTTGCTGTCTTGCATACAGGGTTGTCGTTACCATCTTTATAAATTCCATGTATATGCGTTAGTATACTGTATTGGTGTTTTTCTTTCTGGCTTACTTCACTCTGTATAATAGGCTCCAGTTTCATCCACCTCATGAGAACTGATTCAAATGTATTCTTTTTAATGGTTGAGTAATACTCCATTGTGTATATGTACCACAGCTTTCTTATCCATTCGTCTGCTGATGGACATCTAGGTTGCTTCCATGTCCTGGCTATTATAAACAGTGCTGTGATGAACATTGGGATACACGTGTCTCTTTCAATTCTGGTTTCCTCAGTGTGTATGCCCAGCAGTGGGATTTCTAGGTCATATGGCAGTTCTATTTCCAGTTTTTTAAGGAATCTCCACACTGTTCTCCATAGTGGCTGTACTAGTTTGCATTCCCACCAACATTGTTAGAGGGTTCCCTTTTCTCCACATCCTCTCCAGCATTTATTGCTTGTAGACCTTTGGATCACAGCCATTCTGACTGGTGTGAAATGGTACCTCATTGTGGTTTTGATTTACATTTTTCTGATAATGAGTGATGTTGAGCATCTTTTCATGTGTTTGTTAGCCATCTGTATATCTTCTTTGGAGAAATATCTGTTTAGTTCTTTGGCCCATTTTTTAACTGGGTCATTTATTTTTCTGGAATTGAGCTGTAGGGGTTGCTTGTATATTTTTGAGATTAATTCTTTGTCAGTTGCTTCATTTGCTATTATTTTCTCCCATTCTGAAGGCTGTTTTTTCACCTTGCTTATAGTTTCTTTTGTTGTGCAGAAGCTTTTAAGTTTAATTAGATCCCATTTGTTTATTTTTGCCTTTATTTCCAATATTCTGGGAGGTGAGTCATAGAGGATCCTGCTGAGATATATGTCGGAGAGTGTTTTGCCTATGTTCTCCTCTAAGAGTTATATAGTTTCACTTCTAATAGACATCAAGTTTTCTGCCTATGATTCAGTTAGTTACGATTGGTAAACCCATGATTTTAATTGGATTCAGTTCAGTTCAGTTCAGGCGCTCAGTTGTCTCTGACTGTTTGTGAACCCATGAATTTCAGCATGCAAGGAATGATGCTAAAGCTGAAACTCCAGTACTTTGGCTACCTCATGCGAAGAGTTGACTCATTGGAAAAGACTCTGATGCTTGGATGGATTGGGGGCAGGAGGAGACGGGGACGATAGAGGATGAGATGGCTGGATGGCATCACTGACTCGATGGACATGAGTCTGAGTGAACTCCGGGAGTTGGTGATAGACAGGGAGGCCTGGCGTGCTGTGATTCATGGGGTCGCAAAGAGTCGGACACGACTGAGCGACTGAACTGAGGTCTCCCTGTCCATTCCCAACTCCTCGAGTTTATTCAAACTCATGTCCATTGAGTCAGTGATGCCATCCAGCCATTGCATCCTCTGTCATCCCCTTCTCCTCCTGTCTTCAATCTTCCCCAGCATCAGGGTCTTTTCAAATGAATCAGTTCTTTGCATCAGGTGGCCAAAGTACTGGGAGTTACAGCTTCAACATCAGTCCTTCCAATGAGTATTCGGGACTGATTTCCTTTAGAATGGAGTGGTTGGATCTTGTTGCAGTTGAAGGGACTCTCAAGAATCTTCTCCAACACCACAGTTCAAAATCATCAATTCTTTCACACTCAGCTTTCTTTATAGTCCAACTCTCACATCCATACATGACTACTGGAAAAACCATAGCCTTGACTAGATAGACCTTTGTTGGCAAAGTAATATCTCTGCTTTTAAATAATGCTGTCTAGGTTGCTCATAAATTTTCCAAGGAGTAAGCATCTTTTAATTTCATGGCTGCAATCACCATCTGCAATGATTTTGGAGCCCCCCCCCAAAAAAAAATAAATTCTGCCACTTTTTCCACTGTTCCCTTATCTATTTGCCATGAAGTGATGGGATCAGATGCCATAATCTTAGTTTTCTGAATGTTGAGCTTTAAGCTAACTTTTTCACTCTCCTCTTTCACTTTAATCAAGAGGCTTTTTAGTTCCTCTTCAGTTTCTGCCATAAGGGTGGTGGTATCTGCATATCTGAGGTTATTGATATTTCTCCCAGCAATCTTGATTCCAGCTTGTGCTTCATCCAGCCCAGTGTTTCTCATGATGTACTCTGCATATAAGTTAAATAAGCAGGGTGACAATATACAGCCCTGACCTATTCCTTTTCTTATTTGGGACCAGTCTGTTGTTCCATGTCCAGTTCTAACTGTTGCTTCCTGACTTGCATACAGGTTTCTCAAGAGGCAGGTCAGGTGGTCTGGTATTCCCATCTCTCTCAGAATTTTCCACAGTTTATTGTGATCCACACAGTCAAAGGCTTTGGCATAGTCAGTAAAGCAGAAATAGATGTTTTTCTGGAACTTTTTTGCTTTTTTTATGATCCAGCAGATGTTTGCAATTTGATCTCTGGATACAAACCAATGTTTGGTATCATGTAAGGGCTTGCCAGGTGGCTCATTGGTAAAGAATCCACCTGCCAACACAGGAGGTACAGGTTCAATCCCTGGGTCGGGAAGATCCCCTGCAGGAGGACATGGCAACCCACTCCAGTATTCTTGCCTGGAGAATCCCATGGACAGAGGAGCTTGGGGGCTACAGTCCAAAGAGTCTC
The DNA here is from genome assembly GCF_027580195.1 of Bos mutus. Taxonomy (NCBI): domain Eukaryota; kingdom Metazoa; phylum Chordata; class Mammalia; order Artiodactyla; family Bovidae; genus Bos; species Bos mutus. Next base: position 36,224,175 of record NC_091643.1, read on the forward strand.
AAAGAGTCAGACACAGCTAAGCAGCTGAGGACACACAGAAAACAATATTACATTGTAGCACATTTCTATCCAAAGCAGTTATTTGTACTTATGAACTGATAACATTATTGTAAAAGAGAAAGTACCATTTTTGAAATAAAGGCTATTTTTTGTGGAGGAAATATCACTTCGTTTTATCCCTGAATGCCTGGTTAAGTGAGCTTTCTTTGAAGGCTTAGTGTCTGTGTAGCGATAGTTCTGTGTGAACAAACAGACAGCACTTATATACAGCTGCTCTCTTAAAACTATACTTTTACATTTTAAAAACTTAAATTTATGGAAAAGTAGTGATTTAGCTTTCAAAATACAGAGTAAAATCAGGTAGTTAACAGATAATTTAAAAAGCTGTAGATGAGAGAACCATTTAAATTGAGGATTTATGATTCCACTGGAATAAAAGTTACTAGTTAATTTCCTATTTTTCAGACTAGACTCTGGGCCTAATTTTAAGACATTTAAATACTTGGGAGAGCAATAAAGGAAAAGTAATACCTAGATACAGTACACAAACTGCTTTGAAGAAACATTTACACAAACAGAAAGTTGTGTCAGCATTTTATGCTGTTTGATACTGTACATATTCTAGAAAGGCATACACTATGGGTTGCAGGAAAAATAGCAGAAGAATAGAAATAAAAAGTGATGCATTTACCTAACTTAGAACTATCAACGGAGGGGTTGAACAGCCCCCAGAAAACACATGATCTTTGTTTTCTGCTTAGAAATATAATACACTTCATTATATATATATATTTGTTTTTGGTATCCTGGTATGTGTATCCTTGTGCCAGTAGGGACTGAGGTCCATGATGATCTGATAGGGGATACAAAAGCCAAGCCCCTTGCATCAAGGCATGACAATTGTAGAATGCCTATGGATTCAGGCTGAGCTACACTGTTGAGCTTTTTCTATGTGGTTTTTAAAAATTATTTTTATTGGACTTAAAATATTGTTTTAAAATATAGTTGACTTAAAATATTGTTAGTTTCTGCTCTACAGAAAAGTGAATCAGTTATGCGTATACATATATCTATTCTTTCTATATTCTTTTCCAATGTATGTCAGAGTATTGAATAGAGTTCCCTGTGCTATATAGTAGTTCTCTATTTTATATATATTAGTGTGTATATGGGGCTTCCCTGTTAGCTCAGCTGGTAGAAAATCTACCTGCAATGTGGGAGACCTGGGTTCAATCCCTGGGTTGGGAAGATCCCCTGGAGGAGGGTATGGCAATCCACTGCAATATCCTTGCCTGGAGAATCCCCAGGAGCCTGGTGCACTACAGTCCATGGAGTCGCAAAGTGAGGGACACAACTAAGCAACTAAGCACAACACAGCACAGTGTATCGACGGGGCTTCCCTGATGGCTCAACAGTAAAGAATGTGCCTGCAATACAGGAGACCTGGGTTCAACCCCTGGGTTGGGAAGATCCCCTGGTTGTGGGCATGGCAACCCACTCCAGTATTCTTGCCTAGAAAATGCCATGGACAAGAGCAGCCTGATGGGCTGCAGTCCACAGGGCCACACAATCAGACACAACTGAAGTGAGTGAGCAGCAGTAGCAGTGTGTGTATGTCAATCCCAGTCTCCCAATTTACCCCTCTTTCCTCTTGGTAACCATAAGTGTGTACTCCATTTCTGTCTTGTAAATAAGTTCATTTGTGCTTTTTTTTTTTACATTCAACATGTAATCGATACCATGCATTTGTCTTTGTCTGACGGCCTTCACTCAGTATGACAGTCTCTAGGCCCATCCACGTCACTCGTTGTCTGCCCTGTTTTGCTCCCATCACTTCCCTGTACCTTTCACCAGAGGGCATTCTTGGAATAAGTCATTTACATAAAAACTCCCCTTTTAGGCCCTGATTCTAAGGAATGAGACCTAAGAAAATCTCTGAGGTGATATTAAACATTTGTTATCGTTCACTTGTTAAGTCCTCTCCAACTCTTTCTGACCCCATGGACTGCAGCAAGCCAGACTTCCTTGTCCTTCACTATCTCACTGAGTTTGCTCAAATTCATGTCCATTGACTTGAAGATGTTATTTAAACATCTCCTTGTATCTGCTGCCCTCTTCTCTTTTCCCTTCAATCCTTCCCAATATCAGGGTCCTTTCCAGTGAGTTGGCTCTTCGCCAACTTTGATCAGGTGGCCAAAGTATTGGAGCTTCAGCATCAGTCCTTCCAGTGAACATTCAGGATTGATTTCCATTAGGATTGACTGGTTTGATCTCCTTGCATTCCAAGGGAGTCTCAAGAGTCTTGTCCAACACCACAGCTCAAAAGCATCAATTCTTGGCACTTGGCCTTCTCTGTGTTCCAACTCTCACATGGATACATGGCTATGGAAAAAGAAACGTCTTTGCTTTTTAGTAGGCTGTCTAGGTTTGTCATAACTTTCCTTCCAAGGAGCAAGATAATTCCATGACTGCAGTCACCATCTGCAGTGATTTTGGAGCCCAAGAAAAGAAAGTCTGTCTCTGCTTTTACTTTTTCCCCATATGTACCATGAAATCCTGGGACCAGGTGTCATGATCTTAGTTTTTTGAATGTTGAGTTTTAAGCCAGCTTTTTTACTCTTTTCTTTCACTTTCATCAGGAGGCTCTATAGTTCCTCTTCACTTTCTACCATTATTGGAATCATCCGCGTATGTGAGGCTATTGATATTTCTCCCAGGAGTCTTTATTCCAGCTTGAGCTTCATCCAGCTTCATCCATATACCAGTATATGGTATACTCTGCATATAAGTTAAGCAAACAGGGTGACATATACAGCCTTGATGTACTCCTTTCCCCATTTAGAGCAAGTCTGTTGTTCCATGTAAGGTTCCAACTGTTGCTTCTTAACCTGCATATAGGTTTATCGGGAGACTGGTTTGGTGGCCTGGTATTCTCATCTCTGTAAGAATTTTCCACACTTTTTTTGTGATCCACATAGGCAAAGTTTTAGTGTAGTCAATGAAACACAAGTAGATACTTTACTGAAATTCCCTTGCTGTATGATCAAACAAATGTTCGCAATTGGATCTCTGGTTCCTCTGCCTTTTCTAAACCCAGCTTATATATCTGGAAGTTTTTGGTTCACATTCTGTTGGAGCCTGGCTTGAGGGATTTTGATCATAACACTAGCATGTGAAATGAGTGCAACTGTATAGGAGTTTGAACGTTCTTTGATATTGCCTTTCTTTGGGATTGGAATGAAAATAGATCATTTCCAGTCCTGTGGCCACTGCTGAGTTTTACAAATTTGCTGACATATGAGTGTAGCACTTTACAGCATCATCTTTTAGAATTTGAAATAACTCAGCTGGAATTCCATCACTTCCAATAGCTTTGTTTGTAGTAATGCTTCCTAAGGCCCACTTGACTTCCCACTCCAGGATGTCTGGCTCTAGGTGAGTGATCACACCATCATGGTTATCTGGGTCATTAAGACATTTTTGTATGTTTTTTTCTATGTATTCTTGTCACCTCTTCTTAATCTCTTCTGTCTTTATTAGGTCCTTACTGTTCCTGTCATTTATTGTGCCCATCTTTGCATGAAGTATTCTCTGATATCTACTTTTCTTGATGAGATATGTTGTTTTCCTCTACTTCATTGTATTCCTCATTTAAGAAGGCCTTCTTATGTCTCTTTGCTATTCTCTGGAACTCTGCATTCTGTTGGGTGTATCTTCCCCTTTCTCCCTTGCTTTTCACTTCTCCTCTTTCCTCAGCTGTTTTTAAAGCCTCCTCAAACAACCACTTTGCCTTCTTGAATTTCTTTTTCTCTGGGGTGGTTTTGGTCACTGCCTCCTTCTCAATGTTACAAACGTCTTTCCATAGTTCTTCAGGCACTCTGTCTACTAGATTTAATCATTTGAATCTATTTGTAACCTCCACTGTATAATCACAAGGGATTTGATGTAGTTCACATCTGAATGGTTTAGTGGTTTCCCCTACTTTCTTCAATTTCAGCTTGAATTTTGTAATAAGGAGCTGATGATCTGAGCCACAGTCAGCTCCAGGTCTTGCTTTTGCAGACTGTGCAGAGCTTCTCCATCTTCAGCTGCAAAGAATATAATCAGTCTGATTTTGGTATTGACCATTTGGTCATGTCCATGTGTAGAATTGTCTCTTGTGTTGGAAGAGGGTGTTTGCTATAGCCAGTGTGTTCTGTTGACAAAACCATTTTAGCTTTTATCCTGCTTCACTTTGTGCTCCAAGGCCGAACTTGCCTGTCACTCCAGGTATCTCTTGACTTCCTGCTTTTGCATTCCAGTCCCCTATGAGGAAAGTGACATCTTTTTTGGTTTTAAATCTAGAAGGCCTGTAGGTCTTCATAGAACCATTCAACTTCAGCTTCCTCAGCATTAGTGGTTGGGGCATAGACTTGCATTACTGTTTACTGAATGGTTTGCCTTGGAAAGGAACTGAGATCATTCTGTCATTTTTGATGCTGCACCCTAGGACTGCATTTCAGACTCTTGTTTACTATGTGGGCTACTAAACATTAGAAATATATAATTTATGTAAAGTCTTCTGAGTGAGTGAGTGAGTGAATGAAGTCGCTCAGTCATGTCCGACTCTTTGCGACCCCATGGACTGTAGCCTAACCAGGTTCCTCCATCCATGGGATTTTCCAGGTAAGAATACTGGAGTTGGTTGCCATTTCCTTCTCCAGGAGATCTTCCTGACCCAGGAATTGAACCCAGGTCTCCCGCATTGTAGGCAGACGCTTTACCATCTGAGCCACTAGGGAAGTCTTCTAAAGTCAATCATAATTAATGATTTGATGGATATTCTTTATTTTTTTGCTTTTCTATGTGTGGACAAATAGCTGCAAATTGTTTCTTTCAAAACGGAGTATAGTACTTTCACTGATTAATGTGATTTTAACGTAGTTCCTTTTAAAATTTTTAAATAGTCTTAAGTGGGAACCTACTCTATAGCTCAGGGAGCACAGCTCGGTGCTCTGTGCTGACCTACATGGTGAGATAGAGGGACAGGGTGGGAGAAAATTTACGAGAAGAGATATATGTATACACACAGCTAACTCACTTAATTGTATAGCAGAAACAGGCACAACATTGTAGACCAACAATATTCCAATTTTTATATATATATATATATACAGAATATATACATATATTCTGTATATATATATACAGAAAAATAATGAAATAGTTTAGTATTTATAATATCCCTCATTCAATTTCTTATAAGTCAGATGTTAACTTATTTCTGATATTTCTCCAACTGCTTGAATGTTTTTAAAAATTAGAATTAGTATGGCATATCTTAAATATATACTTGGTTCATATTTCTATTTGCCCTGAAATTCTCTGCTTTTTAAGTGCCCTATTTATATCATTCACATTTATAGTGTTCCTGACTAATATTATTGCATTTGCTCTTTGTTTTTGTTCTCTTTTACTGTCTTCTCTAATTTTAATTGAGCATTTACAGGGTTCCATACTAATTTTGCTTTAGAATTTCAGTTGAACTTACTTTTATTTTTCACTTGTTGCCCTAGAGTTTACAGTACATGTCTTAATTAATCTTAAATTCACATTTGAGTAGCGTTATGTCATGTCACCTGCATTAAAAGGACATTTTGACAATATTCCCAATTTCTACCTTTTTTTTATAACACTGCTGTCATTTATCTCACTTATCCATATGCTATCATTAGTCAGTACATTTTTACTAATTCTTTAAGCAGTCATATTCTATATTAAGAATAATAAAAATGAAGCATTTATTTTAATTCCATTTAATTATTTCCCAGTGATGCTCCTTTTTTCATTTAACTGAGTTTATAAACTGCACTGAATATGGCAGCAAATGTGGAAAACTCAGCAGTGGCCACAGGACTTGAAAAGGTCAGTTTTCATGTCAATCCCAAAGAAAGGAAATGCTAAAGAATGTTCAAACTACCTCACAATTGCACTCATCTCATGCACTAGCAAAATAATGCTCAAAATTCTCCAAGCCATGCTTCAACAGTATGTGAACCATGAACTTCCAGACATTCAAGTTGGATTTAGAAAAGGCAGAGGAACCAGATATCAAACTGCCAACATCCGTTGGATCATAGAAAATCCAAGATTTTCCAGAATTTTCCAGATTTTCTGCTTTATTGACTATATCAAAACCTTTGACTGTGTGGATCACAACAAACTATGGAAATTCTTAGATAGATAGGAATACGAGACCACTTTATCTGCTTCCTGAGAAATCTGTATACAGGTCAAGAAGCAAGAGTTAGAACCAGACATGGAAAAACGGAATGGTTCCAAATTGGGAAAGGAGTACGTCAAGGCTGTATATCGTCACCCTGCTTATTTAACTTATATGCAGAGTACATCATCTGAAATACCAGGCTGGATGAAGCACAAGCTGGAATCAAGATTGCCAGGAGAAATATCAATAACCTCAAATATGCAGATAATGCCACTGTTATGGCAGAAAGTGAAGAAGAACTAAAGAGCCTTATGAAGAAAGTGAAAAAGGAGAGTGAAAAAGTTGGCTTAAAGTTCAACATTCAAAAAACTAAGATCATGGCATCTGGTCCCATCACTTCATGTCAAATAGATGGGAAAACCATGGAAACAGTGACAGACTTTATTTTTTAGGGTCCAAAATCACTGCAGATGGTGACTGCAGCCATGAAATTAAAAGACACTTGCTCCTTGGAAAAAAAGCTATGACCAAACTAAATAGCATATTAAAAAGCAGAGACATTACTTTGCCAACAAAGGTCCATCTAGCCAAAGGTATGGTTTTTCCAGTCATGTATGGAATGTGAGAGTTGGACTATAATGAAGGCTGAGCACTGAAGAACTGATGCTTTTGAACTGTGGTGTGGGAGAGAGTCCCTTGGATTGCAAGGAGATCCAACTAGTCAATCCTAAAGGAAATCAGTCCTAAATATTCATTGGAAGGACTTATGCTGAAGCTGAAACTCCAATACTTTGGCCACCTGATACAAAGAACTGACTCACTAGAAAAGACCTTGATGCCGGGAAAGATTGAAGGCAGGAGGAGAAGGGGACAATAGAGGATGAGGTGGTTGGATGGCATCACCGACTCAATGGACATGAGTTTGAGCAAGCTCTGGGAGTTGGTGATGCACAGGGAAGCCTGGTGTGCTACAGTCCATGGGGTTGCAAAGAGACATGACTGAGATACCGAACTGACTAACTGCTTTTCCTTCTCCTGAAAGCTTAACATTGCTTTCAGGGAAGGTTTACTGGTGTGAATTTTCTCATTATTGTTTATGAAAATCTTTATGCTTCCTTTTTTGAAAGTTATTTCCCCTGTAGTTAGGATCATATATTTGTTTTTGTTTTTAACACTAAATAACTCACCAAGAGTCAAACACGACTGAAGTGACTTAGCCTACGGACACACACAGAACTCAGTCCTCTCATTGCTTGAATGGTTTATGTTAAGAAACCCATTGTGTTTATTTTCTTATTCTATGTGTCCCTTCCCCCTGCTGCTTTCCAAAACTTCCCCTGTTCTGCTTTTCTACCTTTTGAAAACAGAAAGCCTAAATATAGGGCTTTTTGTTTATTTCTTCTACTTATCCTGCTTGATATTCTCTGAGCCTACTGAGTCTGTGGTTTGGTGTTTGTCGTTAATTTAAAAAGCCCTTAGCTATTATTACTTAAAATAGTTTGCTGTGTTTCCTCTCTTTATGTTTTGTTTTCTAGCTGTGCATATGTTAAATCTTTTTGTCCCATAATTCTTCGATACTCTGTTCTGGCTTTTTCTTTTTTCCCCCTTTTGCATTCCAGTTTGGGGGGGTTTCTATTGACTTATCTTAAAGCTGCTTGATTCTACCCTAGCTTGTTTACTGACCATCAAAGGTAGTCATTATTTCTGTTACATTTTTGAATCCTAGTATTTCCCTTTGCCTCTTGCTCAGAATTTTCATCTACTTTCATTACCCTTTTGTTCATGTTTGTTAGACTACTGTTTCCATTAGAGCACTTAACGTATTAGTCATAATTCAAATTTCACTTATTTTAAAAATTTATTTATGTTTAATGGGAGGATAATTCCTTTACAGTATTGTGCTGGTTTCTGCCAACATGAATGAGCCATAGATATATGTATATTACCTCCCTCCTGAACCTCCGTCCCACCTCCCACCCCCATTGCACCCCTCTAGGTTGTCATAGAACACTGGATTTGAGCTCATAGTTAATTAATTCCAACATTTGTGTCATATCTGCATATGGTCTGATGATTGCTTTGCCTCTTTGGATTGTTTTAGCTTGTCTTTTGTTGTGCCTGGCAACCTTGTAATTTTGTTGAAAGTCAGACATTGTGGATCAGTATGGTGACTGAGGCAAAGAGACCTTTGTGTTGTGTGATTATGTTACTCTGGCTGAGTCGGATTCTGTTTAATATTTGCTGGAATTACCAGAAGTTTTGCATTCACATTCCCCTGGTATCCTTGTTTGTCTTATCTCTTGACTTCAGGCTTTCCTAGGTAATCTTCCTCAAAGAAAGCTGCTTTCAGCTATCCCTAGTAATGCGCTGGTGCCCATTACTAGGGGTAATAGTTGTAAGGTGTAGGGTAGCGGAGGTGTTCTATAATCTCAGTCATTTAATGGACTCATCTTTTAGAAGTGTGACCTTAATAAGTCTGTCTCCTCAGTGGAATAGATTTTCTCCCATTTTCACCCCCACTTCCTTCTCTGGCGACAGCATTCTACATCAGTGACCTTGAAGCCTTCAGTTTGATTGGTTGTAGTCCCCACCCCACATCTTCGTGAATTAGGAAGGATAGAAAAGCCTGGAGCAGGAGGGATGATCTTCCCCATAGAGATAAGTCTCTGTCCAAGTGTCCCCCATGGAGAGTTAAGGAGAAGTCTACGGGAAATATGCTGAGCAGACTTCAGTTATAGCTACAATGATTAATCTCCTCCTTCCTAGAGCCACATGGGGAACATTCTGAGGACCTTGTAAATTTCCTGCAGATAAAGCCCATAAGAATACAGAACATTTTTAAAGCTTGTACCCAGCCATTTTTTTTTCCCTTCTAATACCAGTCTACATTCATTCTCCCAACAGTTCATCAAAATTATCATTTAAATGTTCCTAACAATTATGGTTCCATCAGCTTCTGCTCCAGGTTAAGAGAGTTTGACTGGTTCTCATTAGATGAACCTGTATCTCAAAATTTCAGTTACCCTGCAGTCTTTGTCCTCTTGTGGGTCTAGGAAGCACTGCTGATTTTCAGTTTGCCCAGTTTCTTGTAAGGACACGAGTGGTGACTTTTTTACATGTTGGAGCTGAGACCCGGAACTGATACTATTATATTTTGGATAGGTCTTTTCTTTCCATGGTATGAAATGTGGCCATATTTTTAAATACTTTTTTTGTCAAGTTCATAGCATTATGTTACACCATCTACGAACTTCAAGATTTCATAGTTGCTAAGGTCAGTCAACTAAAGGGCTTCCCGGGTGGCAGTAGTGGTAAGAACCTGTGTGCCAGTGCAGGAGACATAGGAGACATGAGTTCGATCCCTGGGTTGGGAAGATCCCTGGAGGAGGAAATGGCAACCCACTCCAGTATTCTTGCCTGGAGAATCCCATGAACAGAGGAGCCTGATGGGCTACACAGTCCATGGGGTCAGAAAGAGTTAGACATGACTGAAGTGACTTACCATACACACACATACACAAGGTCAAATATTCTTACTTGTCAGAACTGTTTCAGATTACATTCTTAATATTTTGTTTATTTCAATGGCATTGGGAAAGGGCTAGATTCAAATAATTTAATATATATTGTTACCTTGAAACCAAGTCAACAATTTTGGGATATAAAGAAACTATCTACCATGAAAAAACATTAATACATTTTGCAGTAATTTTCATAGAAAAAGTTTTGTATGCAGCCCTTCAGAAAGTAAACTAAATTGTGACTAGCTCTGGATTCTTAAATTAAGTAGAAATATTGGAAGTCAGTCATGAAAACATGATTATGAATGTGGAGGAACATTTTTATAGATATTTATGTAAATTTGAAAACTGTTACCTAGATAATCAGGAACAAAAGTCAAAGATAACTGTTGAGAAACACTTTTATGATGTAAAATTGTTTAGCAGAATAAAGATTATGTGAAGGTTTGAGTATCAAGATAAAAGGTTAAAATTTAAACTGAAATAAATTAACCAAATGTTTTAGAATCCACTTATAGGTAGAATTTTACAGAATCTATTTATAGGTAGATGTCTGGACGTGTTAAACCATTTAGTAAGGTGACATAAAAATGAAGAAAATTATGAAAAAATCATTTAATTTCAAAACTCTGAAATAATCAAGAGTGGGTTTTTTCCCCAAATTTCTTTCTTTTTACCAAATGTTTATTTCCAAAACAAAATACCATTTTTTAAATGTGACACTAGCTCTTAAGGAACATCCAGCTGGGAAAACAAAATAAAGCCCTACAAATATAATAGGCATATACATAAAACATAAGTGTAACCATAAATGTAGTTGTCTGAATTTATGTGGATACCTGTGGGAAAACAGTATGTGTATCTGGATTTGACTGTGTTACAGACTGAATTTAAATGTAGTGACTTCTACTAATTTGCAATCTTTCTGAATTTCCATTCCATGGGAGGCTGTAATCTAATTTATAGTTGTATTCAAAATAAATTACAATGGTCTGCGCTTGGAATGCAAAATATTTTTGGCATTAACATTTAGAAATGACCGCATCATGTTATTTAATTTCTTTGCCTTTTTTTTTTAACTGATGCTTTTAGAAATGGAAACTAAGCACATACATATTTGGGATTCTAATCTGCACTGAGAGATATGGTTTAGTAGCAAGAAGTGCATGACATAAACTAAATGTAACTCAAGTGACTCCACCTCACATGAGGAAGTTAAACAAATGTTCATGAAACAACAATGAATAACATAATTGGTTTAAAATTAAGACCTAATTTTTGGATGGCCTTTCCAGTGCTGGAGAGCAGTGATCTTCAGAATGGAGTCTGAATATTTCTGAGGGTATGCCAAAACTTCCTGGGTATACAGATACAGATAAGTTGAGAAGCATGAACATCACATCTTCGGTCTCCCTCTGTATGTACTTATTAATCTGCCAGAGAAGAAATGCAAGGCATTTCATTTCCTCTCTGTTACTCTAGGCATTGCCCTGAGTGTGAAAGATCCAGGAGCACCTGACAAAGAGTATGTTCGGCATGTTGGTGTTGAGAAAGTGTACTCTGCACAGAAGTTGAATAAGCAGGGTGACGGTATACAGCCTTTCCCAATTTTTAACCAGTCAGTTGTTCCGTGTCTGGTTCTAACTGTTGATTCTTGGCCTGTATACAGATTTTTCAGGAGGAGAGGTAAGGTGGCCTGGTATTGACCCACACTGTCAGAGGCTTTAGCCAACTTTATTGAAGCAGAAATAGATGTTTTTCTGAAATTCCCTTGCTTTCTCTGCGATCAAACAAATGTTGGCAATTGTATCTCTGGTTCCTCTGCCTTTTCTAAACCTAGCCTGTACATCTGCAAGTTCTCGATTCAGGCACAGCTGAAGCCTGGATTGAAGGATTTTGAGCATAACATTACTGGCATGCTAAATAGGCACAATGGTATGGTTTGAACATTCAACGGCAGTGCCCTTCTTCAGGGTTGGAACAAAAACTGACTTATCCATCTTGTAGCCACTGCTGAGTTTTCCAAATTTGCTGACATATTGAGTGCAGCAGACCAGGAAACATTTACTTGCAAGTCAGGTGGTCTCCAAATCTTTGCTTAAGACAAAAATTGAGTAAAACCAAAATGTAGTTATTAACCAGTGAACCATAGGGTTTGTTTCTGAAGGTAGAGTACTATATGATTTTTGACTTTTAAAACAGTAGGGGTTTAAATAATTGTGACACTACTAGATCACACCACATTTCCTTCTCTTTTACTTATTTATGTAAATAAGTTTTCTCTGGTTATGGTCATAAAGTTGAAAGACAAAACTAGAATTGACATAGAGATACACAAACTAAAGTCAGAGGCTTATAAATTTATTTAAGATGCCAAAAAAAAGATGTATTTTGAAAATTTTTCACTTTGTTTATATTTAATAACTATGCATGACATAGGTATTTATTTAAATCAATTATATGTAAGTAATAATTATGACTATTTAATCCAGAGAAATGTTCTTTAAATATTTATCTTTATAAGTACATGAAATGTGTATACATATATAGTGTAATATGTATATATATTTTGCTAGAGAAAATCAAATATTTAAACACATAAAATAGTTAAAATTTTCAGAATTACAAATATGCATTCTAAGAATAGTAAGGAAAATATACATTTTTTTGTCTTACAGAGACTTTTGACATAGTTTTAAGTTAACAAAATATGGTACCGAGTATCTGCGGCACATAAACTTGATTACATTTTGAATGATGTGATAATTTTTGTTTAGAATAACCATTTATATAATATATTGGAAATTATTTGCTTACAGTAGCTGTTGAAATTTGTGAAGAAAAAATTTGACAAATTATATATGTTCAAGGGATCGGACAGTTTGTAAAGTTCTTTAAGGGATAGGTTTGCAAAATATTTGAAGCTACTGCTGTATACAGTAAGAGCATCTCTGCTGTATACAGACAGAGATCAGGTGGGAAGAAATCAGTGAGGTGGTGGGATGTGAGGGGAGCCCTGAGAGGCAGCGTCAGTCTTAGAGACAAGCAAGTGATGGTTGTAAATATATGGACAGAAAGGAGTTAGGGATTATAAACAGATCCAGCTGTACAGCAGTGTGCCAGAACTACCTGATGATGACACTGAAATGCTGATGTCATGCAAATTATAGAAATCCTTGAAAATTAAACAATTTCGGATTTGTTTTATGAACAAATTAATGTCTGCTGAAGGTATGTGATTTTGAGAGTTCAAGCATTATATTAATATTGTATTTAGATATAATTTTGTTTATACTGATTTATAAATGATATTTATATAATATACATAGTATATAATTATAATAACTATAACTACTTTGTTGTCACAATTTTTCTTTTAATAACTATAATCACAATAAGGGTTATATTTTTAGCTATGACATAAATTTCTATCCCACCACTTAAGGAAAATAAAATCACTATGTCACAAGTGTTGCTGAGAGTATCAGGAAGATTCAGGTAAAAAAGTAGAACAAGCCTGAAAGTTGTCTCAGAGAAGACTTGTTAAGGGACCTTTATATAGTCTCAGGGATATTTACAAAGGATGGTTTCACTTATGCTGTTTTCAGCAATATAACATTCTTTTCCAAGAAGTTAGATATTTCCACCTAGGTAACCAAAACCTTTGCATCCCACTTTTTCTGATCTTTGTCACATTTCAGGTTAGCACACGACACACAGTCCTGCTCAGTAATCTAGGTATATTGTTGGGGAATTGTTAAGTACAACTGATTCAGTGCAAACAGTTGTTATCCTTAGCACAATATAGGTTGTGGTTACTGCTTACAAAGTTAATTTTCACTTATATCAAACCCCCACACTTAAACCAGAACTGTAAAACAAACAAAAGGAAAGTGAGAGGGGAAACAAAGATTTCTGAAGATATTACTTCAGGAGTAAAAACAGGAAGAAAACAAGATGTGATCTCTTAGGACACAGTATATATAAAACCAAAAAACAAATGCCAACCCTTGGGAAATTCCCAGGGGTAAGATGGAGCAAACCAGCCTAGGTTTAAGACAAGGTGATCATTAGTTACGTTGATAGGCTTTCAGAAGAATGTACTGATAGTCTAAGCAGCACCGCCCCCCCAACCCAGTGCCTCATTTAAAGAGGAGCATCATTAGCAGCGACAAAAGAGGAGAACAGAGAAGAGGCTTTGACTACTCATTTAAGGATTTTGGTGTGAAAAAACAAAAAGGTCCATATTAAACCTTGTTGACCCAAAATCATAATTAGATTATAATTAATTGTGTGGCTTTCCTACTAAGAAAAACCCTCTAAGCACTGAGGTAAAGGAATTCCACTTAGAATCACACGTTGTTCATGCACAGCCTGTGGTTCTCAAACACCAGGGAATATATACTCTGGAATTTCAGACTCTTGAGAGTGCTAAAAATATCAGTGCATATCTGTCTTCGAAAAAACTTGCCTTTACCTTAAAAAAAAAAATAGATTGACATTAACCTGGTGATATGAGATTACTGATTTCAGAGGTAGATCAATGCATTCTTAAAATAGTTGTCTGATCACTTAAAATGGCTATCTGCCCTTTACATTGATTCCAGAACAGCATATTTTACTAAAAATATGTAATCGTTTTTGTCCCCAAGGTAAAACTATAAGGTAAGAACTGGGTAGATACTGAAAAATCGTAAGATATTTCACTGAAAATCAATACCTTTTAGATAGGAAAGCAGCTTTCATTTCCATTAAACGTAATTGAAACATTCAAACCTCATGAATATATTGGAACAAATTAGTTTTTATTTAATCTGCCTACTATCAGTAACTTATATGATGCTTAGCATGGTACAAGAACACTTCAAGGTGCTTAAAAGAGTAAATAATATAATTGCTATAATTAGGTGATGATAAAATCCCTAGATGTTTGATTTTTCTTTAAAAATCAGCATGTAAATAAAGATAAAAATAGGATTGCCAAGCATGTATAAAAACTGCAATATATATCTGTTTTAAATTCATAAGGAAATAGTGATAAATCTTAGTTAAAAGCAAAATTTTTTGCACAAGGGAAATACTTCTACATCTTTTATTTTACATGTATCAAGAGAAAAGATTGCATTTTTGCTTTCAAGTGATAACAATTTCACTATAACCTTCAGGACCACCTGATGTTACTCTTAGACAAGATGGATGTATTCCTAAAATAAAATGATGGATAAGCTGAAATATGGTAGAAATACATATCATGGAAAAAGGAAAGTTCAAGGGAAGTGAAAGAATTAAATGTGAGATTGATTGCTATGACAGTAAGTAGTAGTAGAGGATTTTAAACATTTAAAGTAGATCCTCAAGACTACCAGCATTTACATATGGAAAGTTCAGGATCACATATTCTTTGAACTTGAAACTGCACGTGTACCTAATATCTTACCATATTCCATATGGCATTTCCACCACTATATTTGTATGAAGTAGATTGCTTCTTTATCCATTCCTCTGTTGATGGACATTTAGGTTACTTTCATATTTTGACTATTGTAAATAGTGCTCCAATGAACATTGGGGTACATATTCTTTTAGCATTATGGTTTTCTCTGGGAATATGCTCAGAAGTGGGATTTCTGGGTCATATAGTAGTTTTATTTTTCATGTTTTGATGAATCTCCATACTCTTTTCCATAGTGGCTATATCAGTTTACATTTCCACCAATTGTCTAAGAATGTTACCTTTTCTCCATGCCCTCTACAGCATTTATTGTTTGTATATATTTTGATAATGGCCATTCTGACTAGTGTGGGGTGGAATATCATTTTTTTTTCTATTTGCATTTCTCTAATAATTAGTGATGGGCTGGCCTGGTGGCTCAGATGGTAAAGAATCCGCCTGCAATGTGGGAGACCTGGGGTTCAAATCCTCAGTTGGGGAGATCTGCTGGAGAAGGAAATGGCAACCCACTCTAGTATTCTTGCCTGGAGAATACCAAGGACAAAGGAGCCTGGCAGGCTATAGTCCATGGGGTGGCAAAGAGTCGGACATGACTGAGTGAGTAGCATACAATAATTAATATGTCTTCTTTGAAAAAAATGTCTATTTAGATTTTGTGCCCATTTTTTTGGATTGGATTTCTTTTCTGATACTGAATTGTGTGAGCTGTTTGTATATTTTTGGAGATTAATTCCTTGTCATTGCTTCATTTGCAAATATTTTCTCCCATTCTGAGGGTTGTCTTTTCATATTGTTATGGTTTCCTTTGCTGTACAGAAACTTTTGCATTTCATTAGGTCTTGCTTGTTTATTTTTGTTTTTATTTTCATTACTCTATGAGGTGGATCAAAAAAGATCTTTCTTCAATTTATGTCAAAAAGCGCTCTGCCAATGTTTTCCTATAAGAGTTTTGTGGTTCTTGGCCTTACATTTAGGTTTTTAATCCATTTGGAGTTATTTTTGTGTATGCTATAAATGTATATCCTAATTCATTCTTTTATATATAGCTTTCCAGTTTTCCCAGAACCACTTGTATAAGAATATACAATGGAGACTACATTTTCTCCATTGTGTATTCTTGTCTTTTTTGTTGTAGATTAATTGACCATAATTGTGTGGGTTTATATCTAGGCTTTCTATCCTGGTCTTTTGATACATATTTCTGTCTTTGGGTCAGTACCATAATGTCTTAATGACTGAAGCTTTGTAAAATAGTCTAAAGTCAGAGAACCTGGGATTCCTCCAGCTCCACTTTTCTTTCTCAAGATTAGTTTTGCTGTTCAGAGTCTTTAATGTTTTTATACAAATTGTAGATTTGTTTGTTTGTTTGAATTCTGTGAAAGATGCCATTGGAAGACAGTTTTACTCTTCTTTCCCAGTTTGGATTCCTTTATTTATTTTTCTTCTCTGACTGCTGTGACTAGAACTTCCAAAACTACATTGAATAAAAGTGGGAGAAGTTGTCTTTTTCCTGATCTTAGAGGAAATGCTTTGAGTTTTTCACCATTAAGAATGATTTTTGCTGTGGGTTTGTGAAATTTGGTCTTTATTATGTTGATATGGGGCTTCACTGGTGGCTCAGAAGGTAAAGGGTCTGCCTGCAATGCAGGAGACCTGGGTTCAATCCCTGGGTCAGGAAGATCCCGTGGAGAAGGAAATGGCAACCCACTCCAGTATCCTTGTCTGGAAAATCTCATGGATAAAGGAGCCTGGTGGGCTGCAGTCCATGGGGTCGCAAAGAGTCAGACACAACTGAGTGACTAACACTTACTTATGTTGATACAGGTTCCCTCTATGCCCACTTTCTGAAGAGTGTTTATCATTAAGTGGGTGTTGAATTTTGTTAAAGGCTTATTCTGTATTTATTGAGATGATCATATGGTTTTTATGCATCAATTTGTTGATGTGGTGTATCACACCAGTCAATTTACATATGTTGAAAACCCTTGTATCCCTGAGGTAAAGCCCATGTGATCATGGTGTATGATTCTTTTAATGTGTTGCTGGACTTCGTTTGCTAGTATTTTGTTGAGGATCTTTGTGTTTATGTTCGTCAGTAATATTGGCCAGTAATTTTCTTTTTTTTTCTGGTTTTTGTTTCAGGGTAGTTAATGGTAGCCTCATAGAATGAGCTTGAGAGTGTTCCTCTGAAATTTTTTGGAAGATTTTCAGAAGTGTAGGTGTTAACTCTTCTCTAAATGGTTGATAGAATTCACCTAACACAGGCTCATTTTTAACAAATTTACCTGTTTCAAGGAAAATAAAACTAGTAATGATGTTACTATGAGACCCTTGAAATAGTTACATTGATATGAACAAATATAGGAATAATGTAAGGAATATAGATGAGAATATAGCTATGGATGTTTCTGTAGATGTAGGTATAGACACATATAGTGATAGAGAAATGGACACTTGAAGCAAATTTTGGATTGTAAAATCCTTGTGAAGCAGGTAAGGAGTGTCTAAAGATAATTCAAAAGTAAATATCTTGAAAGATAGTTTATTTAAACTTTATTTATGATTAATATTCAGCTTTTACCTTTATGTCATTTGAACCTTGGTGAGGTTATGTATAGGCTCTCTGAAAGCAGGGAAATTATAAGTAGATAACATGTAGAGAATATTACCAAAATTAATTTTTATTTTTACATAATTAGAATTAAACATATGGAAAGTAATTTTTTTTTCCTTTTTCAGTGTGTTTTTCCAGAGTTCCTTATCTCCTGGGTACGCTTTAAGGTGAAGTTGCAGTTAGAGATTCATGTGAAGGCCGTGCCAGAGGGCATGTGTTTAAACATCTGTCTTGTTACAGAAATGACAGCATCTTCACAGGGCTTAATCTTCACCGTTTTTACTTTTCATTTATTTACAGTGGTTTTGTTAATAGAACCCTAAAAGAAATCCCTCACCTCAAATTTGATTCATGTTATTACATTTCAAAAGTTACTAAACTTAGTCTTATATTTCTTATATTAAAAATAAGCATAGTGTCCATCAAGTTATATTTCTTATAGGAAGCCAAAAAAATCAGTGAATTCAATTCAAACTGCAGTTTTATTGTGATCAGTATCTAAAAACTCACCAGCATCAGGGTGATTTTATACATGGCTGCAGGACTGTAGAAACACTCTAGGCTTTGTAACACTCAGATAAGACAAATACTATTTTGAAGACTGTGGAGTTCTTTAAATAGTGACACAGGTTCATTTTCCTAAAACGCTTTAATGAGTTTGCTTTGGAGAAAACCCTGTCCCAGAAACTAAATATCTGTCAGGGCCACTTGGTGTTTCACAAAGGACTATTTCTTTCTTTATTGCATCAAACATATTTTCTTTCTCAGTATATTTTTATGAATTTGAACATATACCTTGTATCCTTGATATGTGTATGTGCTGATGTATTTGCATTTAAACAGCATTCAGTACAGATGAGATACTGCTGATGACGACTTGCAAACTGTAGATGATTAAGAGCTAATGATCTTTCTTTTTTTCCTTCAATAATATGAGCAAGATGACAGGATTATCTGTAGGTTTTCATGCTTCTAAATTTTGTTTTTGCTTTCCTTCCCAGTTAAGGCCCATCTGTGGATACAGACTTCTGTCTAATAAATATAGGAGAGGGGCAGGTGTGAATCCGTAGACTGGAAACTCGGGAGGAAAAGATTGATGGGCTGATTTGTTTTTGTATACCTGCCCAAAAGCTGAGAGATGAGCGTAATCTAATGATCATAAATAATGGACACCCTCATCAGCTGCGGTGGGAAAGGAAATGGTGGCAGCCTCCATCAGGGGGAGGAGGACCAGCTGTTGCTTCTCCCAGTGCTCAGAATTGAGGGGAAGCGTTTCCCCAAACCACTGAGAAGTTTGGGGAAGGGCGGTGCCGACTTGCCTCTTCCAGAAACAGTTAGCTTCCTCCGTCTATCAGAAACCTTTTGTCCTCCAACAAACCTAGAAACCTGAGGGTACATTTAATGTTCAATGAAAGACTGGATGCTGAAACATTGATCAGTACTTCTGCCACTCTTTCACAATGTAGTGATTATATTTTCCCCTTTTCCAATGGGAAAAGATGCTAAAACCAAGCTTTCTTCTTTGCTAAAAGGACAAATTACTTAGTCCCGTGTAGGTTATTAAGTGAATAATGATGAGATTCTGTTTTAATTACTTGGTTGTTGTTACCAATGTCATCATGGCTATCAAATAATAAAAAATTCTTCTAGAATTATTAAAATGATATATTCAAGGGGTGTTTTTTAAAAAACTCTAAAAAATGACATCCATATGCATTTTGTTTTTTTATTTTCCTTATAAAAAATATTAGAAGGCGGTAAGACATGTATTATAACCAGTTAATAGCTAATCTAGAGAATACAGAAGTTAGTCATACAGGTAATTAGTGAGAGAGTCTGAGCTAGATGTAATTTATTTCTCTGGAGTCCTTCATTATTTCCATATCCTATTTCACTTTGCTTAATAATACAGTTTTTAAAATACACCCTCAGCATTCATTCTTTTTATTATTGATTGTCATTAAATGACAATGTCTCATACTTCTTTCAGGTAATTAAATATCTCAGGAAAGATCGCTATACTAGGATTTAGACTCACATTTACATATTCGTAAACTCTTCATTTAGAAGCGGTAACTTGTTTCTGCTTTCAGATGAAATTCAATTTCAACGCTGACTGTACGTAAACACTTGAAATACATTACCACTAACAATATGCTATCTTGACGTGAAATAACGTATCTCATATATCCCAGAGTGGCCACTGAAAGTGGTCTTTTGAGGATAGAAAGGAAGAAAACTAAGTTCTACTCCAGAAGTCCTTGTTCCAAAGCTCCACCAAGTGAAGGATCATATTAATGTAATGTCATTAGCTGTGAGCCTTGGCTTCAACTCATTAGCAAAATGTCAGGAGTTTGAAAAGAAAAAGGTAATCTAATATATATCTGGATCAAAAGGAAACTGTAACTTTGAAAGTCATACTTCAAAAAGAAATTTGGTTCTATCTGTATGGTCTGTCTTGCTGTTTAAGTAAATGATATTCTTCAAAGTCAGATGTCATTTACAAAATAATAAAATGGCCAGGAATTATTTATTAAGGAGAACAGAAACTTTCTGTCTTCCTTTCTAAACATCTCAAGCATGGCAGTGTAGGTACATCAGTTGTTCAAAGAATCTTCAAGTTGTTATAACTTTTTTTCATTTATTTTTCAGCCCAGAGCACATTCTTACTGTGTAGTACTTTGATTTCATGAAACTTACAGAAACCACTCAAGATCATTTTACATGAAATATTTTCTGTTACTAATACATGTTTTGATTTTCAAAAGAATTCTTTTAAAATTCAAATAGAATGTAACAACACTTTCATTAGATCTAAACTAAGTTTTAGTTTCAAATAGATTAACCAAGTTCACATGTTATAAAATTATTGGGAATTTGTTGAATAGGTAATATTTGTGAAGGTAAAATAAAATTCAAACAGTGAAGGCATATATATGTATCTGTGTGTGTAGATATATATGTGTGTGTCTACATATAGGTGTGTGTGTGTGTGTGCGTGCGCACACGCGCACACAGGTGTAAAAGCCAAAATAAAAGTTAATCTTCCTGTGACCTTTTGTCCTCTGGGACCCAGATTTCCACAGATGACACCATAGAAGTGGCAATCATCGAGTGTGGCTGGTGTACTAATGTAGTAATCGGCATTCATCTTTTTCATCCCTTCTTCCATAGACATGGTTCTGCAAGCTCTTTCCACACAGCATTTTACTCTGGGGTGGGTTCACATCAGTCATGGCTGTGATACACTGTTGTCGGATTTTTTTTAATTTAATTAAAATTTTTTGCAAAGTTGTGTTTGTTCCTGCTATACGATAATGCAAGCCAGTCATAATTATACACACGTCCCCTCCCTTTCCAGCCTCCCTCCTCCCTGCATCCTATCCCTCCAGGTCATCAGAGCACCAGCCTGGCCTCGCCGTGCTACACGGCAGCTTCTCACATCCATCCATCTTATACTCAGTAATGTACGCATGTTGATGCTATTCTTTCCATTCGTCCCACACTCTCCCTCCCACACTGTGTCCACAAGTCCTTCTCTACATCTCTATCTCCTTTCCTTCCCTTCAGATAGGTTTATCAATATCATTTTTCTAGATTATACATATGTGTGTGTTAATATACTATATTTATTTTTATGACTTACTTCACTATTATAGCAGGCTCTAGGTTCACTAAAACTGACTGAAATTCATTCTTTTTATGGATGAGTAATATTATATTGTATATATATATATATATATATATACCATATCTTTTTATCCATTCATCAGTCGATGGACATCTAGGTTGCTTCCGTGTCCTGACTATTGTAAACAGTGCTGTGATGAACACTGGGGTACATCTGTCTTTTTTCATTATGTTTTTTTCAGAGTATATGCCCAATGGTAGAGTTGCTGGGCATATGGTAGATTTATTCCTAGTTTTTTTAAGGAGTCTGCACAATGGTTGAAGCAGTTAACATTCCCATCAACAGTGTAGGAGTGTTCTTTTTTCTCCACAGCCTCTCCAGTGTTTAATGTTGGTAGACTTTTTGATGATGGCCATCCTTACTGGTGTTAGGCGATACCTCACTGTAGTCTTGATTTTTCATTTCATTAACAAACACCCTCTTCCAACAACACAAGAGAAGACTCTATACATGGACATCACCAGATGGTCAACACCGAAATCAGATTGATTATATTCTTTGCAGCCAAAGATGGAGAAGCTCTATACAGTCAGCAAAAATAAGACCAGGAGCTGACTGTGGCTCAGACCGTGAACCCCTTATTGCCAAATTCAGACTTAAATTGAAGAAAGTAGGGAAAACCACTAGACCATTCAGGTATGACCTAAATCAAATCCCTTATGATTATACAGTGGAAGTGAGAAATAGATTTAAGGGCCTAGATCTGATAGATAGAGTGCCTGATGAACTATGGAATGAGATTCGTGACATTGTACAGGAGACAGGGATCAAGACCATCCCCAAGGAAAAGAAATGCAAAAAAGCAAAATGGCTGTTGTGAAAAGAAGAGAAGTGAAAAGCAAAGGAGAAAAGGAAGATATAAACATCTGAATGCAGAGTTCCAAAGAATAGCAAGAAGAGATAAGAAAGCCTTCTTCAGCGATCAATGCAAAGAAATAGAGGAAAACAACAGAATGGGAAAGACTAGGGATCTCTTCAAGAAAATCAGAGATACCAAAGGAACATTTCATGCAAAGATGAGCTCGATAAAGGACAGAAATGGTATGGACCTAACAGAAGCAGAAGATATTAAGAAGAGATGGCAAGAATACACAGAACTGTACAAAAAAGATCTTCACAACCCAGATAATCACGATGGTGTGATCATTGACCTAGAGCCAGACATCCAGGAATGTGAAGTCAAGTGGGCCTTAGAAAACATCACTACAAACAAAGCTAGTGGAGGTGATGGAATTCCAGTTGAGCTATTCCAAATCCTGAAAGATGATGCTGTGAAAATGCTGCACTCAATATGCCAGCAAATTTGGAAAACTCAGCAGTGGCCCCAGCACTGGAAAAGGTCAGTTTTCATTCCAATCCCAAAGAAAGGCAATGCCAAAGAATGTTCAAACTACTGCACAATTGCACTCATCTCACACGCTAGTAAAGTAATGCTCAAAATTCTCCAAGCCAGGCTTCAGCAATATGTGAACCATGAACTTCCTGATGTTCAAGCTGGTTTTAGAAAAGGCAGAGGAACCAAAGATCAAATTGCCAACATCCGCTGGATCATCTAAAAAGCAAGAGAGTTTAGAAAAACATCTATTTCTGCTCTATTGACTATGCCAAAGCCATTGACTGTGTGGATCACAATAAACTGTGGAAAATTCTGAAAGAGATGGGTATACCAGACCACCTGATCTGCCTCTTGAGAAATCTGTATGCAGGTCAGGAAGCAACAGTTAGAACTGGACATGGAACAACAGACTGGTTCCAAATAGGAAAAGGAGTTCATCAAGGCTGTATATTGTCACCCTGTTTATTTAACTTATATACAGAGTACATCATGAGAAACACTGGACTGGAAGAAACACAAACTGGAATCAAGATTGCTGGGGAAAATATCAATAACCTCAGATATGCAGATGATACCACCCTTATGGCAGAAAGTGAAGAGGAACTCAAAAGCTTCTTGATGAAAGTGAAAATGGAGAGTGAAAAAGTTGGCTTAAAGCTCAACATTCAGAAAATGAAGATCATGGCATCAGGTCCCATTACTTCATGGGAAATAGATGGGGAAACAGTGGAAACAGTGTCAGACTTTATTTTTCTGGGCTCCAAAATCACTGCAGATGGTGACTGCAGCCATGAAATTGAAAGATGCTTACTCCTTGGAAGGAAAGTTATGACCAACCTAGATAGCATATTCAAAAGCAGAGACATTACTTTGCCAACAAAGGTTCGTCTAGTCAAGGCTATGGTTTTTCCTGTGGTCATGTATGGATGTGAGAGTTAGACTGTGAAGAAGGCTGAGCGCTGAAGAATTGATGCTTTTGTACTGCGGTGTTGGAGAAGACTCTTGAGAGTCCCTTGGACTGCACGGAGACCCAGCCAGTCCAGTCTGAAGGAGATCAGCCCTGGGATTTCTTTAGAAAGAATGATGCTAAAGCTGAAACTCCAGTACTTTGGCCACCTCATGGGAAGAGTTGACTCATTGGAAGACTTTGATGCTGGGAGGGATTGGGGGCAGGTGGAGAAGGGACGACAGAGGATGAGATGGCTGGATGGCATCACTGACTCAGTGGACGTGAGTCTGAGTGAACTGCGGGAGTTGGTGATAGACAGGGAGGCCTGGCGTGCTGTGATTCATGGGGTTGCAAAGAGTCGGACACAACTGAGCGACTGATCTGATCTGATAATTACTGACGTTGAGCATCTTTTCATGTGCTCACTGGCCATCTGTATGTCTTCTTTGGAGAAATGTCTGTTTAGGTCTTCCACCCATGTTTTGATTGGGTTGTTTGTTTTCCTAATATTGAACCATATGAGATGCTTATATATTCTGGAGATTAATCCTTTAGTCAGTTGTTTCATTTGTAATTATTTTCTCCCATTTGGAGTGTTGTCTTTTAATCTTGTTTGTTTCCTTTGCTGCACAAAAGCTTTCAAGTTTAATTAGGTCCCATTTGTTTGTTTTTATTTCCATTACTCTAGAGGTGGGTCACAGAGGATCTTGCTGTGATTTATGTCATGGAGCATACTGCCTATGTGTTCATCTAAGAGCTTTATAGTTTCTAACCTTACATTTACTTCTTTAATCCATTTGGAGTTTATTTCAGTGTGTGGGGTTAGAAAGTGTTCTAGTTTCATTCTTTTGCATGTGGCTGTCCACTTTCTCCTGCATTGCTTACTTATTGAAGGGGCTCCCTTTTCTCCATTGTGTATTCTTGCCTCCTTTGTCACAGATAAGGTGCCCATAGGTGTGTAAGTTTATCTCTTAACTTTTTATCTTGGTCTGCTGGTTGATATTTCTGTTTTTGTGCCAGTACCATACTGTCTTCATGACTGTAGCTTTGTATGAAGTCAGGAAGGCTGATCTCCAGCTCTGTTTTTCTTTAAGATTGTTTTGGCTATTCAGGGTCTTTTATGTTTCCATACAGATTGTGAAATGTTTTGTTTTGGTTTTTTTTTTTTTTTAGTTCTGTGAAAAATATAATTGATAGTTTGATAGGGATTGCATTGAATCTGTTGATTATTTTGGGTAGTAAAGTCATTTTCACAGTATTGATTCTTCCAATCCAAAAACATGGTGTATCTCTCCATCTGCTTTGTGTCATTTCTGATTTCTTTTATCAGTGTCTTAAAATTTTCTGCATACAAGTCTTTTGAATCTTTGGTTAGGTTTATTCTTAGGTATTTCATTCATTTTGTTGCAGTGGTGAAGGATTGGTGCCTTAACCTCTCTTTCTGATTTTTCATTGTTAGTATATAGGAATTCAAGATTTTTGTGTATTAATTTTATATCCTGTAACTTTAATATACTCATTGATGAATTCTAGTAATTTTCTGGCAGAATCTTTAGGGTTTTCTATACATTATACTATGTAGTATCATGTCATCTGAAAATAGTTTTATTTCTTCTTTTCCAAACTAGATTCCTTTTATTTCTTTTTTCTCTCTGATTGCTGTGCTGAGGACTTCCAAAACTATGTTGAATAACAGTGGTGAGAATGGGCAGCTTTGTCTTCTTCCTGATCTTAGAGGAAATGCTTTCAGTTTTTCTCCACTGAGAATAATGCTTGCTGTGAGTATGTCATGTATGACCTTTATTATATTGAGATAGGTTCCTTCTATTGTGATATATTGTTTTTATTAGTTTTGGCAATTTTTTTTTTTTTTGGTTTCATAGTACATCACTGCAAGGGCATATTATACTTCATTAGTATTTTTGTTGATGGACAGTAAATTAGTTTGTATCCATATATTTTGTTATTACACTCTAACCCAATGAATAGGATTATATATACATACCCCAGTAAATATGTACCTATGTACCTATAATTCTGATATTTATTAACTAATTACCTGGACCAAAATTGTATGGGAGTCTTTCTTGCCCCATACTCTAAGCAATATGTTATTATCACAGTTATCTTTCCTACTTTGTTTTTGGCTGCTGCTGCTAAGTCGCAACAACCGTGTCCGACTCTGTGTGACCCCATAGACGGCAGCCCACCAGGCTCCTCTGTCCCTGGGATTCTCCAGGCAAGAACACTGGAGTGGGTTGCGATTTCCTTCTCCATAAAATGTATATATCCTGCCTTTAATTTAAAAATTATTTACAGTGAAAATATTTTTGTAAGTTTTATATTGTAATTATATTTCAGTATTTGTTTATTTTTTCATAATGACCAGTCAGTTAAATCCCTATTTGTCTTGTATCCATATCAACTGGTATTAAGGAAATATGCCCTATTCATGCATATAGGTTTTAAATATTTTCTCAGTTTGAATTTTTATGCTTTAAGATTTTTACATTAGCATTTTTCCTTTAAAAAGTAACAGAAATTTCACTTCAAGATTATATTTTAATATGCTGACTTCAGAATTATAATTAATATCCCTTGATTTCTTTCAACAATTTGTGTTGGTCTTTATAATTTAAATCTGTTATTGGTGATTAATTGAAGTTAAATTGTTAAAAAGAGTGAAGCGGGGGGAGGAACTGGATTTTGTTTAGATGGCTATCCATCAATCCTAGTGTCAATTAATAATCTATTGATTATCCACTTACTTTGAATGCTACTTGTATCATATAAGACATTTTTCTTTTATCATATGTTAAAACATTTTTCTATTTCTGGTCTTTATTGAGCTATGTGTTTACCATTAATATGATATGTTAAATATTGTAGCTCAATAATATGTTTTAACAGCCATTAGGAGAGCCTTCTCAATATTACTAAATTTTATACTATCTCTGCCTAATTTTCATTTCATTTTTTCTGTTCAGTTGAAAGTTTATATAGTTGCTGAAGCTATTAGCATTTTCATGGGGAATCATATTTGTTTAGGAAGAAGTGACATATTCATAACACACGCTTTCTTCATCCAGCCTTAGTGTTTACCAATGCAGTGTGTATTGTTTTGATTAGAAATGATATAGAAGTAGAGAGGGAAGATTGAGAGGGAAGGATGTGAGGCGCTTATGATGATGTCTAGCTCTTCAAGCTTCAACAATAAGCTTGCTGTTATTGAGACATAGGTTGTTTCCACATATATTTATTGCCTAATGATTCTTATGATGATACTATGGTGTATTTAGCTCTTCTGGAGTGTTGATTAGCTTACTGTAGTTCTATCTATAAAATTGTAAAATGAGCAATCACTTTGCAACTGCTATTTTTCTTTTCAATTTTATATTGTTTTCTTTCTTTTATTTTTACATCATCTACTCAAAAAGAACACTGTTAGTTAATGATGATAGTAAGTAACCTTGATTTTTTTTTTTCCGATATCAGAGTATCTTGAATTTTAACTTTAAATATGAGTCCAGCGTTAGCATGAACGCATCAGCTTGCACCGTGAGTGGCAGGAGGGGCAGCATAGTGTGGGAATGTCAGGCACTGGGTGCAGAGCCCTTTTCAGCTCAGCTCCCTTCTAGTGTGTCATTGAACGTTATCAGCTGCTAATGTTGGCAAAAGGATTTGAGACTCTTCAAGTACTAGTATCTATGAGGAATTATTAAAAGGGGTTTATGTATTACCCTGTAAATGGAAACAGGTACAAAAATGTTTTAAAAACAATAGTTCAAAGTATAATTTTCTTATTATCTAAACCTTTACAGAGTATACAAGTCTCAGTACATTTTGAAAGGCTTAGGTAATATTCATACTAAAAATAATGATGGATCAACATCAAAATACAAACAAAATTATCTCAGAAATTAAATGGTATGCTCTTTTTGAGCATTTATGCTAATAAATCAATAAAACAAGATGTAGGAAACATATGAATACACTTCATTAAAGATGCATTTCAAAAGAATGGTGGAATAGTATGTTTATATAATAATATTTATAGTCTGATTTATTTATATATGACTGTACCTATCTATTAATTAGAATTTATTTTTCTCATTCTACAGAACCTATGTAAGGCATTTTTATTGTTGTTCTGATTATTTTTAAAAAACAAAATCTAGTTGAAAAATAGACTCATGCTGCTAAAGAAGCAATATAGCTGAGGCTTTAGACATTTCATGGGTAAAAAAAAAAAAAAAAGGTAAAATACCAAGAATTACATTTCAAGTTACTAATTATATTATGAAACTTTGTCATCTATCATAATGACCTTTAAAAGAAACCATACAATTCATTGTTCTATGTTATATCACAATACTGTTACACATATGACTAATTTAATGACCAAATATTGAATCTATAGTAAAAGTAACACATCCATTTTCAACATAATTCACATGCTTGCTTTCAACTTTAAGCTCCTATGTTAAGCCCTTTAACTTTCAATTAAATTGAGTTTGTAATAAAACTAACTTAATACTATGTCGAATGAAACACCTGATGTTCTCTATCACTCTAAAATACACAAGCAGCCTCTCTTGTGGTTAAGTTTAGACTTCTGCATTTGAGTGGTAAAAGTAGGTAAAGAAATGGAGGGAATAAAACAAAAAAGAAAAAATAGCAAAAAAGGAATACAAAAAGTGTTTGTCTTATTATCACAGAAATTTTGTTTTTGTTTGATTCCATTAATTTAAGTTTTATTATATGATTTGGTCATTGTACAAAAAAAATGATAAACACTATTTACTACAGATGACTATAAATCACACAAAATCTGGAAAACTATGAGGGGAGTTTCCTTTGTTATAGCAATTATTCAAAGGTTGAAAATCTGTTGAAATCATTTCTGAACAATTTTTGTTGCATTATTTATGGAAAAGAATAAGCAGACAGCTGTTGTTTTCTGGGGGAATTGTCTTGTATTATCTTTTATAAATATATACAGTGGTATTATCAACTTCTTTTACTCTAAATATAAAGTTGTATGACTATTAATAAAATTAATAGTTGTTTTATGGTGACAACTCCTAAAATGAGGATTAGAGAAAAATAATCTCTATAAAAGTTACAACAATATTAAAATTTCAATGGAAATATTATTTCCAAAATAGTCTTTGAATCTTGAGTCAATGAGCAAAAAATACAATGAAATCTGTATAGCAGTTATTAAATTTTTATTTTCAGGCTGAACTGACATGTTCTTTATGAATAAAATTTTCAAGATACTTCCTGTGATACGGTCCACTAAACATGGGTAAAACCTCAAGCAAGAATGACATTACTTTTTATGAATATTAACATAAATTATAGTTTGTATTGCTCCAGCAAACCAGAGATTTCTTCTTAGAAAAAATATACTGTGGATGGCATTAAATATTTGTGCTTATATTTTACTCACCAAAACCCACTGAGGATTTGTTACAGTGTTCACATATTCCTGAAAAGGAATATAGACCTTCCTAAAGACACATTTGTAAAATATAAATATAGGTGAAACAGTTGGAGAAAAAATGATTGAATAGATAAATATGACAGAGCAACCATTTTACTCCACTGATGTTATTAATATAAATGATTATTTACAGAAGGATCTTGTTGGCTGAGAGGTGAGAACAACCTAGCCTTGCTGGCAGGAATCCAGTCCACAGAGGTCTTGACGCTGACCTTCACCCTGGAACTCCATCCATCTCTGGAAGAGCTGCTCTTTCAGTCGGACTCCAGTGTCCTCTTCATCCCCTGAGTAGGTTTTCAAAAATTTCTCAACTTTAATTCTTATCACACTCTGTGTTAATGAGCCTTGAATGGAATACTTCCCCAAGGTCAAATACAACAAAAAATCTATGACTTGAATGAATCCAAATCTAGCTCACTCTTATTTCAGCTTATTTTTCCTTATTTAAAAAAAAAAAGCACTACCAGGTTGTCTGACAGTACTAGAGGAAGCAAATGAGAGTAAACCATTTTCTGACAGGCTAAATTGGTCTGCTGCAGAAAACACATGGAGCTGTAATTTCTCCTGCTGTATAGTTAGCAGGTAAGTCAAGCCCGTGTCACAGAACAAAAGCAGCAAACGGACGCCTTTCTGTCCTTGATCCCTTTCCACTAGGGCCAAATGTGAACAAATGATTTTGGCTTGTGAGGAGGTTGACTATAAAAACTAAATAGCCCACATCTTCCTGATTTGAATTTAGCTTTAAGTTAGATTTTAGTTGGAACAGAAAAAAAAAAAAAAAAAAACTGTATATTGTTTTTCAGTACCTACATTGGGTGATATTGAACATTCCAAATCAGTTGGCAAGAAGGTAGAGGAGGAAGGTGATCAGTGGAAGAGGGAGGATGAGAATGAATTTTATTGACCAGGTGATAGACCAGGAGAGAGTAATAGAGACAAGTGATGTGTTCAGACAGTAGAATTTAAAAAAAAAAAAAAGTTTCTGTTTTAATTTCCAAGTCCTTTAGTCTTCTTGAAAATAGATAGGAAGCTATAGTTTAGCACACATGTATAGCTTATTTTCAAAATGGCTCAAATTTTATTTTTTTCTGCAATTCCAAGCTGAGAAATCTCAATTTCTCACTTTTGCGGGGCAGGGTAGAACCAAGGTTGCAAAACAGAAACTTGATCATTGTGGTTGATCAGAACTCAGAGACACCCATGTATTTATGTGCTCAAGCTTGTATTGATCTAAATAATATTTCACAGAAAGTGAAAGTGAAGTCACTCAGTCGTGTCTGACTCTTTGCGACCCCATGGACTGTAGCCTACCAGGCTCCTCCGTCCATGGAATTTTCCAGGCAAGAGTACTGGAGTGAGTTGCCATTCCCTTGTCCAGGAGATCTTCCCCACCCAGGGATTGAACCCGGGTCTCCCGCATTGTAGGCAGATGCTTTACCATCTGAGCCACCAGGGAAGTCGATCTAAATAATATTTCATGAGTACCTGTTATATATAGGCGCAAAATATAAACCAGTGACAAAAATCAGGCAAAGTATGCTTTCATGGAACATACAGTCTTTTGAATAATAAAAATACACTTAAAATTTAATGCATACCTTAAACGTAAATGGGTTGAATGCCCCAACCAAAAGACAAAGACTGGCTGAATGGATACAAAAACAAGACCCCTACATATGTTGTCTACAAGAGACCCACCTCAAAACAGGGGACACATACAGACTGAAAGTGAAGGGCTGGAAAAAGATTTTCCATGCAAATTGGGACCAAAAGAAAGCAGGAGTCACAATACTCGTATCAGATAAATTAGACTTTAAAACAAAGGCTGTGAAAAGAGACAAAGAAGGTCACTACATAATGATCAAAGGATCAATCCAAGAAGAAGATATAACAATTATAAATATATATCCACCCAACATGGGAGCACCGCAGTATGTAAGACAAATCCTAACAAGTATGAAAGGAGAAATTAACAATAACACAATAATAGTGGGAGACTTTAATACCCCACTCACACTTATGGATAGATCAACTAAACAGAAAATTAACAATGGAAAAAAAAAACAAAAACAAAAAAACATGTATCTATAAAGCTCACTAAAGCAAAGCACAGTAAAATGAGGTATGGCAATAAAAGGCGTTAAATTTATCAAATAAAAAAAAAAATAAAGTGCTGAAAAATTAAAGCTGTCAAAAAAAAAAAAACAAAGTAGGGGCAGTATTCTTTAACAATGACAATATCATAAAAAACAAAGAAAGGCTGTAAAAGTGTTCCAGATTAAAAGAGACTTTATCAACATGACAATGAAATGCAATATCTGATCCTGGACTAGATCTTGTACTAGAAGGAAAAAGTGCTAAAAAGGACACTGAGGGTCAGTTAACAGTATTAGAATACAGACAGTAGATTTAATAAAAGTATTTTATCCATGTTAAATTACTGAAGTTGACAACTGTACTATTACAGTTATTAACCGAATATCCCTATTCTTAGGAAATTCAGAAATATGTACTGAAGTATGTGGGATACTTCATGGGAATAAAAACCATGATATCTGCAGCAGGCCTTCCAAGAGTTTAGAAAAAAAACTTTTTGGGTGGGGAGCAGACAAATAATAAAGAAATGGGGTGAAATGATAAGAACAAGTGAAAAATCTGGGCAGAGGTTATATGGATATTATTTGTATTATTTTTGGAACTTTTCTTTAAGCTTGACATTAAAAATTAAAAATGTGCAAAAAAAAAAAAAAAAAAGAAAGCACAGCAGAGACAAAAAAAAAAAAATATCAGCATACACAAAAGTAGAGAGATAGTATAATGAACCCCCATATATCATTACCAAGTTTCAGTGATTGTAAACATTTTGTCCATCTTATTTCATGCACCCTCCTTGCCTAAATCTGGAAAATCTTAAACCAAAATCCAAGACATCATATCATTCACCTGTAAATACTCCAGAATACATCTCTAATAGATAATGACTGTTAAAAATGCCAGTCACAACACAAAAAAAAATAAAAATAAAAATAAAAGCTAACCAAAAATTCTGTATCCAGCAAAAATATTCAGAAATGATAATAAAGTAAAAATATATTCAGATAAAGGAAAACTAAAATATTTTTTTCAAGTCCTATTAACAAAATGTTAAAGACAGATTTTCAGGCAAAAGAAAAATGATTTCAAAAGAAAACTTAAAAATGGGAAATAAGAGAAAATAAAAGAAATGGTAAATATATACATAAAAATCATAAGCCATTTTTCTCCTCTTAAGTTATTTAAAGCATGCATGAGACTGAAATAATATTTAATATTGGCTGGTGGGAATTTCTGTTTATCCAGATAAAACACTTGGGAAAGACCAGAGATCTCTTCAAGAAAATTAGAGATACCACGGGTACACTTTATGCAAAGATGGGCACAATAAAGGACAGAAATGGTACAGATCTAACAGAAGCAGAAGATATTAAGAAGAGGTGGCAAGAATACAGAGAAGAACAAAAAAAAAAAAATTTAATGCATATTGTTATGTCTTATGAGAAAAAGAACCATGATTTTAAAATATAGAATAGGAAAATAAAAATCTGTTCTAGAATTTTGTATTGGGAAGCCTGAATCTTTTACTACAGATCTAGAAATTAGATGGAAGGAGGGAGAGGAGTACCTGAAGGTTGTTGGAATAATGTCTGCAGCAAAAAGAACTACAGCCTTGAAGGCAGAGACCCAGACAGGATGACCCCGGCTAACTCCTTGGGACATCACCTGGAGAGGACCATGCAATGTGAGTGCAAGATACTAAGACATAATAAAAATACTCTGAGTTCTAATGTTATTAGGACCACCATGTATACACTACATACAACTACTATACACACACACACACACACACACACACACTATATACACTGCGTTTCAACTGAAAAGGCTCTTCACAGGAATGTGGCATGATCTAACAATAATCAGGGGTTGTACTCTTATGCAGAACAAACTGGGCTCAAATGGTAAAATGATAAATTCTACCAAAATAGTTATATACTTAAAAATTTTATAATGGCTTCACTGAATTTCACCTTTTTAGAAGAATATTAAATCCAATAAATTTGTATTTATGTGAATTGAATACGGCTGGATTTTTAGAAATTACTACATAGACCCAGTGCTTTCCTTTTTAAGTACACCATTTTTCAAATTCTGAAAGAGTAAATCATGACCTTAATTGCAGATCTTACTGTTGAATTTCAGCTTCACAAAAATTATTAAATATTTGTTGGAATGCATATTGTGAAATCTTATAAAATGTTATGTCTATGTTTTATGATTCAGCATCTTATAATAGGAACCTATTTCAATGTTTAAATCAAATATATTTACACTCAATAAAAACTGCCAATGTGAGGTGTCCAACTTGATGAATTTTGGCAGATGTGTGTAACCATCAATAAAATTTCCATTCCTTAAAAAGTTCATTAAAATCTCCTTTACAATCATCTTGATAAGCTTTCCATCACTGAAACTTAGTCCTGCTTATTCTATAATTTATTAGAACTGGAATCACTCATGTAAATATTTGAATGTATTATCTCAGACCCTATAACTTACAATATATTAGCATTGCTGCATGCAGTATTCATTCCTAAATAACACACATGGGTGACTCTTGACCAACACAGGAACTGGGATACTGGCCTTCCACATAGTCAGAAATCCCCATATAACTTAGAGTCGGCCTTCAGTAACCCTGGTTCCACATCCATGGATTCAACCAGCTGCAGACTGTATAATACTGTAATACATATCTAGTGAAACGAACGTGGATCCACACAACTCAAACCATGCTGTTGAGGGTCAGTTATTCATCATGTGAATGTGTGACCTGATTAGTTTATCCATTCACCAATGAAAACTTCTTAAGTTGTGTTCAGGTTTAAGATTTAATTAATGAATTAAACAGCTACAAACACATACGAACAACTCATCTGTTCTAATTTCTCTTGAATAAATACTGTGGGAGTGGAAGAACTGCATTGTATGACAAATACATATGCCACGTTATAAGTAACTGTTCCATGTTAGAAACGTATTAGAATTCTAATTGTTCCAAATCCCTACCAATGATTAGTAGTAAGTCTATATTGATAACTTGATCTATTATAACAGGGATGCAGCTGAATCTCATTATATGTGTTTATCAGTGTAAATTTTATACATTTTGACACGTTCAGACCCATGAAACTATCACTGCAATAAGATACTATATATAACCCATCACTTCCATAATTTCTTGTGTAATTTGTTTGTCCTATACCTCTCTACTCATCTTGTCTCTCCCCAGGGGGTAAAAAAATTCTGTCAATTTATTGTACATTTCCTTGAATTTTTAATAAGTGGAATCATACAGCATATATGCTTTTCTTGGTATGGTATATTTATATTTCTTTGGAAATATAATACTTTGGCATTACTCTATTGTATGGGTATTGATAGACATTTGTATTGATAGACATTTAGACTATTGTTATAAAGTTGCTTTGAACATTTCTGTAGAAGTTTTATGTTTATACATGCTTTTTGTTTCTCTTGGAATGGCTGACTCATAAGGTAAGTGTATGTTTAGTGTTTAAGAAACTGCTAAAGTTTTTTTGCAAATGGTGTATCATTTTACCCTCCCACAACCGTACATGAGTTTCAATTGTTTCCCATTCTATCCAAAACTTCGTATGATTTATCTTTTTAATTGGTGCTATTGTAATGTGTGTGGTACATTATGTATATTATAATGTATATGGAGTTGTGATTTGCATTCTCAGAGTCAAATGCTATCGAGTACTATTTAATATGCTTCTTTGCTTACAGATGTCTTTTTAGAATTATCCCAGTGTTTTGCCCATTTTTAATTGAGGCGTTTGTCTTTATTATTGATATATATGTACGTATATATATGTGTGTGTGTGTGTGTGTGTGTGTGTGTATAAACATATACACTTAATCCTTAAAAAACACAGGTTTGAAATGCCGGGGTCAACAGACTTGATGTTTTTTTCAATAGTAAGTACAGTGGTACCATAATCCTCAGATGAGTAAAATTGTGAACAGAAAGGAATTGTGGATCTGGAGGACAAACAGTAAGTTACACAAAAATTTTCAAGGGCAGGCACCCTTAATCCCCACATTGTTTAAAGGCAAACTGTAAATAATTCCCGATGCATTTTCTTACTGAGTTGTATGTTTTGCAAATAATTTATTCGAGCCTTTTAAGTTTTTAAGTGTCTTTGGAAAATCAAGTGTTGACTTCTGATTGTTTTATTAATATTTTTCTTTTACACTTAATAATTTATGTGGCATATTTAAGAAATCTTTGCCTGACATAAGTTCACTAAATTCTATTTTCTAGAAACTTTATAGTTATTGTACTTACAGTTATTTAGGGATTGGATACACTTTAAGGTAACTATTGTTTATGATGTCAGGTAACATCTGAAATTCATTTTTTATCATATGTATCCATTTGTTGAGAATATGTATATAATATTGAATATATACAAACATTAACCATTAAGTAATCTTTGCAATTGGAGAAGGCAATGGCAACCCACTCCAGTACTCTTGCCTGGAAAAATCCCATGGATGGAGGAGCCTGGTAGGCTGCAGTCCATGGGGTCGCTAAGAGTCGGGCACGACTGAGCGACTTCACTTTCACTTTCATGCATTGGAGAAGGAAATGGCAACCCACTCCAGCATTCTTGCCTGGAGAATCCCAGGGACGGAGGAGCCTAGTGGGCTGCCGTCTATGGGGTCGCACAGAGTTGGACATAACTGAAGGGACTTAGCAGCAGCAATCTTTGCAATACAGTAGCTTGAAATGTCTTTACCAGGCAGTCTTAAGTATTTCCAGTTAGTTCTTTGTTTCAAAATTCGTTGGACTTTCTTCCAGGATCTAGGGATTTATACTTTTAATCAAAGTAGGGGAAAATGTTGACAATTATTTAATGCCCTCCCTTCTGTATAAGAATGTTAGCCTGTCTAAGGCTGTCTAAGAGTTCACTGATTCTTGGTTCTCTTCCTCTACCATCTCCTTTGACAGATTCTGTTAAGACATTATCAGGTTCACAAGCGTTTTGTTATGTTCAGTTCAGTTAATTTGCTCAGTCATGTCCAACTCTTTGCGACCCCATGGGCTGCAGCATGCCAGGCTTCCCTGTCCATCACCAATTCCCAGACCTTACTCAAACTCATGTCCATCAGGTCTGTGAAGCCATTCAGCCATCACATCCTCTGTTGTTCCCTTCTCCTCCTGCCTTCAATCTTTCCCAGCATCAGGGTCTTTTCCAATGAGTTAGTTCTTCGCATCAGGTGCCCAAAGTACTGGACTTCTAGCTTCAGCATCAGTCCCTCCAATGAACACCCAGGACTGATCTCCTTTAAGATGGACTGGTTGGATCTCCTTGCAGTCCAAGGGACTCTCAAAAGCCTTCTCCAACACCACAGTTCAAAAGCATCAATTCTTCGGTGCTCAGCTTTCTTCACAGTCCAACTCTCACATCCATACATGACCACTGGAAAAACCATAGCCTTGACTAGACGGACCTTTGTTGGCAAAGTAATGTCTCTGCTTTTCTATATGCTATCTAGGTTTGTCATAACTTTCCTTCCAAGGAGTAAGTGTCTTTTAATTGCAGATGGCTGCAATCACCATCTGCAGTGATTTTCAGCCCAAAAACTTCATGGCAAATAGATGAGGAAACAATGGAAATAGTGAGAAACTTTATTTCCCTAGGCACCAATTCACCTATTTCACCTATCTCCCAACTCTCTCCCTTCTGGCAACTTACTCATTTGTTCTCTGCATTTGTCTTATTTTTCAAATTCCACAAATAAATGAGATTATGTGGTATTTGTTTGTCTTTCCATTTCTGATTTTTTTTTCACTTATAAATATGCTGTATAGATCTAGTGATGTTCCAAATGGCAAGATTTCATTTTTAATGCCTGAGTAATATTCCATTTCATATGTATGCTGTATCTTTATTCATTCAGCTATCAAGGTGGCCTCAGTACCTTGGCTGTTACAAATAATGTGGAAATGAACACTGGTATGTCTATATCTTCAAATTAGTGCTTGTTTTCTTTGGGTAAATGCTTAAGTGAAATTGCTGGATTATATTTAATATCTTGCTGTTCTATTTTTAATATCTTGAAGAGCCTTTATACTGTTTTCTGTGGTGACCACATCAATTAAAAATCTGAACAACAGTGCATGAGTGTGTCCTTTTCTCCCTGCCCTTGCCCATACTTGTTATTTGTTGTCCTCTTAATGAAACCATTCTGACAGGTATAATATGCTGCTGCTAAGTCACTTCAGTCGTGTCTGACTCTGTGTGACCCCATAGATGGCAGCCCAACAGGCTCCCCCGTCCCTGCGATTCTCCAGGCAAGAACACTGGAGTGGGTTGCCATTTCCTTCTCCAGTGCATGAAAGTGAAAAGTGAAAGTGAATTCGCTCAGTCGTGTCCGACCCTCAGCGACCCCATGGACTGCAGCCCTCCAGGCTCCTCCATCCATGGGATTTTCCAGGCAAGAGTACTGGAGTGGGGTGCCACAGGTATAAAGTGATACCTATTCGTGATTATGATTTGCATTTCCCTTATGATTTTTGATTTTGAGCATCTTTTCATGTATCTGGTAGCGATCTGTGTATCTCCTTTGGAGAAATGTCTGTTCACGTCCTCTGCATATTTTTAATCAATTTTTTTAATGTTGAGGAATCTATTCTGCTAATCTTTTAAATATTAACCTCTTATTGTATATACTGTTTACAAATATCTTATCCCATTCAGTAGGCTTCCTTTTTTAATTAATTCATTTTTAATTAGAGAATAATTGCTTTACAATATTGTGCTGATTTCTGCCATATATCAACATGAATCAGCCATAGGTATATGTATGTCCTCTCTGTCTTGAACCTCCCTCCCATGGACCACCCCAGCCTGCCCCTCTAGGTTGTCACAGAGGTTTTGCTGTTGTTTTCATGATGTTTTTTGTTGTTGTTGTGTGAAAGGCTTTCAGTTTGTTATTTTCCCATTTATTTTTGGTTTTGTTTCCTGCCTGAGGAGACATGTTGTTGTTATTGTTCAGTTGCTCAGTCATGTCCAACTCTTTGTGACCCCATGGACTGCAGCACGCCAGGCTTCCCTGCCCTTCACCATCTCCTGGAGTTTGCTCAAACTCATGTGCACTGAGTCGGTTTGCCATCCAACCATCTCTTCCTCTGTCCTTGCTTCTCCTCCTGCTTTCAGTCTTTCTTAGCATCAGGGTCTTTTCCAGTGAGTCAGTTCTTCACATCAGGTGGCCAAAGTATTGGAGGTTCAGCTTCAGCATCAGTCCCTCCAATGAATATTCAGGATTGATTTCCTTTTAGGAATGAGAGATTTGATCTCCTTGTAGTCCAACGGACTCTCAAGAGTCTTCTCCAACACCACAGTTCCAAACATCAATTTTTTGGTGCTCAGCCTTCTTTATGGTCCAAATCTCACATCCATACATGACACTAGAAAAGCCATAGCTTTGACTAGATGGACCTGTTATCACAATAGTATCTCTGCTTTTTAATACTCTGTCTAGGTTTGTCGTACCTTTTCATCCAAGGAGCAAGTGTCTTTTAATTTGATGGCTGCAGTCAATGTCTGCAGTGATTTTGGAGCCCAAGAAAATAAAGTCTATCACTGTTTTCATTGTTTTCCCATCTATTGGTCGTGAAGTGATGGGACTGGATGCCATGATCTTAGTTTTCTAAATGTTGAGTTTTAAGCCAGCTTTTTCACTCTCCTTTTTCACCTTCACAAAGAGGCTCTTGAGTTACTCTTTGCTTTCTGCCATTAGGGTCCTGTCACCTGCATACCTGAGATCATTGGTATTTCTTCTAGAAATCTTGATTCCAACTTGTGTATCATCCATCCTGGCATTTCGCATGATGTTCTCTGCATTTAAGTTAAATAAGTAGGGTGACAATATACAGCCTTGATGTACTCCTTTCCCAATCTGGAACCAGTCTGTTGTTCCATGTCCAGTTCTAATTGTTGCTTCTTGACCTGCATACAGTTTTCTTAGGTGGCAGGTAGGGTGGTCTGGTATTCGCATCTCTAAAAATTTTCCCACAATTTGTTGTGATCCACATCCACACAAAGTCTTTAGAATAGTCAATGAAGCAGAAGAGATGTTTTTCTGGAACTCTATTGCTTTTTCTATGACCCAACAGATGTCAGCAATTTGACCTCTGGTTTCTCTGCCCTTTCTAAATTCAGCTTCAACATCTGGAAGTTCTCGGTTCATGTACTGAAGCCTAGCTTGAAGAATTTTGAGCATTACTTTGCTAGCATGTGAAATGAGAGTAAGTGTCTGGTAGTCTGAACATTTTTCAGGATTGGAATGAAAACTGATCTTTTCCATTCCTGTATAACACTGCTGAGTTTTCCAAATTTGCTGGCATACTAAGTGCAGCACTTTCACAGCACCATCTTTTAGGATTTGAAATAGCTCAGCTGGAATTCCATCACTTCCACTAACTTTGTTCATAATGATATTTTCTAAGGCTCACTTGACTTGGCACTCCAGGATATTGGGCTCTATGTGAGTGATCACACCATCATTGTTATCTAGGTTTTTAAGATCTTTTTTGTATAGTTCTTGTGTGTATTCTTGCCAACTCTTCCTAATATCTTCTACTTCTGTTAGGTCCATACCATTTCTGTCCTTTATTGTGCCCATCTTTACATGAAATGTTCCCTTGGTATCTCTAATTTTCTTGAAGAGATCTCTAGTCTTTCCTATTCTATTGTATCTTTTCTCTTTCTTTGTATTGATCACTGAGGAAGGCTTTCTTATCTCCCCTTGCTATCCTTTGAAACTGTGGATTTAAATGGGTATATCTTTCCTTTTCTGCTTTGCCTTTTGCTTTTCTTCTTTTCTCTACTATTCATAAGGTCTCCTCAGACAACTATTTTGCCTTTTTGCATTTTTTTTCCTTGAGGATGGTCTTGATCCCTACCTCCTATACAATGTTAAGAAATTCTATCCATAGTTCTTCAAGCACTCTATAAGATCTAATCCTTGGATCTATTTGTCACTTTGTATAATCATAAAAGATTGATTTAGGTCATTCCTGAAGGGTCTAGTGGCTTTCCCTAGTTTCTTCAATTTATATTTGAATTTGGCAACAAGGAGTTCATGATCTGAACCACAATCAGCTCCTGGTCTTGTTTTTGCTGACTGTATAGAGCTTCTCCATCTTTCACTGCAAAGAATATAATCAGTCTGATTTCGCTATTGACCATCTGGTGATGTCCATATGTAGAATCACCTCTTGTGTTGTTGGAAGAGGATGTTTGCTGTGACCTGTCTGTTCTCCTGAAAAACTCTGTTAGTCTTTGCACTGCTGCATTTTGTATTCCAGTGCCAGAATTGCTGGTTACTCCAGGTGTTTCTTGACTTCCTATTTTTGCATTCCATTCCCGTATGATGAAAAGGACATCTTTCTTTTGATGTTAGTTCTAGAAGGTCTTGTATGTTTTCATAGAACTGTTCATCTTCAGCCTCTTCTGCATTAGTAGTTAGGGCATAGACTTGGATCACTGTGATATTGAATAGTTTGCCTTGAAAATGAACAGAGACCATTCTGTCATTTTTGAGACTGCACCCAAGTACTGCATTTCAGACTCTTTTGATAACTATGAGAACTACTCCATTTCTTCTTAGGGATTTTTGCCATAGTAGTAGATATAATGGTTATCTAAATTATATTCACCCATTCTGGTCTATTTTGGTTTGCTGATTCCTAAAATGACAATATTCATTCTTGCCATCTCCTGTTTCACCACTTCCAGTTTACCTTGTCATGGACCTAACGTTCCAGGTTCCTATGCACTATTGTTCTTACAGCATCGGACTTTACTTTCACCACAAGCACATCCACAAGTGGGGCGTTGTTTCCACTTTGGCTCAGCCTCTTCATTCCTTCTGGAGCTATTTCTCCACTGTTCTCCAGTAGCATATTGGGCACCTACCAACCTGGGGAGTTCATCTTTCAGTGTCATATCTTTTTGCCTTTTCATACTGTTCGTGGAGTTCTCAAGGCAAGATGCTGAAGAGCCATTCCCTTCTCCAGAGGACCACATTTTGTCAGAACTCTCCACTGTAAGCTGTCCATCTTGGCTGGCCCTACATGGCATGGCTCACAGTTTCATTGAGTTAGACAAGGCTGTGATCCATATGATCAGTTTGATTAGTTTTCTGTGTGGTTTTCATTCTGTCTGCCCTCTGAGTCATAACATATGTATTGTAGACAGATGCTTTACTGTCTGAGCCACCAGGGAAACCAAAACCAAACCAAAACACGTACATATACATAATATATATTATATATATATAGCTGATGTCAAAGAGCTTACTGCCCATGTTTTCTAATCAGAGTTTTAAGCTTTCAAGTGTTTTATACAATTTTTAATCCATTTTGAGTTTATTTTTGTATATTTTGTGAAAAAAAAAAAAGTCCAGTGGGATTGTTTTCCTTGTAGCTGTCCAGTTTTTCCAACACTATTTATTGAAGAGACTATCTTTTCCCCACTGAATATTCTTTCCTCCCTTGCTAAAGATGAATTGTCCATATAAGCATTGAATCTTTCCAGGCTCTCTGTTCTGTTCCATTGATTTGTGTGTCTTTCTGCCATCACCATATGGTTTAATGACTGTAGCTGTGCAGGATAGTTTGAAATTAGGAAGCCTGATACCCCAGCTCTGCTCTTATTTCTCAAGATTGTTTTGGCTATTTGAGATAGTTCTTGTGGTTCCATACAAGATTTAGGATTATTGCCTCTGGTTTTGTGAAAAAATGCCATGAATTGCATTGAATCTGTAGAGATCCTGGCCATTTTAACAATACTACTTATTGCAATATATATCTTCTCCATTTGTAACATCTTCCAATTTTTTCATCAGGGGCTTATATTTTTCTCAATATGGTTCATTCATACACTTAGCTAGATGTATTCTGAGGTATCTTATTCTTTTAGATGCAATTTTACTTTCTAAAATTTTCTCTGATAGTTCATCAGTGGTATAAAGAAATGCAATAGACTTCAATATATTAATTATGCATTCTGAAACTTTCCTGAATTCATTTATTCTGATAGCTTTTTGTGGCATCTTTAGGATTTTCTACATATAGTTATGCCATCCACAAATAATGACAGTTTTACTTCTTCCCTGCTAAGCTGGATGCCTTTTATTGTCTGTTGCTGTGGCTAGGCTTTCCTATACCATGTTGAATAGAAGGAGTAAGAGCTGGTATTCTTGTCTTGAGTCTGATTTTGGAGGAAATACTTCCCGCTTTTCATCAGTGAGTAAGAGGAGTGTAGGTGTGTCATAAATAGCATTTGTTGAGATATGTTCCCTCTATTCCCTAATTTTTAGTTGTTTCCATGAATGAGTGTTGAATTTTGTCAAAAACTCTTTCTAAATCTATTGAGATGATCATATAATTTTCATCTTCAAATGTGTTAATATACTATATCATGCACTAAAGTGTTTTGTGGATATTGAACAGTTCTTGCCTCCATAGGATAAATCCCAGTTACTCATGGGGTATGACCATTTTAATGCATTACTGAATTTGGCTTGCTAATATTTTGCTGAGGATTTTTGCATCCGTGTTTGGCAGTCATACTGGCCTGTAATTTTTTTGATGGCATCTTTGTATTGTTTTGTTATCATGGTGATGCTGACCTTGTAGGATGAGTTCAAAAGCATTCCTTCCTCTGCAGTTTTTGGAATAGTTTTGAGAAGGATAGTTAACTCTTCTTTATATGTTTGGTTAAAATCTTTTGTGATGAATCTGATCCTGGACTTTTGTTTGTTGGAGGCTTTTGATGACTGATTCAATTTCATTACTTATAATTGGTATGTTCATATCTTTTATTTCTTCCTGATTTGGTCTTAGGAGATTGTACATTTCTAGGAATTTATCCATTTTCTCTAGAGTGTCCATTTTATTGACATATAATTGTTCATAGTAATTTCTAATAACCCTTTGTATTTCTATGGTGTTGGTATAACTTCTCTTTCATTTCTGACTTTATGTATTTGGGTCCTTTTTTTGTTCTTGATGACTAGACTAGATGTTCTAGATGAAGATTTATCAATTTTGTTTATTTTTTAAAGGAACAGCTCCTAGTTCCATTGATCTTTTCTATTTTCTTAGTGTCTATTTCATTTATTTCTGCTCTGATCTTATGAATTCTTTCCTTCTATAACTTTGGGGTTTTTTATTCTTCTAGTTCCCTTAGCAGTAAGGTTAGATTACTTTGAGATTTTTCTTGTTTCCTAAAGTGGGTTTGAATTGCAATAAACTTCCCTCTTAGAATTCCATTTGCTAAGGCCCATATATTTTGGATCATTGTGTTTTCATTATTGTCTATCTCCAGGTATTCTTTATTCTGTCTTTAATTTCTTTACCCATAGGTTTTTGTTTTTGTTTTTGTTTTAGTAGCATATTGTTTAACCTCCACATGACTGTATTATTGCAGGTTTTCTTGTATTTGATCTAGTCTCATAACACTGTGGTCAGAAAAGATGCTTAATTTGATTCCAGTCTTTTTAAATGGACTGAGACTTGTTTTGTATCTTAGCATATGATCTATCCTGGCAAATCTCCCATGTGCACTTAAAGGTAATGTGTAGTCTGCTGTTATGCAGTGAAATATTATTTATTAAGCTTATCTGGTGTAATGTATTTGAGGCTAGATTCTTCTTATTGATTTTCTATTAGGATGATTCATCCAATGATGTAAGTGGAGGTATTAATATACTTTTCTATTGACATTATTGTATTACTGTCAATATCTTCCTTTATGTCTGCTATATTGATGTATTTAGGTGTTTCTACGTTGAGTGCAAAAATATTTACAATATCCTCTTATTGGGTTGATCCTTTGTTGTTATGTAATGTCCCTCTTTCTTTATCTCTTATTGCAGTCTTAAAGTGTTTTTTATTTGATGTAGTTCTTCTTTTTTATTTTTAATTAGAGGAAATTGCTCTACAGTATTGTGTTGACCCCTGTTACACATCAGCACGAATCAGCCACAGATATACATATGTCCCTCCCACCTCCCACCCACCCCACCGCTGCAGATCGACACAGAACACTGGTTTGAGCTCCCTGTGTCACTCCAAATCCTCACTTGCTGGCTGTTTTACAAAGGTAACATACATGTTTCCATGCATCCTCTCAATTAGTCCCACTCTCTCCTCCTGCCACTGCTCTCTTCTGTTTCCATTTTTTCCTTTTTCAGTATGTGCGTGCTTTAGATCTGAAGTAAGTGTCCTACAGGGGTCATTGTTTTTCATCTATTTTAATAGATTTTAAAAAAT
This sequence comes from Bos mutus, assembly GCF_027580195.1. NCBI lineage: Eukaryota > Metazoa > Chordata > Mammalia > Artiodactyla > Bovidae > Bos > Bos mutus. The sequence goes on from NC_091643.1 coordinate 36,268,867, forward strand.
TAATTCTATTTTTTAATAGATTATGGCACCCCACTCCAGTACTCTTGCCTGGAAAATCCCATGGACAGAGGAGCCTGGTGGGCTGGAGTCCATGGGGTCGCTACGAGTCGGACACGACTGAGCGACTTCCCTTTCACTTTTCACTTCCATGCATTGGAGAAGAAAATGGCAACCCACTCCAGTTTCTTGCCTGGAGAATCCCAGGGACGGGGGTGCCTCGCGGGCTTCCATTTATGGGGTCGCACAGAGTCAGACACAACTGAAGTGACTTAGCAGCAAAAATCTATTCAGTCACCCTATGTTTTTTTATTGGAGTGTTTAGTCTATTTACATTTAAAATAATTATTGATAGGCAATATGTGTTTATTGTTATTACACTTAAAGTAATTACTGATAAGCAGTTGGTTTTTGTTCTTTTCTTCTTTGCTCTCTCACCTTGTGATTTGATGACCAATTTCAGTGTTTTGTTTGAATCCTATTCCCTTTTTTTCTATCTATATAGTTTCTGATTGTGATGATCTTAAGTGGATCACTTAAGTTTAAACATGTCCTAACAAGTCTGCATTCTTATTCTCTCCCTCATGATGTCTTTTTTGGTAAAAAATTTATATTTGAGTATAACCACTTAACAATGTTGTGATAATTTCAGGTGGACAGCAAAGGGACTCAGTCATACATATGCATATGTATACTCTTCCCCCAAACTCCCTCCCATCCAAGCTGTCACATAACAGTAGGCTGAGTTCCCTGTACTATATACAGTAGGTTATCCATTTTAAATATTACAGTGTGTACTATTGATCCCAAACTCCCTACCTATTTTGTTTTGTGTGTTTAATTGCTTATTGTGGCTATAGATGCTTTTACTATTTTTCTCTTTTAGCCTTCCAAATAGCTTTATAAGTTCTGAATCTACTAACTTTACTATAGTCAAGTCAAGTCAAAGTCATTCAGTTGTGTCCGATTCTTGCGACCCCATGGACTACAGCCTGCAAGGTTCCTCTGTCCATGGAATTCTCCAGGCAAGAATACTGGAGTGGGTTGCCATTTCCTTCTCCAACTTTACTATATGTTTTCCCAAATATAAAATGAGATTTTATATTTGTAATTGTAGTATTTTCTCCTTAGAGAAATGTCTTGAACTTTTTTTTGTCTAAAACCAGTCTAATGTTTCAGAATTCTCTTAGTTTTTGCTTCTCTATAAAAGTCTTTATCTCTTCTTCAAATATGAATGATAGCCTTGACAGAAGAGTATTCTTGGTTTGTTTTTGTTTTTGCTTTCATCACTTTGAATATATTTTCCAACTCCCTTATGTCCTACAAAATTTTTGCTGAAAACCCAATTCACCACTGTATGGGAATTCTCTTGTACATAACTAGTTACTTCTTTCTTCTTTCTTGATATTTTTAATATACTTTAACAATTTCAAAATGCCTTTATTTTCCATAAGTACAGATTTTAATCCAGAAATGTAAACATCCCTGGATCAGAAGATTCATTATCTATATGGGGTTTAACAAATGATTTCCTTCTTTGACACTCATTGTACTGTAAGAATCAATGGTCAGCTTCTGTGTGTGATGTGAAGTTCTGAATTCAGAACAGGAGAGTTACAAGAGTGGCCCTGCCTTCAGGTTAGAGTTGAATAGTAATGGGCAGAGTCCTGAATTAAAGACACACTATTGCTTCTTCGGTGAGCAGAACTAGAGCACAAGATTCTACTATTTGGAATAGATCAGTGACAAGAATCCCCCTGAGATGCCTAGACTAATGCACCTACAAGGGGACAAAGAAGAAGGAATAAAATGTGTCAGTTTTGGGAAAAGTTAAAGGCTGTTAGTGTTGAAAGGTCAGATAACCCACTCCTATTGACCAACACACATTACTTTAAAAAACAGTTCATCATTTTCACTGGTAAACAGCAGTTAGTATAAATTCCTACTTTTTTTAACCTTTAATTTTTGCTATTTTATGTTTAAATTTTATTTTATAATATAGTTGATGTACAATGTTACGTGTTAGTTCCCAGCATACATCAATGTGTTAGTTTTAGTTATACATATTCATGTATCCTTTATTTTAAAGATTCTTTTCCCATATAAGTTATTATAGATCATTGAGTAGACTTCCCTATGCTATACAGTATACAGTAGGTCCTGTTGATTATCTGTTTTATATATAGCAGTGCTCATATATTAATCTCAATCTCCTAATTTATCTCCTCTCTCACCTGACCTTTCTTCTTTGGTTACATAAGTTTGTTTTCTATAATGAGTCTATATCTGTTTTGAAAATAAGTTCATTTTTACAATTTTTTTAGATTGTACATGTAAGTGATATCATGTGATATTTATTTCTCTCTGACTTCACTCAATAGGACAATCTCAGGCCCATCTATGGTGCTGCAAATGATATTATTTTGTTCTTTCTCATTGCTGATTAAATTCCATTCTATATATCTACCACATCTTTATCGGTTCCTCCGTCAATGGACATCTAGGTTGCTTCCATGTCCTACTGTTAATAGTGCTACAGTGAATATCAGGGTGCATGTATCTTTTAGAATTACGGTTTTCTCCATCTATATGCCCGGGAGTTGGAATAGCTGGGTCATATGATAGCTCTACTTTTAACATTTTAAGGATCTCCATTCTGTTATCCATAGTAACTGTGTCAATTTACATCCCTACCAACAGTGTAGGAGGGCTCCTTTCTATCCACACCCTCTCCAGCATTTGTTTGTTTGTAGATTTCTTGATGTTGGCCATTCTGACCTGTGTTAGGTGATACCTTACTGTAGTTTTGACTCAATTCTTTAACAGTTGTGATGTTGAACATCTCTTCATGTGCCTTGTGGCCATCTGTATGTCTTCCCTGGAGAGATGTCTATTTAGGTCCTACAGCCACTTTTGAGTGGGTTGGTTGGTATTGAGCTGTATGAGCTGTTCGAGTATTTTGGTGATTAATGCCTTGTCAATTGCTTCATTTGCAAATATTTTCTCCCATTCTGAGGGTTGTCTTTTGATTTTGTTTATGGTTTCCTTTGCTGTGCAGAAGATTATAAGTTTAATTAGGTCCCACTTGTTTATTTTTATTTTCATTACTCTAAGAGGTGGGTCAAAAAGATCTTACTTTGATTTATGTCAGAATACTTTCCTTATGTTTTCCTCAAAGAGTTTTACAGTATTTGACCTTACATTTAGGTCTTTAATCCATTTTGAGTTTATTTTTGTGTATGTAGTTAGGGAGTGTTTTGATTTCATTCTTTTATATGCAGTTGCCAACATCCGCTGGATCATGGAAAAAACAAGAGAGTTCCAGAAAAGCATCTATTTCTGCTTTATTGACTATGCCAAAGCCTTTGACTGTGTGGATCACAATAAACTGTGGAAAATTCTGAGAGAGATGGGAATACCAGACCACCTGATCTGCCTGTTGAGAAATTTGTATGCAGGTCAGGAAGCAACAATTAGAACTGGACATGGAACAACAGACTGGTTCCAAATAGGAAAAGGAGTACATCAAGGCTGTATATTGTCACCCTGCTTATTTAACTTATATGCAGAGTACATCATGAGAAACACTGGGCTGGAAGAAACACAAGCTGGAATCAAGATTGCCGGGAGAAGTATCAATAACCTCAGATATGCAGATGACACCACCCTTATGGCAGAAAGTGAAGAGGAACTCAAAAGCCTCTTGATGAAAGTGAAAGTTGAGAGTGAAAAAGTTGGCTTAAAGCTCAACACTCAGAAAACGAAGATCATGGCATCCGTTCCCATCACTTCATGGGAAATAGATGGGGAAACAGTGGAAACAGTATCAGACTTTATTTTTCTGGGCTCCAAAATCACTACAGATGGTGACTGCAGCCATGAAATTAAAAGACGCTTACTCCTTGAAAGGAAAGTTATGAGCAACCTAGATAGCATATTGAAAAGCAGAGACATTACTTTGCCAACAAAGGTTCGTCTAGTCAAGGCTATGGTTTTTCCTGTGGTCATGTATGGATGTGAGAGTTGGACTGTGAAGAAAGCTGAGCACTGAAGAATTGATGCTTTTGAACTGTGGTGTTGGAGAAGACTCTTGAGAGTCCCTTGGACTGCAAAGAGATCCACCAGTCCATTCTGAAGGAGATCAGGCCTGGGATTTCTTTGGAAGGAATGATGCTAAAGCTAAAACTCCAGTACTTTGGCCACCTCATGGGAAGTGTTGACTCATTGGAAAAGTCTCTGATGCTGGGAGGGATTGGGGGCAAGAGGAGAAGGGGATGACAGAGGATGAGATGACTGGATGGCATCACTGACTCGATGGACATGAGTCTGGGTGAACTCCGGGAGGTGGTGATGGACAGGGAGGCCTGGCATGCTGCGATTCATGGGGTTGCAAAGAGTTGGACACGACTGAGCGACTGATCTGGTCTGATCTGATCTGATATGCAGTTGTCCAGTTTTCTCAGCACCATTTATGAAGAGACTGTCTTTTCTCCATTGTATATTCTTGCCTCCTTGGCCATAGATTAGATGACCATAGGCAAATGGGTTTATCTCAGGGCTTTCTAGTTCCTTTGATCTATATTTCTGTTTTTGTGCCACTACTATCTGTCTTGACTGCTGTAGCTTTGTAGTATTGTCTGAGGTCAGGAAGCCTGATAACTTGAGCTTTTTTTTTTCTTTAAGGTCATTTTGGTTATTTAGGGTTTTTGTGTTTTCATACAAATTGTAAATTATCCTGTTCTAATTTTGAGGGGGAAATGCCATTGGGAACTTGATAGGGACTGCACTGAATCTCTAAATTGCTTTTGGAGGTATAATCATTTTCCCAGCATCCATTCTTCTAATCCAAGAACATGGTATATATCGCCATCTGTTTTTTATCACCTTTTATTTCTTTCATCAGTATTTTCTGTATTTCTGAGTACAGGTCTTTTGCTTTCTTAGGTAGGTTTATTACCAGGTTTTTTTTTAATCATAAATAAGGAATTGTTTATCATAAATAAGGAATTGTTTCCTTATTTTCTCTTTCTGATCTTGCATTGTTAATGTATAGAAATGCAAGAGATTTACTTGCATTAATTTTGTATCCTGTAGTCTTACTGAATTCATTGATGAGCTCTAGTAGTTTTCTGGTAGCATCTTTAGGATATCCTATGTACAGTATCAGGTCATATGTAAACAGTGACAGTTTTATTTCTTCCTTTCCAATTTGGATCCTTTTAGTTTCTTATTCTTTAATTGTCATGGCTAAAACTTCCAAAACTATGTTGAATAACAGTGGCAAGAGTAGTCATCCTTGTCCTGTTCCTAATATTAGAGGGACTATTTTGTTTTTCACCACTGAGAATGATGTATGCTATGGGTTTGTCATATATGACCTTAAATTGATGCTTTTGAACTGTGGTGTTGGAGAAGACTCTTGAGAGTCCCTTGGACTGCAAGGAGATCCAACCAGTCCATTCTGAAGGAGATCAGCCCTGGGATTTCTTTGGAAGGAATGATGCTAAAGCTGAAACTCCAGTACTTTGGCCACCTCATGCGAAGAGTTGACTCATTGGAAAAGACTCTGATGCTGGGAGGGATTGGGGGCAGGAGGAGAAGGGGATGACAGAGGATGAGATGGCTGGATGGCATCACTGACTCGATGGATGTGAGTCTGAGTGAACTCCGGGAGTTGGTGATGGACAGCGAGGCCTGGCATGCTGCAATTCATGGGGTCGCAAAGAGTCGGACATGACTGAGCAACTGAACTGAACTGAAGTTCCCTCTATTCCCATTTCTAGAGTGTTTTTATGGGTATGAAATTTCGTCAAAAGCTTTTTCTGCATATATTGAGATGCATGTGTAGTCATTCTTCAGTTTGTTAATGTGGTGTATCACACTGATTGATTTGCAGATACTGAAGAATCCTTGCATCCCTGAGATAAATCCCACATGATAGTGCTGTAGGATTCTTTCAATGTGTTCTTGGATTCAGTTTGACAGTATTTTGTTGAGGATATTTGCATATATGTTCATCAGTGATATTGACCTATGATTTTCTTTTTTATGATTTCTTTGTCTGATTTTGGTGTCAGAGTGATGGTGGCCTCCTAGAATGAGCTTGGGAGTGTTTCTTCACCTGCAGCTTTTTTAGAATTGTTTTAGAAGGATATGTGTTAACTCCTCTTATCTAAATGTTTGATTGAGTTCACATGTGAAGCTATTTGTCTTAGACTCTCATTTGTTGTAGGTTCTTTAGTCAGAGGTCCAACTTCAGTACTTGTGATTAGTCTGTTCATGTTTTGTGTTTCTTCCTGGATCAGTCTTAGAAGATTGAGTTTCTAGGCATCTATCCATTTCTTCTTAAAGGTGTCCATTTTACTGGCATATACTTGTTTGTATTAGTCTCTTATGATCCTTTGTATTTCTATGTCAGTTGTAACTTCTCCTTTTTCATTTCTAGTTTTATTGACTTGAATTCTTTTTCTTGATGAGTCTGGCTAAAGGTCTTATCAATTTAAAAAGCTGGGTTCTTTAAAAAGATAAAAGTTCCATTGATTTTTTAAAATTGTAGAGTATAATTGATTTATAATGTTACATTAGTTTCTGGGGTACAAATGAATCCCTATATGTATATATATGTCCCCTCCATCTTGGACCTCCCTCACACCCCTCTAGGTTATCACAGAGCACCAAGCTGAGCTCCCTGTGCTGTACACTAGCTATCTCTTTCACACGTGGTAGTGGATATATGTCAATCCTAATCTCCAATTCATTCCACCCTCCCTTTGTACCACTGTATCCATTCTCTATCCCTGCATTTCTGTTCCAGCCCTGTAAAAAGGTTCATCTGTACCATGTCTCTAGATTCCACATATATGTGTTAGTATGTGATGTTTGGTTTTCTCTGTCTCTAGATTCCACATATGTGTGTTAGTATGTGATGTTTGGTTTTCTCTGTCTCTAGATTCCACATATATGTGTTAGTATGTGATGTTTGGTTTTCTCTGTCTCTAGATTCCACATATGTGTGTTAGTATGTGATGTTTGGTTTTCTCTGTCTCTAGATTCCACATATATGTGTTAATATGTGATGTTTGGTTTTCTCTGACTTACTTCACTCTTGTTCTATCCATGTGTCTACAAATGACCCAGTTGTGCTCCTTTTATGGCTGAGTGATATTTGGTTGTACATATGTACCACACCCACTTTATCCATTCATCTGTTGGTGGATATTTAGGTTGGTTCCATGCCCTGGCTGTTGTAAACAGTGCTGCAGTGAACATTGGGATGCATGTATCTTTCTGTATTATGAGTTACTCAGGCTATATGTGCAGTAGTGGGATTTCTGGGTCATGTGGTAGTTCTAATTTTAAGTTTTTAAGGCATCTCCACACAGTTCTCCATAGTAACTTTATCAATTTACATTCCCATGAACAGTGCAGGAGGGTTTCCTTTTCTCTACATGCTCTAAAGTATTTGTAGAAATTTTTGATGGTGGCCATTCTGACCAGTGTGAAGTGATATACCTCACTGTAGTTTCAACTTACGTTCTCTAATGATTAGTGATGGTGAATATCTTGGTTGATTTCCACTACTTAGTCTTCTAGTTCTCTGATCCATTCCTCTATCACCTAATCTACTATAGATTCCTTCTAGTGCACTCCAGTATTCTTGCCTGGAAAATCCCATGGACGGAGGAGCCTGGTAGGCTGCAGTCCATGGGGTCGCTGGGAGTCGGACACGACTGAACGACTTCACTTTCACTTTTCACTTTCATGCATTGGAGAAGGAAATGGCAACCCACTCCAGTGTTCTTGCCTGGAGAATCCTAGGGACGGGGGAGCCTGGTGGGCTGCTGTCTATGGGGTCACACAGAGTCGGACACGACTGAAGTGACTTAGCAGCAGCAGCAGCAGTGCACATTTTATTTATGTTTTTATATCCTTTAACTATGTTAAATTTGTCTTCATCCTTTCTGCTCCAGAGTTTGTTGAACATAATTATGGTCATTATCTTAAACTTTTATTGGGAAAATTAGTTACCTTTATTTCACTTAGTTCTTCTGGGGTTTTGTCTTATGCCTTCATTTGGAAAATATTCCCCTAATTCTTTGAATTGATTACATTTTAGGTAGCCCAGTTGCATTTCTCAATCTTCAAGTAGCAGCCTTATGTAGGAGGCCCTGGGCCCAGCAGCACACTCTCCTCTGGGCACCAGAGCTGCATTCTCTACGGCACCCCCATGTTGGCTGGTAGGTGAAGCTGTTCCCTGGCCCAGTTGGGTGCCAGGCCCCGTCTTGTCCTTTTTAACCACTTGTGTGTCTTTGGAGGATTGTCTGTTTAGGTCTTCTGCTCAGTTTTTGATTGAGCTGTTTCTTACTGAGCCTGCATGAACTGTTTGTATATTCTGGAGATTAATCCCTTGTCAGTTGGTTCATTTGCAAATAGTTTCTCCCATTCTGAAAGTTGTTTCTTCATCTTGTTTATGGTTTCCTTTGCTGTGCAGAAGTTTTTAAGTTTATTCAGGTCTCATTTGTTTATTTTTGTTTTTATTTTTATTACTCTAGCAGGTGGGTCAAAAAAGATCTTACTCTGATTTATGTCACAGTATTTTCCCTAAGTTTTCCTTGAAGAGTTTTATAGTATCTAGTCTTACCTTTAGGTCTTTAATCAATTTTGAGTTCATTTTTGGGTTAGGGGATGTTCTGAGTTCATTCTTTAACATGTGGCTGCCCAGTGTACCCAGCACCACTTACTAAAGAAACTATCACCTTTTCTCCATTGTATTTTCTTCTTGCCTCCTTGGTCATAGATTAGATGACCATAGGTGTGTGGACCATAGGTACGTGAGCTTTCTGTCCTATACCGTTGAAATACACCTCTGTTTTTATGATAGTTTCATTGATCTCTGAGTATTCTCTGGGGTATGACCAGTGACCTCTGGCTCTTCAGGAGACACTCCTAACCCTGCACGTAGGTCTGTCCTGGGTCCCATTCCATGAGAAACTCTGTGTATGTCCTCTAAGACCGCAGTCTCTGTTTCCCAGAGTCCTGGGAGCTCCTGCCTTCAAACACAAATGTTCTTGGGCTCCTCCTAATGTCAACCCCCCAGGCTGGGGAGTCTGACACAGGTCTCAGAGTTCTCATTCTTGTTAAATTTCTCTTCCTTCTTTCAGCACCAGAGTTTGTTGAACATGTTTATGGCTGTTATCTTAAACTTTTTTGGGGTAAAGTAGTTATTTTCTTTTAACTTAGTTCTTATAAAGTTTTGTCTTATGCCTTCATTTGAAAAATATTCCTCAAATTCTTTGAATTTATTACTACATTTAGCTGGCCCGGGTGCATTTCCCAGTCTTCAAGAAGTAGCCTTATGTAGGAGCCCCAGCAGCACACTCTCCTCTGGGCCCCAGAGCTGCGTTTCTCTGCAGCCCGCTTGGGGGCGCCCTGTGTTTTCGTCTCCTGAGGCAGTTTGACTACTGCAGGTTCAGGAGGTGAGGCTGTTCCCTGGCCCAGCTGGGTGCCAGGCTCCGTCTTGTGCTGTGGTTGGTGACCCGCGGATCCTAGGGCACTTACTGTGCCATCTGGGGTCCCAGGCTGGTAGCAATTTTACAGGTGTATTTCCTTTTCAAAGAAGAAATGTTGGTTTTGGCCAATATTTCTATTGCTTATAGTTTTCTTTTCCATCATTTCTGCTTTTTAATTTCCTTTATTCAGCTTATTCTGAGCTTTAATACTATTTGCTTTGTTTTCTGTGTCTTATACTGGTGGAAAATTTAACATAATGTGGCAGATGTTCAAAATTTAACTTTGTTGGCAATTTAGCATGTTTTTATCATTTTTGCTTTTACCTAGAATTAGCCTTATGGTACTTTTAGTGTTTCAGTGACATGGAAATGCTTTAGTGATCATCACAATGCTTTGTAAATGCAAATATTCACTTAGTAATACATTTAAAGCAATTTAGAAAGGATGCAATGCTATGACTGATTTATTGTCATTTACTTGTTAAATGTAGATGCAGAGAACACTCTAGTGGTTATCAGAGGGGAGAAGGGAAGTGTAGGTACAAGATAGGAGAAGGGGATTAAGGTGTCCAAACCTCTAGATATAACACAAATAACATACAACAGTGTAATAATTTTAACTGGAGTATAATCTATAAAAACATTGAATCACTGTGTTGTACACCTAAAACTAACATTGTAAATCCACTATACTTCAATATAAAAAGATAATTGCCTTAAATTTTATTAATTGAGTAATCTAAAATGAGAGCACCCAGACGTCTAAAGAATATTTACTGTTAAGCTAAATTTTCTTGTTTGCCTCTTTATATAATTAAGTGAGTCACATAATTTTAAGTTCGTCACTCTTTAAAACCTTTGTTCTATGGCTAAAGAATTTTGATTGTACATTTTCATAAGTTAAAACATTAAGAAAATTAAGATCACAGCCTTTTAGGTCTAATATACTCAGATAGCACTTAATAAAATAGATTTAAACATTGCATTTCTTTTAAGTAATAGAAATGAACCCCAAGGAGAAAAGCAACAGAAACTCCAGAAGTACTATGTTAGAAGTTGCTTATTTTCATTATTAATTGATATGGCCCTAGTATTTCTATATTCTATAAAACCAAATAATAACAAATGAATGCTGCTAAGTCACTTCAGTCGTGTCCGACTCTGTGCGACCCCAGAGACGGCAGCCCACCAGGCTCCCCCGTCCCTGGGATTCTCCAGGCAAGAACACTGGAGTGGGTTGCCATTTCCTTCTCCAATGCATGAAAGTGAAAAGTGAAAGTGAAGTCACTCAGTCGTGTCCAACGCTCAGCGACCCCGTGGACTGCAGCCTACCAGGCTCCTCTGTCCATGGTCCATGGGATTTTCCAGGCAAGAATACTGGAGCGGGGTGCCATTAAATGACATTAAAACAAACTCCAAGTGGTATTACAAAGACCACTTTAAAGTATGAGTGAGGTTGCTTAGATATTAAAACCCACCTGGCCATTTCATCCTTTTATCTTTGCTGCTTTGCAGAGATAATTTAGTTCTAAGTCAATATGTCAATCTGTTTTAACTAGTAAAATTTCTAACTAAAAAAAATCATTTCATATTTTAAAATACTCTTGGATAATAAAATATACTAAATTGGAAACACTAAATACAATAGCACACAATGAAATAATAAGTATTGCTTGGGATCACACATATTTTACCTGAAATATTTTAATGGATTCCCACCTGCATTGTGTAGCATTCTCCCTACAGTGATGAAATCAATGGATCTTTGATTAGTTGCACAGTTGCAGTCATTTTTGAAAGTATTTTCCCATCACCATCACATTACTAGATATAAACATACATTGACCATTCTCAAAATAATTTTATTAAGACACAGTTAATGCTAAACTGAACAAAACCAGACACAAGTCATTGGTAACTCAGATTATGAACTTTGATGTCAACAGTCTTCTCTTCGAGAGCCGGCTCTAAAGATACCCAGCTTGAGTCATTTAGTTCATATTTCAATTTACTTATTTGTGAATGGGGATAAGAAGAATGCCTGCCTCATAGCTATTATGAGAATTAAATAAAGCCATTTTTGTCACAGTATTTGGTACCTTAGAGATATTCAATAGATGCCATAAAATATTATTAAATAATTAGAAAGTAAATTGATTCAAGAGCTTCACAATGATGGGAAGAAGTTTGGGATGATTTTGTAATGCTATTAGAGTCACCTGCAACCTTTAATCCAACTCCCAAACCCATCATCAAGACACTGATACCCAGCCTTACTGGCTGGGCAGCATCCCTCTTCCTTCTAAATGAAGGTGCAAATCACCAAATAATAAACCAATTGACCCCTCAGATGTGTTGGTGAAGGAGATAGTTTAACAAACTCTGCTAGTCAGTCTCAGTATCAGCAATGGACAAAAAGCATTTAAATGATTTAAATATGGGTCTCCATTCCCTGCTGATGTGCTGCTCTAGACTGTTACTCTGAGCCTAAAATTGAGCTATTACCGTATGCAAATGTTATCTTCAGAATTAAAGTTGAAGTGGACTAGAATGGATCATGCATGTGGTGGGAAATATGCAAACTTCTAGTATTGTGTTAACAGGAAAAATAACCTAATGTCAATATTGAATGGAGTGTTGCTGAAATAAGTATATCAGAGAAATTCAGTAAGTAAAGAATCTGCCTGCAATGCAGGAAATGGGTTTGATTCCTGGGTCGGGAACATCCCCTAAAGAAGAAAATGGCAATGTACTTCAATATCCTCACCTGGAAATCCCATGGATAGAGGAGCCTGGCAGGGGTACAGTCCATGGGGTCGCAAAGAGTGAGAGACATACAGAGAAATTCAGTGTATAATAGCATTATGTAAAGTATTTCAACTGAAATTAAAATCCTCATTGCCTAGTTTTGTGATTACCTGAGAAAAGATAAAAAGCATTTAGTCTGTCATATAAATAATATGTTTGATACATGCAGTGACCCAAAAGCCTAAATTTAAAATCATTTTTGCATAGCTTTCATTTTAGCAATGTTTCAGTTTATTCGTTTCTGAAATATCATTTTGGCTTTTCCGTGTCCTTCAAAATGCAAAAGCAATAAAATCCCTTATGTCTACTGAATAAAGGTTTTGATAACAAGGTATTCTGATATAGGTTTCAGTGTTTATAGGCAGTGAAACAAATTTTACTTTGAATATATTGTCCCATAAGGAGGCTTGTCATATAAATCAGTGGAAGCCTCAAACAATGATTCTTTATACCATCTAATTAACTGGAATTGACTACAAATATTCCACAGCACACTCTAAACAAGTTGAGAGCTAGTTGTCTTATTTATAATCAGTACTAAGTTATATGTATCTTAGCAGACAAAGAGCCACTAAATAACCTTTTTCCTAAGACTACGAGCACTTCCTGTGAGTTTTATGACAGTGCTCAAGAAAGAGATACCAGGCACTTACGCACTGGGTACTTATTCTCCACACCGCACAGTGATTGCCATACTGATCAGGAACATTCCTAGAGAACACATTACCAGATTTTTTTGAAATGTGTCTAACTCAGTTCAGGAGCAATTTCTTTTTTGATATGTTCACTTTATTACTTCTTTAAACTATTGGCGCCCATTAGAATTTTGATCTCACTGTAAAATAGGAAACATCACTACTTTGGTACTTGGTGAATAGGACCAACCAAAAAAATAAATAAAAGCTTTTGAAAGTCACATTTTAAAACTAGAAACATCTGTCAGAATTTGAAATAAACAGAATTTTTCTCTACATATTGGTGGAAAATCAGACTAAAGAATGCTAACAGCAAAAGAGACACTGATGTATAGAACAGTCTTATGGACTCTGTGGGAGAGGGAGAGGGTGGGAAGATTTGGGAGAATGACATTGAAACATGTAAAATATCATGTATGAAACGAGATGCCAGTCCAGGTTCGATGCACGATACTGGATGCTTGGGGCTAGTGCACTGGGACGACCCAGAGGGATGGTATGGGGAGGGAGGAGGGAGGAGGGTTCAGGATGGGGAACACATGTATACCTGTGGTGGATTCATTTTGATATTTGGCAAAACTAATACAATTATGTAAAGTTTAAAAAAAAAAAAAAAGAATGGTAACAGAGTGATGACTACTTATTCTAGCCCCAGGGTGGGTAAAGGGTCTCAATTCACAGAGAGGAGGAATTACAAGAAAAGTATGGTGATATTTTGACCCTATAGTAGCACCATCTATATAGCAAGTACTTGGATTTGCAATGAAAAACAAAGTATCCATACTCCTTACAAGTCTGTAAGGAGTATGGATACTTAGACTGTTAAACATCTTGATGCATTTGGATGTTCAAATATTAAATGGGTACTGGAAAAAAAGTGGTGACTTGATCTACTTAACAATAAAGAAAATAGAGTTTTAAGGACAATCAAGGATGGACTAAGGTGAGATGAGTATGAAAGGGATGGAATGGAATGGAATTGCTGAAGTGGGAAATGGTTGAGAAGCTCACGAAGGAAGAGTGGGAACATGGTAGGGCGTGAAGTGGTTGGACTGCAGGATCATTACTACTGCTCTCAGGCTTTGTGCAAGGTGTTTTATTTTTAAAATCTATTTCCACTTTGGGAAAGGAAATAAATTTTGAATGAAACTGTATTGCTTGGGGCTTAACAATGTGAAATAAATTCAGTAGTTATAGAAGGTAGAACCAAAGTCCACGAGATACCAATATATCATAGGTTCCAAACTATTAGGCATTTATCTCAGACTTTGTGTTTCCACAAGTGTATAACAGGCTTGTACCAAGCAGACCTAGAATTCAAGGGACCAAGAAATGGGCATTGGTAATGTGTTTCATAATTTAATAGTTTCCTTTGGTGGTTGTTATTTTGAAAAATTATTCCACATTTTACTTGACCTTGGAACACTAAGTTAGAGTAGATGTAATGTGGAGTATCTATATGAAACCATGGATATTAGAAAATTACAGAAAGTCTATTAATGTTATGTGGAAAATGACATAAATCCTGAATGATGATCTACTATGATTAGATCAGCTTCTCGATTATGGAAGAGAAAACTGAATAGGGTAATGCACAGTGGGGGCAAAATGAAATGACTCCAACAAAGAAGTTTTAGGAATAGTTGATAAAACATCCACAGACTATTTCATTAAGATGCAAAAAACCAAAGAATATAGTATTTTTAAAACCTAAAATTGAGATATACTTGACATATAGAATTTTTGTTGTTGTTCAGTCATTCAGTCATGTCTGACTCTCTGTGACTCCAAGGACTGCAGCTCACCAGGCTTCCCTGTCCTACCCTATCTCCCAGAGTTTGCTCAAACTCATGTCCATTGGGGCTTCCCTTGTGGCTCAGCTGGTAGAGAATCCACCTGCAATGCAGGAAACCTGGGTTTCATCCCTGGGTTGGAAGGATCCCCTGGAGAAGGGAAAGGGCACCCACTCCAGTATTCTGACCTGGAGAATTCCATGGACTGTATAGTCCATGGGGTCACAGAGTCGGAAACGACTGAGTGACTTTCACTCACTCACTCACTCACGTCCACTGAGTCAATGATGCCATCAATCGCTCTGTCACCCCCTCTCCTCCTGCCCTCAGTCTTTCCCAGCATCACCATCTTTTCCAAAGAGCTGGCTCTTCAGCTCATATAACAGAATGCAGTATTGACTAACTTATACTGTATTTAGTCTGAGACAGTTTGAGAATACAAATCTTTCATGATCTCTGAACTTCTGTAGCATTTAAATATAAAACTGAGATTTGAATATAGGTGTACAGTCTTCTGAGTTGCTTCTGTTATGTGCTTACTAATTCTATTCCATACCATATAGCATAGCAAGGACACTCTGTATTAAAAAAAAAAAATTATTTGTTCTAGCTCTGTGAAGAATACTGTTGGTAGCTTGATAGGGATTGCGTTGAATCTATAAATTGCTTTGGGTAGTATACTCATTTTCACTATATTGATTCTTCCAATCCATGAACATGGTATATTTCTCCATCTATTAGTGTCCTCTTTGATTTCTTTCACCAGTGTTTTATAGTTTTCTATATATAGGTCTTTAGTTTCTTTAGGTAGATATATTCCTAAGTATTTTATTCTTTCCGTTGCAATGGTGAATGGAATTGTTTCCTTAATTTCTCTTTCTGTTTTCTCATTATTAGTGTATAGGAATGCAAGGGATTTCTGTGTGTTGATTTTATATCCTGCAACTTTACTGTAGTCATTGATTATTTCTAGTAATTTTCTGGTGGATTCTTTAGGGTTTTCTATGTAGAGGATCATGTCATCTGCAAATAGTGAGAGTTTTACTTCTTCTTTTCCAATTTGATTCCTTTTATTTCTTTTTCTGCTCTGATTGCTGTGGCCAAAACTTCCAAAACTATGTTGAATAGTAGTGGTGAAAGTGGGCACCCTTGTCTTGTTCCTGACTTTAGAGGAAATGCTTTCAATTTTTCACCATTGAGGATAATGTTTGCTGTGGGTTTGTCATATATAGCTTTTATTATGTTGAGGTATGTTCCTTCTATTCCTGCTTTCTGGAGAGTTTTTATCATAAATGGATGTTGAATTTTGTCAAAGGCTTTCTCTGCATCTATTGAGATAATCATATGGTTTTTATTTTTCAATTTGTTAATGTGGTGTATTACATTGATTGATTTGCGGATATTGAAGAATCCTTGCATCCCTGGGATAAAGCCCACTTGATCATGGTGTATGATCTTTTTAATGTGTTGTTGGATTCTGATTGCTAGAATTTTGTTAAGGATTTTTGCATCTATGTTCATCAGTGATATTGGCCTGTAGTTTTCTTTTTTTGTGGGATCTTTGTCAGGTTTTGGTATTAGGGTGATGGTGGCCTCATAGAATGAGTTTGGAAGTTTACCTTCCTCTGCAATTTTCTGGAAGAAGAATGGAACTGGAGGAATCAACCTACCTGACTTCAGGCTCTACTACAAAGCCACAGTTATCAAGACAGTATGGTACTGGCACAAAGACAGAAATATTGATCAATGGAATAAAATAGAAAGCCCAGAGATAAATCCACGCACATATGGACACCTTATCTTCGACAAAGGAGGCAAGAATATACAATGGATTAAAGACAATCTCTTTAACAAGTGGTGCTGGGAAATCTGGTCAACCACTTGTAAAAGAATGAAACTGGACCACTTTCTAACACCATACACAAAAATAAACTCAAAATGGATTAAAGATCTAAACGTAAGACCAGAAACTATAAAACTCCTAGAGGAGAACATAGGCAAAACACTCTCCGACATACATCACAGCAGGATCCTCTATGACCCACCTCCCAGAATATTGGAAATAAAAGCAAAAATAAACAAATGGGACCTAATTAACCTTAAAAGCTTCTGCACATCAAAGGAAACTATTAGCAAGGTGAAAAGACAGCCTTCAGAATGGGAGAAAATAATAGCAAATGAAGCAACCGACAAACAACTAATCTCAAAAATATACAAGCAACTCCTACAGCTCAACTCCAGAAAAATAAACGACCCAATCAAAAAATGGGCCAAAGAACTAAATAGACATTTCTCCAAAAAGACATACAGATGGCTAACAAACACATGAAAAGATGCTCAACATCACTCATTATCAGAGAAATGCAAATCAAAACCACTATGAGGTACCATTTCACACCAGTCAGAATGGCTGCGATCCAAAAGTCTACAAATAATAAATGCTGGAGAGGGTGTGGAGAAAAGGAACCCTCTTACACTGTTGGTGGGAATGCAAACTAGTACAGCCACTATGGAGAACAGTGTGAGATTCCTTAAAAAACTGGAAATAGAACTGCCTTATGATCCAGCAACCCCACTGCTGGGCATACACACTGAGGAAACCAGGAGGGAAAGAGACACGTGTACCCCAATGTTCATCGCAGCACTGTTTATAATAGCCAAAACATGGAAGCAACCTAGATGTCCATCAGCAGATGAATGGATAAGAAAGCAGTGGTACATATACACAATGGAGTATTACTCAGCCATTAAAAAGAATACATTTGAATCAGTTCTAATGAGGTGGATGAAACTGGAGCCTATTATACAGAGTGAAGTAAGCCAGAAGGAAAAACATAAATACAGTATACTAACACATATATATGGAATTTAGAAAGATGGTAACAATAACCCTGTGTACGAGACAGCAAAAGAGACACTGATGTATAGAACAGTCTTATGGACTCTGTGGGAGAGGGAGAGGGTGGGAAGATTTGGGAGAATGGCAATGAAACATGTAAAATATCATGTAGGAAACGAGTTGCCAGTCCAGGTTCGATGCATGATGCTGGATGCTTGGGGCTGGTGCACTGGGATGGCCCAGAGGGATGGTATGGGGAGGGAGGAGGGAGGAGGGTTCGGGATGGGGAACACATGTATACCTGTGGCGGATTCATTTTGATATTTGGCAAAACTAATACAATTATGTAAAGTTTAAAAATAAAATAAAATTAGAGGAAAAAAAAAAAGTATCCTTGCAAGTGAAGTAGCTATATAATTACCTATAATATTAGAATTTCCATAAGAAATACTTTATTCTGATTGTTTCATATCTGAATACTTGCAGTTGCTTCATATCTGAATATTTACAAGTTTCATTTTTACCTGTCTTCAATTTTTTGAGCTGGGCTGTCAGTTTTATATGTCCAGATTTCTCATCTAAAACATGGCTTTTTGCTTCATCTCTACCCAAGAATATGAATGGTTTGTTACCAGGGGGACTTATACTTTTCCATCCCAGATACCTACCATTTTCTCCCATTACACATATGGTTCCTTCTGGTTTGGGTTGCTTTTGCGATCTGCATGCTATTCTCTTTTGCTGTCAACATCTCTGCAGGTGTACTCAAGGAGACCACAAAACTGAAAAGGGACCCTAGAACTCAAATAGTGCTATTTGTTTTACAAACAAGGAATGTGAACCAATAGTGTTAAATATTTATCCAAGATCAAACTGCACGTGTTTGCCTTCATTAGATCCTATATTCCATGCTTCTGCCTATTAGTTATATGTTCTCTCCATCTAAGCATTTAAGCTTAAATTTGTCTACACCAAAGAATGGATTACTAAACATTTAGTCATGAGCCTAACATTATCTAATAAAAAAAATAAGGTAATGAATATCAAATTTAAGTGACATCTTATCAATAAATCTATGTCCAAATACCACTTTCTTCTAGTACCTTTTCAGAGGTTCTTAAAATTACCAAGAAATGCTCCTTTCAAATTAGGTATATGTTCTTCAAATTTCAGCATCTCCGCCCTCCTTTTGAATCCCAGCACTTATAAAACCACTGGATGTTTTCTGGCGTCGTTCTTAGTACCAAGTTTTATGTTTTTCTGGCTGAGTCAGAAAATCAAAAGCTACATTAAGTATTTCAAACAGAGAAAGCTTAATTTGATTGCATAGCACTGTAAAGCCAGAAGAGGGAAAATGGAGAGGTGCTCAGATTACTTCCTACAAGCAGTAGCTGGCCTGGGTCTGTGGGGCGGAGGGAAGAGGTGCGGTTAGACATCAGAGTAGAGAGGAGGGGACGTGGGGATGGGCCTTAAAGTCGGGCAGCTGGTACTTCTTTGTTAAAGCATAGGTTGCTTTGTGTAGGTTCTGGCAACACCAGAAGAAGCTGGGAGCTGGAATAAGGGAATGATTCGTTGCTACGCACCGATTCTGATGTAGACAAACAGGAGAGACATCCTGCCCTTCTTCCTCCAGCCTGGTTCCCCTCCAATATCTTCAGCGAGTTAGACATAATCAGGAAAGGCCTGCTAGCAGGGGATTAGAATCTCAGCCGCAGCATCACAGAGGGGGCAGGAGGAGGAACATGGGCACGAAAGTGAGAGAGAGAAGATACTGACCGCAGCCCAGAGGACTAGGAAAGGAGTCGGGGGAGAACACTCCCTTGTGAGGATGTCAGAAAGGTGGGAGAGAAATTAGAAGCAGGAAGTGTGGGCAGCACTTCTGGAGTGTTTAGTGTCATGGTTGAGCAAGAAATAGGGCAGGAGCTGCAAGGAGATTTGTTTTCAATCATCTCTATCAAAGTTTATTATGATAAAATCCATCTAATTGAAACACAGAACTCTTTCACCTCATAAAGTTTTCTCAAGCTCCTCCTCTGTCAACCCCATCCCACCCCAAGCTGCACAGTGGGCCTCTCTCAACCAGGCTAATTTAATTAATATTTGTACAACACCATATTGGAAGGAAAGTTATGACCAACCTAGATAGCATATTCAAAAGCAGAGACATTATTTTGCCAACAAAGGTCCGTCTAGTCAAGGCTATGGTTTGTCCTCTGGTCATGTATGGATGTGAGAGTTGGACTGTGAAGAAAGCTGAGTGCCGAAGAATTGGTGCTTTTGAACTGTGGTGTCAGAGAAGACTCTTGAGAGTCCCTTGGACTGCAAGGAGATCCAACCAGTCCATCCTAAAGGACGTCAGTCCTGGGTGTTCATTGGAAGGACTGATGCTGAAGCTGAAACTCCGGTACTTTGGCCACCTCATGCAAAGAGTTGACTCATTGGAAAAGACTCTGATGCTGGGAGGGATTGGGGGCAGGAGGAGAAGGGGACGACAGAAGATGAGATGGCTGGATGGCATCACCGACTTGATGAACATGAGTTTGAGTGAACTCTGGGAGTTGGTGATGGACAGGGAGGCCTGGCGTGCTGCAATTCATGGGGTTGCAAAGAGTCGGACACGACTGAGCAGCTGAACTGAACTGATATCCAGAATACACACACTCTTTTCAGACACTCATTAACAATCACATAGGCCATATCCTGTGCCATTAATAGCGAAGTGTAAAACATGAAATCGTGCGCACTGTGTTCTCTGACCACAAGGGAAGTGACCTAGAAATCAATTATAGAAAGTAACCTGGGAAAGGCTCACACGTGGGGGAAAATTAAACACCATACCTAATATGAAATGTGTGTCAAAGAATAAACCACAAGAGAAATTAGAAAACCTTTCAAGTGAACACTGTTTTTTTGAGTAGACAAATTATGTTTAAATGTTTAGATGGAGAGCATGTAAGTAATAGCCAGAAACATGGACTCTAGGATTAGAGGGAGAGTTTAGAGTACACTTTAGAATATTTGAATATATATGTGTGCTTATATATACATGTATATACACACAATAAATAAAGAACTCAAATCGATGACCTAAACTTCTACCTTAAGAAGTTGTTGAAATCTGAAAGTACAAAATGAAGTTTTAAAAACATTATCAAATATAAATAAATACAATGCCAATAACTTCTTGGTGTGAACACAATTTTAACCAGAATAATATATTTTTTAATATTCCTATATTAACTTTTAATGTAAAAAGGTAAAAATAAGGTAGTAGTAATACAGTTAGCTAAAACTGACCTGTCTTCCTATTGTAACCTTCTTCATTTATAAGGAAGATGTGACTAAAACTGAGGTTTAGAATATGACTGTGAGGCAGTACAACACCTAAAAATGTATGAAATATCAAAAAGGACGATGGACCATTTGTGGAAAACTCGTTATTAATGTACAGCATTTAGAGCTACTTTGTTGTACTGTTCCCAATCAATGCAAAATAATTGATGTGACTGTTGATTTTTTTTTTGATTATTTTATAGATCTGTAGAACAGTTCTGAATTCTTACACTGAAGTGTTGTAATATTTCTGGCCAATAATGACAGTTAGCAAATAGTGAATTTATTATACAACTTTTCTTAGATTAATTCATTCTAAAAGTTACTCTATTTCTGTTGAGTCTAAACAAGGTGATCCTTTTGTATTTTTTTAAAGGTGATATAAGAGAAACTACACATTTTATCTAAAGTAGTAATGGACACAGCCAACAGAAACCATTAAAATGACATGAATACATGTGAAAAAGTTTTCAGGCAAAAATATTAATGAAAGACAATAGACAGTGCATTGTTTGGAGCAACTGGAAATTATGGACTGTTGATAATGTCATCTGCCTTTGCAAATTTGAGTTGTCTATAATTTGGTGTTCCCTATGATTTAAATAATATTTTTTGATAACTGACTTTGGGACTGATCAGCCAAGTTAACATTTCAGGTACTTAAACATCTTAATTATCAGTTTGGAAACTTCCAGATTTGTCTTCTTTTAGTGCTAAGTTAGATTGGCTTAGGTGTGCAGATACACGTTCTCCCATAATTATCAGATCGCATGTGTCAAGTTTTCGCCTTTGTTATTGATTGGGAATATTTTACTATCTATCTGTGGGATGACATTATTAGTATGTTAAGAGCATTATAGGGATTTCTATTATAAGTTAACAATGGGAGTCTCCTGCAGTTTCTCAGCCTCTAAGACAAGCATCACACTGGTTTAGGTCCCTGTTCCATATCCTTCAGAATATCTGGTGCTATCCTTGTGAATATTTTGGAGATTCCTAAGAAAGCAAATATTCTTATAGTCCATTGTTTCAGAGATCTTTCTTTCACACGTGCTGTCTTTACTTTTCCCTTTCTTCATTCATGTATGTTCCTTGGTCACATTCTTTGAGTCAGTATCCACACAAATACACACCTACGTACAGGCGTGCACACAGAAGCCTACGTCCTTGTGTAGAGTCTGCCAATTAGCAAAAGTATCCATTTGGCCTACAGGACTTGACTGAAATTAGCGGTAACAATCAGCAAGTGATATTAAAAATCTCATGGCCTTTGTGTTCTTCCCCTCTATAAAGGAAAGGGAATGAAAACAATTGTCAGAAACCTACCTCAGAAGGATGGAGTGATGTAGAGCTAACACTGTCTCTGAGTGCAAAAAGATGTATAAAGGGTGTCGCCAAGGAGGACGGAGGGCAGGGCAGCCGGGCTGAGGGCCCTGCCCTGATGCACACAGGTGCTCTGCTCTCTGGGTGCCAGCCAATGCCTCCCACACCTGTCATTAAAGACCCTCACCTGCAGGCTTGGCTCTTTTTCAGTCTCCTCCTACACTGTTTAACAAGCTTCTTTGAGGACTTCCACTGTGGCAAAGTGGAAGTCCTCAGTCACGTCCAGCTCTTAGTGACCCCACAGACTATACAGGCCACGGAATTCTCCAGGCCAGAATACTGAAGTGTGTAGCCTTTCCCTTCTCCAGGGGACCTTCCCAACCCAAGGATCAAACCGGGGTTTCCTGCATTGCAGGCAGATTCTTTACCAACTGAGCTATCAGGGA
The DNA here is from genome assembly GCF_027580195.1 of Bos mutus. Taxonomy (NCBI): domain Eukaryota; kingdom Metazoa; phylum Chordata; class Mammalia; order Artiodactyla; family Bovidae; genus Bos; species Bos mutus. The sequence continues at coordinate 36,291,610 of NC_091643.1, forward strand.
AGCCCTCCACTGTGGTAAGCACAGTGCTAAAAACCATAACCATCTTCAAGGATAAGTCTCTGTTTTTAAGGAGAAGTAGACAGCAGACAGTGGAGTCCACGATAGAATGAGAAAAAAAGAGTGAGCAATGCCACAGTCAAGGGGTATAGAGAGTCAGACAGCACAGATGAGACTGAAGTGATCTGAGGGAGTGGGCACGAGTTATGCTTGAGCTGTTTCTCGTCTATTTCTAACAACAATGACCCTTAATAGTGGACTAATCTTCCTGCCTCACTGATGTGCTTAGTCACTCAGTTGTGTCCAACTCTTTGTGACCCCATGGACCCCCACCACGCTCATTTGTCCATGGAATTTTCAAGGCAAGAATACTGGAGTGGGTGTTCTTTCCTTTTCCAGGAATCTTTCCAACCCAAGGATCGAATCCAGGTCTCCTGCATTGCAGGTGGATTCTTTACTCTGAGCCCCCAGGGAAGCCCACACACTCTAAAGCAGTTCTTAGGAAAGCCACCATTGAGTAGGGACACTCCTCTTAAGAGTCAGATTGTTCTAGACGATTCAATTTTGGGAAAATGTCAGAGAGCAACTCGGCCAACATAGTTTTAAGAAGAGTGCTGTAGCATGATTTAGGAGAAAGGTACATCCCATAATAGTCTCGTAGGATGAGGCTATACCACAACAAGAGTGCAAATTAAGCACATCCTGGTATAATCAACATCACAGGTTCCCAGATCCTACAGTATTCTTTGCTTACTGCTTCAACATTTATCAGAATGCTTAAAAGTTTCTATGTAGGGATGCAGTATTTTGCTGTTGATATTAATTACAGCAAAAATAACTGATAAAGTATATCTCATTTTTACAGTCACCTAAGAACCTATGGGCTTCCTTGATGACTCAGCGGTAAAGAATCTACCTGCCAATCCAGGAGATGTGGGTTGGATCCCTGGGTCGGGAAGATCCCCTGGAGAAGGAAACGACAATCCACTGTAGTACTCTTGCTTGGGAATCCTATGGACAGAGGAGCCTGGCAAGCTATAGTTTATGGGGTCACAAAAGAATCAGACAAGACTTAGCAAAGAATCAGACGTGACTTAGTCACTAAACAACAAAAATAAGAACATGTGATTCTTAGTTTTCACATAATGGACTTAAATCACTTTCCTATCAGTAAGACTAATTTGACATTTCTGAAAATCCCAGCCATTCTTCTCTGATAGTTATCACGTATGTGATGAGACCACGTTCTTCAAATTCTCAGAGTTCTAAAGAGGACTTCGACCATAATAAAAACAAACATGTAAATATGTATATGAAAACACATTTATCAAATGCTTTCCTTTTTTTTTCCTCTGTAATTTTCTCATTGATGTTGAATAGACATTTTATTCTCAAATACTCACAGCTCTTTTGTGGTTAGTCGCTCAGTCCTGTCCAACACTTTCCTACCCCATGGACTAGTTCTGGAGGGCAGATGGTAGCTTTTTCCTTTCTCCAGCAGATCTTCCTAACCCAGGAATCAAACTGGGGTCTCCTGCGTTGCAGGCATATTCTTTGAAATTAAAAGATGCTTGCTCCTTGGAAGAAAAGTTATGACCAACCTAGACAGCATGTTAAAAAGAAGAGACATCCCTTTGCCAACAAAGGTCCATCTAGTCAAAGCTATGGTTTTTCCAGTAGTCATGTATGGATGTGAGAGTTGGACTATAAAGAAAGCTGAGTGCCAAAGAATGGATGTTTTTGAACTGTGATATTGGAGAAGACTCTTGAGAGTTCTTTGGACTGCAAGATCCAACCAGTCCATCCTAAAGGAAATCAGTCCTGAATATTCATTGGAAAGACTGCTGCTGAAGCTGAAACTCTAATACTTTTTCCACCTGATGTGAAGAACTGACTCATTGGAAAAGATCCTGATGCTGGGAAAGATTGAAGGCGGGAGAAGGGGATGACAGAGGATGAGATGGTTGGATGGCATCACCGACTCAATGGACATGAGTTTGAGTAAACTCCAGGAGTTGGTGATGGACAGGGAGGCCTGGCATGCTGCAGTCCATGGTGTCACAAAGAGTCGGACACGGCTGAGCGACGGAACTGAACTTGTGTGGTTATGTGCGGACGTGCACTGAGGGGTGTAACACTTGTCATCCAGTGAGCACGTTCCCAAGTGAGGTCAGGCAAGGGAACACTTGGCCTTCTCATTTCAGAGCCTGCACTACAAATGAGTCCTTTTCGTAGTATATTTATTTAGCCACATGTTTCATATTTGTGTGCTTATTGGTGACCTTGTATGGAAAAGCGCCTGTCTGTCGTGCTGAAGTGGTGTCTAGTGTCTGTAACAGTAGAAGACTGAGATGTGCCTTATGAAGAAAACCCATGGGTTAAACAGACTTCGTCCAGGTGTGAATTAACAAATCACCAACACATTTTACATAAGATGTCTAAACAGAAACACACATAAGACAAGGCTGTGTCTTTACAGGTGGATGAACATGTGACCCAAATCTCACAGGAACTGTCTATCCCCAGGAGCGATGGTTCAGTGTTTACACAGACTTTATAGAACTACCACAAATAACAAGAGTTGACTTTGTCCATACTCAAGAAAAGATTTTTTTAAACTTTGTGAATTTTCCAAAATAATAAAAAGAGGTATAATGAGAATCCACATTTTCTAAGTACCCAATATTCACTAAACTCTGTCCAAAGTATAAAGCAAATGCAAATTTGCTTGGTCTTCACAACATGATGATGTAAACAAATGATCAGAAACATCAGATAACTTTTAAGCTTGTAGGTGACACAGCAGGGGCTAGACATATCTTTGTCTTCAGATTTTATATACTTTTTATTACAGCCTGCTGCCTAACAAAAGAGTTTCTAAATTCAGGTGATTTACATTCCTAAACGTGAGACACATTGTGAGTCTGAACTTCAAACTCAATGTTTTCCCCACCTCTCCCCTAATTGGCCCTGCACACTTCTTCATAACAATTAAATATATATGCATTTCTAGCTGTGTTTCACCTTATTATCTTTGGACTGAAATCCCAGTTAAATCCTCCTCTTCTCATTCTATATTCTGTTCTGTTCTCTAACTTCTCAATTCTTAATACCAGTCTTTAAGTTATTTTCTCTTCAATTTTTTTGTTGTTGTTCAAAAATCAAATTCTGCAGCTGCTTATAATTCCTCTGCAGGTGCCACTGATAGATAATTATTCCCTGTGGGTTTCTAGTACAATACCACGAGGCTCATTTATCACATACAATTACATCTATTCTAGTTTTAAAATGTTTTTTGTTTTGTTTTGTTTCTGGTAGACTTACAAGAAACATCATTATATCAATTTTCAACTAACATCTGTGGATAAAAAGCATTATAATACAAAAGAAGTGTCTTCAGGGTGCAGCTCAACATTATGTTTCTTTCTTTACTGCCTAAACAGCACTACACTCATTTTATTGTCTTGAAATTTTGGAGGAAAAGAGAAAGAAACAAAGCTTATTTTACCATGATAAAACTTGATAGAGTATGGTTTGCTATTAAGGATTTGAGGTTGGCAAGAGAGGAAACAGAATAGTGATTTCTTATACAAAGTTCTCACAATAAAAAGCAGCTTATAGCCTAAGTTCTTTTTTAAATATAAAAATAAGTGATAGAGGAAACACCCCCAATGAACTCACTTCCAGCAACTCCCAGGCATGCTACAGACAAGTAACTGAGCTTGAGAGTTATGGATAATGACACACAGGAACAAACCATGCTTTTCTGGGTATTTATGTCAGTCCTAATGTCAAGCCTTTAAGAAGGAAGAGGAAAGCATTTCAGCTAATATGCTTATATGGAAATCTTTCTTTAAAAATTGGTTGAGAAGCATTGTGTTTTTTTATCTTAAGCTAGACTATACTGTTTTAAACTGGTCAGAGAGAAACAGTGCTTGAAAATGGAAGTAATTATAAGAGCTCTTTCTGATAACAAAGTAATCATGTAGTGTTATGGATTGCTTGGCTGAATCAGCAAGAGGAATTTTCCATCAAAATGGCTTGAGAGTCAAGATTAGGAACAGAACTCCCTTGTAAAAATCGGGAGCTATTTCCATAAAAGCATAACCAAGTGGGTCTGAATGTATAAATTTGGAATAAAAGAGAACATGAAAAGTTCTGTTACTGTGTTGGGAGAAATATTTTTAGAGGAATTCTAAGACTCCACAGGGAAAAATGGGTTTGGGACTTTTAAGATTGAGGAAGTTCTATCATTTCAGGTTATTCTAGAGAGGCTTTTAGGTGATCAAAGTATTTCTAAGTAACAGAAGGAGATGGAAGGTTTGAAGAATCAAATTGCATTATTTTGTTTGTGAGAGACTTGTTGAGTTTGGGCTGGAAGAAATGAGAGAATCTTTTAGAAGATTCTGGAAGGGAGTGGCGAAAGGCAGAGAGAGGAAGCACTAGTGAACAACACATGATCGTCCGCATATAAAACACAATGCCCTGGAGTCTGGGAGGCTACGGAGAGAAGGTGAAGAGAGGCTTACCATGGAGTTCTCTGGGAGGGGACCATGAGGAGGAGACTGGATTTCTGACCTGACAGAGGGTGACAAAATATATTCTTTGTACTTGGGGACAAGTTGGAGGATGGATTTTTGGGGGCTTCCCTGATAGCTCAATTAGTAAAGAACCCACCTGCAACGCAAGAGACCCCGGTTTGATTCCTGGGTTGGGAAGATCTGCTGAAGAAGGGATAGGCTACCCACTCCAGTATTCTTGGGCTTCCCTGGTGACTCAGTTGGTAAAAGAATCCGCCTGCAATGTGGAAGACCTGGGTTCACTCCCTGGGTTGTGAAAATCCCCTGGAGAAGGGAAAGGCTACCCACTCCAGTGTTCTGGCCTGGAGAATTCCATGGACTGTGTAGTCCATGGGGTTGCAAGGTGTCAGACACAACAGAGGGCATTTCACTTTCACTTGGAGGATGGGTTTATCTCCTGAGATATTCTGTGAACATGGAGAATCCATCCTTATGAAACGATTCGAAGTCTCATCTTAAATCACTGCCTCAGTTAGAGTGATGAGATATCCTGGCGCATCAGTGAAGGCGGCAGAGATGAAGGAAAAAACAGCACGTGACACATTGTTTTAAGAGCTCAGGGAAGCATCTCATGTGTGCAGCCCAAGCTTGGCTGGTGAAGTTGGGTAAGAAAGTTGACACTTAAGAGGCTTCTTTCTCTAGGGAGGTGCCCAGAATTTGAGGAATCATTGAAGGCTCTCACAAAAAGACTATGATTAATAAGGGTAACTGATCAAACACCACTTGCTGGGAAGTTAATGGGACATTAAGCAAAAAGTATGTGGCTGGGAGAGAAAATTTTTAATATCACCTATCTTCACAGGAAACATCTAAAGCTCCAGGAATTAATTAAAATAATTTGCCCATTATGATTTAATCTAAATGCATACTTTCCACCACTCTAATTGCAAGTGGAAACCTTGCTGACACAGTGAAAAACTAGACAGCCCAGAGTTCAACTTGTTTGCCATATTACAAAGCATATAGCATTTCATTTTATATTTCTTTGTGATTTAACTTTGTGTCTATCTAATTTACTTTTCTCTGAATTCCCCTCCATTTCTGTCATCTTAATCAGATATTTTTCTGTCTCCTTTAATAACTTTATAACAGGATAATGTATAAATAAATATATTTTAATTCTTGCTTTTTTTGGATTTTCAAAATCATGTTCCTCTAACAGAAGACAATTTACTAATAATGCTTGGTTATTTTTATCAAGGCATGTATTGTCTTGGAGCCCTAATGATTTTCTACACCATGACACTGAGTGGTTATAATTAGGTACTGTGCATATTTAGAAGGTTAGCATTGCCACCTGAGAGCAACTTCCACAAATGTTAGTCCACATCCATAAGGTGACTTATATTCAATATTAATCAAGTGTGCAAAATTTCCACCCACTATGTAGTACACTGTAGCTGTTTTGATATATACTTGGAATATACAAAGCAAATAGGCTGAACACTGAAAAAGGTGACATTAAATTTATCAAATTTAACAGCATTCAGTGTCATTTTGAAAATAAAAGCAGTGAACCATTGCTGTATTTTCAGCTACTAATGTACACAGAATACAATACCGTTTTGTGTGAAGGAGAATTAAACCTATTTTCAACTTTAATAGCAATAACAATTTTTTCAAAATTGCTTTGATAATTAATCAAAGAGAAAGGAAAATTTTAGCAAAGGGTATTTTTCCTTTCAGTTAAAACGTAGGCACTGCCAAACTAACAACAAGAATATTGGGGAAAAGCTGTGAGATCAGAGTTTTTAAAACCATCAGAGATTTTGATATAAAGAAACCTAGATAAACTGAAATCCAGAAATAAACAAGACACAAAGCTGCCTTCAATCCTTTAAGACTGGTAGGAGAAAGAACCAACCAGATTGGGGTAAAGAGACTCCAGAGACTTTTAATGAACTTTTCCTAGCTGTCTGTGGCTTGTATGATGAAATCAGACTCAAGATAGAAACCAAAAATCTGTCCCTACGCACCAGCTCCTTCCCACAGAGCCTTCTCTGTAGGCATGGGTCAGGTGAGGGTAGGGAAGACCTGAAAGCAATCACTCTAACCCTCTTCCTAAAGCTACAAAGGCTCTTCCTGAACGCACATCAGCAACCTACCACACTGGGAGAGCATCAAAGCTGAGCCACGTCAGCTACAGATGGACACGGCCTCCACCTTGCATGGAGTAGAACAGGAAGTCCTGCCAAGGGCATGCAACTCCTAACACTTGGGGTGGAGCAGAGGGTCAGGTTCAAGAGCCCAGAGACATACCTAGTGATCCAAAAAGCTAGCAACTGTTCTGTTAAAAAAAAAGAAGAAATCAACCATGGTTTGGAAAACTGGTGACTGGACCCTACAACATAGATCCCTACTCAGACTGCAAACTGTGCTGAAGGAAAAGTCCTAATCCTGCCCTGAAAATAGTGCAGTCCAGTGGGGAACTGAGCCCCAAACTAAAGCTGCAACAAGGCCCAGAAATACCTTAACTATCAATCAGACTGACAGATCTGCTACACTAGCAATCTGAGTGGTAAAGAAAATCTGGAATGTAGATAAGGCAGCACCCCCCCATCTCAGTGAATATTATTACTTTTGTACTTACTGTTATTTTACGTATATACAGTGGCAGGAATGCAGTAGATAACTATGAGACCTGAAGAAGCAGGAAATATGATTCATAATCAAAGAGGGAGATAAACAATAGCAGCAGACCCACAGATGACCCAGATGTAGGAACTAGCAGATAAGGACTCCAAGGTAATTAGAATAAATATGTTAGAGGAGCTAGAAAAAAAGCCAGGAGATAGCAACAGAAAATGCAAATACTACAAATAAAGATTTAATTTGATTTCACCATAACCTCACTTGTAGAAATGCAGCAGAAATGTGTAAACTGAAAGCACATACTTAGAAAGTATACAGGTTGAGTAAGCTGGGCTTCAGAGATTTGTGGAATCAACTTGTGTGTGACTGGAGAACCAGATGAAGACAGAGAACAGTTTTGAAGGGACAATGTGACAATTATCTAACACTGATGAAAAAGCATGAAGCCATAAATCTAAGAAGGTCACCGAAACCCAAAAATTGTAAAACGGCAAAGAAAATTAAAATTTTTAAAATATTAAAAACTAGAAAATAAAGACATAGCACATAGCGGGTAAGTGATATAAATGATGGATGATGATCTTCAGAAACAATGGAGGCCAGAGATGGAAGAATGTCATTTTAAGTGATGCAAGTAGGAAAAAAAAACTAGCAAGTTCTTGTAAATTGAGAACTCTATATCCAATGAAAATATCCTTCACACGGCTGTATTCAAAATGAATAACCAACAAGGACCTACTGTATAGCACATGGGACTCTACTCAATGCTTTATGTGCCAGTCTGGATGAGAGGGGGACTGGGGGAGAATGGATACTATGTATGGCTTGAGTCCCTTCGCTCTTCACCTGAAATGACCACAGCAATGTTAATCACCTATCCCCAATGCAAAATATAAAGTTTTTTTTTTTTAATGTAGAATAAGTACAGTGTCATACCATCAAAAATCCGAGAGAGTCATATTCCAGTAAACTAGCAACATGAGAAATGTACAAAGATCTCTTAGTCCTAAAGAACAGCAGTGGTAGATAGAAGCCCTGACCTACAGGAAGGAATGAAAAGTGACTTCAATTATAAATAATTATTTAAACAAAACATTTTCTTTTTTTAGGATATATTATGGTGTGCAGCATAATGGCTTCCTAAGTAGGGAAAACCACTAGACCATTCAGCTATGACCTAAGTCAAATCCCTTATGATTATACAGTGGAAGTGAGAAATAGATTTAAGGGACTAGATCTGATAGAGTGCCTGATGAACTATGAACGGAGGTTCCTGACATTGTACAGGAGGCAGGGATCAAGACCATCCCCATGGAAAAGAAATGCAAAATAGCAAAATGGCTGTCTGAGGAGGCCTTACAAATAGCTGTGAAAAGAAGAGAAGCCAAAAGCAAAGGAGAAAAGGAAAGATATAAGCATCTGAATGCAGAGTTCCAAAGAATAGCAAGGAGAGATAAGAAAGCTTCTTCTGTGATCAGTGCAAAGAAATAGAGGAAGACAACAGAATGGGAAAGACTAGAGATCTCTTCAAGAAAATTAGAGATACCAAGGGAATATTTCATGCAAAGATGGGCTTGATAAAGGACAGAAATGGCATGGACCTAACAGAAACAGAAAATATTAAGAAGAGGTGGCAAGAATACACAGAAGAACTGTACAAAAAGATCTTCATGACCAAGATAATCACGATGGTGTGATCACTGACCTAGAGGCACATATCCTGGAATGTGAAGTCAAGTGGGCCTTAGAAAGCATCACTACAAACAAAGCTAGTGGAGGTGATGAATTCCAGTTGAGCTATTTCATCCTGGAAGATGATGCTGTGAAAGTGCTACACTCAATATGCCAGCAAATTTGGAAAACTCAGCAGTGGCCACAGGACTGGAAAAGGTCAGTTTTCATTCCAATCCCAAAGAAAGGCAATGCCAAAGAATGCTCAAACTACCACACAATTGCACTCATCTCACATGCTAGTGAAGTAATGCTCAAAATTCTTCAAGCCAGGCTTCAGCAAAATGTGAACCGTGAACTTCCAGATGTTCAAGCTGGTTTTAGAAAAGGCAGAGGAACCAGAGATCAAATTGCCAACATTCACTGGATCATGGAAAAGAAAGAGAGTTCCAGAAAAACATCTGTTTCTGCTTTATTGACTATACCAAAGCCGTTGACTGTGTGGATCACAATAAACTGTGGACAATTCTGAAAGAGATGGGAATACCAGACCACCTGCTCTGCCTTTTGAGAAATCTATATGCAGGTCAGGAAGCAACAGTCAGAACTGGACATGGAACAACAGACTGGTTCCAAATTGGAAAAGGAGTACGTCAAGGCTGTATATTGTCACCCTGCTTATTTAACTTATATGCAGAGTACATCATGAGAAACGCTGGACTGGAAGAAACACAGGCTGGAATCAAGATTGCTGGGAGAAATATCAATAACCTCAGATATGCAGATGACACCACCCTTATGGCAGAAAGTGAAGAGGAACTAAAAAGCCTCTTGATGAAAGTGAAAGTGGAGAGTGAAAAAGTTGGCTTAAAGCTCAACATTCAGAAAACGAAGATCATGGCATCTTGTCCCATCACTTCATGGGAAATAGATGGGGAAACAGTGGAAACAGTGTCAGACTTTGTTTTTCTGGGCTCCAAAATCAGTGCAGATGGTGACTGCAGCCATGAAACTGAAAGATGCTTACTCCTTGGAAGGAAAGTTATGACCAACCTAGATAGCATATTGAAAAGCAGAGATATTACTTTGCCAACAAAGGTCCGTCTAGTCAAGGCTATGGTTTTTCCAGTGGTCATGTATGGATGTGAGAGTTGGACTGTGAAGAAAGCTGAGTGCCGAAGAATTGATGCTTTTGAACTATGGTGTTGGAGAAGACTCTTGTGAGTCCTTTGGACTGCAAGGAGATCCAACCAGTCCATCCTAAAGGAGATCAGTCCTGGGTGTTCATTGAAAGGACTGATGCTGAAGCTGAAACTCCAGTACTTTGGCCACCTCATGTGAAGAGTTGACTCATTGAAAAAGACTCTGATGCTGGGAGGGATTGGGGACAGGAGGAGAAGGGGACAATAGAGGATGAGATGGCTGGAAGACATTACTGACTTGATGAACATGAGTTTGAGTGAACTCTGGGAGTTGGTGATGGACAGGGAAGCCTGGCGTGCTGTGATTCATGGGGTTGCAAAGAGTCGGACACCACTGAGCGACTGAACTGAACTGAAAGACATCTAAATTCTAATCCCACACATTTGTGAACATTTAATTATATAGCAAGTGGGAATTAAGGAAGTGGATTCAAGTCCATCTGCTCCTGGGGTTGACTTTAAATAAGACAGTGGCTGGGCTTATCCAAGTAAAGCAGTGTAAACACAATGGTTCTTAAACATGGAATGGGCAGACACAAGGGTGAGTATCTAAGTGATGCTACATGAGAAATATTAATAAATGTGTTCACAAATACTCCTGAATAAGTTGTTAATAAATAACTCAAAAAGTGAAGGTGGAAACTTATGGGAAAATAAATGAATGCTCAGTGTTCTAATCTAACAGTATTGTACAATTCCTCTTTGTTGGACATTTTTTCATACTGAAGATCAATTAGCCTAAGAGTCATCGTGGTTCTTGGAGTAACAGGATGCCCCAGTGTCTGTATGTCATGGGTGACACTGAAACATCTGACTACTTATAAATACATATGTAAAAACATATGTAAAGAAAAAAAAAAAGAAACAAAAAAAAAGAAAAAAAAAAAATCAAAGAGAAAAAAAAGCCCCCAAACTTCCACTTAGAATTCATTTGGGAGACACTACCATAGTGACATATTTTACTCTAGTGTCCAAATTTATATCATTTTGCCTATTGATAAAACTGACATATGCTAAGATGGAAACAAGGCAGTCAACTTACCAAGTCTATCCTGCATCACAGAAGAGACAGTAACAGTAATGTTTTCTGTTGTGTTCATATTTAAGCCAATTAGGATAGCACTTTGGAACATATCAAAGACCCTTCATAGACGGGTGCAACTGATGAGTTGGAAATTGATGGATAAAATGATCAGAGATACAATGGATATTTATCTTACTCCTGCCAGTTTAATACATAAGGACTGATAAAAGAGCTTACATTAAATCATACTAAAATGTTCATTTCACTGGTTTAATAAAGCCAACTGACAAGAGTGGGTTGTCATATGCTAGTAAGATATACACTAGATTGAGTTAGGAAAGTAAGAAGAGACAGAAGACTTTTGAAAATAGTTCCAAATTTATTACAAACCCAGGGGTAAGAGTATGTTTAAAACTTTTAAGATCAGCATAGAATAAACTACATTATGCTGTAAGTAAAAAATAATCCCCTACTCTCAGGGGCTTAAAATCACAGATATGTTTTATTAATGCAGAAGTTGACTCTATATTTGTGTTACAATTGCATAGGCAGAAAGAAGGCATTATGGCTAACCATGCATTGAATGTTAAGTTTCCACCCAAATGTATTATGTCACTTCCACTCATGTCAGACACCGAATCAAGGAGCAAATTTACACTTAATTCAGTGACTGTAGGGAAGCTCAGTCCATTTGCACCAAAATATTTGATGAATACCACTAATGACTTCTCATGACTTTCATTCCCAAACACTGAAAATCTGTCTTTAGCTTAATTTTCATTGGAAAAATAATACCCGTCATATCTCTACCAAAGCAAAGTTGATATATCAAGATTAACTTTCTAAGAGGCTCCATCTGTAATTCTATTACAGTTTTCTAAGTGTGGTAGCGCACTTAACATGAGATCTGCCCTCTTAGCAAAATTTAAGTGTACAATTCTGTACAGATGGTATTGTACCCACATCTCTAGAAATCTTTCATCTTGCATAATTGAAACTTTATACCCACTAAACAGCAATTCCTCAGAAGGAGTTGCTGGTTTATATCTGTCTTTTAATGGATGGGTGTAATTTCAGCATATGAACTAAACAAATTTATTTTCCTTAGCATGATGGATATTTACATTTTTCAGCATTTGTGCTATTAAAGATAATATTGCATGTACATTTTTTACCTACTTATCATTTCTAAAGAGAGATTTCTAGAAATCAAATTGCTGAATCATAGTTGTTTATTGTAAGAAAATTACTTTCCAAAGGCTTATCAAATTTGTTCACCCATAAACTATAAAATAGCCTATTTCTATTTCTTTAAATTATGTGGATGTCAATTACTTTGGTATTTTGAAAATTTGAAATAATGATCTTAGGTGTGTTATGGTAAAAAAAAAAAAAATCAGCTTTTACCTTTTTTTGCTCTGCTCGAAAAACCATGGTAAATAATAAATTCCACAAACAAAACAACTAAAGGAAATAAATCTTATTGGTAACATTTAAATCTGCAAATTTGAGACCTAGAAAAAACTAGATCTGGCAAAATTAATAAAATTAATGCCTAAAAAGAAGTGACTGAAAATACATTCATTAAAAATTTTATTGATTAAAAATTAATGAAAGGATTTAATACAGATGTATTTTGGATTGTGAAATTTAAACCCACAGAAACTCTACATGCTTGAAATAATGGCATCAAGGAAGCCTTCAATGGCAAGAGTAATAGTTTATTAAAAAAAAAAAAACTTATATGCTCTAAATAATCAACAAACCAAATATTTGAAATTTTCAAAAAAGCAATTAATCCTGAAGAAAATTATTTTATTATCAGTCCAAAAATGTGGAATAAATTAAAAGCATATAAATGGTGCTATTAAAAAAGCATAAAACAAGGGTTAAATTGGCTTAATTTCATTAGAGGGTGGAATATGTGTTTTGTAATGAAAATGCAGTACATAAATTTTGGTATAAATCTGATTGAAAGGGTTATATACTTAATCAACACTCCAAGCTGTTTGGAATCAAAATGGAAAGGCAAATAGATATAAAGTGTTCAAAATTTCTTATTCAAAACTTGGGAGAAGGAAATGATGCTACTGAAATCCCTTACTAGGCATTAGTCTCTGCTTCTTGCAGCCTCCTGTGCCAAGAAGTAAGAGCCTCAGATTTAGACAACCTCAAGTGGGCACAAAATTCAAGACACCAAAATCAAGTTATTTATTCTGTTTCCCGTCATCTTACCATCTGGTACGGACTGGATTGTGTCCTTCCAAAATTCATACCTTGAGACTTTTATCCCTGATGTATTTGGAGTCCACCATTTTTAGGGAGATAATAAAGGATAAATGAGATAGAAATAAAGAGTCCTAATCCAATAGGTGTGGTGTTATTACAAGAGGAGGAGACACCAGAAATTGATCTTTTCTGATCTCTCTCTTGTTCCCTTCTCTCATTCTTCATGCACACACAGAGAGAAGCCACGTGAGGATACAGCAAGAACTCTGCCAGCTACAACGCTGAAGACAAGCCTCACCAGAAGCCAGCCCTGACAGTACCTTGATCTTGTACTTCCAACTCCAGAACAGTAAGGAAATACAGCTATGGGTTTATGGCACTCTCTCTGTGATATTTTGTATGGCATCCCTAGCAGACTACTACACCATTCTAAAATCTCTTTTCTGTCTTGCTATGCCTTATAGGGGCTTCCCCGTTGGCCCGCTGGTAAAGAATCCATCTTCCAATGTAAGAGATATAAGTTCAGTCCCTGGGTCAGGGAGACCCTCTGGAGAAGGAAATGGCAACCCACTACATAGTAGTCTTGCCCGTGAAATCCCACAGACAGAGGAGCCTGGCCAGCTACAGTCCATGGGGCCATCAGGCCGCAAGAGAGTCAGACGTGACTTAGCGACTAAGTAACAACAATTCTGATAGACGTCTTCATTCTCTTCATAAACAGGGCAGTCTTGTATGTAATTGCTTCTTCTGATGTTGTTGCCATACTTCATAGAACAAACTCCAACTCCCACGGATTCTTGTGTAGCATTTTGTTATAACCTATGGCCCAAAAGTAAACCTTCCTAATGCCTCCAGGAAAGGTAAGCAATTGAGTTGTTACCACAAATCTGAACTACAAACACCTAATTTCTTCAAGCTTCACAGGCAAATGAAAGAATTAGAACTGAATGGTACAGGTGAAAGCACAAAGATGGGTGTAGTCTAAAAAGAAATGTAATGGAAGGAAATTATATATATATATATATATATATATATATATATATAAAACAGCCTTGTATGTAGGTATATTATCTCCTTTTATTATAGAAAAACCAATGAAAGCAAAGTCATATCCTAATGGAAAGATACTTGTTGTAATTAAGAAACAATTAAAATTTTTCCAAATATCAAAATTCTAAGGGAATGATTTCACTATATTTACAAATCAAGTTATTTCTTTCTTGAGCGTTCAGGTAGAAAATAGTGAAAAAAAATGTAAGTATGATCACTTGTAAGCAAATATACAATTAATGATTTTTTGATGATTTACTCATCTATTATTTAGAACCTATACACTTCCAAAAAATTTCAAACCTTTATTACAAAGGAAACATGTATCTTAGCATACTTTTGAAAGCTGGAATAATAACTGTATAAAATAGGTGTGTATAAGTTTGGGGGTTTGTGCTGTGTTTTGGGCTCAGTCGCTTTAGTTGTGTCTGACTCTTTGCAACCGCATGGACTGCAGCCCGCCAGGCTCCTCTGTCCATGGGATTCTCCAGGCAAGAATACTAGAGTGGATTACCATGTGAAGTTTAACTTCAACTAAATATGGTTATTACCTTTGTTCACAAATTCTAACTCTGAGAATTCAGGCAAAAACAAACTGAGTTACATACTATTCAACTGAGTTACATACTTTCCATTCTCTGATCAAAAATATCAAACCTGTTTTGTAAGAGAATCGGAGTTTTCCAGTGCTGAAGTCAAGGAATAATGTGTTCCCTGGACACTTCTTACAAATGATGGAGAACAGGAGAATGGGTAATGTCTTCAACAGTAGCTTCTCAGCAAAGCTGTGAGCATTCTTCCCATGTCCACTTACTGAATCTATCTTTAATACAGCCAGAGCTTAACACTAAAAATAGTGCAATGAAGGCATTTCTGCAGAAGTTTGAGCCACTCAAGTAAGCATTCTGACAACCAACTTGAGAAAAAGATAAGAGTTTAGTCTGATTTGAGATAGGAGAGGCCTTGCTCTTGGCTTGTCTGTTTTGAACATCAGTTTTATCCTCGGCAGGAAACAAAACAACTTCAAGTTCAAACTCCTTGTTATGAGCCAAGAGCATGAGGCTTCTGAGTTCTTGAAAAAGTAGTGCGAACATTTTACAACTGAGATTGAGAACTAATCTATATTCTACACACTGGAAGTGCTACAGAGAAAAGTGAAAGCATTAGGTTGCTCAGCCGTATCTGACTCTGTGCGACCCCATGGACTGTAGCCCCCCAGGCTCCTCTGTCCACAGGATTCTCCAGGCAAGAATACTGGAGTGGGTTGCCATTCTCTTCTCCAGGGGATCCTCCTGACCCAGGGATCGAACTTGGGTCTCCTGCATTGCAGGCATATTCTTCACTATCTGAGCTACCATAAAAGCTACAAAGAAGAGGGCCAGAATTTTCTGAATCAATTTGAAGTCTTTTGAAAGCATGTCCAACTGAGATCACACACTGTAGACAAGTATCTCAATTGTACACAAACTCCAACGAGGCTCCCACAAAAGTTTCCTTTTACCTATAAAACTGCATTTTTTTCACCAAGTTCCATATACCACTCACCCATCATCCAATTACATCCTCAAGATAGAAAACATTTTTATATATATATATATATATATATAACTTAATTTTCTTAATTTCCTCTTCCTTCCTTCTCTGCTTCTAATCAATATATACGCTCCACCAAGTTTATTCTTAAGAATATTTTTGTTTTCCTTTTTTTTCTTCATGCACACGGTTCCTCTTGGACCTTTAGTTGTGGATACTATAGACTAACCAGCTTGTCTCTTCATCACCCTTCTTCTCAAGCTATGCTTCCAACTTGACACTAGAGATCTTTTTATCACATATCTGTTGATCAGCTCTCATGGAAAAACCCTGATTGACCTTCCCAGCCTTAAGTGAAATGTCTAAGGCCTTTAGCCTGGCATGTGTATGTGTGTGTGTGTGCATGCCCAGTCACTCAGTCGTGTCTGACTCTGTGACTGTAGCCTGCCAGGCTCCTCTGTCTATGGGATTTTACAGGTAAGAATACTGGAGTGGGTTGCCATTTCCTACTCCAGGAATCTTCCCAGCCCAGAGAATAGACCTCTGTCTCCTGCATTGGCAGGAGGATTCTCTACCATGAGTGCCACCTGGAAAGCCCTGGCATAAGGGGCACTAATGACATAGATAAGAAAGCATTCTTCAGTGATCAATGCAAAGAAATAGAGGAAAACAACAGAATGGGAAAGACTAGAGATCTCTTCAAGAAAATTAGAGATACCAAAGGAACATTTCATGCAAAGATGGGTTCGATCAAGGACAGAAATGGCATGGACCTAACAGAAGCAGAAGATATTAAGAAGAAGTGGCAAGAATATACAGAAGAACTGTACAAAAAAGATCTTCACAGCCCACATAATCACGATGGTGTAATCACTGACCTAGAGCCACATATCCTGGAATGTGAAGTCAAGTGGGCCTTAGAAAGCATCACTACAAACAAAGCTAGTGGAGGTGATGGATTTCCAGTGGAGCTCTTTCAAATTCTGAAAGATGATGCTGTGAAACTGCTGCACTCAATATGCCAGCAAATTTGGAAAACTCAGCAGTGGCCACAGGACTGGAAAAAGTCAGTTTTCATTCCAATCCCAAAGAAAGGCAATGCCAAAGAATGCTCAAACTACCTCACAATTGCACTCATCTCACATGCTAGTGAAGTAATGCTCAAAATTCTTCAAGCCAGGCTTCAGCAAAATGTGAACTGTGAACTTCCAGATGTTCAAGCTGGTTTTAGAAAAGGCAGAGGAACCAGAGATCAAATTGCCAACATCTGCTAGATCATGGAAAAAGCAAGAGAGTTCCAGAAAAACATCTGTTTCTGCTTTATTGACTATACCAAAGCCGTTGACTGTGTGGATCACAATAAACTGTGGACAATTCTGAAAGAGATGAGAATACCAGACCACCTGCTCTGCCTTTTGAGAAATCTATATGCAGGTCAGGAAGCAACAGTTAGAACTGGACATGGAACAACAGACTGGTTCCAAATTGGAAAAGGAGTACATCAAGGCTGTATATTGTCACCCTACTTATTTAACTTATATGCAGAGTACATCATGAGAAACGCTGGACTGGAAGAAACACAGGCTGGAATCAAGATTGCCGGGAGAAATATCAATAACCTCAGATATGCAGATGACACCACCCTTATGGCAGAAAGTGAAGAGGAACTAAAAAGCCTCTTGATGAAAGTGAAAGTGGAGAGTGAAAAAGTTGGCTTAAAGCTCAACATTCAGAAAATGAAGATCATGACATCTGGTCCCATCACTTCATGGGAAATAGATGGGGAAACAGCGGAAACAGTGTCAGACTTTATTTTTCTGGGCTCCAAAATCACTGCAGATGGTGACTGCAGCCATGAAATTGAAAGATGCTTACTCCTTGGAAGGAAAGTTATGACCAACCTAGATAGCATATTCAAAAGCAGAGACATTACTTTTCAAACAAAGGTTCGTCTAGTCAAGGCTATGGTTTTTCCTGTGGTCACGTATGGATGTGAGAGTTGGACTGTGAAGAAGGCTGAGAGCCGAAGAATTGATGCTTTTGAACTGTGGTGTTGGAGAAGACTCTTGAGAGTCCCTTGGACTGCAAGGAGATCCAACCAGTCCATTCTGAAGGAGATCAGCCCTGGGATTTCTTTGGAAGGAATGATGCTAAAGCTGAAACTCCAGTACTTTGGCCACCTCATGCGAAGAGTTGACTCATTGGAAAAGACTCTGATGCTGGGAGGGATTGGGGGCAGGAGGAGAAGGGGGTGACAGAGGATGAGATGGCTGAATGGCATCACTGACTCAATGGACATGAGTCTGAGTGAACTCCGGGAGTTGGTAATGGACAGGGAGGCCTGGCGTGCTGCGATTCATGGGGTCGCAAAGAGTCGGACACGATTGAGCGACTGATCTGATCTGATATGAAGGGAATGGTAACTCACTCCAGTATTCTTGCCTGGGAAATTCCATGGACAGAGGAGCCTGGAAGGCTATAGTCCATGGGGTCACAAAGAGTCAGACACGACTGAGTGGCTAACAAACACTAACATATATATACGTATATATATACACACATACATATACATATATACATATGTTGCTAAATGTATTCTTAGATATGTACATATTATATTTCTAAAACATCTCTTGAAAATAATTCATGCTTTTTCAGTTTGCACTTAAATTCTATAAAAATTGGAGTAAAGAAATCTTCGTCCCAATGTCAACTTAAGTAAATAACAATAACTGTAATAATCTGTCAATAATAAGTATCAATTATTGAATACCTATTCTGTTTTTCTTCATAAATGTGAAAGCTAAGTATTATTTTATCTTATAAATGTCTAAGTCCATCAAAGAAGTTAATTTCCGACAGGCCAATAAGAGCCTCTGCGGGTTAAAACCCATTTGGCATTGACTGGAAAGCCTAATTGTTTTTTACTAATCTACCAGACCAGGCAGTTGAAAACAAGTCAATTGTAGCATTCTGGCAAAAAAAAAGGAATCAAGAATCTTGATTTTGGACACTCTGTTGCTTATCTTCAAGATGGAATTGGCAGATCGAGAACTACTTTAGATACAAAAGTTGGATGTCATCATTTACAATAGTTTTTTCCTCCCAGGATGGGACTTCTTTCCCATTCTGTTGTGTTGTTGTGTCTTGATCATAAGGAGAGTAGATGCTGTATAAACAGTATAAACAGCAGATGCTGTATAAACAGTATAAACAGCATAATGAGACTGGACTGTTCATGAGTAAGTAGATAACTAAGTTTTCCAATGGCTAAATGCTGGGTAACTGACATTCGAGAAGAGCTGGATTTTGACCCTGGCATTATGGTTTGGTGATACTCTAACTTTGAGCAATTTCTAAGCCTCATTTTTACTATATGTTAAATGAGAATAATCATATACACATAATATTGCTATAAAGCTAGGTGCAATCATGCATATTAAATACTTAGAATTTCCACTTCCCCCCTATCTTCTCCTTGCTGACTTTTCGGGGGAGATTTTTTCAGTCACAGGGTGCTGTACTGCTTAACAGATACCTCATATTTCATGAGGCTGATTTTGTTTGTGAAGAATTTACCTCAGCTGACAGAAGCAGAGATATGTGCTTCTTAAGGGGCCAAGATATTCTGCTGATCTCCAGTCCTTCTGAGAATTAAGTACCTATTCTTCAATATTTATAAGTGAGAGCAAATAGTAAGGTACAATAGCTAAATAGACAAATGAAAAATGGATAAAGTGATAACATTTCAAAGGCAAACTGCATACACTCAAGGGTACATGACACAGAGGGGCAACAGCACTCTCAGAGTGGTGGGTGCAGTAACTGACTCAGGCGCTCTCCGTGGCTGCGTCCTCAGCGTGGGAGGCACTGCATGAGGTCTGTTTGAAGAACCTCAACAGACACCAGATAAAGAGCCAGAGTCCCAACCAAGCTGAAGTTTCAGCCTTGTAGTTTAGCACTGAAGTCCCTACTGGAAGGCAGCATATTCCTAACGAACTTGAGAAGACTCAGCTGACTTACTGCTGGGGCATATCTTGAACAGTTCAAGCACCAGACTAAACATCTAGTCACATAACTTTCCTAATTCCTGGAGATTCATCCAAACAGGGCTCACTGCTGTATTTTATTCCTCCAAAGAATTCTATCTGGGCCAACATCAAAGAGTCAAAGAATAAGTTTCAAATTATTTTTCTCTTACGCTTCGAACTCCCAAAAAGTTAGGATCCAAAACTATTTGGAAGGGATGATTTACTTGAATTGCATAAAATGTAACATTATACATGTACACGATTACTTATCTCTCAGAATAATACTATGTTGTTGTTCATTCACTCAGTCGTGTTCAACTCTTTGCAACCCCACAGACTGTAGTTGTTTTTGTACTGTTCATTGGGTTCTCACGACAAGAACACTGCAGTTGTTTGCCATTCCCTATTCCAGCAGAGCTATTTCAAATCCTAAAAGATGATGCTGTTAAAGTGCTGCGCTCAATATGCCAGCAAATTTGGAAAACTCAGCAGCCCAGTAGCCACAGGACCATAAATGGTCAGTTTTCATTCCAATTCCCAAAGAAGGGCAATGCCAAAGAATGTTCAAACTACTGGACAATTGTGCTCATTTCTCATGCTAGTAAGATTATGCTCAAAATTCTTCAAGCCAGGCTTCAACAGTATGTGTTCTGAAAAATTCCTGATATATAAGATGAGTTTAGAAAAGGCAGAATAACCACAGATCATATTGCAACATTCAATAGATCATAGAGAAGGCAACGGAATTCCAGAAAAACTTCTGCTTCATTGACTAAGAGAAAGCCTTTGATTGTGGGGATCACAACAAACTATGGAAAATTCTTAAATAGATGGGAGTACAAGACCACCTGACCTGTCTCCTGAAAACCTGTGTTTGGGTCAAGAAGCAATAGTTAGAACCTTACATGGAACAACTGACTGGTTCAAAATTGAAAAAGGAGTACATCAGGGATGTATATTGTCACCTTGCTTATTTAAGTTATATGCAGAGTACATCATGTAAAATGCCAGGCTGGATGAAGCACAAGCTGGACTCAAGATTGCTGGAAGAAATACCAATAACCTCAGATATGCAGATGACACCACTCTAATAGCAGAAAGTGAAGAGGAGCTAAAGTGTCTTTTCATGAGGGTGAAAGAGGAGAGTGAAAAAGCTGGCTTAAAACTCAACATTCAAAAAACTAAGATCATGGCATCCAGTTCTATCACTTCATGGCAAATAAGGGGGAAAAAAAGTGGAACCAGTGACAGATTTTCTCTTCTTGGGCTCTAAAAACCACTGCAGATGGTGACTGCAGCCATGAAATTAAAAGACGCTCGCTTCTTGGAAGGAAAGCTATGACCAACCTAGATAGCATATTAAAAAGATAAGACATCACTTTGCTGACAAAATTCCATATGGTCAAAGCTATGGTTTTTTCCAGTAGTCATGTATGGATTTAAGAGTTGGATCATGAAGAAGGCCGAGTGCTGAAGAATTGATGCTTTCAAATTTGTAGTGCTGGAAAAGACTCTTGAGAGTCCTTTGTACTGCAAGGAAATCAAACCAGTCCATCCTAAAGGAAATCAGTCCTGAATATTCATTGGAAAGCTGATGCTAGATGACAAGACTGTAGCCCGCCAGGCTCCTCTGTCCATGGTTTTTCCAGGCAAGGATACTGGAGTGGGTTGCCCTTTCTGTTTCCAGAGGATCTTCCTGACCCAGTGATCAAACCTGTATCTCCTCCATCTCCCGCACTGGCATGTGAATTCTTCACTGCTGATCCACCAGGGGAGCCCTGGACATTATAATCAGTCCTAGACATGGCAATCAGAGAGGAAAATGAAGTGTTATAAAAAGAATTGAACTCAAAAAGAAGTAAAACTGTCACTGTTTCCAGATGATGTGATACTAAACAAAGAAAACTCTAAAGATGTTGCCAGCAAACTACTGGTGCTATTCAATGAATTTGGTAAAGCTGAAGGATACAAAAATCACACAGAAAATCTCTTGCATTCCTATATACTAAAAATGAAAGATCAGAAAAACAAATTAAGGAAACAATCACATTTTCCATTGCAAAAAAAGAATAATATACCTAGGAATAAACCTACTTAAGGAGGCAAACGAATTGTACTTGGAAAACTATAAAACATTGGTGAAAGAAATAACACAAACAGATGGAGAGATATAACATGTTCTTGGATTGGAAGAATCAATAGAGTAAAGATGAGAATATTATCCAAAACAATCTACAGAGTCAGTACAATCTCTATCAAATTACCAATCATGTTTTTACAGAATTAGATATATATATATATATATATATATATATATATTTTTTTTTTTTTTTACAGTATGTATGGAAACACAGAAGATCCTGAATAGCCACAGCAATCTTGAGAAAGAAAATCAGAGCTGGAGTAATCAGGCTTCCTGAATGCAGACTTTATACTACAAAGCTACAGTAGCCAAGACAGTATGGTATTGGCACAAAAACAGAAATTTCAATCAATGGAATAGGATAAAAACCCCAGAGATAAACCCATACACCTATGGTCACCTAATCTATGACAAAGGAGGCAAAAACATACAATGGAGAAAAGGCAGTCTCTTCAGTAAGTGGTACTGGGAAAATTGAACAGCTATATGTAAAAGAATGAAATTAGAACACTCCCTAACACCATTGCCCAAAATAAACACAAAATGGATTAAAAAAATGTAAGTCTGGATAGTATAAAACTCGTAGGGGAAAACAATGGCAGAGCATTCTTGGTCATAAATCACAACAGGATCTTTTTTGACCCACCTCCTTGAGTAATGAAAATAAAAATAAACAAATAGGACTTAAAAGCTTTTGCGTAGCAAAGGAAACAATAAGCAAGATGAAAAGACAACCCTCAGAATGGGAGAAAATATTTGCAAATGAAGCGACCAACAATGGATTAATCTCCAAAATGGACAAACAGCTCATACAGTTCAATGTGAAAAAAAAAAAAAAAAATAGACCCAGTCAAAACATGGGCAGAAGACCTGGCTACATATTTCTCCAAAGAAGTCATACAGATGGCCAAGATGCACATGAAAAGATGCTCAGCATCACTAATTATTAGAGAAAGACAAAACAAAACTACAACAAGGCATCATCTCACACCACTCAGAATCAAAAACGATGCAGCAAAAACAAATCATGAAAAAATCTATAAAAAGATTAATGCTGGAGAGGGTGTGGAAAAAAGGACCCTCTTACACTCTTGGTGAAAATGGAAATTGACGCAGCCACTATGAAGGACAGCATGCAGGTTCCTTAAAAGACTGAAACAACTACCCTGGTGGTGGTGGTCAGTTGCTAAGTCACGCCCGACTCTTGTGACCCCCATGGACTGTAGCCCTCCAGGCTCCCCTGTCCATGAGATTTCCCAGGCAAGAATACTCAGGTGTGTTGCCATTTTCTTCCCCAGGGGATCTTTTCTACCCAGGGATAGAACCCACATTTCCTGCATTGAAGGTCAATTCTTTACCATTGAGCCCCCAACTAAGTCCTCCAACCACCTTATGACCCAGCACGCCTACTCCTGGGCACATACTCAGAGGAAACCATAATTACAAAGGATGCATGCACCCCAATGTTCACTGTAGCACTATTTACAATAAACAGGGCATGGAAGCAACCTAAATGTCCATCAACAGAGGAATGAATAAAGAAGATGTGATACCTGAATATGATGAAATATTACTCAGCCATAAAGAAGAATGAAATTGGGTCATTTGTAGAAATGTGGATGGACCCAGAGTGTGTCACAGAGAGTGAAGTAAGTCAGAAAGAGAAAAGTATCATTTATCAATGCATATATATATATATATATATATATATATATATATGGAATCTAGACAAATGGTACAGATGATTTTATTTATAAAGCAGAAACAGAGACACAGGCCTAGATAAGAAATGTATGGATACCAAAGAGGAGGAGGAGGAGTGGTGGGAGGAACTGAGACATTGGGATTGACACATATACACTATTGATACTATATATAAAACAGGTGACCAAGGAGAATGTGTTATATAGCACAGGGACCTCTACTTAATGCTCTATGGTGACCGAATGGGAAGAAAGTACAAAATGGAGAGGCTAGATGTATGGCTGATTAATTTTTCTATATAGTAGAAGCTAACACAACATTGTAAAGCAACTGCAATAAAAATTAAAAAAATAAAATAATAGCATTGTTCTACCATTGCTATTATACACACAGAGTGCTGACATTTATCCAAATAATTTGCTTGGCTTTTTCAACTTACACCATTATGTGAAACAAAGGGCACTTAAAATTCCATTTTAAAGCCCAAATTAATAATGTGCCGCATTTTATTACTTACTTTTAAAAATTTACAGAAGGCCTATAAAGCACACATATGCCTTAATAGTCATCTATTATTTCTTCTGATATGAAATAGCACTTTAATCAGAGATGTCTTCTCTTTAAACTAAGGGTATAAATCTTGCCGGAATTTTATCCTATTGTCATATAAAGCCAGGAAATGCAACGTTTGATGAATACGAATACCAGTATACTACTTGGAACTGCTAAAATCATGAAACATTCCATACAGATGAGTTAACAGTACTAATGCATTCTCCAGCATGTTTCCACTCTAAGATATTTGAGGTAGCTGATGGCCAGGTAACAAGGAAAAAGTGGTCTTAATGCTAAAGAATAACTGCCTTATTGAAGACAAAGAAGTTCATCCACAGGATGAACAAGTGAATTAAACCCCCCTTGTACTTATTTCAGGTGGATATACATATTTTTATTGTGTATAGCAAAATAAGATTAACTTAATATAGAATTCTACCAGCTTAATGAGAGGAAATTTCTATTAATACATGTTTTTTTTTCCCAAGACAATATGAAAATTCTGCTTTCTCATGAACCTAAGGAAAAGCATGTACTGACTTCACCACACCCCTAGAACACAACTGCATATTTTGCGGGTATAAACAAAATAAAGCAGATGCTTCAGGCACCACCAAGGAAGCTAAGATGTTAATGAAGACACAGCACAGTACCTGCTACAGCGGGACAGGACCCTTTCTTAAGTTACCTAGTATGAACAGCCAGTTGAACTGGGGTGGGGAAAATCACAACTTAAAACCATTTACATAAGCTGAATTTAGTTCTATGGGTTTCATTATAATCCATCTCATATCAGAAAGGGTTAATGACTGGCTCAAAATAGATGAGGCAACAGTGGAAACAGTGAGAGACTTTATTTTTGGGGGCTCCAAAATCACTGCAGATGGTGACTGCACCCATGAAATTAAAAGACACTTGCTCCTTGGAAGAAAAGTTATGATGAAACTAGACAGCATATTAAAAAGCAGAGACATTGCTTTGCCAACAAAGGTCCATCTATTCAAGGCTATGGCTTTTCCAGTAGTTGTATATGAATGTGAGAGTTGGACTATAAAGAAAGCTGAGCACCAAAGTATTGATGCTTTTGAACTGTGGTGTTAGAGAAGACTCTTGAGAGTCCCTTGGACTGCAAGGAGATCCAACCAGTCCATTGTAAAGGAAATCAGTCCTGAATATTCATTGGAAGGACTGATGCTGAAGCTGAAACTCCAATACTTTGGTCACCTGATGCAAAGAACTGACTTATTTGAAAAGACCCTAATGCTGGGAAAGATTGAAGGCAGGAGGAGAAGGGGACGACAGAGGATGTGATGGTTGGATGGGACCACTGACTTAATAGACCTAAGTTTGAGTAAACTCAGGGAGTTGGTGATGGACCTGGCATACTGCCCCCCATGGGGTCGCAAAGAGTTGAACAAGACTGAGCAACTGAACTGAATGACTGTCTATGTGTACTACAGACCATAACACAAGAATCTCATATTTAAGCTAAAGAAAATTGTATAAACTGATTCTGCCAATACCTGTGGTAAATATATATATATATATATATTTCCCTTTCAGAATAAAGTGAAAAACATATGTAACCAATTTTGTTAATTCAAGGATTTTTTAGTACTTTTATCAGACCATGTACTAAAACTGAATAATTTATATGCTACTGTGGTATTTTGTATTGAAATCCTTTAATTTGCTGTCTTCATGACTATAAAAATAGCTTTATAATATTTCTATACCTGTACTTTTTTGGGTTTTCTATAAATTTTTCTCTAACCGATTAATGTAAACTCAAGGTCAGTCTACTCATAAAGAGTAACAAGTGTTGGTTTCATTTATAGTTAAATATTTTTCATGTTTGATATTTCAGGAAAGAAATATCTCAAGACCCATGTTTCCTTTTAGTGTTAGCAGAGTCCACAGTTGTTAGCAGGACTGTCAGTCTAATACATTTAAGTCCTTTGGCGAAAGCACAAGCCAAAGAAAGGAAACCCAAAGAAAGGATTTTCCATGGTGGAAAATCTCTGGAGCCAATTATGGAGAAGGCTGCATGGTAGTCAAAGGTAAATTTCTGATGGGATCCAATTAACATTGTTCTTTTAAATAATAACAGGAGAATAAGCCATTAATTTTATGACACTTTTTTTTTTTCCTACCTGGGTTTTCATAAGTTGGACTTCCTTCCAGGCTAATTAACCACTAAACATTTTACAAGCAATCCATGCACGGAAGCAGTAAAAGATGAATTGCACTTATGAAATAATTGACAAAGAGCACACTGGGCATTTTAAGCAGCCATGGTGTGCATTCTCATACCGGAAGAAAGGCTTCTGTGTGGCCATTTGACAGGTCATTAGTTAATCTCAGACCTCAGCATCAGATAACAGGGACTCAAAGCTCACGTGAACTCACAGTCACCAGCTGGGGGTATCTGAGTGCAGAGAACTTCATAGAAAATACTTAGTGTTCTCACCTTAGCATTATCAAACTACCCCTAGTGTTATCTCAGATGAATTCGCTGGTTATTTTATTTTCTTTTGACAGTAAAGTCCAAGCTGACAAACCAAGTCAGTTCTCAAAGAAATTCAATTACGGAAATATCTGACAGCTTGCTTTGCTTCTTACTACAGTTTCCAAAGTTACTTGCAGACTGGACAATATAGTCTGCTTTGCAAGACATGAATTGTATTTTATACATAAAATTAAAAAAATATATCAAAAGAAAGATAAAATTTTCAGAAACAGAAATGCTGACTGACAAAAAAAAAAAAAGGCAAGGTAATGATAATAGATTTGGAAATAGTCACTGGTTTTTTGGTTTTGTTTTTTTTTTTTTTTTTGAGAGCCTACTAGGATTTTAATATTGTTCCTGGCAGTTGGTAGATAAAACCCAAAATTGTTTCTGTCCTTAAGACTGAAATCTATCAAACGTTTATGGCTATGAAATCTAAAGTCACTAAAATAGTTTGAATTCAAAGGTTTCCTTCCCCATTTTTAAAATGTTTTACTTTTGAGTAACAATATTCCTGTGTGTTGAAAAACTGCAGTAAATTACCATCGGAGTAAGTTTAAGTCACAAAGAAACACTTGGGGAAGGGGTGACCCTGTATCTCTATCCCAGGACCATCCCCCACAGGCCTGACTTCTCTGAATGGGCAGAAGAGAATTCTGGCAAGGACTGGTGTTTTTTCTGTAGCCTGCCTTCAAGTATAAGAGAATGTTTTTACTGATTGTCAAGTTAAGTCATTTACCTTTCTCTGCTCTGTTAGGCCTTCAACATTTTTAGAAAATAATAATAATAATTATGTTCACAGAACAACTTTTTTTTCCTGAGTTGTTAGGACTTAAAAAGATTTTATCCTCTCATCCCAAAGACAGGCCTTTCTATAACTAGATGCTGTTGGAAACTTTGAACAATCAGGCACTTAATGTTCATCTGGTCCTAATCTCTTCATTAATAATATGAGAAATTCAAAGTTAAATAAATTCCTAAGGTAATATGTTTGTTAAAAAAAAAAAAAAGCAGATTCACATCCTCAAACATAACATGTAGTATTTTATTATATATAAAACCCACTCACATGATATCAGTTTTCAAGTACCTATTGTTTTTGAACAAATTTTAAAATCAAAATTAGATCATGTATTTCTTGATTTTATTTGATGCATATTATCTAGGGACTATGTTATATAACCTACTTTCGATTATACTGCATAACAATAACAAAAAAAAAAACCTGATTTTTACTAGTAATATGATGCCAACATGCATTCTTTTATCAACTTCTGTGCTTTCCTGGAGAATCCCATGGACAGAGGAGCCTGGCGGGCTACAGTCCATGGGGTCACAAAGAGTCGGACATGACTGAGTGACTAACACACACACACACGTGCTTGGCTCCAAGCAGAATTAACAATAATAGATAAATAATTACTTGAAACATCGTAACACCTTTTCAACAAAGAGTCAGACTCCAGTGAATGTGACATAAGATTGCAACTTCCCATGATTTCTGCCCGGTTCACCACTTTTCTCCCTCTCCCTGCCTCCCTGTTTTCTCTGAAAACACAACCTCTGTGTTTAAAAATCCAGCTATCTGCTTAAACCATGATGGGCACCGGGAGGAAACAGCTTAGCTGACGCTTCGCTGTACACCAAGACCGCCTGGAAGAGAGCATTACAAGTGCTTCGAGGAGTGATGCGTTTGCTCACTGAACTGTCTTCCACTTTCCTTGGCGACTAAGTCCTATCTTCTCTTTTTCTCCTCAAGCTGCCTAGACACTGTCAATCAAAATGTATTTCTCACAGTTTTGGTGGCTGGAAGTCTGACGCTAGAGTGTCGGTATGGTTGGATAATGGTCCTTTTTACGGTTCACAGTTGGTGCCTTTCTGCCCTGTTCTCACAAGGGGCAGGCACACTCTGTGGGGTTTCTAAGAGAATTAATTCCGTTCATGACATATCTCCCCTCATGACCTAAGCACCACCTAATGCCATCACCTATGGGGGTTTCAACATGAATTTGGGGGAGAGCACAAACATTCAGACTACAGAGCTCTCTAAACAGTATTTCTGGCTGAAGCATTTCCTGAATTCGATTTATACACTCAGCTGTCCATTCCACATTTCCCCTTGTAGGCAATAATACTCCTACAGAATCTTCATTACATACCAGGGGTTCCACCAACTACTACGTGTTTTTATACACACATAGCCTCCCAATAATACTAGTGGGTAGATTCTTACCTTTCTAAATATGAGGGAACTAAAGCAAGAGAATAATAAACTTCCCCACAGCAAATGGCAGAGCCTAAATTTTAACCCAGCCATTCTGGCTAGACAGTCCCAGTCTTCATAGCAATGCTCTGTTCATATTTCATATATCCAGAACAGAACCCTCTTAATTTACCTCTCTCCAAAAAAGACAGAATGTATCTGAAGGGACCTCATCTGGTCTTCTCAGTCCTGCCGCACAGATACTTGGAATCTTATTCACACTGGCTCCAGGAAAGCTCACCTCAGCATATGGTCCTAGAACAGGGAACATTTTCCTCTGTGTTTGGATGTTTGTAGGCATCATTTTAACAGCCTTAATCAAGTCTGATCTGAAAAGACACAATATAAATAAAGGAATTACAAATGGCGACATTAAAGCTGTACCAGTTGATAGCCCCACAGATCAAGAATCAAAAACTATCCTGATGTCCAAGCAGTCAGGGTCAGTGATTTGACATGAAAGGAAAAGCTAACATCATGAGATAATTGAGTAGTAAAGCCTGGCTTATAGGTTATGGGAAATGGACAATTACTTGAAAATTATTATGTGACTCCTAAATGCAGTTACTGTTTTTATTTAATTGTTAATTTAATGTACTTTTGCCTACATCATTTTAATGTAGAAAATAGAAGCTTAGGAGGCTTTCTAAAATGATAATATGGAGGTCCACACCCTTCAAATTGCACAGGAGTACATGCAATTTGTTTATATAAATATGCTATCCAGTGGAACCAAGTGAACAGTATATTCCTAATTATCTCCCTTTACAACTCTGATAGCTCAGTTGGTAAAGAATCCCCCTGTAATGCAGGAGACCCCGGTTTGATTCCTGGGTGGGAAAGATCCACTGGATAAGGGAGAGGCTACCCACTCCAGTAACCTTGGGCTTCCCTGTAGCTCAGCTGGTAAAGAATCCACCCACAATGCAGGAGACCTGGGTTCAATCCCTGGGTTGGGAAGATCCCCTGGAGAAGGGAAAGGCTAAACTCTCCAGTATTCTGGCCTGGAGAATTCCATGGACTATAGGTCATGGCGTCGCAAAGAGTCGGACACGACTGAATGACTTTCACTTCATTTCAATTACCTTTTTAAATATTCTCCTACTCCAGTTCCTCCCATCTCAGTCAATTTTAACTATATTTCTTCAACAGCTTTGGAAAAAATACCAGGAATAACTTAAATTGTGACATGCATTAACCAGAAAACCCTGGCACGTGTACCTTCATATATGTCCAGCACCGGCCACTCCTCAGATCTTCACTGTGTATATGTGGTGCTAAGTCATGTCTGACTCTCTGTAACCCAATGGACTGTAGCCCATCAGGCTCCTCTGTCCATGGGATTTCCCAGGCAAGAATACTAGAGGAGGTTGCCATTTCCTTCTCCAAGGGATCTTCCTGACCCAGGAATCGAACCTGGGTATCTTACATCTCCTACATTGGCAGGTGGATTTTTTTTTTTTTTTTTAACTACCACACCACCTGGCAAGCCAGATCTCCATGATGAGCATCCGAATCAGTGTCTTCTCTGGTGTGGATTCATGTGCTCTCATCATCTGAGAAAAACTCAGATGTTTTTCTGAGTCTGCATTTTCCTCCATAAAGTCTGTTCTAAACAATGTAGAGTGAAGCTCAAGACAGCCTGTGGTGGTGGTGGTTCAGTCATTAAGTCAGGTCCCACTCTTGAGACCACATGGACTGTAGCCCACCAGGATCCTCTGTACATAGGAATTTCCAGGCAAGAATACTGCAGTGGGTTGCCATTCCCTTCTCCAGGGGATCTTCCCAATCCAGGGACCAAACCCAGGTCTCCTGCACTGGCAGGCAGATTCTTTACCAACGGAGCCACCAGGGAAGCCCCAAAACAGTCTATTAATTTTGCATATTTTATCTCTCCTGCTAACATCCCCAATGATGTTCTCTTACTCAATGAAGTGCAAAGTCCTCACCAGAGGTTACGGTGCCTAAAGGGCCTGACCTCTAACACCTCTCTCACCCCATCTCCTTCCACTCGCACCTTTGCTTATTGTCTTTTGTCTCTTTGATACACCTAGACACTATGATTTCAAGACCTTGAACTTATTATGTCTGCTACAAACCTCTTACCATAGATAGCCCCACTAACTTGCTGTCTTGCCTCTTGCATTAGGGGCTTGAATTGTACCCTTTCAGAGAACCCTTCCTAAGAGAGCATGCCCCACTGTTCTTCTCCAATTTACAGTAACATTAAACACGTATCACCATCCTGTGGACCATATATTGGCTTGATTGTATGTTTATCATTGGGCCTCATCTTCCCAATTAAAACAGAGGCTCATTGAAGAAGAGCTTTGTTCGTTGTTGTATCCCCAGCATCTAAGGCACTGCCTCCCACACGGTGGATGCCTGATTAATATACGATAGATGAATAATATATGAACCACAATCCATCCTACTGCAGATTCTAAAATTTGAGGGAAAAAAGGTTAGCATTTGGTTTTGAATTTTACATGCCAGAAAAGGAGGCATATCTTAATCACCATGTATATTCACCATATATTTACCATTTATCAGAAACCAATTTTGAGCCTTCTGGTTGTAAAATATAAGGCAAAACAATCTATTAGATGGTGAAACATAAACATAAAATTTTATAAATCTACAGAAAGTCTAAAATATATTGTGCAGATTTAACTTATCTCTGTACAAATAAGAGTCAGATGAAAGGAATGATCCTGGATCCTTAATATTTATAACAAAGGAATGTTTTTCTATAACACTGCATAACTTGACATTTGAAACCTGAACAATAAATTAGTGGATGGACATTGGGAATACTTGCTCATAGAGAAATCTTATTTCCAGCAGGTGGTCATCCAATTCCTACTATTATAGAAATGTTTTAAATGTAGGAAAATCACTACCTTCAAGATGAAGCCAATCCCATTTGGGGCAGTTATAATTATTGGAAAAAAAATGTTTTCCCTGTCAACTAAATCTGCCTCGTGTTCACTTTCTTTCCTTGGTATTAATTTTGCTTCACTAAATTTAATTTGAAAAAAATTGTTTTAGGTATGTGAATAATATTTTTTTTATTTTATTGAAATTTGTATTGTGAAATATTTTAGACACACAAAAGAATATACATAATGTACATATAAGTTATAAAAATAATGAAATTAACACCCATATAACCATTACACAGATTAAAAAAGAAAGACTGTCAACAACTCAATTGAAGCCTTCAGTGAACCATTTCCTACTGTCTTTGCCAGAGATAATTACAATCCTGAATTTTTAAAACCATATTTAAGAAACGAGTTGCCAGTCCAGGTTCGATGCACGATACTGGATGCTTGGGGCTACTGCACTGGGAGGACCCAGAGGGATGATATGGGGAGGGAGGAGGGAGGAGGGTTCAGGATGGGGGAACACATGTATACCTGTGGTGGATTCATTTTGATATTTGGAAAAACTAATACAATTATGTAAAGTTTAAAAATAAAATAAAATTTAAAAAAAAAACATATTTACCTTGCTCTTTTAAAAATACTTTATGTACAATGTTTTCATGTGAATAATATTTTAACTCTTTTTGAGCACAACTAAATCCTTCCACTTTTTTTTTTTTTCACATTAGCTATGGGTTTACACACTTCTCAACTGTCTTTGGAATCACTAAAATTTAGCAACATCTGTCTTGTCCCAGGTTTCCCAGCATCCATTGCAATACATCTTAACAATAAGCACCTCAACCCACAAATCCAAAGTGGCACTGAAATGAGCACACAACTAAGAAAACAGCAAACAACTGTATCAGCACTGGAAATTAGTGTGCCATACACTCTTCAGAAGCTCGAATAAATTTCTTCTGAATTGAAAATAGGTAATACTAGATAAAAAGATGTTTTCAGTCTCTGACTTGGAAATTCTACATACTGAAAAAGACTGCACAGTGTCGGGAACAGACGTGCTGTCAGAACCACATCGTTCTGCAGCAGTGGAGCTGAGATCAATGTAAGATACAGAAAAGTTGGGAGGTCATTATTCACGACTGGCTGCTAATTTGAATAAATATCACTGGTGCCGACAGACCAGAAGACCTCACACACACAGGATCATGGATGTTTGGGAGGGATTACGAATGCAGGACAGAAACTTCCTAAAACCAACTGTGGTTGTCAGGCCAAACTGGGCTCACTTCACCAACATAGCTAGGAAACCATGCTGAGAAATACGACTTCCACAGACTCACCGTAGTCCACCAGGTTCTGCTGCCTCGTGGCAGACTGTTCACTCACTGACTGCAGGTCATAAACTTATACCAACTATCCTTCTGGCTTAAGGTCTTTATGTTCTTTAGTAAGACAAATAAGCAAACAGGAAAGTGAAGGGATTCGAAGAATGATCCATCTTGACTGTGGGCCAGTGGTTGAAAAATGATCACTGAAACAGAAGAGCCAATCTAAGAAGCCCTTATGAATCTTTGCAGAACGACTGCTCAGCAGTTATGTATAATAATTATATTGGTTTTATGGATAAGATGTATCAATAGGTGAAAAGGTCAAAATTCCCTAGCTATTTAAACCATTATAAGAGAATCATGTTGATAAATTATTCCTAATAATTTGACCCATTTGGGATAACTATGTCCTCAAATCCTTCAAAGAGATCTCTCAAAAAGCAGTTAAAGATTAACCTTATTTGTAACCACATGGATGGACCTAAAGATTATTGTACTGAGTGAAGTCAGACAAGAGAAAGACAAATATCATATGGCATTGCTTATATGTCAAATCTAAAAAGAATGATATGAAGAACCTATTTACATAAGAGAAATAGAGTCACAGATGTAGAAAACAAATGTATGGTTATCAAGGGGAAAAGTGGGGGAGGGAGGGATAAATTGGAAGATTGGGATTGACATATATATGCTACTATAAATAAAATACATAACTAATAAGAACCTAGTGTATAACACAGGGAACTCGACTCAATACTCTATAATGACCTATGTGGGAATAGAACCTAAAAAAGAGTGAATATATGTATCTGTTTAACTGATTACTTTGCTGTACAGCAGAAACTAACAACATTATAAAGCAAGTACACTCCAATAAAAATTAAAAATACAGAGATATAGCCAATATGTTTCTTTTAGCTAATCAAAATGAGATAATGTAAGTGAAAGAGTGATTGCCTCCCAAATTATTAAGACATATAGACAGAGTAGATAGGTCACTATATATCAACAACTGTCAAGACTTTTAAACTGTGATGAACATAGCAGTATAATAAAAAGAGAAGCAATTACTGAATGAGTGGTACTGAATTATAATACATGTCAACCATCAAGGAAAAATACCATTCCTGAATATTTCAGTTGACTTTTCACATGATGTTATATGGACCAAAGTAAATGGATTCTTTTTTTAGTATACATTCTAACTGCAAATTATTAATTGCTGCCTGTATATCTGTGTGTAGAATACTTACCACGTAGTCTTAATAACTTTTAAAAATTAGTGGATGCTTCATTCATGTTTTCCAGTTAAACAAGGGCAGGTCACATCCAAATGAGAATGCTGATATACCAACAGCCCCTTGCTTATCTTATTCTCCCCTTCAGATCTGTAGTTCCAATTTTCTATAATGCAGTTTCACTGAGAACACAGCTACCCAATTGGGCAATGCATTTCACAGGCTTTCTAGGAGCTGCTGTGACATGTGAGTAACTTATCAATGACTGAAATGATCAGAAGCAATATGTGCATATTTTTTGGTAATTTACTTAAGAAATTATTTTTCTCCCAATTCTACTTCTTTGAAACAGGATCCAAAATACAGAACCGACTGAGATTCTATCACATGGAAGATGTGTTTCATGAGTTTGTAGAGAAATAAGAAAGATCTGAGGATCTTGCTCTAAAAACACCCAACAGGACCACCTTTAAGCAAGGATCACTCATGTTTCAACCTTATCTGAGAAAGAAATGCACAAATTTTAGTGTCTTTTTATTACAGGAACAACACATATCCTAAATGCGCAACACTCTACGACTTGTAGAGACGAATGACAAATTAGCAGGGGTAGGTCATGAGGTTTTATATCAGACAGAGGGTACCTACTTCAGGTGTGGTTATTACAGAGCCTTTAAACAAGGTAAGAATTAGTATCAAGAGAATTTCTCTTGCTTTTATGTTCGTTTTCCAAAACTCTAATACAGATATATTTGTTGAGTGGGTGACAGGGATCCTGAAGACTGCAGTGCTTAGCTGTCTAGCTTTTATAAGATTGTAAGACATCTTTCAAGGGAATGAAAATGAAGCAGACTCAGTCCACATCAATTCCTGGCTTCTTTACCAAACTTTGAAAAGAATAAAAGTCTCTGTCACCCTTGTAGAAGAAAATGTGCCATGGCAGAGAAAAATCAAGAGTGACCTAATACTTCTTCAGGGAAACAGTCAATGACAAGAAATATTTAAAAACATGTATAATATTCTGAGATAAAAATGAAACCCAAGGATATTACACTCAAGGGTGGTGGTCAAATATAAACAATACCCTGACAAACATGTGAATTGCAAGAAACACAAAAAAATGAGCCCAAAAAGAGGTGACTCAAAATAACTCAGGAATGGAGTGATGTTACAGGAGTTGGTGGTAAACACTGAATGCAATTAACTACAAAACTAAAACTAACAATGTGGGATTTATGGATTAGTGTAGGGAATGGTTTTAATGCTAATGATGATTTAGTATTTGTGGAGTTATCTAGTGCTTTTCTTTCTTTGTAGTACTGTTTGATTACTTAAAAGAATAATTATGTTCCTTTTAAATAAATACAATGAAGTCAATATTCCAAGATTAAAGAAGAAATATACAGTTATTCACAAGAATTATTAATAGTAAAATAATCTTTGTTGGTTTTGAACAATTATTAACTCCCAGTTAAAGTACCAAATCTCATGTTGTCTATTTAAAAGTTTGATCAGACTTAAAAAATTTGTCTACACAGATGCTTATAAATAAAATCAAACTCAACATTTTTTTTTAACATTTATCAAGATGACCTTTCATCACTATTACTGAAGCTTGTATCACTCTTTTGGATTTATGCTTGCTTAGTATATGCTATTGGGGGAAAATCTGCCACCCACGTAGGAAAAGATTCGTTGTTCTGTAGGGATAATAACAACTAACCACCAAAAACTGAAGACTGTTCAGCTGATCATGGACAACTAGTGAAAGAAACCATTTTTGTAAGTCAACCAGCGTCGCAACTTCGCTTCTGAGGTCAGCAGTAAAGAACAGGCTTGTTCCATAAACACACTTATGAGTGTCATTCACCAACATCTCACCTGTGCACACGTCTACAGATAATGTCAACACAGAGCACCTTCTGAAAGACCATTGATTCCTTTTTCCATGATATCCAAGACTCCACAAAACTGCCAGGCTGCTCGGGGCAAAGGCACTGTGCCTTACTTTACTGAAATAACTAACTTCATAATAATCTTTGTATTTCAGATATTGAATGCTAGTCTCACAATCATTTCTGGAGGTTTGCTTTAAAGACATCAAGTTGACAGAATCAAGAGGTTCTCAGACCAACAGGTGTGTTCGCTAGAATTATTTCACCAAAACAGTATTTTTTTCTTTAGATCTCCTGTCCGGTGAGATGGTCTCAAAAGTGATCCAAGTTCCTTATTGCCAAATTCAGACTAAAATTGAAGAAAGTGGAGAAAACCACTAGGCCATTCAGGTATGACCTAAATCAAATCCCTTACAGTTATACAGTGGGAGTGACAAATAGATTAAAAGGATTAAATCTGGTGGACAGAGTGCCTGAAGAACTATGGATGGAGGTTTGTAACATTGTAAAGGAGGCAGTGATCAAAACCATCCCTAAGAAAAAGAAATGCAAAAAGGAAAAATGGTTGTCTGAGGAGGCCTTACGAATAGCTGAGAAAAGAAAGTAAGCAAAAGGCAAAGGAGAAAAGGAAAGATATACCCATCTGAATGCAGAGTTCCAAAGAATAGCAAAGAGAGATAAGAAAGCTTTCCTAAGTGATCAATGCAAAGAAATAGAGGAAAACAACAGAGTGGGAAAGACTAGAGATCTCTTCAAGAAAATTAGAGATACCAAGGGAACAAATATATCATGGGAAAAAAAATGAGCACAATTAAGCTTAGAAATGGTATTGACTTAACAGAAGCAGAAGATATTAAGAAGAGTTGGCAAGAATACACAGAAGAACTGTACAAAGCAGATCTTCACGACCCAGATAATCACGATGGTGTGATCACTCACCTAGAGCCAGACATCCTGGAGTGTGAAGTGAAGTATGCCTTAGAAAGCATCACTAAGAACAAAACTAGTGGAGATGATGAAATTCCAGTTCAAGCTGAGCTATTTCAAATCCTAAAAGATGATGCTGTTAAAGGGTTTGCACTCAATATGCCAGCAAATTTGGAAAACTCAGCAGAGGCCACAGGACTGGAAAAGGTCAGTTTTCATGCCAGTACCAAAGAAGGGCACTGCCAAACAATGTTCAAAGTATCACACAATTGCATTCATTTCACATGCTAGCAAAGTAATGGCTCAAAATCCTTCAAGCTAGGCTTCAACAGTCTGTGAACAGAGAACTTCCAGATGTTCAAGCTGGATTTAGAAAAGACAGAACCAGAGATCAAATTGCCACCATTTGCTAGTCATAGAAAAAGCAACAAAAGTCCAGAAAAACATATATTTCTGCTTCATTGATTACACTAAAGTCTCTGACTGTATGGATCACAACAAACTGTGGAAAATTTTGAAAGAGATGGGAATACCAGAGCACCTTACCTGCCTTCTAAGAAATCTGTATGCAGGTCAAGAAGGAACAGTTAGAAGCGGATGTGGAACAGACTGGCTCAAAATTGGGAAAGGAGTACAGCAAGGTTGTATATTGTCACCCTGTTTACTTAACTTATATATGTAGAGTACATCAGCGAAATGCTGGGCTGAAGGAAGCACAAGCTGGAATGAAGATTGCCAGGAGAAATATCAACAACCTCAGATATGTGGGTGACACCAGTTTAATGGCAGAAAGTGAAGAGGAACTAAAGAGCCTCTTGATGAAGGTGAAAGAGGAGAGTGAAAAAGCTGGCTTAAAACTCAACATTCAAAAAACTAAGATCATGGCATCCAGTCCCATCACTTCATGGCAAATAACAGGGAATCAATGGAAACAGTGACATACTTTATTTCCTCCAAAAATCACTGCAGATGGTGACTGCAGCCATGAAATTAAAAGACACTTGCTCCTTGGAAGGAAAGTTATGACCAACCTAGACAGCATATTAAAAAGCAGAGACATTACTTTGCCAACAAAGGTCCATCTAGTCAAGGCCATGTTTTTTCCAGTGGTCGTGTACGGATGTGAGGGTTGGACTATAAAGAAAGCTGAGCACGGAAGAATTGATGCTTTTGAACTATGGTGTTGGAGAAGACTCTTGAGAGTCCCTTGGACTGCAAGGAGATTCAACCAGTCCATCCTAAAGGAAATCACTCCTGAATATTCGTGGAAGGACTAATGCTGAAGCTGAATCTCCAATACTTTGGCCACCTGATAAGAAGAGCTGACTCACTGGGCAGGGGCGGTGAGGGGAAGCCCTCGTCCTGGGAAAGATTGAGGGCAAAAGGAGAAGGGGGTGACAGAGGGTTGGAAGGCATCACGGACTCAATGGACATGCTGCTGCTCCTGCTAAGTCGCTTCAGTCGTGTCTGACTCTGTGCCACCCCATAGACAGCAGCCCACCAGGCCCCCCCGTCCCTGGGATTCTCCAGGCAAGAACACTAGAACGGGTTGCCATTTCCTTCTCCAATGCATGAAAGTGAAAAGTGAAAGTGAAGTCGCTCAGTTGTGTCAGATTCCTAGGGACTCTATGGACTGCAGCCTACCAGGCTCCTCTGTCCATGGGAGTTTTCAGGCAAGAGTACTGGAGTGGGGTGCCATTGCCTTCTCTGCAATGGACATGAGCTTGAGCAAATTCTGGGAGATGGTGAAGGACAGGTAAGCCTGGCATACAGCAGTCTATGGGGTCGCAAAGAGTTGGACACAACTTAGTGACTGAACAACAGAGTTCTGAACAGTTTTACTGTGCAGAGTTGTTAAAATTACCTTTTATCCTAGAATTTGTAGCCAGATTAAGTGCTTGTATATGGTCATTAAACCTAGATCTTTATGTAAAATGTTAAATCCTGGAATTTGCAGCTGTACCACTGGAAAGTGTACTGCTGTTTGCTATTAACATGTTTATTCCTCTGTTGTTTTAGTGCTTTTTCTTCTGCTTGTATCTATGTACAAAGTTTTATTTATTATTTTTTTTACATGCAGGTCTTTGTTCTGTCCTGGATTTTCTTAGTTCTGTTGAAGACATAGAAAGGAAGCTTTCACAGAGAATGGATAGAGTGTCCCCAGAAGTTTCCGTGTTAACCCAGTGGACTCTGGGTGCTAATGACTAGAAGCTACCAGACCAGTGAAAGTGAAAATGTTAGTAGCTCAGTTTTGTCCAAATCTTTGCAACCCCATAAACTGTAGCCTGCCAGGCTCCTCTGTCCATGGAATTCTCCAGGCAAGAATACTGGAGTGGGTTGCCATTTCATTCTCCAGGGGATCTTCTCCACCCAGGAACTGAACCCAGGTCTCCTGCATTGCAGGCAGATTCTTCACCATCTGAGCCACCAGGGGAGCTCACAGACAAGAAACACATCATAAAAGGGGTCAGGGCGCACTTTATCCCAGGTTCTTTATGGGTGTCTGTCTCCCAGTTTGTGAAAGACATGCCCCCACCTGGTTGCTGGTCATACAACCCCTCAAAACCCTGCTTGTTGGGGGAAACCAAAGCAACATGCAGAGCACACACAACCCAAATGTCATGATTCTGCTTTCCTATTTGCATGGAATTGTCTTTGTCAAAATCCCGATGCCTTTGTTTTTAAAGACTTTTTTTTTTTTTTTTAACGTGGACCATTTTTAAATCCCCCACTGAATTTGTTACCATACCACCTCTGTTTAATATTTTGGGGTCTTTTGACCTAGAGACATGTGGGAGTTTTAACTCCCTGACCAGGGATCAAACCCACACTCACTGCATTGGAAGGGGAAGTCATAACCACTGGACTGCCAGAGAAGTCCCCTCAACTTTTTTCTTAAAAAAAAAATCTGATTTCTATTTAAAGTCTCAATATATTCCCCGCTCTGGCACTTTGCTTGATAAACAGCCCCAAACAAGTCAACACACAGTATCAATGGCCCTTAAGGGGGTACTTATGACTTGTAAAATATAATGAACTGATAAACTTATGAGAAATTCTATAAAAAATCAGAGGACAAAACATGGAACATTTAGAAGTCAGAGTGTTTAA
Organism: Bos mutus; assembly: GCF_027580195.1. Classification (NCBI taxonomy): domain Eukaryota; kingdom Metazoa; phylum Chordata; class Mammalia; order Artiodactyla; family Bovidae; genus Bos; species Bos mutus. Next base: position 36,332,086 of record NC_091643.1, read on the forward strand.
TTGGAGGACTGAGGCCTCAAAATAAAGTTCAAGAAAGTCTATCTTAAAGATCTGTCATCTTTAAAATTTACCCGGCTTCTGTCTTTCACTCTTTTACTCAGCTTTACCTGCAATTTTAAATGAACCCTTTTCTCTAGGCTTTCTTTGGGGAAAGAAATATCACATTATAAAACTCCTAAATCACAAGTATTGTGAGATTACTGGGCCCTGGTCTACAGCCAACTTAACAATTGAAATTAAGGATTTTCCCAAATTTTAATAATACTGGCATAGCATTTGTTCCTGGATGACTGATCTCTAGCAATTAATTCTGTTAATTATCAGCTGCACAGATGGAGGAAAATGTTTAATATAGATGGAGAGAGAAGAGAAGCATTAAATAAGCTCACTGAGTAATATTCTTAAAATTACCTAGAGAAGGTAAGAAAAAATAATGTAATGAATAGGCAATGTCAAAATTTATAGGTAGGATTATAGAAAGATTCAAAATTAGAAATTAAATCTAAATGGAGAAGCCACTGCCGAAAGAGTTGGTACAAGAACAAGGTCAGAAGAGCTGTGTAAACCTGCAAAGCAGATTCTTACTGCCCCAGATATCCCCTTTCTGCATGTAAGGGATGTAATCTGCATGTAAGGGATATAATCTGCATGTAAGGGATGCATGTAATCTACATGTAAGGCAATGCCCCACACACTGCTTTCTGTGTTTATGTCTCTAGTAATGTTACCTGCCTATGACAAGCCTTTAAGATATTTTGGCTCAAAAATTCCCACACCAATTAATATTAATTTGGATTCCTAATGTATGATGGGGGGAAAGCCAGTGTTTTAATTTACAAGAGAAATCCTTTACAAAGGAGTACCTTTGCTTGATCCCTGAGCTCAGCAAAATTTTCTGGGCCCCATTCTGAAGTAGTTATGTACGGATGCAAAAGTTGGACCATAAAGAAGGCAGGGTGCCAGAGAATCTATGCTTTCAAATTGTGGTGCTAGAGAAGACTCTTGAGAGTCCCTTGGACTGCAAAGACATCAAACCAGTCAATGCTAAAGAAAATCAACCCTGAATATTCATTGGAAGGACTGATGCTAAAGCTGAAGCTCCAATACTTTGACCACCTGATGCAAAGAGCCGACTCAATGGAAAAGACCCTGATGCTGGGAAAGACTGAGGGCAAGAGGAGAAGGGGGCAACAGAGGATGAGATGTTTAGATAGCATCATCAACTCAGTGGCCCCGATTTTCAGCAAACTCAAGGAGATAGTGAAGGACAGGGAAGCCTGGCGTGCTACAGTCCCTGGGGTCACAAAGAGTCAGATACAACAGAGTGACTTAACAACAAGAACACTCTAAAGGGCGATGTAGCCTGTTGAACAGAGAAGGCAATGGCAAGGACTCTTGCCTAGAAAATCCCATGGATGGAGGAGCCTGGTAGGCAGCAGTCCATGGGGTCGCTACGAGTCAGATGCAACTGAGCGACTTGACTTTCACTTTTCACTTTTCCGAAATGGAGAAGGAAATGGCAACCCACTCCAGTGTTCTTGCCTGGAGAATCCCAAGGACGGCAGAGTCTGGTGGGCTGCTGTCTATGTGGTTGCACAGAGTCAGACACAACTGAAGCGACTTAGCAGCAGTAGCCTGTTGAAGGCTGTCACATTCTGCAGGCCATCCCAGGGCTAGATTTCTGCCATCTGTGGAGGAATCCAGCACCTAACTCCCCCCTTCCTGTTTGGTGCTCAAGCCAAGTCCTTTGCAAAACCATAAACACTCATATATGTTCCCAACTCTTCGTGGTGTCAAATGGCCTTTAGGTGCTTACCACCATGCTCTGGGGAAAAATCAAGGGAGAGGAATGATTATCCTGCTATATTCTATCCACCAATAACCACTAGATTCCACTTCCTTCTGATCGTTTCCTCCCGTCAGAAAGATAAAATCTCACATCATGAATTTGCATCATGGTAACTTTTGTGGAGAAGAAAATTGTGGCAACAAAATTTCAGTGACCAACTAAAAATCAAAACCATTGTTTACGTACTCTGCAGACCTGCTCACCCCCTGGCCATAAAAAGCAAGATCATTATCGTTTGAACAGATAAGAAATATTGATCTCAAGTTCAGTAGGAGAAGGGAAACTTTGCCAAGATGTACACATAAAAGTGTAGAATGTATTTTAAGATAAAATTACTGTCTTTGTGCCAGTACCATACTGTCTTGATAACTGTGGCTTTGTAGTAGAGCCTGAAGTCAGGTAGGTTGATTCCTCCAGTTCCATTCTTCTTTCTCAAGATCACTTTGGCTATTCGAGGGTTTTTGTATTTCCATACAAATTGTGAAATTATTTGTTCTAGCTCTGTGAAGAATACTGTTGGTAGCTTGATAGGGATTGCGTTGAATCTATAAATTGCTTTGGGTAGTATACTCATTTTCACTATATTGATTCTTCCAATCCATGAACATGGTATATTTCTCCATCTATTAGTGTCCTCTTTGATTTCTTTCACCAGTGTTTTATAGTTTTCTATATATAGGTCTTTAGTTTCTTTAGGTAGATATATTCCTAAGTATTTTATTCTTTCCGTTGCAATGGTGAATGGAATTGTTTCCTTAATTTCTCTTTCTGTTTTCTCATTATTAGTGTATAGGAATGCAAGGGATTTCTGTGTGTTGATTTTATATCCTGCAACTTTACTATAGTCATTGATTATTTCTAGTAATTTTCTGGTGGATTCTTTAGGGTTTTCTATGTAGAGGATCATGTCATCTGCAAATAGTGAGAGTTTTACTTCTTCTTTTCCAATTTGGATTCCTTTTATTTCTTTTTCTGCTCTGATTGCTGTGGCCAAAACTTCCAAAACTATGTTGAATAGTAATGGTGAAAGTGGGCACCCTTGTCTTGTTCCTGACTTTAGAGAAAATGCTTTCAATTTTTCACCATTGAGGATAATGTTTGCTGTGGGTTTGTCATATACAGCTTTTATTATGTTGAGGTATGTTCCTTCTATTCCTGCTTTCTGGATAGTTTTTATCATAAATGGATGTTGAATTTTGTCAAAGGCTTTCTCTGCATCTATTGAGATAATCATATGGTTTTTATTTTTCAATTTGTTAATGTGGTATATTACATTGATTGATCAATGGAATAAAACAGAAAGCCCAGAGATAAATCCACGCACATATGGACACCTTATCTTTGACAAAGGAGGCAAGAATATACAATGGATTAAAGACAATCTCTTTAACAAGCGGTGCTGGGAAATCTGGTCAACCACTTGTAAAAAGAATGAAACTAGACCACTTTCTAACACCATACACAAAAATAAACTCAAAATGGATTAAAGATCTAAACGTAAGACCAGAAACTATAAAACTCCTAGAGGAGAACATAGGCAAAACACTCTCCGACATATATCACAGCAGGATCCTCTATGACCCACCTCCCAGAATATTGGAAATAAAAGCAAAAATAAACAAGTGGGACCTAATTAACCTTAAAAGCTTCTGCACATCAAAGGAAACTATTAGCAAAGGTGAAAAGACAGCCTTCAGAATGGGAGAAAATAATAGCAAATGAAGCAACTGACAAACAACTAATCTCAAAAATATACAAGCAACTCCTACAGCTCAACTCCAGAAAAATAAACGACCCAATCAAAAAATGGGCCAAAGAACTAAATAGACATTTCTCCAAAGAAGACATACAGATGGCTAACAAACACATGAAAAGATGCTCAACATCACTCATTATCAGAGAAATGCAAATCAAAACCACTATGAGGTACCATTTCACACCAGTCAGAATGGCTGCGATCCAAAAGTCTACAAATAATAAATGCTGGGGAGGGTGAGGAGAAAAGGGAACCCTCTTACACTGTTGGTGGGAATGCAAACTAGTACAGCCACTATGGAGAACAGTGTGGAGATTCCTTAAAAACTGGAAATAGAACTGCCTTATGATCCAACAATCCCAATGCTGGGCATACACACTGAGAAACCAGAAGGGAAAGAGACACGTGTACCCCAATGTTCATCGTAGCACTGTTTATAATAGCCAGGACATGGAAGCAACCTAGATGTCCATCAGCAGATGAATGGATAAGAAAGCAGTGGTACATATACACAATGGAGTATTATTCAGCCATTAAAAGAATACATGTGAATCAGTTCTAATGAGGTGGATGAAACTGGAGCCTATTATACAGAGTGAAGTAAGCCAGAAGGAAAAACATAAATACAGTATACTAACGCATATATATGGAATTTAGAAAGATAGTAACAATAACCCGCTGTACAAGACAGCAAAAGAGACACTGATGTATAAAACAGTCTTATGGACTCTGTGGGAGAGGGAGAGGGTGGGAAGATTTGGGAGAATGGCATTGAAACATGTAAAATATCATGTAAGAAACGAGTCACCAGTCTAGGTTCAATGCACGATACTGGATGCTTGGGGCTAGTGCACTGGGACGACCCAGAGGGATGGTATGGGGAGGGAGGAGGGAGGAGGGTTCAGGATGGGGAACACATGTATACCTGTGGCGGATTCATTTTGATATTTGGCAAAACTAATACAATTATGTAAAGTTTAAAAATAAAATAAAATTAGGAAAAAAAAACTAAATATGCCGTACAAAATGGGAGCATGGAATTTTTTCTTAAATTCTGAAACAGTTTAATGTTCTAAAGAAACATATTTCAAGGGAAACCTTTATTGAATTATAACTATGTCCTCCCTCAAACAACAGGAGTTAAAAAAAAAAGGCAAAATTATTCTACCAGCACCCATGGTACTGCACACCATAGAAAATCATCAGTTAATATTTGAGGGGTCAAAAGTAAAACCTAACATTTTGTTCTTATAGGTAGACTATCCATTCTTCTAAAATTCCTTTATCACCAGCATTATCCTTTCCTTTGCCTTATTATTTGTGAAGCAAACCTCACTAGAGAATACTCTCCATCTCTGTCATTTGGTTATACACTCTTCTTCATTGCTTTCAATTTCTTGAGGAGAGCTACATTAAGGCCACCTGAGCCTGAATTTGTGATGGATAGTTTCTCATGGAATCTTAGAATTTGTTGATTTAAGAGAGGCCTCTATGAGGCCATCTGGTTTATTTCTCTTCACATAGCTATTATTTTTATGGTACCTCTTAATCATTTGTTAAGTAGGAATAAGTCATAATTCTGCAACTTTCCTTTGCCATTGATTTCCTCTGCTTGTTCGAACATACGCTTTGTGTACCTACGTGTTTACTTATTGTTGATATACTTTTATTCTGTGCTATTCACTAAGGTAAAAAAAATCACTTTTATCAGACACCTCAAATTATCTGAGTTCTGCTATCATTTGGTACTACTTGTTACCATAGATTTTATACATTTTATCTAGATGATTTGTTCTATATTTCTATTAAATATTACAATTGTATCTTGCAACCTTATGATTGTACACTACTGAAGGAAAAATGTTACAATGATGTGGTATACAACTAAAACAAAATTGTAATATAATTAGAAGTTACTCATAGTTAAAACACAAATTATTAAAATACCTAGAAATTAAATATTTATTATAATATGAATTACATTGTAATAAAGTATTACAAGGTAACTCACAAGATTTCAAACTAGCTCTCTGGTCCAAAGATATTGCTCTAAACATTAGAGAATGATACTCTAGAAATCATGAGAAGATGTGGCATCATTTTTGAATACATAGGCTTAAAGTGGTGAATGTGTGGAGAGGACAAGATTGATAGAATAAAAAAGAGAAACACAAGGAAATACAGGAAAAGAGAGTAAGAGAGAAGAGAAGATTAGTGGGTGATAATACCCACAGTGAAAATTGGCAGTGGGGGAAAATAAGAAAAGAGTAAGGGAAAAAAAGCAAGAGAAAAGAGGACAGTTCTTCAGACATTGATATCCTAAAAGCCTATACAAATAACTTGATAAATATCACTAAAAATCAGTGAAACATAAGTCAAAACCAAAATGAAACACCAAGACCCACAAACTCCAATAACTAAAATGAAAGGTACTGATAATAACAAGTTTTGTTGAGTATTTGCAGGAATCAGTTTAAATTGATAATGTCTCTTTAGAAATCTTGATGCCATGATCTAGGTTCACCGAAAGCCCAAACCAGGATTCAGCAGTTTCATATGTCAGAGAAACACACACATATGTGCGTCAAAAGACACGGATGAAATATGCTCTACTGTTCAAAATGGCCAGACATGGAAAAGCTCCAAATGTCTATTAACATTAGAATAGTAACTAAAACCATTTTATCCTTACAATAGAACAGTGTACAGTAATAAGCAAACATGAAAAAACAAGAATAGTCTGTAGTTACATCCAACAGCAGGTGGGAATTCCATTAATACCGTGTTGAGCGAAGAAGCCACACACAAAACCATACAAAAGAAAATACCGTATAATTTTATATGAAATACTTTTACAAGTGACCAAACTAACCTATGGTGTTAGAGATCAGGCTAGGAATAACCTTTGGAGAGGAAAGAGAGGTAACTGTTTGGAAGGTTAATTGAGAAATTTGAGGTATATTAATATTCTATTTCTTAATCCGAGTGGAGGTCACATGATATGCTTAATGTATCATCATTCATTGAATTGCATTTTATGGTTTTGGCACTTTTCTGTGAGTATATTTCAGAAGAACATTATATAAAGTAAAACAAAGATACACACACACACACAAACCAGGGAGCATACACAAGAAGGGAATATATATGTATATAATATATATGTGTGTATTTATGTATAAATACATAGACATTCAAGGAGAAGCCATTTGATCTAGAATAGATTTAAAAGGTCAATAAGATCAGGGGTGCTGAAGGATTTTGTTGATAAAATGTTGAACATACCTAGAAATACATGTTTTTATAAAGATAAATAATCACGCACACACATAAAATAGGTGAATACCAGGAAGATTTTTTTTAAAAATACATATTAGCACTATGCTTTAGATAAGACTGTTTCTGGTTTTATGAGATGCCGACTTAAGACAAAGGACACATTTTATTGATACAATAAAGAACTGAAAGGGCTCCCAGGCAGCTCAAATTAAATATGAAGAAAGTAGAAGTCTGAAACGAAGATGAGGTTAAGGTACTGAATGAATCAGTGGTAAAGAAAAAGATGGAGTTACACAAAATGAGAAATCAGACCAGGCCTTCAAGGCATTTGCATAACTGGAGATGAGTTCTCAGCAGAGAAAGTGAGGTGGGGACAAAAAAGTTGGGACGATGACATCTTTCTAAGATAATGACAGAGGGGAAAGGATTAGCAAGCCGGGAGTGTCCACGTTCCTGCTGTCCTGCCCTTTCCCTCTCCATGTGACGAAGGTGAGAACGTGTTGAAAGATCAAGAGGTCTCGCCCCTTGAAGAGCTAAGAAATACCTGGTTTTCAGGCTGTCTGCTCCCCTGTCTGTGGCCTTTCTTCCTCCTTTAAATTCAGTCTTGTTCAATCACTGAGCTAGGCTTTTCCCTTTTCTTTCTTTCTTAAAAATCACAGCAAGGGGTTCTGACTTAATGTATCACCACGTCCTTGAGAGCTTGAATTTTTTAATATGACAGTAATTATGGCAGGCTTGGAGTTATTAAAACAAATAAGTCATGCTCCCTGTCCTTGAAAAGCTCATGACCTACTGAGTTTGGAAAAACTAGGAGATGATTTTGAACTGTCTGAAGTAAGAAAGCATGATGCAGTAAGGAATGGACGCTAAGGCCAGAAAAAGGAACCATAAGCTCGAGTAGAACACATTCTCTGTTGAAATACAATTGTATGACTGGAAGAAACTGTTATGTGAAATTCAGGGGCCCTTGGTTACCATCTGCAAACCTTAGGAGGAGTTCATGAAAAGCCAAACGAAGTAGAAAGTGTTAATTGCTCAGTCGTGTCCAACTCTTTGAGATCCCATAGACTGTGGCCTGCCAAGCTCCTCTGTCCATGGGATTGCCCAGGCAAGAATTCTGGAGTGGGTTGCCATGCCCTTCTCCAGGGGATCTTCCTGCCCCAGGGATTGAACATGGGTCTCCTGAATTGGTAGATGGATTCTTTTTTTTTTTTTAATTGGAGGCTAATTACTTTACAATATTGTGGTGGTTTTTGTCATACATTGGACATGAATCAGCCATGGGTGTACATGTGTTTCCCATCCTGAACCCCCCTCCCACCTCCCTCCACATCCCGTCCCTCAGGGTCATCCCAGTGCACCGGCCCTGAGCGCCCTGTCTCATGCATAGAACCTGGACTGGCGATCTATTTCACATACGGTAATGTACATGTTTGAATGCCATTCTCTCACATCATCCCACCCTCGTCTTCTCCCACAAGAGTCCAAAAGTCTGTTCTTTACATCTGTGTCTCTTTTGCTGTCTCACCTATAGGGTCATCATTACCATCTTTCTAAATTCCATATATATACATTATTATACTGTATTGGTGTTTTTCTTTCTAATTTACTTCACTCTGTATAAGAGGGTCCAGTTTCATCCACCTCATTAGAACTGATTCAAATGCATTCTTTTTAATTGCTGAGTAATATTCCATTGTGTACATGTACCACGGCTTTCTTATCCATTCATCTGCCAATGGACATCTAGGTTGCTTCCACGCCCTAGCTATTATAACCAGTGTGGCAGATGGATTCTTTACCATCAAGCCACCAGCAAAGCCCCTCATAGACAAGAACAATTAGGGAGAAATGTTTCAGGGAGTGGCAGAGTATTTACCTTGATGATAGGGATATTTGAATTTTTTCCTGGTTGGCTGTGACATCTTTCTTGGGAGCATAGTTAAAAAAAAAAAATTTTTTTTCCCCTGGATTCTGTCCTTTCTTGGGAGCTGGTTCAGAACACTGTGCTTGAAGTTACCTCCCACTTGGTAAGAGGCCTCAGTCTTAAGAGTCATTCCTTTCTCCATCATGCTTTCTTGGCAAGAAACCTCCTGTTTGGTAAGAGAACAAAGAGTTCTCATCCAGGTTCGTTCACATCTCTTCCATGAAAAGCAGCCCTGGAGGCTTTCTTATACCCAAGCCCTGCTCACCAGGGGTCTACAATGCATGCTTGGTAGTAGCTGCAAAGATTGACTTTGTCCAGACTCTCTTCCCTGTGGACATCTAAGAAGTGGCCTGCAGCCACTGCAGACAACTGGCCAGCAATTCTCTGCTTCCTGAAAGCATGAACATCTGATTACAATGAACTTTAGAACTTCTTTAGGCAGGCATGAAGTGATTAAAAAGTAAATGTGCTCAGATATTCCCCCAAAGCAGTCTTCTGTCTTGGTAAAGGAAGCTAATGGGACTCAAAGTGGCAGAAATGAAGTGAATATACACAGAGACACTTCCATCAATTGCAAAATACTAATTTTAGTCAAAAAAAATTAGCCAAGTGCATGCCATTGGTAATTAACTGGGACTGAGTTAAATTCAACAAACACTTATTCCCTATTTTGGTTTAATTAAATGCAAATCAAGGTTAGTCTGTTCCCCCCAAATACTCACTTATAGCCATAGCAAAGGCAAATATTACTTAAGAGAAACACTTACCTTTGATGGATAGCACATAATTCTGCTATCCTAAAATATCACATGCTAATGAAACTTGACTTTGATATTTTACATCAGTGATATATTAACATAGCATTGAAAAATCACATCCATGCTGCTGAATGTACAGTAATTCATTTGCTTTTCCCCTAAACTTGAGTTTACAGAAGACAGAGTAAGATTAGCTAAATATATAAATTAAGTAAAAACATGATTTTGTATCTACAAATAGTTATATTGCCTTTTGTTAGTTCTATGGAATAGAAAGTTTTAAATCTGAGTATCATGAATAAATCCTAATTATAATCACGTCCAGTTAAACTTTGATATTTGAATAAGGGAGAAACAAAACATGTCTAGTTAACAGCTGATTTATTATTAAAACCCCTAGCTACCATGACTGTTAAAGCAAATATCAACTTTTTCCCACCTTTGCAGCCTGCTCTTTGCTTTGTATTACTATTGAAGAAACAAAAGAAAGTCTGATATTCTCTTAAATCAGGATTTAAAATGAGACTAGTTAAAAGAAATGCAAACACATAGCTTTCTAGACTTTGCCTTTTGACTGTTGTGCAAGCTACCAAGAATTTAATGATCTTGTTTCTCCCCCAAACATTCAATAACCAAGTGTACATTTCTATCGTATATCTGGAATCCAGTTTCACTGCCTTTCAAAGAATGAGTTATAACAATAAAATGACACCACAGGGTTACAATGTATAAATCCATCTCCTTATTATCAAACTGATAGAAATCCTATCTCTGAATGCTTAACAATGACAGGATATCTCATCCCTAGAAAATCCAGCAATATTCCAGTGGGCTTCTAGAATAGTGGGGAGAGACTAATTGCAGAAAAATTGAAAGATCCATTGTTGGGACATTATGGTCAAGGAAAAGAACAAAACTAACTAGGAATGAAAGAGGTCAAAAGAGAAATGATAAATTTTTGAATTTATCATTTCAAAGGAGCTAAAAGATGTGTTGAGTATATTTAATCCAACAAACCATTGCTACAGCGAGAATCTTTATAGAGATATCAGAAGTGTGACCTCTACCCTCTAGCACGATGTTTCTGGGGAAGTGAAGTGAAGTCAAAGTCACTCACTCGTGTCTGACTCTTTGCAACCCCATGGACTACACAGTCCATGGAATTCTCCAAGCCAGAATACTGGAGTGGGTAGCCTTTCCCTTCTCCAGGGGATCTTCCCAACCCAGGAATCGAACCCAGGTCTCCTGCATTGCAGGCGGATTCTTTACCAACTGAGCTATGAGGGAAGCCATGTTTTGGGGGGACGGGGTCAGTTCTTCTCAAGAAGCAGATACCATTGTGGAACAAGTCTCATGGTTACAAAGATCTTAGCACTGCATTCAATGTTATATTCAGAGGATTTTTTCCACCCAGCCTATGCTTTGCCCTAAGTTTGTTCAAGTTTGCTTTAAAATGAATTATGATTTACTGTACAATATATTCTCTAGAATTCTAGTTTCTCAGTTTGAAACAGACCATCATCAAAAAGCTTATTTATCAGTTATTTGTACCTGGAATTTTGCCAAAAAACAATGAAATATACCATGGCCACGTGGTCACTTGATTACACAAAGAAATGCACACCTAATATATACACAGACATGCATGCATACATAAAAAAGTGACTAAGTAAAATTGTGCCAAGAATTTCACTCTATAGAAACTTATGTATTCATCCACCAAGTATTTTTGTTTTTTATAATGCAAGGCACAATGGTAGACAATAGTAACAACAAACTTTATAAATTTGTATATGGAAGAAAACGCACCTGAATATTATGAGTATTCTGTATTTTTGTGTGCGTGCTTAACCATGTCCGACTCTTTGCAATGCTATGGACTGTAGCCTGCCAGGTTGCTCTGTCTATGGGAGTTTTCAGGCAAGAATATTGGAGTGGGTTGCTATTTCCTCCTCCAGGGGATCTTCCCAAACCAGGGATCAAACCCACTTCTCCCATATCTCCTGCAGTGCAGGTGGATTCTTTGCCCACTGAGCCATCAGAGAAGCCCATTCTGTACTTTATATGTATTATTATATCATGTTATATGTATTATGTCAGTGTGGAAAAAAATGTACTCAAATTACTAAATTCTGGATACTAAGATAATTTACTATAGAAAAGTAGATTTTTATACTTTTTTTAAAATTTTGATTCCCAGAATCAAATCAAAAATAAGGTGAAGGGCTGGAAATTTCAAGACACACGAGTAGTTGCACCAGGCAACTCCCAAAAGTGGGCATACTTTTGCCCATGTGAAGGGCACCTTTGCCAGCTGTGCGGTCAGCGTGCATCGGGGGTGTCATGCACAGTGGCTCTGAGACACATCCTGAAGAACTATCAAGAAAAGTGGGAGTGTGTAAGGACAACATCCTCCCAAGGACACAACGTAGGCTTTGGGAATAGACGCGCCTTTGTTAGAATCTTGGCTGCAGTACTACTAACAATATGAAACCAAATGAGTCAATTAACAGTTTGAGAATTTCTGTTTAAAGCATACAATAAAACATCCCTGGAAGAGTGGGTTGAGTTGATAGTCTGCATGGTCCCAGTCCTCCTCCAGTGCTGGTGGATATTGGAGGAAGTCATGGAGAGGGATGTGACCACTGAGGGACCCACTCGCTGGACCTGGGCAATCAGAGGCTCCTCACTCTCTCCCCTGTCCTTGGAGTGTATGCTCTGCCCACTGGTCCCACACTAGGAGACATTTCCAAGGCCACGTTCTTAAGACAGCAGTGTGTCCTGGAGGTCTCTGGGTGGTAGACATGACTGAATGCAGTTAAGGCCTCTCTGTGTGTAAACACTTCATATTCTTGTGGGTAAGTGCAGAGATCCCCTTATCTTGGGGTGAGTGCAGAGATCTCCTTATTTGGGGTCTCTCATATGTAAGTTACCTCCTTACTTGGTGGCATAAGTTACATATGCCACCATATGTAAGTGATAACTTATGAAACCTGCCACCTACCCACCTAGAGTGGTCAGCCTCTTCCTTGCCCTCTAAATATGGAGCCAGGTTGCAAACCAACAGCAGATGAGGAAGGTCGATGCCAACTTAAGAAGCAGACAACTGGACACACACATTCATAGCAGAAGGGAACCCTCTAGAAGTGTTGGTCTTAGAATACTAAAAGTAGAACTACCATATGATGCAGCAATCTGATACCTGGATACATATCCAAACAAAACTATAATTCAAAATGACACATGCACCCCATGTTCACAGCAGCACTATCCGCAACAGTCAATACATGGAAACAACCTGAACATCCATTGACTGATGAATGGATGAAGATGTGGAACATGCGATGGAATAGTACTCAGCCATTAAAGGAACGAAATAATGCCATTTGCAGGAACACGGATGGAACTATGCCAAGCAAAGTAAGTCAGACACAATAATCATGGTATTGCTTATATGTGGAATCTAAAATATGATACAAACGAACCTGTCTACCTGTTTATGAAACAGAAACAGACACACAGACATGGAGAACACACTTGGGGTGGCCAAGGGGGCAGGGTGAAGGAGGGAGGGTACGGGAGGCTGGGGTTAGCAAATATAAGCTATTATAAATAGAACGGATAAGAAAGGTCTTACTTTCTCTCTATAGCATAGGGAACTACATTCAGTATCCTGTGATAAACCATAATGGAAAAGAATATAATTGAACACACACATATAATTGAATCACTTTCCTATACAGCAAAAATTAACAAAAGATTATAACTCAATTATACTTCATTAAAACAAAGAGAAAGAACTGGAGGACTAACCATGCTGTATGAGTAGATGAATGTGCCTAAACAATGAATGAGGTGCTACTGGAAATTCCCTCAGTGGGGATCTGCCATGCTGACATGCAGTTCTATGAATACAGACGTTTTCTCGTTATTTTTTGTGTAGTTTACAGAAGTATTAATATAATTTTAATAAGTAAATATTTTAGTTTACAAAACTGGTTTTCATCTTTATATAATTAAAATACAGAAATTCTGAATTTGAAGGAAACATTAAAAGGGTACGTATTTGGAGACTGTATAAAATTAACTATGCACATTCTAAGTGGAGTTGCTTAAGCCAGCCTATAGAAGCTGAAGGTGACGATTCATTGTGACCCTGGAACGCTCCAAGAAGCTTCCCAGGTGGCTCAGTGGTAAAGAACCTGCCCGCGATGCAGGAGACATGCAGTCACTGGGTCGGGAAGATCCCTTGGAGGAGGAAATGGCAATCCACTTCAATATTCTTGCCTGGAAAATCCTATGGACAAAGGAGCCTGGCAGGCTATAGTCTACGGGATCAGAAAGAGTCAGACATGACTGAGTATGCAGCAAAGTGTCAAGAAAAGGAATCCATTGGTTATCAGAATTTTAGGTGTTTTGTTTTCATTTATATTCAATATAATTGACTCAATATTTTAGTCACCTGTTTTTTGTTCTCCAAACCTTTCCATCAATTACTTTAAAAATATTTTCCAAATCATTTAAGTGTACTAATGCAATTTTTTAAAGTTTTAAGTAAAAAACAAAACAAAACAGTGTCCTTTGTTAATTCAAGTCAGTGCATTTGAACTTAACCTTCTAGTAAATTTGGATGGTTTTATTGGGTTATTTTATGAAGGGTAGGCTTGTAATTAGTTACAGCTGTGAATTTCCATTTTGTAAATTGGGGAGGATAAGTTATCAAATTAATTATATTTGGACAAATCTCAAGTTTTTAAAAGAGGAGAGGTTTGTGTAGATTTTGGGGCAACATTTTGAAAACACTCAATTAAAGAGGTACAAATATTTTAGCTAACCTTGTTCTAAAGACAAAATATGAGTTACCTTTCCTTCCAGCCCCAAGTTAATTAGGCCACTCACCTCCCTTACCTCATACAGAGATTCCTCATTTTCTGAACTAGTCTGAACATTTATTTTATCACCTCTGCACATCTTTAGATGTATACTCACTGTTGCAAGGGAAACTAACTAGATCACCCATCGTCTGCAGAGACTTGGGATTTCAGACCAGCCCTGCAAAATCATCTCACTATCAGGCTATAAGCAATTTTGAAAATGAAAGTACAGCGTATTTACTACACCTGGTGAGTCTCTAATTACGATGGTTTATATCCATTATTTACACACATTTGTCATTTTAATTAATTACTCTGGGCTCAATTCAATCCCTTTGCTGCATTCTAAAATTCCCATTGATTTAAACGGTATGATTGTTGCCATGGAGTATAGACTTTTGGGAACCTTTTTTTTTTTTAATATAGTCAAGAACTTTTCTAACTATCGTCTTTTGTGGAGTTCAGGTTCCTACCATATAAAATCATTTTGCCTTTCTTTCTCTTATGACTATGAATACAAAGAATCTGAATATTCTAGAAAGTCACTTAAATTGTCTTCAGTCTTATAAGTCTCATGTTTAATGGCACTATAAGTATGCACAATGGTTAGTTCATTACATATTGTTAATAACTGCTTCAAGCAAATGTTAAAGGCGTATTTGACAGGTTAAATGTTTGCTTGTGAACAAGTTCATTCATAGGAATCAAGATTATGTTCAAATGCCATATAACATTCTCAATTATTTATATATCTTTCACTCTTGAACTTTTTTTTCAAATTCTAAGTACATTCTTGGTTCTTAATGTATTTGGTAACTTTAGAGACATAACCCATATTATGAAAAAAGTGAAAGTGAAAATGTTAGTAGCTCAGTCACGTCGGACTCTTTGCAACTTCATCGACTGTAGCCTGCTAGGTTCCTGTCCCATGGCATTTTCCAGGTAAGAATACTGGAGTGGCTTGCCATTCCCTTTACAAGGGATCTTCCCAACCCAGGGAGCAAAACCAGGTCTCCCACACTGCAAGCAGATTCTTTACTGTCTGAGCCACCAGGGAAGCCTCGTCATGAAAAAGTCATTCACAACCACATGGTGGAATTCCTTAGGTTTGGGGTAATATGAAATTCAGGAGAAAAAAATATTCTTCAGGATCCTGAATTAACTAAATTGGTATCTACCTGAAAACCAAATTAATTTAAGTTGGCTATATGTGCATTTCCTTTAAGAATTACTTATCAATATTAGCTAAAGTCAAGTATGTATATTATCAGGTGACTCCTTACAAGTACCGCATTTATTGTTTACTTTTAGTCAGTATTACTAGGTTTTCCTAAAATATCATATTTTCTGCAACATGCCATCTTCTCTCATCTTTTCACTTAGCATATTTGCAATGATCCAAATGGTTGTGTGTGTCAACTGTTTGCTCCTTCTCACTGCGATATGCATTCAACAGCACAGATATACCAAACTTTTGTTAGAATCAGTGGATGAACATTTAGATTATTTGGATTATTTCTATGATACTACCGAGATTTGTGTAAAGGTGATTATGTGCATATGTATTTCATTCCACCTGGACAAAGTTCTAGAACTGAGATTATTGGGTCCTATGTGGTATTTTTTCCTTTATTTGTATTGGAGTATAACTGCTTTACAATGTTGTTAGTTTCTCCTCTACAATGAAATCTATTGACCATATGTATACATATATCCCCTTCCTCTTGAATCCCCCTTCCACCCATCCTCCCATCCCTCGAGGCCATCACAGAACACCAAGCTGAGCTTCCTCTGCTGTATAGCAGCTTCCCACTAGCCATCTATTTCACATGATACTGTAAAAAGAGTGTGTCAAGGCTGTATATTGTCACCCTGCTTATTTAATTTATATGCAGAGTACATCATGAGAAATGCTGGGCTGGATGAAGCACAAGCTGGAATCAAGATTGCCCAGAGAAATATCAATAACGTCAGATATGCAGATGACACCACCTTTATGGCAGAAAGTGAAGAGATATTACAGAGCCTCTTGATGAAGGTGAAACAGGAGGGTGAAAAAGCTGGCTTTAAATTTACATTAAAAAAAACTAAGATTACGGCATCTGGTCCCATTACTTCATGGCAAATAGATTGGGAAAAAATAGAAAAAGTGACAGACTTTATTTTCTTGGGTTACAAATTCACTGTGGACAGTGACTACAGCCATGAAATTAAAAGACACTTGCTGCTTGGAAGAAAAGCTATGACAAACCCACACAGCATATTTAAAAGCAGAGACACTACTTTGCCAACAAAAGTCTGTATAGTCAAGGTGATGATTTTCCCAGTAGTCATGTATGGATGTGAGAGTTGGACCATAAAGAAAGCCAAGCACTGAAGAACGGATTATTTTGAACTGTGGTGTTGGAGAAGACTCTTGAGAGTCCCTTGGACTGCAAGGAGATCCAACCAGTCCATCCTAAAGGAGATCAACCTTGAATATTCACTGGAAGGACTGATTCTGAAGCTGAAGCTCCAATACTTTTGTCACCTGATACAAAGACCCAACTCATTGGAAAAGACCCTGATGCTGGGAAAGATTGAGAGCAAGAGGATAAGGGGACGACAGAGGTTGAGATGGTTGGATGGCATCACCGACTTAGTAGACATGAGTTTGAGTAAGCTCTGGGAGACACTGAAGGACAAGGAAGCATAGTGTGCTGTAGTCCATGGGGTGGCAAAGAGCTGGACATGACTCAGTGACTGAACAACAACAGTATATCTGTGTCTACACTACTCTCTCAATTCCTCTCACCCGCTTCTTTCCCCACGTGCCACACACCCATTTTCTGCATCTGTATCTCTTTTTCCTGCCCTAGAACTAGGTTCATCTGTACCAATTTTTAGATTCACAGACATGCATTAATATATATTTGTTCTGCTTCAGACTTCACTCTGTAGGACAATCTGTCATATATAATTTTACGTTTAACTTTATCTCTGATGCTAATTTGTTTTCCAAAATGACTGCAATTTTACATTCCCACAAAGAATGGAGAGTTCCAGTTGCTCCACATTCTCATCAATGTATGTTTTAAATTTCAGTCCAAGTGTCACTGGAGCTTTAATTCAAATTTCCCTGATGACTTTTGATTATCTTTTTATATGCTTATTGACCATTCAGATGTCTCCTTTTATAAAATGATATTAAAAATATCTAACCATGTTGGGGTTGTTTTATTATTGACTTGACAAGGACTTCTAGACATTTAAATTAAAAACCCTTTAAAGGTTCATGGGATTCGTCAGGGAAGTCATCTCTTAGCTAAGTTATTTTTTGCAGGGATGATATTAATTATGAATTTACTTCCTTTCACTGAGAAAGGTTATTTCTATTAACTTTTTTTTTCTTATGTTGCTTATGGAAATTTGAACTCTTTAAGGATAATGTTGATTTTGGAATTAGGTTGCTCACAATAGACCCTTATTACTTTATTTTCCTCAGGACCTATAGAAACATTTCTTTATTCATTACGGATACTGTTCATCCATGTGTTCTCTACTTGTTTGTAACCAGTTTCAGCAGAGTTATATCAATTTTAATGAACTTCTCCAATAATCAATATCTGATTTTACTGATTTTTCTCTTTTAATTGTTTTTATTTTATTGATTTCTGCTTTTATACTGTTTCTTCTTACTGTTTGAATAATTAGCTTTTTTCCCCCGTGTTTATTAAGACACATATATCACTGAATTATGATCTTTCATCTTTCCTAATTTAATCATTTAAAATAATACCTTTAAGAACTCTGTTGGCTGTGCCTCCAGAATTTTTAAAGTCATGCCTACATTTCCATTTAGTTCAAAATATATTGTCATTTTCTATGATTCCTTTCTAGTCTTTAGGGTTATTTGGATATCTTTGTTTACTTTCAAGTGCTTGGGAGGTTTCTAAATGCTTGTCTTGCTGTTTTTCAATGTAATTATGTTGAGGGGATTTCAACATATTTTAGTTTATTGATAATTTATATCCCAGCATTGATCTGTCCTGGTGAATGTATCATGTATACTTGAAAAGAATGTGTTCAGATTTTTTTAATTGGAGTCTAACTGCTTCACAAGGTTGTGCTATGTGTTCATTTCTGCTGTATGACAATGTGAATCAGTTGTTGATAAATATATATAAAAAGCAAGAGAATTCCAGAAAAATATCCACTTCTGCTTCATTGACTATGCTAAAGCCTTTGACTGTGTGGATCTCAACAAACTGTAGCAAATTCTTAAAGAGACAGGGAAATCAGACCACCTTGCCTGCCTCCTGAGAAACCTGTATGCAGCTCAAAAAGCAACATTTAGAACCAGACATGGAACAATGGACTGGTTCCAAATTAAGAAAGGAGTACAACAAGGCTGTATATAGTCATCCTGCTTATTTAATTTATATGCAGAGTACATCATGCCAAATGCCAGGCTGGATGGAGCACAAGCTGGAATCAAGATTGCCCAGAGAAATATCAATAACGTCAGATTTGCAGATGACACAACCCTTTTGGAAGAAAGTGAAGAACTAAAGAGCCTCTTGATGAAAGTGAAAGAGGAGAGTGAAAAAGCTGGCTTAAAACTCAACATTTAAAAAGCTAAGATCATGGCATCCAGTCCCATCACTTCAAGGCAAATCGATGGAGAAACAAGAGTGGAACAGTGACAGACTTAATTTTCCAGGGCTCCCAAACCACTGTGGAATGTGACTGCAACCATGAAATTAAAAGATGCTTGCTCCTTTGAAGAAAAGCTATGACAAACCTGGACAGCATATTAAAAAGCAGAGACATTACTTTGCTGACAAAGGTCCGTCTAGTCAAGGCTATGGTTTTCCCAGTGGTCATGTATGGATGTGAGAATTGGACCATAAAGAAGGGTGAACACCAAAGAATTGATGCTTTTGAACTGTGGTGTTAAAGACTCTTGAGAGTCCCCTTGGACTGCAAGGAGATCAAACCAGTTAATCCTAAAATAAACCAACCCTGAATATTCATTGGAAGGACTGATGCTGAAGCTCCAATACTCTTGCCACCTGATGCAAAGAGCTGACTCATTGGAAAAGATTCTGATGCTGGGAAAGACTGAAGGTGGGAGAAGGGGATGACAGAGAACTAGAAGGTTTGATGCAATCACCGACTCAATGCACATGAGTTTGAGCAAACTCCGAGAGATGGGGAAGGACAGGGACGTTTGGCGTGCTGCAGTCCATGGGGTCCCAAAGAGTCGGACATGACTGAGCCACTGAATAACAACAATATGCATACACACACACACACACACACACTCACACCCCTTCCCTTCTGAGCCTCCTTCCCCATGCCTCCCACCCCGTAGGTCATTGCAGAGCACCGAGCTGAGCTGTACAGCAGGTTTCCATTAGCTATTTTACACCTGGTAGTATGTATATTTCAGTGCTACTCTCTGAATTCTCCCCACCCACCCTTTCCCCACATAATCCACACGTCTGAGTCTCTATTCCTGCCCTGAAAATTAGTTCATCTGTACCATTTTTTTAAGACTCCATATATACGCATTAATATATGAAATTTGTATTCTTCTTGAGTGTAGTATCTATAAATATCAAATAGATCAAAGTGATTGGGTCATTCACATCTTCTATATTTTCACTGATTTTCAATCTAGTTATTATATTAGTTGCAGAAATAGTTGTTAAAATGCCCCAGCTATCATTGTGGACTCGTGTAATTTGTCCTTTAATTATGTGAATATTTCTGTACATATTTTAAAGCTACATGATTTATCACATACACATCGACAGTTATGAATTCAAAGTGAATTGACATTTTCATCATTAGGAAATGTCCCACTTTTTTGACAATAATAATTTTTTAAAATTTAAATCTATTTTATCAAATACTGATAGATCAATAAAAGGCCTGTTACTCTACAGTTCGTATAGTATATATTTCCCAGCCATTTGTTTTCAAATTACAGCTGTCACTGTATATAAGACATGTATTCTTTTTCATAGCAACTTAATGCCTTTTCATTAAAGGTAGTCTATTACAGTTTAATGTAATTAGTAGTACTGTATCATGTTAGTATATTACTGGATTATTTTTTCTCTTTGCCAACTCTGTTTATTATGACTCTGACGTTTCCTGACTTTTTTATTGAAATATTTTCATATGTTCTTATTTTCATTACATTTTTAGTAATTTT
This sequence comes from Bos mutus, assembly GCF_027580195.1. Classification (NCBI taxonomy): domain Eukaryota; kingdom Metazoa; phylum Chordata; class Mammalia; order Artiodactyla; family Bovidae; genus Bos; species Bos mutus. The sequence goes on from NC_091643.1 coordinate 36,352,734, forward strand.
TCAAGGGACTCCACAGTCTATTTCAAGTTTATGCCACTTTACATAAAATGTGGGAAATGTTAGATCATAAAGGTTAACTTATCCTCAGCCTCATCTTTTCACCACAGTAGAAATTTCTTATCATTTGAAAGAAATTAAGCCATTATTTTTTCAAATGTTCTTTCTGCTTTCTTTCTGCATTCATTTGCTGGGCAGCCATAGCAAGAGACTGCAAACTGAGGGGACAGAAATAACAGAAATTTTGATTCTCATAGTTTTGAAGGAAATTTAAATCAAGATATTAGCAGGCTGAGGGGTATTTCATTGTCTTTATCTACCCGTCTTCTTTATCCATCCCCCTGTCGGTGGGCATCTAGGTTGCTTCCACATCCTGACTATTGTGAATAGTGCTGTGATGAACATTGGGGTCCATGGATCTCTTTGAATTATGGTTTTCTCTGGACAGATATGAGCTTCCCAGGTGGTGCTAGTGGTAAAGAATCAGCCTGCCAATGAAGGAGATGTAAAAGACGCAGGTTCAATCCCTGGTTGGGAAGCTCCCCTGGAGGAGGGCATGGTGACCCACTCCAGCGTTCTTGCCTGGAGAATCCCATGGACAGAGGAGCCTGGCAGGCTACAGTCCAGGGTCACAAAGAGTCAGACATGACCTAAGCGACCTAACACACACACACTGGACAGATACACACTATTGAAACTGTGTAAATAGATAATTAATGAAATATGCCACAGGGAACTCTACTTCATGCACAGCGGGGACCTGAATAGGAAGGAAATCACCTGCAGTGGTCCTATTTTCAAAGGAGAGTCATATTCTGAAATACTTGGAGTCAGGACATCAACATATAAATTTGGGGAAGATAATTCAACCCATAATACTCCTTCTGGGAATCAACCTTGATCTATTTGATATGATCTAACAAGTCCCCAAGACTGCTTTCTTTTTAAATTTTTTTTCTAGGAAATAATCTTAATTGGTATGTCTCCAAGGTCACTGTCTCATTTCTCATGAATTTTCCCCTGGATATCAGATACTTTTTTCAAATTTCAGGTATTGTGTATTTTTATAAATTTGATTTCCTTGTGACTTTTATTGTTTTTATCCTCTCTAGTAATGTTTCCTATATTTTCAACCTTTCAAAGTACAGAGGAGTCTGGTGGGCCACAGTCCATGGGGTCGCAAAGATTAGGACATGACTGAGCAATTAAAACACACACACATATTTTATGTTTTAGAAGTATATTTTATAAACATATTTGGGGCTTCCCAGGTGGCACAGTGGTAAAGAATCCACCTGCCAATGTGGAAGACATGGTTTCAGTCCCTGGAACAGGAAAATCCCCTGAAGAAGGAAATAGCCACCCACTCCAGTATCCTTGCTGGGAAATGCTGCGGACAGAGGAGCCTGGAGGGCTACAGTCCACTGGGCCACAAGACAGTTGGACATGGCTCAGTGACTAAACAACAGCAGCAAATTGACATATATATCTATACAAGTAGTTTTCAAATTCTTCTCTGTGATTATCATCACTTATCTTAGGTTAGTTCTCAATGAATTACCTTTGTTCTTAAAAATGGTTATAGATTCTATCAAGTATTTTGGAGTTATTCGTGTATGGCTCTGGTGACTCTGAATTTATTTGTTCCTAAAAGTGTTTTAAGCAAACATTTATTGCAGCAAAATCTTATTTATTTACATGCAAACTGCGCACTGTTTTCTGGGGGAGCCACTAATGATCTTCATTTTGGTCTTTACTCTTTAGCTAAGTGCTTTTATTCTGGTCTATAAATGCATGGTTCAGGGATCACCCAGATAAACAGAAAGACATGATTGGAGTACCATCTTCCTGGCTCTTTCTGGTCCTAGATTGTGCCTTCTCTCTCCTGCAGTCATTGTTGTCTTCACTCAAGTCCCTGGATTCTCAAGCCTTAAGGTTTTCTACCGACAGCCTCACTGTTCTATGCAACTGTGCCTACCTCCAGTCTAAAATTAGCAAAAATGGGGGAATCACCCCATTACTCTCTCCTCTCAGTATGATTATCTGACCAGAATCTGCTCTTTCTGTTCCCTCTCCAAAGCCTTCAGTGTCAGCTTCATATGTTATTTACAGAGTTTATTACAAGAGCTGTTCAAGGGTCAGGCCAGTTGACTCTTACTCCAGCATGAGCCAAAGGAAAGCCCTGCCTGACTGTTCTTACTGCACACACAACCATTTCTCTAAAACTAGTGATCCTCTGGCATGGGAAGTTCCCTGCAAGTTTACCACGTGGATTGTTTTATAGTGATAATTAGAGTAGGGAGTGAGAGATTTAACTGTAATTACAGTAGTAACAGAAGTAATATTAGTACTAATAAAATAGAAATCAGTGAATACTTTGGAAGAGGCACTGCCCTATGTGTTTTTCATACATTCTTTCATTTAATCCTGACATTAGTATTGTAAATATAATATATATTTATAATAACATATATAATAATATTATAATTTATCCAAAGTTACATAGCTTCTAAGATACAGGTTTTGAAACCACATCAGTCTGACTTGATGCACTCTCAAGGTCTACCTTCTATAGTGGTTTTCACATGTTTTATCAATACTGATTCCCTGGTGGCTCAGATGGTAAAGAATCTGCCTGCAGTGCGGAAGACGTGGGTTCAGTCCCTGGGCTGGGAAGATCCGCCAGAGAAGGGCATGGCAACCCACTCCAGCATTCTTGCCTGGAGAATCCCTATGGACGGAGGAGCCTGGTGGGCTACAGTCCATAGGGTTGCATAGAATCAGACATGATTGAGCGACTAAGCACACATCAAAGCTGATTATATACATTTACAGTTATGGAATAGCAAATACTGTTGGAAGAACTTAAAATGTTCAGCAAAACAAATTGCCGTTACTATTCAGTCGCTAAGACTATTTCGTGACCCCATCACTGTAGCCCACTAGACTCCTCTCTCTGTGAGGTTTTCCAGGCAAGAATACTGTAGTGGGTTGCCATTTCCTTCTCCAGGGGACCTTCCTGACCCAGGGATCAAAGCAGTGTCTCCTGCATTGGCAAGTGAATTCTTGACCACTGAGCCCCCAGGGAAGTCCCGCAAAGCAAGTACTCACACGTGTCTCATTTATAGTTTAAAAAAACACTGAGAATTTCAGAAGTTGTAGGGGAGAACTCTTAAGTGTTCATTCAAAAGGGTTGGGAGTGGGGAGTGGAACTAGACTATTACTCTAGGCAAAGAACATGCTACTTGAAAGGCCTGAGTTTGGGATCTAATTGAAAATAGACAAAAAGGATTCCTCACTTTGCTGACGCATTTTGAGACAGGGTTTAGGGATTCAGGACAGAGAATTTTATTAATTATTTCCTCTTACCTTTTTCATATTTTTCTCTGAATATATTCCCCAAAATTTTAGAACGTAGATAGATACTTAAGCTATGAAAAGCTATCTGTCAGTTAATTAACAATTATTTCAATATTCAATTTCAGTATTAAATAAAGCTGTGTTTCATAATAACCTGAGTAATCTGATCAAAACTCTAATTAAGGTCAGAAATTCAGACTGTGCAACAAATATTTAAAGAGGAAACCAGCATTTCAATTTGGCCCAGGTATATAAATCAGCAAGACTTGGATGTATTTTGGATATTTATTACCAATTTTACATAGGTAATTTGGTGTTTATCCATAATAATCACATATGAGGAAATAAACTTTCATCCTGTTTGAAATAAATATTAAGTTCATTATAAAAAGTTAAAAGCCCAAATATGGACAGGGATAAAGCTTTATCCTATTAATTTTTGTACACTGTACTCTGCTTTACTCTACGTATTCAATAAGTATATTCACCTTAGAAATTCAGTATAAAATGATCAGTGACTCCACTGATTTAAATGATTGATGTAAATGATTAATGGGATTATATTTATTGTTATTAGATATAAAATATTATATGTGAAAGTTCAAAAAATTCATCTTTCAGATATATTCCATGAGTTATCCCAAATAATCAACACATTCAAGTAATTCTATACTTTTAAAACTTTCTAATATCATGAAGGAAACCAAATTCAGATTTCCAGCTCTACGACCAGGTCAAAATGAGGGCAAATGTGCCAGCAGAGCAGGAGCCAGAATGTTCCACTCAGCTTCTCATGATAAAGTATAAATGTCCTCAGGGTTGAGAAGCATCAGCCATTGCAGTAAAAAGGAAGAGGAAAATGAGATGGCTGTCAAATGAAACACAAGCCCTGAGGCTAAAAATATTTTAAATAGTGGATTGAAAGGTATTATAGCTGTTGAATCCAAATATTCTCTCTGAATTGAGATTTCTTCTCAACAAACTTTAAGAGGTACTATAAATGCCAGTTTTACCCAGCATCTGAGAACAAATGTGAGCCCCCTGTGTAAATAATCAGACTTTACATAAAAGGATGTTTTCTTTTTCTTAGCAAAGAAATAAATATGTAAAGAATAAATGTTCAAGTTAACAACTGAAGTTCCTTGGAGAAATAGAGTTCCAAATTCTATTTGCTCTGAAACAGTTACACACACTCAAGAATATATACAAAATATATATATATATATATATATATATATTATTTTTTGGGTAAAAATTTGGACATATATACAATTAAACTGGGGCTTCCAGGCGGTGCAGTGGTAAAGAATGCTCTTAATGCAGGAGAGGCAGGAGACGCAAGAAACACCGGTTTGATCCCTGGGTCGGGAAGATCCCCTGGAGGAGGAAATGTCAACCCACTCCCCTATTCCTGCTTGAAGAATCCCATGGACAGAGGAGCCTGGTGGACTACAGTTTATGAGGTTTCAAAGAGTCAGATACAACTGGATGACTGACGAACCACCTCCATCCCACCCCTCTAGGTCATCACACAGCACCGAGCTGAGCTCCCTGTGTTACACAACTATGAAAGAAATGGCACCCCACTCCAGTACTCTTGCCTGGAGAATCCCATGGACGGAGGAGCCTGGTGGGCTACGGTCCACAGGGTCGCAAAGAGTTGGACACGACTGAGCGACTTCACTTTCACTTTCATAAACCTGTACACACACACACACATACATATATATGTATAGATATATTTTTATCATTCAAAATTGCATGTATTTTTGTTGTCATATGTATACATAGGTAAACATGTATAGATACACATATATAGAAACATGCATAATACTCATTTTGATATTTAATAAATATCATTTGATATTTAATAAACCCTCCTTCTAGAGGGTTTATTACCTGAAATTCATGTAATACAAGTGGAGTGTTTCAAATTCAGTTTGATCCTGAAACATGTATCATCTTCTGGATCTGTAAATTAGCTGCTCATACATGTAGGTTTATTTGTACGCAAAATGTTAATAAGATCTGCTTCTGTGAAGTGCAGATGATTGAAGTAGACAATTGCTCTCACTGTCAACTACTAACAAGGCAAGATAAAGTTACAAAATCACATTTTTTAAGCCTTCAGAGAGATTTCACACCAATTAATATAAATATTAATTCTTTATAGGGGACAAACTGTACAGGTATGAGCTAAGAAAACCAAGAAAAATAGGCTAAACAGAAAACATAAAATATTCCGAAAACCTAAAATGGATCACCAGTAGTCTTTCAGAGCTAAGGATCCAAAGTCCAACCAGGCTGTCTATTGAAAGTTCTTGAGGAACATTCTGGAAACAGGAGTCAACCTCAAGGTATTATAAACACTGAAACCCAGCCTGGACACAACTTGGCCCCAAGCTGGGCTATGGTAATATATCTCTGGCTCTATATGTTAACAGGAGAAGGCATAGGAGGAAGTCTAAACCCTTTCATCTGAAAGACAACAAATCTGAAACTTCTAAGGTTCTTTTTTATACACATAGTTCAGCATACATGGAAAACATATTGGGTTGTCCAAAAAGTATGTTCAGATTTTTTTGAAAAACCCAAACAAATTTTTGGCCAAACCATATATAAAAGAAAGCAACATCTACATAATAAATTTTGATAAAAGAAACTCCAGATGGCAGAAGTAAACAAACAAGTCACCCAGACAGGAAAGAAAGCAAACAACTCTGATGAATTTGTTACAAAAAAAAGAAAAATATGGATGACGTCAATTGGTGAAAGGATGAAAAATTTCCTGTAGAATTTTAATTTATGGGAAAGAATTAAATGATTTTCCAGAACAAATATGTATTATAAACAAATTAAGTCCTCAGAGGTTGTATTAGCAACAGGTTGGATAGCAAAACACAGACTATAAAATGGAAGCTCTGTCATAAATAAGTCAATCTGAAGCACAGAAGGAAAATAAAGAGTGAAAATGTGAATAAAAGCTTGGAAGATTAACAGAACACACAAAAATCCTATATGTAATTTAATAATGGAAGGAGAAGACAAAATGGGGATAAAAATCAAACTTTGATGTCATCAGTTCAGTTCAGTTCATTTCAGTTGCTCAGTCATGTCCGACTCTCTGCAACCCCATGGACTGCAGCATGCCAGGCTTCCCTGTCCATCACCAACTCCCAGAACTCACTCAAACTCATGTCTATTGAGTCAGTGATGCCATCCAACTATCTAATCCTCTGTCATCCCCTTCTCCTGCCTTCAATCTTTCCCAGCATCAGGGTCTTTTCCAATGAGTCAGTTCTTTGCATCAGGTGGCCAAAGTATTAGAGTTTCAGCTTCAGCATCAGTCCTTCTAATAAGTATTCAGGACTGATTTTCTTTAGGATAGACTGGTTGGATCTCCTTGGAGTCCAAAGGACTGTCAAGAGTCTTCTCCAACACAACAGCTCAAAAGCATCAATTCATCGGTGCTCAGCTTTCTTTATAAGCCAACTCTCACATCCATCCATGACTACTGGAAAAACCATAGCCTTGACTAGATGGACATTTGTTGGCAAAGTAATGTCTCTGCTTTTTAGTATGCTGTCTAGGTTGGTCGTAGGTTTTCTTCCAAGGAGCAAGCGGCTTTTAATTCCATGGCCTCAGTTACCATCTGCAGTGATTTTGGAGCCCCAAAATATAAAGGTCCCACCCTAATGCTCTCAAATGTTGCCAAATGAAGGATATTTAAAAATTTAAGAATCCCAACATATCCCAAAAAAGACAAAACAAAAACAACACTTAGATGGACACCCCACTGAGAACCATTAAAGAGAATATCTTAAAAGCATTATATAGACACTGTTGTGGGCTGGATTGTATCTTTCCAAAATTCATGTAGTGAAGCTTTAATTCTTAGTACCAAGAATGTGACTGTATTTGAAGGTGAGGTCTCTTAAAGGGGGATTAATTTAAAGTGATGCCATGAGGGTGGGACCTAATTGAAACTTGATGACGCCCTCATAAGAGGAGGAAATCTGGACACACGACAGTTCTGCAAAGGTAAGAGATCACTGGTGAGTGCTGAAGTGATCATTTTTACTTTGCTAAGTCTTTGCTATTCTTTCTCTTCCTTGGGGATGTCTTTGTTTGGCTATGTTTGCATAAGTACATGTTTTGTTATTGCCTGCCTGTGAATCTGTTGCATATTCAGAATATAGTCACACACCTTATAAGTGGTTCTGACCATCTGTAAGTGCATTTAAGAATTTCTATTATTTCACATACTTCAGTAACACCTGTATCAAAAATAGAGCCATGGTAACAAGACGCTGAAAATCTGTTTGGCTATTTAATCACAATTTTTACAACACTTAAGGATTAAGTGAAGCTTAGTCTTTGGGTTTGTGTTGCTATAGTTGTCTTTTTAATTAACCAGGATCACCTTGAAAATAGCATAAACGTGAAATATGTTTTCTTGGACACATTAAATAAGTTGGATTTTACTTTCTTACTCATTTAAATTGATCAACAATTGTATCTTGCCAAGCACAGGGACTTTAACTTGCTTTTGTCTTTAATTATGGTTTATTTTGTTCCTTTAAATCATTTTTGAGAAGAGTCAAAGTCAGGGTCATTCCAATTTCATGTGATGAAAAGTAACACAAAAACTAGCTAAACATGATTCTCCTTTAACTTGGGGTATAAGTGCTTCATGAATGTTATTTCATGAAGATGAGGAATAACAGAATATAGTTGGACTAAAAACATTTTCTTAAAAATCATAACTTTCCATCCGCTAGATGCCTTTCTAGAACAAAGTGATATGATTTCAAGCCAAAGACTTTTGTAATACAATTTTCCTCTTTTAGTGTTTTCTTTTCCTTTTTTTATTTTTAAGTCAAATCTAAGATTGAATCAGTATTCTCAGCTTTGAATCCCAAAGAAAGTCAGAGCATTAGAATAAAAAAAAAAATTTGCAAGGGCTAGCGTACATGACTACATTAAGTCTGGGAATCTAGTGAAACCCATGGATGTGTTCTTTTTGTTTGACACTATATTAGATTTTACAACCAAACACCAAGTCAGTGATGACAGAGTCTGTCCTTAGAAGAAGAAAATAAATAACTTGCCTTAGACCATCAGAGTGTCAGTGACACGCCCACACAGTATCACCAGCTTCAAAGAACACTGCTCCCACATGGTAGTAACTCTAATATAAATCATCTAAATCATTAAAGAATCAGCCAATACTTATTATATTTCTTAATATGAATAACCATTTATTTCTAGTAATTTTTATATGTTGTCAAGATGTCGCTTTGCACTAAATTATGTGCCTTTCATCTTACTCTTACTATTTTAAATTCATATTAAAACTGCACTCGTCCTAGTAATTATAAAGTATAATTCACACGAATTATAATTAACTTTTACAGTACTGGAAAGCTCTGACCACTCAAGAAGGAGTAATTTTTCTATTTGCATAACCTCTAGATTAAAGTATCAAATATTACTTCATTCTGAGAAGCGACAACACACAGTCCTTTAAAGCACCGTGAATTTCATGTTTATTTTATATTAGCTCATGAAATTTCAATCAGATGAGTATCTATTCTTATTTTAGAAAAAAAAAATAGAGAAAATGAGTCAGTTGCTTAAAGTTTTGAGCCAGAGAAAGTCAGAGATATCTTCCTAAAGCTGGAGTCATCAGAACATTTTAAATGGATTCACTCTGCATATGCAATGGATTAACTGAGAATTAAAAGCTGGAGATAGTCTCAGTTCTAAACTTTCTTTCTCACTTTTTTCTCTTCCTAAACTCTGTGTTCTATTATCTCACACTTAACCAGGAGTGCTCCCAAATCAGTGTTCATTTTCATAGCTGTCATCTTTAACACCTGCTCTTGTTGCCATTAAAAATGCCCCATCTCCTTTCTCCACTTTCACGAGTCCTACACACCCATAAAATTTCCATGAAAATTACCATCTTCCCAACAATGCATCTTCTCAGTATTCTTCCAAAGAAGGCTGAGCACTGAAGAATTGATGCTTTTGAACTGTGGGGCTGGAGAAGACTCTTGAGAGTCTCCTGGACAGCAAGGAGATCAAACCAGAAAATCCTAGAAAGGAAATTAACCCTGAAGGACTGAGGCTGAAGCTCCAATAGTTTGACTACCTAATGCAAAGAGCTGACTCGTTGGAAAAGACCCTGATGCTCCAAAAGAGTGAGGGCAGGAGGAGAATTGGGCAACACAGGATGAGATGGTTGGATGGTATCACCAACTCAATGCAAATGAATTTGAGCAAACTCCAGGAGATACTGAAGGACAGGGAAGCCTGGCATGCTGCATCCTTGGGATCGCAAAGAGTTAGACACGACTGAGTGACTGATCAATGAACAACAACCATTCCTTCTCGCCACAGTTGTACTTAGACACTTTTTTTTGGTCATGCCTCCCTTACTAGTATAACCTCTATAGCATCATATTCACTTTTTTCTCTTTTATTACCTACCAAGTAAAATCTACCACTATACTACATTTTTCATCAAGTGGAGAAAGGAGTTTCTCTTGATTTAGCAAAAAAAAAAAAAAAAAAGGAACTCAACAAACACTGATTCAGAACTCAACAAACACTGATTCAAGTCAAACCTTTGTATTAGTAATCATCAGACCAAGCGAGAATAGAGCTGCTCTAAACAATGAAAATTAAAAGAAGGTCTCTTGAGTGACTAGCGTGTAAGGAGCACTCAGTTCAGTTCAGTTCAGTCACTCAGTCATGTCCAACTCCTTGCAACCCCATGAATTGCAGCATGCCAGGCCTCCCTGTCCATCACCAACTCCTGGAGTTCACTAAAACTTACATCCATCGAGTCGGTGATGCCATCCAGCCATCTCATCCTCTGTCATCCCCTTCTCCTCCTGCCCCCAATCCCTCCCAGCATCAGAGTCTTTTCCAATGAGTCAACTCTTCACATGAGGTGGCCAAAGTACTGGACTTTCAGCTTTAGCATCATTCCTTCCAAAGAACACCCAGGACTGATCTCCTTCAGAATGGACTGGTTGGATCTCCTTGCAGTCCAAGGGACTCTCAAGAGTCTTCTCCAACACCACAGTTCAAAAGCATCAATTTTTCAGTGCTCAGCTTTCTTCACAGTCTAACTCTAACATCCATACATGACCACTGGAAAAACCACTGAGTTAATACAGGTTCTATCTCACTGATGCTTAAGATTTCAGTGCAGCCAGACCAACCCCATGTCCTAAATGTTGGGTCACACTACTCAAGTCAGTATTGACTTACTGGGCTGGCCAAAGATAACATCTTATAGAAAACCCCAATGAACTCTTTGACCAAACCAATACTTCCTCTTCTCTCAAAACTCTACTGTGCTTAATGGGTTGAAATCTAGAGGAAAGCTTCTACATTAGATTCCACAAGTTTGAATATAAAATAGAACCTTGGGTCAGAAATAGAACCATGGGTCTCCCAGCATAAAGAATTATGAAGCGTATCTTTTTAGGGCACTTGGTATTTTAGAAAATGTGCAACTCAGGTTGTGCAACAGCATTCTAATTACCTCATAATAACCTTTATCTTTTACCATTTTTTATAAGTAAACTTCATCTTTCAAACATTTTTATGTTTACAGAAAAATTGATTTCCACAACCTGCACCCAGTTTCTCCTGATCCAAATGTTTTACATTAGTAAAGACATTTGTTGCAATTAGTGAATCAATATTGATACATATTCATTAACTAAAGTCCAGACTTTATTAACTAAAATCCAGATTTCACTAGCTTTTACTTAATGTCCCTTTTCTGTTAAGGGATGGCAACCAGGATAGGTTTAAATTTAAACATCATCTTTCTTGATATCACTTCTTGGCTATGACACATTTTCAGACTTCCCTTGTTTCTGATGACCTTGACAGCTTTGAGGACTAATGGTCAAGTATTTTGTCAGATGCCCCTCTGTTGGAATTTGTTTTTGTCACGATTGCTGTGAGGTTATGAGCTTTGGGGAGGAAAATCACAGAAATAAAATGCCATATTCATCACCTCATACCAAGGGTACAAACTAGCAACATGATTTATGACTGTTAATGTTGACCTTTATCGCCTGGCTGAGGGAGTGTTTGTCATATTTCTTCACTGTAAAGTTGCTTTTTTTTTTTTTTTTTTTAATCTCGCTTCTGTAACATCCCCCCTGGCAGGAAGTCGCTCTGTGCCGCCCACACGTAATGAGTGTGGAGGTGGGCTTCGGGTCTTCAAGGGTGGGTGATCAGCATCAAACACTTAGAACTCTCCTGCATGAGACACCGGCTCTGCTGCCCATTTATTAACTCTATTCAGTCATTCACTTATCATCAGATGGGCTCACAGCCATTTATATTACATGTTGGGTCATAATCGAACACTGTTTACTTTGTTTATTTTATTTTGATCCTGGCTGCCTCCTGTGTCTCTCTGACATACATCAGAGAGAGAAACAGTGTGTGTGTGTGTGTGTGTGTGTGTGTGAGACAGAGACAGAGATAGAGACAGAGGGAGGAAGAAAGACAGTTAGTGTTTATGTGTGTGTGTGTATGGCACTTTTCTTATCTTCTGAAACTACAAGGTGCTCAGACGCATCCTGTGTTTGCTATCGCAGCCCTATAATCAACCATTCATCCTAGATGCCAGAGTTCACTTTATAGGAGAATAAGAAACCAAGATCTGAGTACTGGGTATTTCTGTTGCTACTTGTGTGTCACTTTATCAGGTTCTCTCAACTAACAGGGCAAAGAAATCTGTGTGTCTGTGTGTGTGTGTTTGTGCACACACACTTGTGCTAACCTGTGTGTATACACATACCTATGCATGAGTGCTTAGTAGCTCAGTTGTGTCTAAGTCTTTGCAACCCTATGGGTTGCAGTCCACCAGGCTCCTCTGTCCATTGAATTTTCCAGGCAAGAATACTGGAGTGGGTTGCCATTCCCTTCTCCAGGGGATCTTCCCAACCCCTGGGATCAAATATGGGTCTCCTGCATTGCAGGCAGATACTTTCCCGTCTGAGTCACCAGGTAAGCCCCCAATACGTATACCTATAAGCATGTTTTATATGCACATCTATAAGTATTTTTATATGTACCCATCTGTATTAGACTAAGCCTGTGTTCTTACTTAGCTGTCCACGTCACTTTCACCACCACATGGCTCACTCCAGCCCCCTCTTCTCATCTGTGAATTCACAGTCCAGCAGTGAGTTTTCTGGCTCCCACCATCTGCCCTTCAGATCTTTTGAGCACTTCATTTGGTTTTACTTTCTTTTGTTGCACTTTAAATGCCCATTGTATATTTTGGGTATCCAAAATACTTGCTTTTAAATTGTAGGAATAAAGCTGTCATACTCTTAACATTTTAGTCCAGGGAGATGGCAATACTAGTTCAGAATCTGGTGATAAACTAATAATTCACTCCATCCAGTATTTATATTAGTATTGTTGCAACTGTTTTTGTAGAATTTGTGTCATTTTTGCACACATTGCCTTTCATTCTTTTTTTTTTTCAAACAGAAGAACCAGCTGACTAGGTAATATTTCTTCTGTAGCCCTCTTTCCCAGGAATAAATACTGCACTCTCTGCTATTTCCTTTACTATTTGTATGGCCCACTTCATCTCCTGGTTTTACCTCTTTGGGGAATAGAACGCATCATATATCTTTCTGAGGCCTTGTTAAATTCTACATTATTTCTTCAAAATGTAAGAAGATAGATATAGCCCTTCAAGGTTATTTACAGACACCTATATGTATGTAAAAATTAAAATAGTAAATAGCACATAAAATGGATATTTTATTATAGCCTCAGAAAACAAAGCAGCAGTATACAGTTTAGAAAAATTCCAGAAACAAAAATTATGAAATCATTCTTTTCTGTGATTTAATATTTACTTATCCCTACATGGCAGACATTCTTCTGATCATTACAGACAGAGCAAATAAATGTACAGAAAGTGTCCAAAGTCACATAGCAGCATTCTCCAAAAGGAGACAATGAAAAAATTAGTAAGAAAATGTCAATTAGTGACAAGTAGTATCAAAAAATAAAGCAGAAAAAAGGTAGTAGTTTCTAGTCTGTGATTCCAAATAATAGTAATTTTAATTACTCTTACAACTAAAGCAATTCATAGACTAAAGACAGCACTGTTTCAACATTCTAGAATTTATCTCCCCTTAGCTATATTTTCTTATACTCAAACCTTAATATGCAGGATGTTTCCAGCATATATTTGAACCTAGTCTTTCTGTATAAAGACTAGAAATTCTCATGCAATGTCATGTGTGAATATGAGTATATCCATTATCATAGTTACAATTTACATAGTCTTCCAGAGAGCATCAGAACATTAGGAAAATATCTTTCCTATGTAAAATGTGCTATGCCATATTTTGTTATTCTGGAGTCAAAGAACAGAGAGAGAACTATTTCTTGGCATGTACAGGGGCTTCCCTGGTGACTCAGACAGTAAAGAATCTGCCTGCAATGCAGGAGACCCAGGTTCAGTGCCTGGGACACGAAGATCCCCTGGAGAAGGGAATGGCTACCCACTCCAGTCATCTTTGCCTGGAGAATCCCATGGATAGAGGAGCCTGGTGGGCTACATGTAGTCCCTGGGGTCGCAAAAGAGTCAGACATGACTGAGCAACTAACTACCACTTTCAATTTCACATAAGATTGGAATCCCATTTTCTGATCTGAGGGCTCTGCTTTTCATAGCCTTTGAAATAGGGTGTCACGTCACACAATAATTATATGTATTTATACCTCCCCAAATAATGATTTAGGATGTCATCTATGGAGCTGTGTGTACAGCCTGTGGCCTCCGTCAAGAACACTCCTAAGGATTTAGAGCTGAGTGTGTACTTGAATGCACTTACAGCTGAATCATGCCCCTCGACAGAGCCAAATACATTCGAGCAGCCTGCCAAAGTGCTGGTTTATCACCAGTTACATAAATCAAGTGAATGCCTGCCTGATTTTAAAATAATGGGTGGTGGAAATGCTTGGCAGGAAAAACTTAGCTACACCTGGATATTTCTAAGGAATGAGTATATAAACAAACCGCATGTGCATATGAATAACAAATTAATTTGTAAGGAAACCACAACCCAGAGAAATACAGGCCAATCACAAACACGTGTCACCATGACACGACACAAAAATGTGCCCTATAAATCTGAAGCGACGGTATTGCCACACCACAGGGACCTGGAAAATGAGGAGGAGAAATATGGCTTCCGATGCACATTTCCTTCTAGACCTGATTGGAAAGGCCTCATGTTTTCAGTAGAATCCATTAAAATGTATGACCGTTTTAATGGTTCTAAGGAGACATTCCTTGTATTGAAATCAGTAAACGATAGAATTCACACGAAAGGCCCCAGATCAGGTCTAAATCACATACCTTCACAGTGTGATACACTGAGACTTAAAAACACTTTGGCAGAAGCTCAAGTTTTTGTGGGTCATCTGTCACCATAATATGGACATATGATTGTGAAGTGGTGATAAATTTCTTTTTTAGGGAATCTCAATGATTTGGTTAGTTGACATCTCACCTCCAAAATGCTTCAGCAGGGCCGTATCACTTACATAAAAGTCAATATTAGAAAAAAATTGCTTTTCTAAGGATTTCATATCCAATTGCTTTAGGATTTTCTGTCAGGGGCAGAAATGAGAATCCCTCAGACAGTGAGTGGGAAGGTAGGGTAATATTCCAGGGACATATTTCTGCTGAGGAGCTGGTGCTGGTGATTAATTAGACTAGGTAATCCAATATTCTAAAATAACGCCTTTTCAAAATCTTATGTTCATGTAATATTTTACATATTTTCTAACTAAGTTCTGTGACTGAGGCAAGAAAATGATATTGCTTTTGTAAATGTCAGTAAACTGATCTCAAAGAGGTTTTGTGTCTGGCTTCAAATCAAACCTCCAGTCAATGATCCCCAGACATATGGACACTCATCTCTTCCCAGGCCTGTCAGTATCACACCACACACTGCCTTGTTACAAGAGGGAGGGTAGAGCTGGGGCATTCTCTGTCCCAGACGCTGTACCCGAATCAAACAACACATCTGTGATTTAATCAAACTGTATAGTGGGTTGGCCAAAAAAGTTCTTCTGGGTCTTCTATAAGATGTTATGGAAAACCTGAGCAAACATTTTGGCCAACCCAACATTAACTATGAGAGAAGGAAAGTCAGATTTTATTATTGACATTTTAAGTATTTTCCTAGGTATAATCTCCCTTTTACAGTCACTTTTATTTTTAAAAGGTACAACCTAGTACAGCAGAAATAATATTAGAATAGATCTGAAGATGACTCTAACTGGACCAATAACATAATAAATATCCTTGAGACATTTCTCAATTTATTTAGCTTCAGCTATACAGACTGAGGAAAAAAACATTAGCTATTAACTGGTGCTATTCCAAAAGAGAGCAATTACTTACTTGTATAAATCACCTAAAAATACAAATCCAAAACATTAGCACAAATGCCATCAATTTGATTTTTAATTCAGAAAGATTTCATTATCCCAGTCTGCTGCAAAGTCTGAACATGGTGCTTATCAGAAAAACATCCATGATACATACGTGGATGAGAAGCCCACTCTCGGACTCTCGTCAGTGCAGTGAGGGGAAGTGAACTTCCCAGGCACCTCCGCTAGCTACACCCCACCCTTCCTGGGTTCCATCATCTGACAGGAAAGAGTACAGAACCTCTTGTGGCTTTAATGTCACAATCTCAGTCAAAGTGCAGAAATAGAGTAAAATCACACAATTTTGGCTCTTAGAACATTGGTTTAAAATTCCCTGAGAACAAGAAATTTTCCATGAGTAATAAAGGATCTTTTTTTTTTTTTTATGGATTATCATCCTATTTATTTCTGTCTTAAATTCCTTTCATCAATGTCTTATAATTTTTTTCACAATTCCACAATTGAGATTTTTTAATGTAAATATTATAAAAGTGATTCATACAATAAAAATACAGACTCATAATAGGTAATATAAGACGGAAAGTAAAAATCCTCCTTTCCACTCCTTTAATCTTCTAGCATCACAACTATAAACACAACAGTTTCTTTACAATATTCTTTAAAATATATTGGAATATATATATATTTTTTTTTTTCTAAAATCTTTTTTTTATTATCATTTTATTTTTATTTTTTGATTAAGGAGTTTTCTAAAAGAGAAAAATACTTGTTTCAATCATCCTCACCACTTTGCATGAAGCTTTTCCGGCATACTTGTGGGTTTTTTGAAACAGTTTCCCAAATTGTTTTCCACATTATGACAAATGAGCTTTTTTTATTTTTTTTTTTTTTTAATTTTTTTTAACCCTCCTCCCTCCTCCTTCCCCATACCATCCCTCTGGGTCGTCCCAGTGCACGAGCCCCAAGCATCCAGCATCGTGCATTGAACCTGGACTGGCATCTCGTTTCATACATGACATTTCACATGTTTCAATGCCATTCTCCCAAATCTTCCCACCCTCTCCCTCTCCCACAGAGTCCATAAGCCTGTTCTATACATCAGTGTCTCTTTTGCTGTCTCGTATACAGGGTTATCGTTACCATCTTTCTAAATTCCATATATATGCGTTAGTATACTGTATTGGTGTTTTTCCTTCTGGCTTACTTCACTCTGTATAATAGGCTCCAGTTTCATCCACCTCATTAGAACTGATTCAAATGTATTCTTTTTAATGGCTACTCAGCCATTAATACTCCATTGTGTATATGTACCACAGCTTTCTTATCCATTCATCTGCTGATGGACATCTAGGTTGCTTCCATGTCCTGGCTATTATAAACAGTGCTGCGATGAACATTGGGGTACACGTGTCTCTTTCCCTTCTGGTTTCCTCAGTGTGTATGCCCAGCAGTGGGATTGCTGGATCATAAGGCAGTTCTATTTCCAGTTTTTTAAGGAATCCAAGGATCTTTTCTGAGGGAAGGTATGGTAGTGAAGGATGTGGTCTCTGCTCCCTAATAAGGGGAGTCATGCACCCCAGACTCCAAAACAATCTATGAATATCTGTCACCCAAGGAATAGCAACCACATACCGTTACATGGGGAAGGTGCTAATTAAATGCTTAATAAGATAAATATCCAATTAAAAACCTCTACAAGTTTTTGCATTTTTATAAGCAAAAGCAAGACCTGAAACTAAAAAAAAAAATGTTGGTCAAAGACTGAATTCATCAAAGTTTAAGCTTGCCTTTTTCTCCTTAGTACCTAAAGAATATCAATATCCCATCTACTTGGTAGATCTTTTTCAGTATTGCTCTACTGAACAACAATTATTTGAAAAACCCTTTAGAAAATTAGCCCATTTTTTTTTCCACATCCTTAGTCTGGGTCCAACAAGACACGTTTTGTAGATAATAGGAAGAGTTCCAGAACTCACACTGACTTTTTATTTAATGAGAGATACATTTGATTTCCTCCTGCCACTTAAAGAGGAGATTTATTCCAATACTCTCTTTGAATCTGAACAAAAGTCAACCCAGGCTCATTTTAGGGATACAAAGAGTCATTGTAAAAGAGTAAGCCATCACGTCAGTGAACTATCTAACCCACATGAGCCTGGTGTGGGTTACTGCTTCCTTGGGAGTGTGAAGAGCTGTACTGTGCACAGGAATTCTGGAAGGGGAAAATAAGGAAATCCCAGCAAATAGAAATTTGCTATCCACAAGGCAACCAGATCTTTTCCATGGAAGATTTTACCAAAAATACACATTTTGCAAATTTCATGTTCCTTATCTGCATATGAGACCTAACCTGGCTAGAGGATAACCTGGCTAGAGGATAAAATAAATATTTTTAAATCTCATTTGTCCTCTAAGAAACAAAAACAATTTGCATTCTTGAGACATATTTTTGTCTTAAGAGATGGTGGATTTAATGATTTCTCAAGGTTCATATTTCAGTGATGTTCCCAGGATATTGTATCTATTAGAAATACATTTAGAGGCAGTTCATATAACTTTACCCTGGAATAGGAAATGGCAACCTGCTCCAATATTATCGCCTGGAAAATTTTATGGAATGAGGAGCCTGGCAGGCTACAGTCCATGGGGTCGCAAAGAGTCGGACACAACTGAGTGACTGAGCATGTGTAGCTTTATATAAGCTAATAATTTTCTAATAAATGTATCTTTTAATAAATACAAATGTATGATGAAAATTTTTCAGTATCTATGTATGTATGTGTGTGTATATACATGTGTGTGTGTGTGTATATATTATATCAGTTGTTATTTTTATTTTGTTGGACTTTATTAACGGGAAAGAAAAATAAATATTACTTATCAGTGAAAGATAAGTCCAAAAGTTACTTGAAAATTTTAGTTGTAAAACTCTTGATTTATTATAATGGGGCAAGACAACACATACTGGATCACATTTGGTTTAATGACATGGGCACTGGGGGAAGAAACGTCTGACTCAAAAATTTACTCTTTCCCAGGCAGTTGCTGTCAGCAAACAATAATCAGATTTAATATAAAACCATGTTTTCAGTTCACTTCTATAACTCCCTAGCGTTGCTCTGTCTTTAAGTAATAGGTAATTGGAAAAGGCATGATGCATTTTATAAATGTTTTCCCTCGGACTGCTGAAAAGGTGACTTTTTCAAAAAATAAAAGCCAAAGCATTTCTTAGAGAAATCTCATATAATTAAAGCCTCCAGCAGCATGCATTTTTAATATCACAGACAACATAGTAATTGACATATGTGATTCTGGATCATACTTCAGATTTTAAATTATTTTAGCCTGCTGAAATGTGTTGAAGTGTACTATCCAGATATACTTTCAGTCATTCAGCTGTTAATGACTATCCTTCACTTCATAGCTACTTTGATGTTAAAATAGTCTAAGAAATAATGTAATTTCCCCACATGCTGGTAAGGTTATAGTCAGATGTTTCTTAAATATTTCATGTAAGAACTCTCC
Source organism: Bos mutus (assembly GCF_027580195.1). NCBI lineage: Eukaryota > Metazoa > Chordata > Mammalia > Artiodactyla > Bovidae > Bos > Bos mutus. The sequence goes on from NC_091643.1 coordinate 36,372,090, forward strand.
CTGACCCCTACCACTGTGAAAATGTGAGGAGATTTTACTTAGAATAATTTTATATCTTGTAGTTCACTAAATTAACTGGAATGATCAGGACCTCAACCAAATTGATTGCTGAACCAAAAATAAGATCAAAGCAATAAATCAGAAGGATACAGCACATGTAAAAATATAAATTACAAGAATAAGTTCAGAATAATTAATATCTGCAAAGCTGCTCTGCTAAAGATCTTAGAAGGTGTAAAGCTCATAGCACATTAAAAATCAAAATTTTTAAATAGGTTCCTGAACCCAAAAAAGACTACTAATTCCTACTTATTTGCTGAAAAGCTAATAGACATGATATCATAGAGCTTTATTAACAATTATACTATCTACTTTCTCTAGTGCTGTAAACCTCTTGCTGCCAGTCTTTTTAGACATATGAGATTATTCAAAAGATTTCCAATCGCTTATTGTATATTATCAGCCAAGACTATAATTTCTATATTCTTCTCTTTAAATTCTTTAGACAAAAATTGGATGCTTGGGGCTAGTGCACTGGGACG